>NW_020837986.1:5199725-5885990 GCF_003676395.1 Aethalodelphis obliquidens | reverse complement strand
TGTGTGTGTGTGTGTGTGTGTGTGTGTGTGTGTGTGTGTGTGTGTGTCTGTGTCTGTGTGTCTGTGTGTGTGTGTCTGTGTCTGTGTGCGTGTCTGTGTGTGTGTGAGAGAGAGAGAGAGAGCACCACAGAGATGGGCACAAAGACCAGCTCCGCCATGCTCAGTACCAGCCAACATTTATTGGCACCTCCTCTGTGCCCGAGGGAAGAGAAAGTAAATGGGAACCATCCCCCACCCTGAAAAGGAACTCCGAGTCCAGCAAGGAAGCAGGAGCCTGGGGAAACCTACGAATGAGCCCCTGCCAGGCCCCAGTGCCTGCTGTGCCTTCCAGTTTAATCTACCCAACACTGAGGAAGGGGGTGTTACCCACATTGCAGCTGAGGAAACCGAGGTTTGGGAAGGATAATGGGCACGTGTACAGGGTTCCACAGGCGGCCAGCACTGATCTGCTATTGCTCACCATTTAAGTGACTGGCACATAAGAGGCAGATGCCCAGTAAATCTTTGTTGAGTGAGTGAATGAGTGAAATGTCAGAGGCAAGATTAGAACCCAGGTCTGCCGCCTCCAGAGACCCGGATTCTCCTTGATTTGCAGAAATATAGCCGTGAACGCAAAGCAATGTGGGAAATACAATGTCAGACACTGCCGGGGGGATGGGGTGGCACAAAGAGCTAGGACATTTGATTGAGGTTTTGAAGTGTAAATAGGAGTTTTCTAGACTGACCATTCATTCCCCCAAATATTTAATAAGCACCTATTATGGGCCTGGCATTCTTTTAGGAACTTGGGATCCATCAATGAAGGATATAAGATTTCTGCCCTGTGAGACTTTATATATATTCAACAGGATCAGAGGAAGAGGACATCTCAGACCGAGGGAACAGCACACAGGTAGAAGCAAAGAGGTATATCTTGCGGATGCAGAAGAAGGGGTTCACTATATATATGCATGTGTGTGTGTGTGTATATATATATATATATATATATATACACATACACACACACACACACACACACACACACACGGTGTTTTTTTCCTACTTTAAGCCATGAATACCACCGTGGAAAATCTGGGACTTTAGAGGTTTTTAGTGTCATTTAAGAGAAAAGAAATTATGTTTCCTTATTATTCATCTTTTCATATTTTATATTGATTTTGGTAATTGAAAAATAATTATTTCCATGTTTAAAACTGAAATCTTTATGTCAGGTACCCAGGCTCCAGCACGGATGGTTAAGTTGCTTATAAAATATGTGACATGTTTTAATTTCTTTAAATCAATCAATCAATCATTCATGATGTCTCTGGCAGGGATAAGATAGAAAACAGGCTTCTATTTTATTAGGAAGCTGAGGTTGTCAACATTTCAAATGAGAGGTTGCCTGACCCCTTTTCTGCAGATTGTTGGGGAAAAGTTAAAGTAGACAACTCCAGGGTTGAATTTGGATGTGGTTCTGGGGAGGAAGGGGGAGCAATGGGGATCTTGGGTCAACCCACTAGGGTACGAGGATATGGGTGGAGCAAAGGGTAGGGCAGCTTCTCCTGAAATGAACAAAAATTGAGATGATGACACCTGACTTCTGCCGGGTCCAGGTGGTACTACCTGGCCAGCTCAGGAGGAGAATTCCAAGGATCCAGTGGCAAATAAGGAAGTAGAAGTGAAGGAGCACTTTGGCAGGAGCCATAAGGGTCTCTGTAAGCCAGGAATAGGGAGTCAAGTGATGGGGATACAGACATGGGTGGGGTAGGGACCACAGTCTGCAGAGGCTGAGGAACAGGTAGGGGCTGGATGATTAGGGGGCCCAGTACAGAGCCTGAGTCATGGCAGGCACTCAGCAAATATGTATTAAGTGTATAGCCTTGAATACCAGGCTGATTGCCTTATATTTTTTTTTGATAGTTTTGATAGGTTGGATGCTTTTTATGTGCTCAGAGGTAACCTTGCTAAAGGCCTATCCTTCCTTCCTTCCTTCCTTCTTTCATTATCTCATTTTACAGATGAGGAAACTGGGGCTCAGAGAGGCTAGTGGCTTAGCCAGGGTCACAGAGCAGGCAAGTGCTAGAATCAGGGCTTGAACCCAGTTCCCTGTGGGTCCACACCTAAGTCCTTTGTCTCTTGGGACTTTGTCCTGCAGAGAAGGAAGTGCAAAGACCGGGCTGCATCATGACTTTCATGGGACCTAGGAACTGTCGCTTTCATGGGCTCCGACCTCCAAAAAAATATATTTAAAATTGTAATGTGTGATTGTGTTGGTATAAAGAAAAATATAATCCAGGCTGAACGATATCCACTCTTTTGCTTCTGACTTTAAAGAAATGAAAATATTTCCATGGGCCCCTAAGAGTATCCTGAGCAGTAGCACAGGTCCCACTGAGCCTGCAGGAAACGTCAGAGAAGTAGGCCCTGGGCACGCTGTCTGTGGGTCCCCTTCCAAACTAACCGAAGCCACTCTTTAGGGTGTAGCCCAGTGGGTCAGGGGGGTATCCCATGGCACAGGCCAGGCCCCTCCAGGTCATCCCCCGGGCGGTGACTCTCCTCCTGGAAGCATTTTCACCCCTTCAGCTACACCGTCAGAGAGGAGAAAGGCCCAGTCGCCCCAGGACTCAGGCCAATTTTGTGCACACAGAGAAACAGTAGGAAAATCCAGGCTGCCCCAGGTCCAGCCCCAGCCCTGCCTGTCCTCAGCTCCGGAGGAGGAGAGATGCTTGGGCTGCCCTCTGCCCTTTGCCCTCACCTGGGCTTCCCAGAGCTACCTCCCTGGGAGGAGCTGGGGCCCCATGGGTGACCTTTGGCATCTCTGATCTCTGTCTTCCCTGCCTCCTCCCCCCACCCTCATCACTCAAGAACTGCTGGAAAAGGGCAGAGGGCACAGGCAGGTGGGATGGTGGGACCTGCCCCCAGTCTAGCCTCCCTGAGCCTGCCCGTCCCCCTCCTCTCATCCTGGGCTCCGGGATACCCCACCTCAGCCTCCTGCAGCCTCAGTATGTCTTATGTAGAAATCAAAACCACCCTTCCTAGGCTTCCTGAGAATCCCCCATACCAGCCCCAGACGTTAGATTTCTGAAAGAAAACAGGAATAATTTTCAACTGTTTTGTGTGCCAGGCTCTGCGCTAACACTGCAACTCTTCAATGCTCATAACAACTCCACGGAGTAGATCCTATCTTTGCCTGGTTAGGGAGCAATCCTGGTTAAGAGACTAGCTCAGGGTCACATGGCGGTAATTGGCCAGGTCAGGATTCAAACCTGCCTGGCTGGCTCCAGAGTCTGCTTGCTCCAAGCATCAGGCCCCTGCTGCTTCTCAAAAATAATTCTTCCATGCCTCCCAGTTCCCAATTCCCGAGCCTGACTCTTCAGACTCTCCTCACCTAGCCCTTGCCAAACGCCTATAACACCCCCCCACCCCCCCGCCACCACTGCCCCACATGGCATCAGGCACATTCCAGCCATTCAGAACCACTGATGATTCTTCAAATTCCCACCTATTTCATCCTCTCATGCTCTCAGCTTGGAACATTCCCAATGGAAGAATTTCTCTAGTGGATTGAACGTGAAGTTTTGACACTCTGACCTGGGTCTGAGTCCTACCTCCGTGCCCCTGAGTCCAACTGTGTGAACTTGGGCAAGTCACTGTATCTCTCTGAACACACTGATTTCCTCAATCATAAAATTGGAGCCATAAAGCCTATCTTGTACTCTTCATGAGAATTCACTGAGAAAGGACAGGAGGAGAGACAAGGACAGGGTGGCAATTCAATGGGTATTCTCTCTACTGGCCTCCACCATCATTACCTATCCCCATTTGTTCATCCTTCAAACCTCAGCTCAAACATCACCTCCTCTGAGATGCCCTCCGGGAGTTTCTCAGACAAGCAGGCAGAGTGCTGCCCCCTAGGCTGAGAGCTCTGGGAGGGTCGGGGTCTCCTCTGTACCCTGACCCAAAACACAAGGTTGACTGTGTTGTTGGAAGGAGAGAAGGAAGGAAGAGGGAGAATTAAATGGGCAAGAAGAAAGTGGCTGGAGATTGATAATGGGATTGGAGGTTAATAATGGGAAATAACTTAGATCTTAGTGATTTTAGTAATTAGGTCCAAAGTGGCTGAGAGCAGAAAGAGGGGTGTCTGCTTTGTCAGATTACCCAGTAACCCAGCTGTGTAGACAGCCTCATCAATTCTCAGGGTGCAACTGCACCTACACCCTCCCTGTAAGCACCTCAGACTGAATTAGAGCCCCCAACACCCCTCACTGGCCTGAGTAGGGCCAAAAGGAAGCAGAGTCAGGCTGGACCCTCACCTGGTGGGCTTCCCGCTATCTGGGGGGAGATTCTCAAAGTGGTTTTCCATCCTGATTAAATATCAGACCTTGAACTAGATAGAGAATCGGATCTGGTCCTCCTTCTGGGACTTGGAGTGGGGAGTGAGGGGAGGGAAATGAGGAAATCTGCTGGCTAAGCCTGGAGTGAGCAGAGACGGAGCCTCACCCCTCTCCTCTCACCCCCCATCCCCTCATTCCCAACGTCTTCTATCTCCATGCCCCCCTCACTCTCACCCTCTTCCTCTCCATCCCAGCCCCAATCCCACCTCTTCCCCACTCTCTCCCATCCCCCCAAGCCCCCCTTCCCCCATTCCCACCCTCCTCCAGGTCTCCATCCCATCCCAGAGAGCCAGAGTAATAACAACCTCCAAACCAGCCCGACAGGTTCCAGTGGACCCAGCCCTGCCCCAGAGGCAGGTAAGGAGGTGGGGCTGTGAACCCCCAGCTGCTGGCTGCCCGAAAACACCAATTATCTCTGTGGTCCCCAGCCAGCCTGGCTTGGTGACCCTGGGGGGCTGTGGGGAGGTGGTGGGGGTGGGCAGAGGAGGATGCCCTGGGTTCGGGAGACTGCACTTCCAGACCCGGAAGTCTAGGATCACTCCCACGAAGGATGCAGCCTCTACTGAGAGCTGACAGGTCTGAAGAATCCTGCCCAGCCAGACACACTGACTCACGTTTAATTACCCATGGAGCCCATCATCTGGTTGGAACGAGTGAAGTTTCACAAAAAGAGATGTGAAATTAAGGGGGGGGGTGATTAGCAACTTTTTTTCCTTATGAATACATTGTTCGAAGCTTTGACAGGAACCGTCCGTGAAAATCTTCCTTTGGAGCCAGGGTTTCTGAACTCAGCTTTCTCCCTGCGGTCCTCTCATGCACCCTGGGGCCAATGAGGCTGGGCAGAGCCACGTGAAGTGCTTGTGTGATTTTCTGTGAAAATGTGAGGGGATGTATGTGGTGAGCAGATGAACATGACTCAGATGGCCAGAGTTTAAATCCCCGCTCCACCTCTTAGCTGAGTGACCCTGGGAGAATTATTTAGCCTCTCTGCATCGCAATGTCTCTATCTATCAAATGGACTAAGGGATGGAAGGTTGATTGCAGTGTTTGCTGTTGTTACTACCATCAGTATCAGCATGAATAGTATTATCACTATGTTTCTGATTACTTAGCACCATGCCTGGAGTCATAAACCATACTCGATCCAGGTAGCATTGACTGTGTGTGTGCACGTGTGGGATACAACCAAGGAAGGGCCCTGTGGGTAAGTAAGTGGATTTTCCTGGATAAATGGGGGTTCTATATTATAGTTTTAATTGCAATTCTATAGATTGGAAGTTTGACGTGGTCGCATTGGGTTAAAATCAAGCTGTCTGCAGGAGGCTCTCGGAGAGGATTGGTTTCCTTGCCTTTTCTGGCTTGGAGAGGCTGCCTACACTCCTTGGTTCACAGCCCTTGCCTCCTTCTTCCAAGCCAGCAATGTTGTGTCTCTCCAACCCTGCTTCACACCACATCTCTCTCTGCACACAAGTAGGAAAGTTTCTCCACATTTAAGAACATTGTGATGACATTTGCCCCACCCAAGAAGCTAGGGTAACCTCTCCACCTCAAGGTCACAAACTCTAATCATAAAGGCAAAGTCCATTTTGCCACGGTAAGATAACACATTCACATGTTCCAGGGATTAGTACAGGGACATCTCTGGGAGGCCATTATTCTGCCTCCACAAATGGGAAAAGGCCGTCCTAGCTCTACATTTGTGGCAGTCGAATCCGTCAGTAAGCATCTCTCTTCGGCATCTGTCCTGGAGCTCAGGACACTGGAAGAGGCTGGAGGTGGCCAGACTGGCAATGGACAAGCTACAGCCTCCAAGTTCAAGAGCATTCCAGCATAAATTCCCAGGTCTCATCTGGCCAGGTTTGGTAGCTCCTCTCAGATCTGAAAGGGGCAGAGAGGTTCTGATCAGACTCGACCACTGACCCTCTGTGTGTCTGTGGGGACATTGCTTCCTGGCTGAGCCTCAAAGTTTCCTCATCTGGTGGAGGACATCTCATTGTGAGAACCACACTCAATGACCCATGTGTGTGTAGGAACGTGGGCAAGTGTGTTAATATATGAGCATGAAGGTGGGAATCAGTGGGTAAGAGAGTGCTTCCCCTGCACAAAGAACTGAGCCCCGTGCTCTTTCCCACGGGCCGGGCACCTGCAACCCAAGTTCGTCCGAAGGCCAAAGCCACTGCATCCACAGACCCCACGGTTCTGGGAGCCTGACCACAGTGAGCTTCCCCAAGCAGGACCTTTCTTTGAAGTCTCCTTTTTGACACATTCTGTTCCAGAGGCTGTCCACTGCTGCTTTATTATAAAGAACAATGTTTCAAGCTACAGATCTTTGGAACATGGTGCAACTGTTTAAAAGTGTGACGTCAGACTCTGTACAGACAAGATGTCCAAAACATGTTGTTAAGCAAAAGAAAAAAGTTTCATAACACTGGGTGTAGGTTGGACCCATTTTTGTTTAAAACAAAGTGTCCATCTTGCCAAGTTTCAGAAACACAATGCTTTTGAGGCACAAGACGGGAAGTGGGGGGAAGTAAGACTTTAGGGAGAAGTCAGGCTTGTGTCACCGTCCTGTAAAAACATTCAAATTCCAGTTTTCAAAATGGGTAGTCAGACTTTGGCCTCTGGAGCCTTTGAAAGGGTGTGTGCGTGTGTGTGTGTGTGTGTGTGTGTGTGTGTGTGTGTGTGTGTCTGTGTATATGGTGTGTGGGGGGAGGTTTATAAATTCATGATGGCTTTGTAGTGAGACAGAAGGATTTCTTTCCTTTTTTTCTGTTTACATTGTGCCTTTCCTTAATTTTTTTTAAAGCAAGCTTCTACAGGTATCCCAAAAGTCTTAGTACAGTTTTAAGCTTAAAAACTAGGATTTCCCTAATTATAAAACATAGATGTGGGCTTCCCTGGTGGCGCAGTGATTGAGAGTCCGCCTGCCGATGCAGGGGACATGGGTTCGTGCCCTGGTCCGGGAAGATCCCACATGCCGCGGAGTGGCTGGGCCCGTGAGCCATGGCCGCTGAGCCTGCGCGTCCAGAGCCTGGGCTCCACAACAGGAGAGGCCACAGCAGTGAGAGGCCCGCATACCGCCAAAAACAACAAAAAAACATAGAAGTCAAGAAGCCAATATATAATAATTCCTGGCACCCCAGGAAAATCAGCAATGTTTGTCCCATGGATTCTAACACCGCTGGCTACGTGTGATGATGACACCGACCAAGGACGGCCTGGAATCCATGCGGCCTCCAGACCCAGGGGTGAGCAGGCCTGCTTGCATGGGCTTCAGGGAAGATCAGCAGGGTCTCGAGTTGAGGCACAGGATGTCTTGTACACTGGAACACACGCACACACACACACATACACACTCACGCAGGGTTCTGCGGACCCATCTCTCACGGTGTGTACTTTTCGTTCTCAGTAGGCACTAGTCTAAGAGATGACAGATCTGGCTTCCACAGCTGACTCTGCCCCTTGCCAGCCGAGTAGCCTTGGATGTACCACTTTTACTCTCTGAACTTTGATGCCTCCATCTGCCAAACAGGATAAAAGATGATGCATGCAGATTGCCTGATACGTGGTAGTTATTTAATAAACCAGGTTGCTAAGGGAGAGAGGCTCAGAGTCTGTCCCTCATCCCTGGGCTCCAGCCAGGTAGGAGTATGTCATCAGAAACAGGGTGGCCGCCTGAAGAGAGCAGAGTCCACTGACCTGATAAGGCCCAATCTCACTCTGCCCCACACAGAGCAGCCTCTGTCCTCTGATCACCTGCAACTGACTAGTTCTAGGACACGTGCTACATGATTCCATAGCCCCAAGGCTCAGGAGGTCCTCACTGCCTGCCTGTTGGGGGAGAAGCCAGATATCCCCATTTTGCAGATGGGAAAAATAAGGCTCAGAGAGGCTATGTAACTTCTATCCACACATCGGCTTTCATTCATTTATTCATTTGATGTTTAAATGAGATGCTAATGAGGACCAGGCACTGTGTGAGGCTCAGGGCAGGAGGAGGCAGCAGTAAACCCAGACCTGCAATGTCTGTGTTGTCACAGAATCAGAACCAGCTTCACAGGCATGTGACCCCTGTAGTCACACAGGACCCCACAGCTAGAAAGGGTCACGCTTGCTTTAATGCTCTATTGCCATCTTAAACTTCTCCATAATTTTTAAACAAAAGGCCCTGTATCTTCATTTCGCACTGGGCCCTGAAAATTATGAAACTGATGGAATTAAGAGGGTCACGAACCCAAATAAACAGCTCCCAGTAGATGGATGTGGGGGAAGGGAACCTGGGCACACCTTGGAGAGAAGGGGGCTGGCAATAGTGGTGGGGTGCCTGATCCAGTCGAGAGATTTAGTGTGGCCTTCCTAAAGGACTAACGTTTTGACTGAAACCTGAAGAATGAGTAGAAATTGGCCTGCTAAGGAGGTGGAAAATGAGATGAAAACGCAGTTTAACTGTAAAATGGAGACAGCGATCCTGACTCCCCAGGACCGACCATTACAAGGTTTCATTCATTCATTCATTCATTCATCCATTCATTCAGTCAATCTATTTCAAGCACCTACTATGTAGCAAGCACCGTACTATGTATGGACCAACATAACAGCAGAGGACAAAATACACCATGCCTGTGACCCATGTGTCCTGGCTGGGGGATGGATGTTGAAACAACTAATCACACAGACAAGTATTTATCCACTCCTAGGATTTGTGCTGGAAGACCTACAGGGGCCTGAGGGGCACACAATGGAGGCTGAGCAGGGCTCAGGGGCAGAGTTGTCAGCCCCATCCAGGGCCAGGCGCAGAGGAGGCTCTGGCAGAAGGCGGGCTGGTGGAGCCTGGCTTCCATTCTGTTAGCAACGGGCACAGTCTCAGCAGGGAGCTGAGGGCCCTTGCTCATTCCAGGAGACCACATGCCAGCAGCCACCTGGCTGTGCCTTGGTCCCAGGGGTAGTGAGTGTACCTTGGGAGGAGCTAGCCTATGGCAGGAAGAGGTCAGGAGAGCAATAAGAAGCTTAATTAAAGGGAAACAGCTTTCAGACAGAGGTAGGGAGGGAGCCTAGCCTTACGGACAGGAGCTGTGGGCCTGGTAATTCCATCACATACGTTAGTCCATTTTCAGAGCCCTTGAAGACAGGTGCCCCATGTCACAGTAGGAAACTAAGTCTCAGACAGGCTAAGAAACCATCCAAGTTCACACGTGAAGTTAGGACCAGAATGCGGTCTCCTGACTCCCAGAGCAGACTCTGCTACTTCTACTCATCTCTCTCCGACCAAAAATCTGTCTGGGTATTTGATCGTCCACCAGAGAAATTTCTCTCCAGCCCCAGGGCCAACAATGCTTATGTTTCCTTGAGAAGAACCATGGGTCTTAAAGGTGGTCATTTTTGGGCTTCCCTGGTGGCGCAGTGGTTGAGAGTCTGCCTGCCGATGCAGGGGACACGGGTTCGTGCCCCGGTCCGGGAGGATCCCACATGCCGCGGAGCGGCTGGGCCCGTGAGCCATGGCTGCTGAGCCTGCATGTCCGGAGCCTGGGCTCCACAGCGGGAGAGGCCACAACAGTGAGAGGCCCACGTACCAAAAAATAAAAGTGGTCTTTTTGACCTCTTCCCATTGGCCACCAGGAAGCCCAGAGGCAACTCTGTGGCCCATCTCAACATGGACTTTATGCCACATGTGAACCAGAATGTCACTTCCGGTTCACTCTCACTCTTTCACCCTGCTTTTATGTTCTGCCGCGTCTTTTTCACTGATCTGTAGTAGTGCGGCTCACTCTATTATACCCAGCTTCGTGGAGCCACATTAATCCTCTTCAGCTTTCTCTATATGCCAACTTCATCCTTCCCTCTCTGCAGAGAGCCCTTCTCCAGGACCTCAGGCACAAGGACCAGCTGAAGCTGCCCTGACTCTCCTTCCCCACCCTTTCCCCCTCCCCAGCTTCCACCACACTCTGACCAGCACCCCAGAATCCAAACCCTAATTTCTAGGAAACTGATGCTTCTTGGCCCAACTGGGATCAAATGTCCACTCTTAGTTCAAGCAGCTGTGTCCCTGGGCTCCATGACACAGCAGTGATATGGCGGCAGGATTCCATCACTACCGGGTGATCCCCAAACTCCTCATTCTGGAATTCAAGCCCCTTCGGACCTGTGTACAGACCCCGGTTCAAACCCTAGCTCAGCCACCTAGAAGGAGGACTTGGGCACAAACCCCAGTCCTTCACAAGCTGCCACCTGGGAGCACAGACTCACAGCCACTCAGAGTTACTGTAGGATGACACGGGAATCAGAGAGGTTGGGGGTGCAGAAGTGCTGAGCACAGAGTGTTTGTTGAGTGAATGAGGGGGATTTATGCCTGAAGATCAGCAGGCTTTCATTCACTTACCCACACACACTCCACTCCCAAGTGCCGGGCAGTGGCCCCTGTACCTGCTCCCAACTCTCTCAGTTCCCAGGGACACCAGAAAGGGCACGGTAAGCAGCCCCTGACCTCCGGCTCTGTAACCTGTGTCCAGTAGGTAGAGGTGGTGAGCTCACACACACAGCACGTGCAGAGGGCTGGGTCTCAACAGACCTTGGGCTCAGGGCCCACCCATCCTTGTTCTCTCCCCCAAGGGGAACGCACCCTGTCCCTGCTTCCAGAAGGCCCTACTGGGGAGCAGTTCTGAGCCCTCTGGTCCATCTGTTAGGACCATCTCCTGTCCCCTGGGATCCCCCAGGACTGGGAGGGGGCTGGAGGGGAAGGCAGAAAGGGCCATGTTTTCTGGTGAGAACCTGCGCCGTGCAGCTCGCTGCACTTACTGCTTTATGTGCACTTTCTCGTTCACTCCTCATGTCTCCTTTACTGCCCCGCCAGATGAATATGATTATAGCCATGTTGCAAATGAGGGACGTGAGGCTCAGAAAGATTACCTGGCCTCCCCAGGCCACCCAGTGTGGTGGAGCCAGAGTTTCAGGTCAGAACTGGCACTCTGCAGAAGCTGGGGTCTTGACAATGTGGCCGGGAGAAGCCCCTGCCTGGGTTGTGGGAAGAAGGCTATAGCCCTTGCTCTCCTGAGCGCTGAATCGGAGGCCCTTTATAAGGAGGCAAATGTGGACAACAGTCAGCTGTTCAGGGCCCGGGAGGCTGGGCCAGCCAGGCTCTTGCACACCTCCTGGCTGGGGAGGAGCAAGGTGTCATTATTAGGAAGCCGACTGGGGTGTGGAGGGCTAGCTCTCACCCACCACCCAGAGTGCCTTGGGAGGGACAGGCTGTAGCTGACAGCGCTTTGTGAGCAGAGGGACCAAGACAGCGGGGCAAGACTTGAACTTGGGGCCACATGCTATCCTAGATGATGCATGGAGACTTCACCAGGCCTTCGCTATGGTCTGAGCATGGACTAACTGCCTTAGAGCTCCCCTCACCAACAGACTTTCCTCTAGAAGAGCAAGTGGATACCAACAGTGGCTAACAAGGTAATGATCACCATGGTGAAGATAGAGTTGGAGATGAAGACGGTGATGGTCACCGTGGAGATCACGACTGTGATAATAACAGCACCTAACACACAGAGAGCTCCATGTATCCACCAGGCACTGACTGTTCTAAGCACCTTATGACACAGCAACCCTGTGAGACAGGTACAAATATTATCATCCTCATTTTTACAGATGAAGAAACTAAGGGAGCAGTTAAGTAACTTGTCCAAAACCACATGGCTAGAACGTGTTGGAACTGACATTCCAGTTTGAAGGCAGAGTCTACACTCCTGCCTTCAATATTACCCAAGTTAGATGTATAATACAATGAAAATAGCGATCACTCTTTACTGAGAAGCTATGCATGAGGGACCATGTTAAGCACATTACACGCACGTCTAACTTAATTCTCATGAGAGCTTTAACTCCTCAACATTATTATAGTTCCGTTCAGCTGATATAAAATCTAAAACCTTGGGCTTCCCTGGTGGCGCAGTGGTTGAGAGTCCGCCTGTCGATGCAGGGGACACGGGTTCGTGCCCCGGTCCGGGAAGATCCCACATGCCATGGAGCGGCTGGGCCCATGAGCCATGGCCGCTGGTGTGTCCGGAGCCTGTGCTCTGCAACAGGAGAGGCCGCAGCAGTGGGAGGCCCGCGTACCGCAAAAAAAAAAAAAAAAAAAAAAAAAAATCTGAAACGTTGTAGTGGAAGTGATGTCTCTCATATCACGGGGCCAGCAAGTGCAGAGGTGACCATCAAACCCAGGCAGCCTGACTCTGGGTCCCCCATCTTAACCACAAAGGCACACTGTTTTTCTGTAGTTGTGTACACACGTGCACACACACCCTTCCAGGGGCCCTTGTGCCCACACACGCATGTGTACCAGGACACACTCACCACACAGGCTCACATAAAATACGGCTACCAAAAACTGGCTGTGTTGTCACCAAGTGAGGGACCCAAGCCCTCAGCCTAAAGACTCAAGATGTTCTCTCCAAAATGTGCTTCCCAAGGCGGAAGGCAAGCATGCATTGCGACCATGCCAGAAAAATGCTGTCTAGCCCTGTGAGTCAAGGCTCCCTGGGCTCTGAGCATCTGGAAAAAGCTGGTTGGGGGTGAGACTATTCGCACTCAGGGCTGAAACTCCAGTTTATTTCCCACAGTATGTTCAAGGCTGTAAATCCCACTTCCCAGGAGCTCCTGCTGGGGTTTGCACACTGCCTTCCAGTGCCTTCCTTGTGAATCAATTTCCATGCAAATTAACCCCGAGATCCTGGCCAGAGGATGGGACCGGTTAGACCTGCTTGACAGTCTCCCAGCTGCAATGTGGGAGTCTGGCTTGCGGCTAAATCTAATCCTTCCAGGTTACTTCCAGGAGTGTTTCCTGAGCTACTGCCTCCTACCTGAAAGGCTGGACCCTTTCAGAAAAACACTGCTGGGGACCAGAGATGGCTCAGATCCAGCCCTCTCTCCAGAACTTCCATCATCCGAGGGAGACTCTGACCAGCCCAGCCACACCCTCCTAGAAATCACACCACCCACCAGCCTTCACTGACAGGCCATATCACATCAGATCTCCCCTGAATCCAGAAGAAGTGGGCAAGATGCTCCCCATTTTACCAAGAGGCAACTGAGGCTCAGAGAGGTGAAGTCGGAACCTAAGTCCCCACAACCAGTAAGAGGAGGGGCCAGGTTTACACCCGGGTCTACCTGACTCTACAAGCTGAATTCCATCTAGACCCCCACTGCAGCTCCAGTAAGGATGTCGGGAAAAAATCCCAACACTGTCACTTACTAGCTGTGCATCCTTGAACAAGTTGCTTAACCTATCTGTGACCTAGAAGCAATTGAAGAAGGAGGTGATCTAAAGAGGGGAGGACTGTGGGTGACAAAGGACTTCATGGGGAAACACACCTCCAAGGTGTGGAGGTTGGAGAACCCAGGGCCAGTTCTGTGGTCAATTTAGCCCGAGCACAGGATGCCGAGTGAGGAACAAGGGCTCCCAGTGCTGGGCCCTAAAGGCCAGGCTAAAGAATTTGGAACGTGCCCAGGAGGCGAAGGGGAGCCATCAATGGTTTCTTGACTAGTTGACTAGTTGCCAATATCTCAGAAAAATTAATTTACAGGCAATGACATATACACATTACTATATAGAGAGAACTAATAAGGACCTACTGTATAACACAGGGAACTCTACTCAATACTCTGCAATGAGTTATATGGGAATAGAATCTAAAAAAGTGGATATACATATATGTATAAATGATTCACTTTGCTGTACAGCAGAAACTAATGCAACATTGTAAACCAATTATACTCCAATAAAAATTAATTTTAAAATAAATAAATAATTTTAAAAATTGGATTACAAAAAAATTTTTTTAATTAAAAAAATAAAGGTAAGATCCCTCCTCATCACAAGAAAAAAAAATTTTTGTAAGCAGGGATGGTTATGGATGTTAGCTAGACTTACCATGGTGGCCATTTCACAATATACACAAATGTCAAATCATTATGTTGTAGACCTGAAACTAATATAAAGTTATATGTCAATTATATCTCAAAAAAAGTTTTAAAGCAATGTCCGCAGTGGAGCACAAATAGCTCAAGAGAGGGTGCAGGGTGGTCTGGGGGTGGCAGGCATACTCTTCCCAGAGTCAAGTCTCCACTGCATATAATCCCAGAAGCATTTTTCAACCAGTCCCAAATTCTACCTCACCTATCATCCAATCCTCAGTCTCAGAAGCGTATAATAGTTGAAAATAAAGACTCTGAATTCAGACAGCCTTGGTTTGAATCCCAGCACTGCCACTTACTAGCTGTGCATCTTTGAGCAAGTTACTCAACCTCTCTGATTCCATTTCGTCATCCAGAAGATAGAGATAATATTATTCCCCTGTGTCATAAGGTTGTCGTGAGGGTTACGTGAGTTAACAGTTATAAAACACTTAACAGTGCCAGGCACGTGGAAAGTGTCTGTCAAATAAGGTTCTTCCAGGCCACAGCCCCTGACCATCAAAGATAAAAATAGGATGAGTCTGACATGGTGTGTTCTTAGTGACCCATTCTTGGCCCTAATAATCACCAATTCCTTTGCTACCTACAAGCCATCCTTTGAATAACATGCCCTGGAAGGTTCCCAAGAACCAACTTTAGGCTCACAGGTTCTGCAGAATGAATCTCTCACATATCAATAATTTCATAAGTTTCAACCTAATGCTTCTACTTTTCGAGAGCAGGACTTCAGGGCACTTCCTGGTCTTCTGGTCACTCTTCTCCATCATGCCCACAGAGAGAGGAAGGTGCCACCCCAGAGAACACAACAGAGTCATTCTTTTTAGAGATCTCAAGCAAGAGAAAGGTTTTCTAGATACAAGATGCCTGTAATCCAATTCATATATAACTTTCCTACTATATAAAAGTATAAAACCCAGAGAAAGTTCACTCTCTGTTGACCCTGAAGGAGACAGAAGCTGGACAGGCCGACAGGCAGGCAAATATGGGTTCCCTTTAGAGGTCATCTGAAGGCCAGGACAGACTCTTCCCAGGGGCCACTGCACTTCGCTTCTGACCTTTGACCTTCCCCAAATTGCCTCAGAATCTGGGCTCAGCATCTTGTACTGCCAAAGCCACTGTTTAGATGGAACTGTAATTTGGAAAGTTGCTCTCTTCCAGGGCAAAGACAAACCAATGACTTGTTATTTTGCCAACAGGACAGTGACATGTTCACAGGTAAGTTTTTGAAAGAGGGCCCAGGCTGTCTTGGAGGAGTAGGGTGGGGCCTGGAAGACGAGTTTATTAAGGCTCTAGGAATTAACCAAAAAAGAAGCGGGGACATTCCAGACTAAGGTGTGGTGGTGGAAAAAGCCAGAAACGGGGGATATAAATGCAGATTTGGCCCCAAGAAATCAGCTTATTTTTCAAGAACTAAAACAATAAGTTGGAAGAGTTCACTTGGCCACGTGGTATTAACAGGCACCCAGAGACACAGTCTCTCCCAGCTCTGCTTGGAGACAAGATGCCCCTGACTCTATTTACCCAGCCGTGAGATGGGCAGAATGGCTGATCCCTTCCAGTGTGAGGTAAAGAGCCAAACGGCTAGGGAGTCGGGTGGGGGGGCTGCTCACAGATGTGCCTAGATTTTCCAGACCGGATTATCCAGAAGAAATGTCCTCCGGGAACTGCAGGAACCTCGTCTTTGGTCTGCTTTTAGAGAGCCCCTTCCTGCATCAATGAAACACAAAGCAGGAGCTTTCGGGGAAGGTTGATTTTGACTGGAGGACACTGAATGCAATCTTTTCTGGATGTCTACAAAGTGTGTTTACCAAGCAGCCTGCTCTCCAAACCCTAGCAATCGCTTAAAACAAGAGAGCTGTTGATTTGTGGAGTGTTTTCTCTTAAAAAAAAAAAAAATCACAAATGTTGGATTCAGAGACATTATTTCTTTTTAAAAATAACTTGTCAAGGGGACAAAGTATTTAGGAGGCTTTCTTCTCAGCTCAGAAAGCAACTGGGAGGAGGAGGCTTTTTTTCTGCTTGAGATTAGAGCGAGGGACTGGATAAACTGGGGGAGGGAGGGCAGTCAGCAACGGGTGGGAAACTGGCTACCTCCCTGCCCTCAGCATCCTGACAAGACCCTTCTCTGATCCCCCCACCCTGCCTTTTTCTCTTCAAAGACCCACCAAGAATTTAGGGGGAAACAATGAGATTAAGCTCTGCTCTGGCCCCCTCCCCAAATCCCCCTCCCCTGCTGTCCTACCCCAGCGCTCCCCGACCTGCCTCTCCTATCAGATGGCAGCCTTTCTCCTCACGGACACCAAAATGTATCCCAAAGTGCACCACTGACACATACAAGATTTGGGAGCGTGATTACACAACCTTTAAAACACTTTTTTTAGCAGTATGTGTGTTAAGGAGTATCAAAAAACTAGATACATGAGAGACAGATAGATAGATAACTGATAGATGATTGGTAGATGAATAAATACATAGATTGGATGGATACATATATAATTCATAGACAGGTAGATGACTGATAGATGAATAGATTCATAGATTGGATGGATAGATAAACAGATAGATAATTGATAGGCACATAGATGATTGATAGATGAATAGATACATAGATTGGACGGATAGATAGATAGACAGGTAAATACAGATAGCCAGGACCTTAAACCCCTGCTTTCACAGCTATTGCCCCTTTCCTCTTTAAATACATTTTACTTAACACTTATTCATTCAGCCCAGTATTGGGTTATTGAGGTCCTACAGTGCCAGGCACCACTCATCTCGCTTAGGAGCATCAGTGAACAAAACAGCCAGCAGACAGTGACCTCACAGAGCTTATTTGCCAGAAAATAAGCAATAAATGAAGAGGTAATCCAGTGTCCTAAGGTGATTAGTGCTATGGGGCAAAAACAAAAAAAGAAACGGTAGAGCAGAATAAGGCAGGTCAGGAGTGCCCAGGCAGAAGGAAGGGAGCCGGTTGCCAGATCGAGTAGGGAGGTCAGGATAAACTTGATCAAGGAGGTGAAATGGGAGCAAGGACTTAAAGGAGGTGAGGGAGTTTACCACAGTTTTGTTTTTTGGGGGGATTTTTGGGGGGTTTTTTTCACGGTACGCGGACCTCTCACTGTTGTGGCCTCTCCCGTTGCGGAGCACAGGCTCCGGACGCGCAGGCCAGCGGCCACGGCTCACGGGCCCAGCCACTCCGCGGCACGTGGGATTCTCCCGGACCGGGGCACGAACCCGCGTCCCCTGCATCGGCAGGCGGACTCTCATCCACTGCGCCACAAGGGAAGCCCTTTACCACAGTTTTATCTGGGGGAACAGTGGTTCAGGCTGAGGGAAGAGCTCAAGCAAATGCTCTAAGCAAGGAGGGTAACCAGCAAGTTCCAGAAACACCAGGCAGTCAGTGTGGCAGGAATAGTGAACAAGGTGAGAAAGTAAAAAAGAAAATCAGGGAGGAGACAGAGATTCTGGTCACTTATTTTAAAATTAAGACTAAAAGAAATTTAGACCTAGAATGTTCTTCGCTTACCCACTTGACTTGGATAACTCCTACCCAGGCTCCGGATCTTCATTCAAACATCACTTCCTCCAGGAAGCCCTCCCTGACCACTCTTTTCCCAGTCTGTGTCAGCTTCTTTGTTGTACATAGGCTCTCAGAGGGCTCGGTTTTTTTCCTCCATAACAGTTGTCTCCTTTTGAAATTATACCCTGGTTAGTGTAACATCTAACTGCATCTCTCTCTCTCTCTCTCTCTCTCTCTCTCTCTCTCCCTTTCTCTCCTTCTAGACTGTAAACTGCATGAGGATTTGTTTGCTGGGATTGTCTCTGGTTTTGCCCATTGCTGTATTGCCAACACCTAGCACAGTGCCTGGCATCGGGAAGACACAACAAATATTTGCTCGATGATTGAATGAATGCTTTGAGGTGGCAGGATTGGAGGCAGAATATTCACTGAACTCAGGGTTATAGCGGCTACGGCACACTGCCATTCAGCAGGCTCCTGGGACCCAAAATTTAGTAGGTGAACTCAACCCCAGAAACTGGAGTCCCTGCTGCAGTGAACCTGGATCAGCCCAGGACCCCCAGCCCTCTCTTGCACCTACCTGCTCTCCAAGGCCCTCCGGGATAACTTCTCTCTTCACTGGAGAGGACAAGGCTCAGATATTCACAAAAAGCCTCGCCCTTACCTCCCCCCACCCCAACCCTGCACTTGCAGTAGCAGCAGTGTTCAAACGCTTCCTTTTGCTGCTCACAGAAGAATCCTCGGAGTGGGGACCGACCTTGGCACATCTGCTGGGATGCCTGGCGAGGCGGGGAGAGGGCCGTGTGCTCCAGCACGTATATGGCTGCCCTCATGGAACAAGTCCAGGATCACACAGCCCTGGATCTGACAGGTACCACACAGCAGCTGCGTGATTTACAGCGGCTTGCAGGGAGAGGTTTCGTCTCCCACTTTGAGAGCTTGAGTGCTTCGTATAAATATTTATGGGAGTCTGGGCCTCCATTAACCCCACCAGTGCCACATTTCACTTGTGACATGGTGCTTGTGTGTGAATGAATATGAAGGCCAGTGTTCAACATACAACGTGTGTGTTTGTGTGTGTGACCCATGTGCGTTTTGTGAGAGTGTATATACGTGTGCAATCGATTGTATTTCAGTGCGAGTATAAATCCAAATGGGTACGTGCATAATATTGCACATTCCATGCACACCGTGTAAATGGCTGTGTACGAGCATTTGGACATGCATGCACACGGGCATGGATACACACCTGTGGATCCATGTGCAATGTACATGCATGTGTGTATGCAAGTGACTCTGAGATTGCATGTATGGCAAATAAGCACACGTGGATTCTGCGTTTAAGTGTGTGTGCACCTATGTGCCTGTCTCTGTGTATGTAAACATGAGTTACACACGTGTTTCTGCAGGTTCCTGCTTAAGAGTGTAAGCACATCTCTGTACGGGTCCAAAGCTCCAATATCATACTGGAAACAGCTTTGGTTCATCTATGAGTAATTCCATTAAAATTGCCTCACCTAGAGGCTACTTCTTCTATAAACACTTGCTCTGATCATTACGATGCATTTTTTGGAAAGTTCAGTTGAGAACAGAAAAAAGGTGAAAGGACTCTGATTAATTACAGACAGCACCAATGTCGCAAGCCTAACAATGCCAGGTGGGCCTCCCCCCAACACACACACACACACACACACACACACACACACACACACATACACACAACCACCCTGCTGGCTCCTCCATGAAAGTCTGAAACGAGCAACAGACCTGCATTGTCCCTCTGACCCCCTTGTGCTGTTTGTCCTGCTGCATCTCCAAGGCCCCATTCCCCATCTCCATGCCTGGGCAGGGAGCCTTGTGGCTGGAGAGCATTACATATGCCCCCAAGAAAGTGACTGCCCTCTGCAAAGGGAATTAAAAAGGAAACTGTCCCCCAAAAGGGCTATTTCCCACCAGTCCATACTTTTCCTCAAGCTCTACCCCCCTCCCAAGTGTTTCAGATAAGGGATAGTGGACTTATGGGGTTTGGTGGCAAAAATACAAATTTTGGCATCAGATAGGTGGGGATTCAAGTCCTAGACCCTGCACTGGGTGACCCTGGGTAAGAGATGACCACTCTGGGACTACTTGTCCATCCCTGACCGGCATGGGTACTAGCAGCCCGCACTCAGAGAGTTAAGTGAAATGTCGTAATGGGATTAACCTCGTGATCTGGTCAGACCTTGTATGCACTGCGATCTGCTTGCTCCTGTCCGTGGAAATGGACATGTACCAGGCTCAGATTCCCAGGACACAAAGGAGGGCAGATGCCGAGTCCTGCACTGAGAAGCGCAGCCCTTTGCTGTCCCCAGACCAGCCCAGGCGCATGGGCTCTCCTCGGTAGGACACAGATGGAAGTAACCCTGGCAGGGTCAGGGCAGTGAAAGTGACAGATCAGAAGAAACAAAGGGACTTGAAAGTAAGCTCAGAACAGCCTCGTTTCCTGACTTCTGATGGAGTCACAGGCCAGGCTCAATGTCCACCTCACTATCCCTGGCTCCGAAATGGACACCCTCTAGCTTCCCACCCCGTCTATTTACTGGACGAAATGTAAGTCCTGATAAAAGCCCCCAAGCTCCAAAAAGGAAAACACAACAATATAAACATTGGATTTGTGGGCTTCAGCTCTCTTCTCAAGCTGCAACTGGCTTCTTCCAAAAGTTGCAGGCCTCCTCGCACTGCCTCTGTGGCAGCCCCTCCAGCCTAGAGGACATCATCTTTTTTTTGATGCCAATAAAAAGGAACGTGTAATGAGTGGCTATTTTACATGAAAGTGCCTTCACATGCAAAGAATGCGGAGATGCAGCTAAAACCAAGTTTTGCTTTGGAACAAATCGTTATTAATAAGGTAGGTTGTTTTTCAAACCGGAGCAGCAACTTTTCTGATATATTTAATTTCCTCCAGCTGAGAACAGTTAGCTCTGATGTTCTTATCTAAATGCATCTTTTAAGATAATATGTGCAGGACAAGGGAGAAGGGTACAAGATATTAAGAACACGTGTAAGGCACGGAAAATGCATGTAGCACATGGTGAAGACACACAAGGCACAGAGAATGTGAGCTCTCCAGGTGAAAGGGGTGCTCTCCAGGGTCTGGACACCTTGCTCCAGGGGCAAGAAGTGTAGAAATGATGAAATTCCAGCAGCAGAAGCATCTGCCTTCCCCAAGAGGAGGCTAGTCCTCTGAGCCTGGTAAGTACCAGCCTGGGACGGTTCATGGTGGCTGCTTCCTCAAACCAGGTACACCCTGCACGTGGGACTCTCCCTTCATGGAAAGCTGGCATGTCTCCCCCAAGTACTGCGCTGGGCACAAGCTCCGGAGCAGCTTTTCTACCCTGACTGAATTCTTTCAGGAGAGCTGCTGCTGCAGAAGACACTGTCTACAGGATGCGCCATGTGAGGACTTTTATTTTGGTGGGGGGAGGAGGGGCAGAGCAAACCTCTAATCCTCCTGTCCTTACATAACAAATCCAAACACTGCTATCTCAGGGTTGTGAGGCCAGGCGGGCGGACAGAGGGCTGTAGAGGGAAGGGTTACGCAAGACGCCAGTGCTGGGTTTTCCTTTCTGAAAACAGAAGGGCTCAGAAGCGGGTTTTGCATCTGAAAGCCTGCAAGGGAACTAGACTCTAAACCCAGCTGTTTCCCAGGCCTGGAGAGAAAGAACTTGAGGAGTGGGGATGGGTGGCTGAGGGTTTTGCCGGCTGTGGCAGAAGCTGCATCTCTATGTCACAGAAAAAGTGAAACGACCATCTTGGGTTACCTGGCATGGTTATTGGCAGCTCCCACTGTGAGGCCCCTGGGTAGGCACAGCTGGAGTGGGCAGGCAGGTGGGCACCTCTGACAGGGGAGGGGGTTGTCCTGCCACAGAAATGCCCAGAGACCCTGGACTGAAGGAAGCCTGGCTGTGCGGAAAGAAGGGTCTGGGTGTAGGACCCAGCCCCGGCTCCCCAGGGACCCCGTTCACGGAGAGTGGAGACCGACCGGTCCCCTCTGGCACCAGCGAGGACCTTGCTCCGGGTCCATTCCCAACCAGCCCCGCCGCTGGGGGAAGCATGAGGAGGGGAAAGGGAGGATAGCGGAATCGGGCCGGCGGGAGCCCAGAACCGCTGGCCAGGGCTCCGGCGCTGCGCGGTGGCTCTGGGGACGCCAGACTCTCATCTCCATCTCTCCCCTCCTCCCCACACTTACCCGGCACCTCAGAGCCCGCTCTCAAAGCCCTCTCTGCCAGTCCGCGCCGGAATAAAAGGCAGAAGAGAAAGGGGGAAAAAAGGGGGGGGGGGTGGGAACCGGAGGGAGAAAGTTTTCTGAAATGATGAGTTTCCCAAAGGAAGAGCTGAGGAAAGGGAAATGGCAAAGAAAGTAAGGACGCGAGCAGACTGGAAAGTGGAGCTGATGGCGCCTTCCCCGACCGGTCCAGCCAGCACAGCCTCCCGCACGCCCATGAGATTCCGGGGTCGCAAGCGGGGTCCTGCGCTCGCGACCGGACCGGGGCCTCCCCAGCCCGGGTCGCGGGCTGCAGCGGAGCCACAGTCTCGAGGCCCGTGTGTCTGTCTCGCCATGCGCTCCCAAGGGCAGGCGCCAGCCTGTCTGCGTGGGACCCGTGCTGGCGTGGAGCACACCCGACGTGGGGACGATTTTTTCCCCCGGCTCACGGAGGGTCGCGAGGAGCCCGTGGGTGGCGGGGAGTGGTGGGAACCGAAAGGAGTCTCCGGCCTGCAAGGCGCCGCCGGGGTGGGACGAACCCAAGGACCTCGGGCCCCCGGTCGCTTTCCGGAGCTTCTGGGCGCCGGGTCTGCGGCCAGGCGGCGGGCAGGGATGTGGCCGGAACTTGCTTGCTGGAGGTCCCGGCCTCCTCCGAAGGCCCTGCTCTCATCTGCGTGCGCCCGGGCTGGTTGGTGCTCTAATGGTGGGTTGCGCAGGGACTAACAGTGCCCAAGAGGGCACCAGTGTGGAGGCAGGATGTGGATGTCTGTGTATCTGTGTGTCAGTGTGTCACTAGGACTGCGTCATGGGATTGTCAGCTTCTCAGAGATGCAAATGGTCACTCTGAACCGGCCTGAGCCACCGTGTCGTTCAGGATGCAGCGTGATGATGTCGGTCACCGGACTGTGTGTCTCTGTGCTCTGGGGAAGGAGGAACAACGTTTTGGAGTTTGCGACCCTTCCCAGCCCAGAGGGTTTTCTGGCGGAGTCCAGGCGACTCTAGAGGTGGAGGATGCCAGTCGGCTTGGGATGATTCCAAAGGGAGTCAAGTCTCCACCGCATGGAGTCCTGGTGGTCTCCCTTGGTCCCCCGAGCCACGCATCCGGATTTCTTCCAGAGCGCCACCTGCCAGACCTTTTTTGCCCCAAAGGGGATACAGCGTTCATGTGGGCACGCTTTTACCCCTTCTGTGCATGTGCACTTGCACACGCAGTTACCCAGCTATCATACCCCCTTGCTCCTTCCGCCGTGCATGCACCGGTAGAGTCACCCCACAGCCAGACCCAGCTTCCATCCTATTCCCAGATCACAGCCAAAGCCCTCCCTGCCAGGTACCTCTTCGGGTTGGTGAAATGAACTGGGCCTTGGAATTTAATTGAAGCTAGAACCTCTGACTTCTCTCCTCCCAGACAACACCAAAGTTCTGCTAAATGTAAATTACTCTGGTATTATTTGCATCCTTACTGTCGGGACTTTCCCCCCTCTTTGCCGTACCCTGACCACCAATCCCAGGCCTCCAGGGACCTAGGCCAAAATCTACTGCCGTTAGTTTCACCATCCCCTTTCTTCTCCTTGGCTGTTTCCAGCTCTAGTTCCTGGCTGGGGTTCTACTGCTTGGGTTTCCTGCATCTCCCCATTCAGGTCCTGAAATTCCATGTTAGGAATCCCGGGCCAGGGAGCCCAAGGGCTGGAAAGCTGAGTCTCCCAGACTGCAGATACTGGGTCTGAGTAGATCAGAAACCCCTTGGAACCTGCCTTTGCCAAAGAAACAGAGAATTCTTGCAGAGGTGGTGGGAGGGGGAGGTCCCCACCCAGAGTTCTAGACGGGATTCCGAGAAGGCTGAGAGGGGTTTGGAGGAACCTAGACAGACGACCTTGCCTCCTCTGAGAGTCTGGGAAAGGAAAGGTTCTGGGACCACCTCCCTGTCGAGGACATATGGGCAGAGCTGCCGCACCAGAACAATGCCCCAACCCCCTACGACCCCCGATTTGTGGAGTCGTTGAGATCCCGGTCCGATGGTGCAGTGCCCTTCCTTGGGGCTGAGGGCTCCAGGCCTGAATGGCAGCAAATGGTTTGCACGGATGGGCTTCCTGTCTGAAGGGTCTTACACCCCAGGACCTCGTGCTGGATTCCACCTGCTTTCACAAGCTCTGGGGGAGAGGGGGCTAGGCCTCCACTCAGAGCCGGCATTCTAGGGCAATTCTGGTTGCTCCCAGCAGGTGCTCCAAGCAGGAGGGCCAGAATGGCAGGGCCCACGAGCCTGATTGCCAGAAACACCCTGCTTCCCCATCAGGGTGGCAGCTCTCGGCTTCCTGGGTTCAGCCAACCTCAGAGCCAGCAGGCCAGCAGACCAGTCGTGATGCCCAAGCCTGAACGCTCCGCCAAAGTGGCGTGTGCCCCCCTCTCCGCTCATCAACCGGCTCTTGACCGGTGTCGGTACCTAGAGTGAGAAGCAGAAGACACGTTTGAGGCTCAGGTACACACACACACACACACACTCAAGGGAGAGCTTTGCCCAGATTTGTCTGTTTCCCCACTGGCCGGGGGAAGGGTGAGGGTGCCGCCCAAACTGGGGCGATACTTGAAGAGGCAAGAGAAGAAAAGACAGGCGAATGCGGAGTCCTGTAAATAAACACCATTTCCATGGTTTTAATAAGCAAAATAGGAAACCATTTTAATAACCAAAAAACAGAAACCAGTCTGAATAAAACTACAATGACTAGGTTTTAATATTTTCATATCATAAGCAGGGTTTGAAATTGATCCCTTATTGTACATGAAATAAAAACAATTTCTGTTGAGGCAAATTTGATTTCAACACAGTTGAATCCGTAAAAACCGAAGCTCGTTTCTGATGCAGGACAAATATCCACAATATTTAAAACTGCAAGCACCATGCGGTTCATACAATCTTGTTATTACTGTTAATTTATCAACTAATACAAACTCAAAAATGCATCCGGCCAGCAGCGCCAGCAATTTCAAATGAGAACTAAAAAATACGCTTTCATTTTGGTATTTTTGTCAGTGCAACTTAAATCCTCTTACTGACCTGCAGGGGGGAAAAAAAGTAATAATAAAGAAAAAACACCCAGATCTTCCCTATAACTACCATACAACTGAAGGGGGCGGGGGTAACACCACCAATAACTCTCCCGCTCTCTCAAAAGCAGGGAAAGAAACACACATAACATATTGGTCTAAAGAGCGCACTTGAAAGTTGCAAAATTACTTGCCAATGTTTGGGTTTCTGGTACTTTCTGAGTGTGGTGATTGGTTCAACATAAGTTCAGGTCACCGTTGGGCAGTCTGGGCTGGTGAAGCCGGTCACCCGAGGAGCATTTCGGCCCCAGCAATTAGTGCGGGCCTGGAGAGTTTCGTGGGGACCCTGGGGTGATTCTGGTTGCAATAAAAAGCAAACAAGGTCTGTTTTTCTTTCCTATCTTGTTAGGGGTGTCAACGTAGCCCTAAAACCAGGTGATGTGAGGACACTCCCCCGGCCTCCAGGGTGTGAAACTCTGCAGCTGCCCTGCCCTGGTACTAGGGAGCTGGGACCCCAGCCTTCTTTCTCCCAACAAAAACAAAATTGAAAACTAGAATGGGAGGAAAAGAGGACCGAAAGGGGGCAGGGGAGGGGGAGAAAACATGCAATTTCCAAGGGTGCCCCAAGACAGAGTTGTTTTCTGATGCAAATGCCCAGAAGTTTGTTTTTTTGTTTTTTGTTTTTTACTTACAAAAAAATGCCATAATAATAAACCCAAACAAAGACACTCAGCTTGCTGCCAGGTTCTCTTAAGCGGTTTGGCGGGGCGGGTATTTACAAGCCTACAGCTCATAGACTGAAACCCGACAAGCAGCCGCCGGAGTTTCCGAACTGCGATCCCTTCTCACCCAAAGAAACAAGGGGGTTATGATCCATGATCAACAACATGCTAAAGTTAAACAAGAAAATGGTACAAAATAGAAATTATTACCATACATGTCCAGCATGCAGGATTAATATTTTTAATGCAGATTTTCGTATTTTTTCTATATAATCGAGCAGGCAATAAAACTGATGAGATTTGCGCGCAGAACGTCCTAACTGAGGCCCGCGTCTCGGGGCTGAGAGCCAGTGTTCTCCGGACCCTGGACAGACAGGTCCGTCTGTCCTTCCTTGCTTCGCTCAGCCTCGCCTCGCGCCTGCCGGGACGCCAGGGTCCCTCTCCTTTCCTCTCCTCGCTGCTCTCTTGCTGGACTGGATTACGCTCCGGGCCGCGAAGAAGCGGCCCCGGCTTAACGCGCAAAGTTCAGGAAGCCAGGAGTCTCCAGACGGCCTTGGCGACTCCTCGCGACTATGCCTTGCCGCCCTCCAGCCTGGAGAAAAGTTGCTCTGGGACTTCCCACCCCCTCGCCTCCCTCTGGCTCTGCTCGAGTCTAGGAGGCGCCGCTGGCGCTCACCGCTCTCGCCTTGGCCAATGTCCCCTGCCTGCCCGCGCGCCCTCCTGTCGCCCGCGTCCCGCGCGCCCTTCCTCCCTCTCCCTCAAGTCAAACAGGTCATGGCTGGGGCCGTGGCAGGGACAGGGTCCGGGGGAGTCCGGGGCTGGGGACACGGGACGGGGAGTCCGGGCCGGGGCAAGGGCGGGGGCCGGGAGCGGCCACGACTCACAGAAAGAACTCGGGAGAGGAGGGGCTGTCGCTGGTGGAGCCCGCCTCCCTGAAGCCGGAGTTGGCGAGTTTCTCGCACTTGACCTTGTAGGCGTCTCTTTCGCGGGCCAGCCGGGACACCTCCTGCTTAAGCTGCTCCACCTGCTGAATGAGCTGCGTCTTCTCATTCTCCAGGTGGTGTTTCTGCTGGACGCGTTTATACCTGCACGACTGGGCGTAGCCCCGGTTCTTCAGGGTCCGCCGCTTCTGCTTCAGGCGGATCACCTCGTCCTTGGTGAAGCCCCGCAGGTGGCGGTTCAGCTCGCGCACGGACATGGACACGAGCTGGTCGTCGGAGAAGCGGTCCTCCACGCTGCTGCTACCACCAGCCGCCGTCGCCGCGGCCGCCGCGTGCGGCCCAGGCCCGGAGTGGCTGGTGGGCAGCTGCTGCGCGGGGCTGGCCGCGCTGGACGGCGGCGGCGACGCTTGGTGATGATGGTGATGGTGCGGGTGCGCGTGTGGGCCCAGCTCGTCGTGCGCCACGCCGGCGCCCGGGTACGCGTGGTGCGGGTGTGGGTGGTGGTGGTGATGGTGGTGGTGCGCGCCGCGGAAGCCGTCGAAGCTCTGCAACGGCTGTGGCACTGGGTGCGAGCCTATGAGCGCCTCCACTGCGTCCTCGGGCGTCAGGTTGAGCGCCTCGGGGTTCATCTGCTGGTAGTTGCTCGCCATCCAGTACAGGTCCTCGAGGTGGGTCTTCTGTTCGGTTGGGCTGAAGCTGGGCGACGAGGGCACCGAGCTGCACGGCGTGCTGAGCGGTGTGGACGACACCGAGCCGGCTGGCTGCAGGCGCGTGCAGGGCCGTCCCGGGCGGTCCGCGCGCCCCAGCGGCTCCTTCTTTACGTCGAACTTGAGCAGGTCGAAGTCGTTGACGTACTCCATAGCCAGCGGGCTGGTGGGCAACTCGGGCCCCATGCTCAGCTCCGCGGCCATCGCTCACGCGAGGCGCAGCCGCCGCCGCCGCCCGGGAAACTTTGCAGCCGGCCGGGGCGCGCCGAGCCGGGAGCGGGGGCGAAGAGCGGCGAGCCCGGGAGGTGGGGAGCGGAGGGCGCAGCGGGCCGGGGCCGCCGGCCAAGCCTTTGTCTGGGGACGCGGCGGCGCGCGGGAGAGTCCCGAGGCTGCCTGCGCCGCCCCAGAGCTCGGGGCTGTGGCCGAGCCGGGGCCGGGCCGAGCCGGGAGGGGTGGAGAAGCGAGCGGGGCGTGCGGCCGGGTCGAGGGGTGGCGCCGGGCGAGCGCCCGCCGCTCGCTCTCTAGCTCTCTTGCTCTTGGGCTCTCCCGATCTCAGCCGCTCGCAGCCCGGCGGTGCAGCTGTGCGGGATCCGGCGCAGCCGCTGCCTTTTATCGCCTCCCTGATGTCACCGGGGCGCGGGGGCCCGAGCAGCCCGGCGCGCTGGCCAATGGCTGTACGGGCCCCGCGGACCGGCGGCGCAGGGCGGGGCGCGCCTGACAGCTCCTCCGCCCCCCGTGTCAGCTGACTGGCGGCTCGAGCAGCCGGAGAGCCGCCGAGGCCTGGCGGAGGGCTGGAGCAGAGAGGGACAGCCGGCCCGGGCCCCGCCCCCCCCCCCCCCGGTGTCCCGGCCCCCGCCCGCTCGCCTTCGGTGCCAGCCCCCCCCGCCTCCACCACCATAGGCTGGGCCGCTTCGTCCACCCCTTCGCTCGCTCTCCTCCCTCTTTACCCTTGGCTCCCCCAACCCCAGTCCGTGTCACCCCCAGGAGGCTCAGAATGAGCGCCGGGACGACACCTCTCGGGTCCATTGTTCCCAAGCGTCCCCCGCCCAGTGGGGGACGCTCCGTGTGCAGCGCGGCCGCGGGCCGTGTGTGTGCAGTGCGTGGCTGTGTTTTTGCAGGGCTGAGCATGTTTGTGTGTTGGGGGGCAGGGTTGGGGCGCGAAGAGTTGTGTTCAAATCCAACTCAGCCTCAGAGGACACTCCTCGGGCCAAGCGGGAGCCGTCCCCCTCCTGGCGGGTGTGGTGGCCGAGCCCCGAGACAGGACTCGGCGGGCCCCGCCGCTCCCCGCACACCCCACCCACAAATGCAGTAGATGAAGGGAGTGGGGAAGGAATCGGCCCAAAGGCTCTGAAGCCCTCTCCCCAGCCAAACGCAGTGAACCCTGAGTTCTCCGAGGTTGGGGGCTGAGGCCAGCCCAGGACGGTGCTCCGGGTGGCTCTTGGCTGCTGGGAAACCGGCCCTGTTTTTGTTTGAACGTTTTGTAACGATTAAGCAGATCCCGGCGTCAGCCAGCCGAGGAGAGGCTCAAACAGGCATAAAGTGCGACCCCAAGTGGCCACTGTGCGCAAAGGCGCGCCGAATCGCGGGGCCCGCAACTGGAAGTCTCGGCCGACGACTCGGACTCAGCTGGGTCTTCCCAACTCGCCCAACCCAAGCCGGCCCGGAACGCAGGCTGTGTGTGCACCGGAGCCCAAGACAGATTCCCCTAGAGCCACGTACAGGTTCTCGGGTCGGTCCTCGGACTCAGCCGCGAGTTCCACGCTGATCTCCCCGCCATGAAACTCCGCGCCCCGGCTCCGGGGATCGGGGGGCGGAGGGGCTGGGAGGGGTGCTCGGCGGCGGCTCCCTGCTCGAGAAGATCCTAGGCCGAGTTAGGCGGATGGCCGAAAGCGGAAACGCCACAGCGAGGGGCCCCAGGGCTGTCAGATGAGAAACCTCCCCCGAGTGCAGACGGGGACCCCTGAGCGCACCGCACTACGGCATCCAGACAGTGCTTGGGCGCTGCGCACCTTCCGTATCGGGTACAGGATGGCCCGAAATAAGAGCTCCCTAGACCCCGGCCCGGGCGCAGAAACCGGATAAATCGCAAATTCGCTGTACCCGGAGACCCGACCCGCCTCCCGCGTCGCCTTCTGCTCTTCAGCTTTGGGCCCGAGCAGCGAAAAGCAGGAGAAGCGCACACTGGGTGAGTGTGTCCAGCCGCTGCCCGTACGGGACCAGCACGACTGACGCAGCGCGTAGGGGTCAGGTGGGCCCACTAATGCGGACGCAGCCAGATTTTTTTTCAAGTGTTAGAAGGTAAAATATTTTCCTCCAATTAATTTTGAAAACTGTCTTCTCTTGCTCCCTCGGTAAGGCTCGAGTGAGGTATGATATTGGGCCGCCTATTTTTAATAAAATGAATATATTTGAACTAAAATTTGGACTGAAAGGTTTGGATCAGCAACTGTAGTGCTGGAAGAGCCCGTCTTCAACCCTCTGCGAGAAGCGTGCTCTCCGCAGAAAGGATCAGGCTGTCTCCAGGGAGAGCTTCCCGGGCGGGCCATGCCGCCGCCCCGCCCCTGCTCGGAGCTGGGCGCTGCGGACCAGCACCCTGCCTGTCCCTGCCGCGTTCTCACGCAGCCAGAGCGTACTCGGATCGCGGCTCAGCAGGGGAACTTTCCGAGGCTACGCTGGGTCGGCCGTCTCGGTTCTATGCAGACTATGGCTGAGGCTACAGGCGGCCAGGTCCGGACAAACGCACTGGCCTCTCCCGGTGACGCTGAACCCCAGCCGCCAGCGCCCTCCTTCCCGTGGACACTGTGGCCTTCTGCGAGTGCAGGGAGGCGGCCGGGCCGGTCTGTGCCCTCATTGTGTCCCCTCTGGTCTGTCTGACCCTTGATGTCGAGGACCAAACCTGAGTCTCGGGAGTGTGGCCCATCGAGGCCCTAGGGTTCCTTCAGCCCCAGCTCTGAGGGTTCTAGCCTCCTACTCCCCTGCGGGCATCCTGCCGCGGTCTCAGAGTCTCTAGCACTCGGGCTTTGTCTGGGCGGCCGCGTTCCTCTTTGTCCCTGTGCCTCTGTCTCGGGTTTCGGATACTCCCTTCCCCTGGGCTCTGACTGAGGCTCTGACTGTCCATCCTTAGGTCCACCTTCCCCAATAACCCGTTTCTTTGCCGCCCTCCCAGCCTAGCCAGTCCCTCTTCTACCCACCCTACCCACAACCACCTCCAACAAAAACTGTTGGAAACTGGGTGAAAGTGAAGCAGACGCTCAGGTTGCTCCGGAGTGAAAGCCGCTGCAGAGCAACCGACCTCACGGTGGGGCCCGGCCTCGCCTTCCTGGCTGCTGCTGCGCTCGGCCGCGCGGTCGCGGCGTCCCAAACCCTTTGGCATCCCTCTCCCGCCTGCGGACGCCGGCGTCTCCTTTCCGAGCCTGGGGGCTTTAAAGGTCAGAGTGTCGGGCTCCCGGTCGACGCGTACCCGGAGGCTACACGCCATCCCTGAAAGACTAGTGGGGTAATGGGTGGGGGGAAGAAAAGAGAAGGGCTGGTGGGAGAAGTAGAGAGTCGAGGAAGAGAAGTGGAAAGGAAGGAGGCCAGGAGACACAGGAGTAGTACCCCAAGCCTCTTCTGAAGGGAAGGTAAGGAGGACTGGTGGCGGCCAGAGACCTCTTCTGAACAGTTTGTCTCTAACCCCCCAAACTCTAATTTGAATTTTTCACCCCTTCTCCCTACCCACCCCAGGTTGAGCCAGAGGCGATGCGTCTGAGCGCACCACCTTGGGATTCTTCAGCTACCGATGGTGATCAAGGAGATGTCCGAGCTACAGCGGAGCCTCGGGGCACCCCGTGTGGAAGTGGGTGAAAAAGTTACTCCCTAAGGGAACGAAGGGTCCACTGCCATTCGCCGGCTTCGAGGTTCGCCGCGCCGCTCCCGGCCGCCCCTGCCCAGCCCGCCCGCTAACCCGAGAGCGGCGCGCTCTCCCGTGCGCCTCCGGTCTAGCGCGGCGCTCCCAGCAGCCGCGTTCAGCCCCGAGGTGCACCGTACACCCGTCGTTTCCAGAGGGCTGCAGGTGTTTGGTGTGCGAGTGGGCGTCTCTGTGCGTGCATGGGTGCAGTGGCAGGCAGTGCGGGAGGTGTGTGGGGCGGTATGGGTGGCGGGTGTTAGGGAAGCACGGCACGCGGAACGCTTCGAATCGCAGAGCCAGCAGCTCCCGGCCCCTGCGCCAAGTGCGTTGCAGGATCGTACTATCCCGGGTCGCCAAACGGAAGCCGGTGGTCCCAAGGGCCCCAGGATGAGTTCTGGCGGGGAGGAACCTGAGTTAGGGGACCCCCAAGAGCTTGCCTTCTGCGTTTGCATCACCCAGATGTCAGATCGCCTGTCTCCTCCAAAGATCCCTGACATCTCGGCTACCTTTCCTGAGGCCCTTGGGAGGAGGGTATTCTTTCGCTCCCGTTGCCTCTGAGCTTCCCAAGGGCTTCGGCTTCCAGGAAGAGGCAGAAGATAGTTCTCCCTTCCTCTTCCTCTTTCCCAAAGGCAACTGGCCCTTGCAATGTTCCCTGCTTCACACAGTGGCCATCAGATTCTAACCCAATGCTTCTTAACAGGTATTCTTGGGCTTCTGTATCCTGGTGGCCTTAAGCACCCAAAGGATACAGCAGGTCCCAGTAGGGAGCCAGTTACCCCAACTCTGCAGAGCCTTTTCCCAGCTCCCTCCCTTGAAGACCAGGGACACCCAATGCCACCCCCCACGCACACTCACACTGGGAATGGGAATTTATTATTAAAGCTATTTTACCCGCTTCTTTTTACTTTGTTTTAATGTGAATTCTAGAAATTTTTGAATTACATATGTGGCTTATATTCTGTTCCTATTGGACAGTGCCGTGTTAGACAACCAATGGGCAGTATAGCTTCCAATACCGATGGGATATTTAACAATAATTTCCAGTCCCAACTGTACGGAGATTTTCAAAGCCTTTATCATTCACTTTTTCTTTCAATTCTCACAACTCTATAAGGTAGTGACTATCACTATCTTTATTTTACAGAGATATGTAGGCAGGGAGGTAAATACAGATGTATTGCAGTGTCCTAAGAGTTTTATCAATTCATTCAGTCCCACAGCTGCCCTTGGAGGTGGGGAGGATTATCCCCATCTTATACAGAGAAGGAAGCTCTGAGAGGTTAAGTAATTTCTTTAGCGACACAGTGGCGACAAGCTGGAGCTTCTGGCCCTAAGTCCAGTACTCTGGATACCATGAAGCACATGGTCTTGATCTCGACTAGGTGGCATCCCAGGGACCCAGGTGTCAGCACAGCACTTCAGCTGCTCTCTGGGTCAGGATCTCCAGCTCTCCGCAGACTTGGTGGGTCCTTTCAGGTCACAGTTGAGCCTCTAGCCTTTGCCAAGTCTCTGCCGAGGGCTCAATTATCAAGGCAGTGATGAACGTGTCTGTCCTCTGGTCGATGGCATTCAAACATCCTTGGGCTGACTCTTGTTCTCTTCCCTCTTCCCTGACCGTGTGGGGCTGGAGGGTGGGAGTTAGAAACCAAGGCGGGATGCAAGCCAAAATAGAGAAAGTTTGCAGAGTCCTCTCCAAGGTCCTATCCTTTACCCTTGGCCTCAGCCTGACCCCTAATCCTGGCCTTGATCCTTGGTCCTGCCTCTGGCCTGAGTTGGAACTTCAGCCTGTTTGACCTTCAGCCCCCATCCATCCATATGGTAGGGTGGGGAGAGAAGGTGGCTCAATGCTGATGAGAAGTTCGCTGTCACTCAAGGCCAGTGAGGGATGACCAGCAGGGCTCTCTCCCCCCACTTCCTCCCCATGACCCCAAGGGCAGCATTACAGACTCTGAAGCCTCATCATTGCTCCCCAGGACTCATCCCCCCACAGCTCAACCATCACTTAAGACCTCGGTTTCTCCATCCAATGCCTTCACCCTCATCCAAGCCACCCTCATCTTTTGCTTGGATGGCTACAGAGGTCTTGGTTCAGACTTTCTTCTCCCCAGGACAGTAGAGCCAGTTTTCATGTTATATGAATCTGTTCATTCTACCTTCACCCACTACTCCTGGGCTTAACTACAGATTCCTTCAATACTTGGACAAAGAACTGAATTCCTTAGCATGGCCTTCAGGCCCTGAATGATCTATCTGCTCCCACCTCATCTCTCACTGTACCCCCCCCACACACACACACACAATGTCCAAGCACACTGCCTTCTATAAGTCCTTCCACAGCCCAAGCTCTGTCTTCCACCAGGCATTTGCACATGCCATCCCCCTGCCTGGACTGAGTCAGTCCCTTGGTTCTGAAGACCTTAGACAGAAGAGGTGGTCTGTGGCTCTTCCCAGGCCTCAGAGAGACTTGGGGTGTAGCTGGGAATGCAGGTGGGGAGAAGAGCCCAGGAGCCAGGGTAAGGTCATGGTCACTCTGAGGAAATCACACACACGAGAGTCATGCGGCAGGGCTCCCCTCCATCCCTTCCCTCTCCAAGCTGGATCAGCGTAGACCTCAGATTTGGGAGAGGCCTTAGGAGATAATACAAGGAGGTCAGGGAAAGGCTTTGGCCAACGAGTCCAAATGTTTTCTGCCTGAGAGAACATGTTGCAGATACAGATTCCTGAGCCACAGTCTGGCTTTATAGGTCTACATGGAGCCTAGGAATTTGCATTTTTGTAAGTTCCCTAGGTAATTCTGATGTTTGGGATACAAGAAACACACCTAAGGAAATTATATAGAAGTTGACAGTTATCTCCGTATCTCATACCAGGAGAAACCAGATTACAGTTGTGGAATAGAGAATGAATGAATGAATGAAATTAACAACTAGACAAACACGGAGGCTGCCTTGCAGTAGATATCTCAGAACCCTCAGGCCTTTCCTGAATACCCTTCAGCCCTCTCCTCTCCCTTAATTAACAATCATTCCTAAACCAATCCTTACCCTTCCTCTTTAGACCAAGGACCAACTCAGGAGAAATCTGGATGATCTGAGTGATTCCATCCCACTGGCCTCCCCTCTTCCCTTCTCCTCTATCTGGATGCTCTTCAGGGGCCCAGGGGTCCAGCTTCCCACCACATTGTCATCACAGCTTGGGGAGCAAGCTTCTGAGTACAGGGAAAGTGGGTGGCACCATCCCACTGCTGGAAACTGCGGTGCAGGGCTGATGGAGGGAATCATGTTTGACCGCATCTGAGCCCAGGCTCATTTCAGCCAGGAATTTCTATGGTTACTCAACCTCTTTCTTCCCTTTCTTCTTTTAAAGATGAATTATACAAGATATACAAGCCTACTTTCTCATTGTAAGAAAACGCAACAATGTAGTTTTAACAGATATGTCTAGAGCTACAGCTTTGCTTTTTATTTTTATTCAGCAACTTCTGCATCCATACGTCGAGATCTACTTTTTGCTTTTTAACTCATGCGCGACAGTTCGTCCAATGGAAGCTCTGTAGTTTTTTATCCAGTCTTGTATTTTTGGACGTTTAAATGCTTTCCCATCTTTCACGATTGCAAACAATGCTACAACAAATCACTTTTTACATGCTCCTTTTTGCGTGTGTACAAGTTTGTCTCTGCAATAGAGAGTAAGGAATGAAATGGCCGAACTGAAGGAAAGGTGAACACATTTGTAACGTTAACACTGTCAAATTAGCCTCTAAGAAGATTGGACCTCTTGAAATTTCCACAGGAAAAATATGAAAGTAAACTGTTTCCCCATGGCCACACCGACAATGGATTTTAACAAGGTTTTTCGTGTCAATTCTACTTATGTCCATTCTGTGACCAGTACTGGGAGATGAGGCACAGGGGTGGGCATGGCATCTTTCCTCCCCTCCAGAGAATTGCAAACCTTGCCGTTGCAGCTGGAGAGACAGTGTGGTCATGCTGGCAGATCCCCAGCAAAGGAGCCCTTGGTTCTGTTGGAGGGGGTTAGAGGAGGGGTTGGCTGTTAAGGCTGCCCTTCACTAAGGCTTTGAAGGCTGAGCAGATATGTATCGGAGAAGTACAGGAAGACCCAGGCACTTGGGGGGCTATTTCAAAGAGGCTAGATTTAGAGCTGCAGAAGCCAACACTTGAAGGGCCTTGAATGCCCCTCCAGAGTCAGACCCCATTCTTGACTAGAAGATCAGCTCCACTTGGGCAGGCGTTTTTCTTTGTTTGTTTCACTGCTGGGCACACAGTGGGCACTCAATAAATATCTGTAGAAATGAAGAGCAGCATCCCAAAGGTATTTAAGCAATGTGCTTAATTTCTCTTTCATCTCTCATGGAGACAAGGTGCCCTCAGAGCCCGGGACTGTGAGTCTGGCTCCATTCTGCACGCTGGAGAAACGGCACAGAAAAGCCCGGCTCAGGAATCCGTTCCTTGGTCTCAGCACCCCCATCCCGGCCCTGTGCCAGGTCCCTTTCACCTCTGCCCATTAGAGATTGCTTTTGGTTTCTGTGTTGACAACCCCTGTTTCTGTGTTTGGAGCGACTGTTCAGTGCCATTTCCTGATTTAATATCAGAGGCGGCACGGAGCAAGGATGCACAGTTAGCAGTTTTTGCTCCAAGTATTTTTCAAGTTCCCTTTTGATGTAAGGGTTGGGTTTGCAGCTTCCCTGATCTCGCTGAGCAGGGAGGGCTAGATGGGGGCTGAGGCTGGGAGCCGGAGGTGGGCGGAAAGGAGAAGACCCAGAGAAGATTCATCCCATGCAGCTGAGCTAAGAGACTCCAAGCACCTTTCTAGAAAGGGGGATGGTGGAGGGCTCAGCAGAGACACAGGGGTGGGTTAAAGGGTCTGCTGAGTGTTGTGGCCACCATGAAGCAAGACTGCTATCACCCTTCTGTGTGGGTGTACAGATTTATACGTGTCTATACATTTATGTCTCTGTCACAAAAACAAAGGACTAAAAAGCTTAAATAAGCTAACGTTATGCAATTCAGAATACCTGAAAATAAAAACAACATTTGTTCAAAGAAAAATTTAAGGTAGATACAGCTCCCGGGGCACTCAGGTTACTTTGACTGAGCATTTACCATACACGAGGTCTTCTGCAGGGCTAAATGTCGAGGACAACCTGAGGAGCTCATCTTCTTCAGGTGGAAACTAATTTTCCAACTAATTGACTATGGTCAATGCAGTGATGGAAGCATGCACGGGGGAGTGCGCGCGCGCACTCACACACATACACACACACACACACACACACACGCACGCACACACATACATGCTTGAGGATGGGACGTGGGAAGAGACTGGGGTCTTTGAAGGCCTGACATCCCACCTATAGGCACCCGTGTGACCTGCTGTGGGTCGCATATTTCTCTCTCTGCCGTCCGCCTCTGGGACGCTTCCCCTGACCCTCTGTGTCCTTTGAGGTGTCCTGAGGAACAAATGCCAGGACAAGATTAGACATGCAAGAGGTTTACTGGGGACACGTCTGTGAAGGATAAAGGATGAAGAAGCAAGAGGAGGCAGGGAGGTGGGCCTGGCATCTGGGAGAGGGGAGGGCCAAGGAAGGAAGGCAGGAGGGAAGAGTTGAAGACCACAGCAGTGTTCTAGAAACGTTTCAGCCAGGCTGGTGAGGCATCCCTGGGCCAGTGACACGCATCTTGTAGGAAAGGGCCAGCCCCGGCATCACGACCCTGTGCTCCATCACTGGCTGAGAGCAGCGGAGAGGAAATGTCGCCTCAGCTCGAACACGCTGGGGGATCCCGAGGGGTGGTGGCTAGGACTGTCAGTCTCCTCTGCTCCCTGCAGCAATTTCTCCTGAAGGAGACTTAAGCCGGGCATTTCCATGGCCACCACACCCTCATTTTTCCACCCAATCAGGGCAGACGGCCCCAGGGAGAGAAACTAACACCAGCAAGCATCTTGTTGAGTGTTTGCTACCTGTGAGGGTCCATGCCACATCTAGCTTACAACATCTCAGTAACCCAATGTAATCTTATGAGATAGAAACTGTTATCATTATCCCCCGCCCCCATTTTATAGACCAAGAGGTTGAAGCTCAAATTAATGAAATCACTTCCCAGAGGCCATAGCTAGCAAGTGGCGGAAAGAACATTCAAAGTTGGTTTGACTCTAACCACTGCACTAGACTGCTTCGGCCAGGGGGAGGCTTGGAAAGGGTAAATGGGAGGCTCATTTCTCTCTTTGCACCCATCTCTCTTGCTACTGATCCCTACGATGTGTTAACCACACAGCCCCCAAGAAAAACCCCTCAGGTCTCATCAGGGCCAATGCCAGCCCATTCCAGGTTAGCACTGGAGTACAAACATCCTGCCAGTCAGCTCCAAACAGAAAACCCAGAATGCTCACCTGAAGTAGGCACTCTCCAGCAGCCACATATGTCCTTTTCTCGAGCATCACCTCCTCCAGGAAGCCTCCCTGACTGACCCATGTTTCCATAGCACCTTATACTGACCTCCATCCATGCATTTATCACACAGTGTCCAGAGTGTCTATTTTACCTGTTTCTACCACTAAAATGGGTTCCTCCAGGACCCAAACCGGGTCTAAGTCATGTTGTGGTGCCTAGCACCCAGCATATGGGGACCTGGAACTAGAGGGGTGGCAATACAAGGAAAGGATACTCTGATAAATGAAGGTTGGTCCAGGGCAACGAGAAGACTCTTTTGGTGGATGTGGGCCCCTTTTCCTGAGACCATAGTTTTGTCCTTGAAGGGTACAGCCTGCACTCCCCAGCTTGGTCGCCAGGGGCCTCATCAACCCCCAGGCAGTATTAACCCCCGGGCTTCTTGCATCTCTGCAGCAAATCCATCCCTCCCACTGCAGCGCCAGCATCTCTGTAGGGACCAGGCCCTGGCCCTCCAAGACCTCAGCATCTGCTCAGCCGCCACTGGCCCAGTGGGTAGCCCCAGCCAAGGAGGAGAGTTATTTTTATTTATTTCTTCTTAACCATGAACTTAATTTAGCTGCTAATCAGGTTACCATGGTGACTTGCACTGGATTTATAGCAGTTTCCTAAAGTGTCTTTTTCTCACTCTTTGGATAAATGAATAAAATCTGGGTGATGAGCAAAGCGCATAAATATTGGGTGTCCTAGAAAAAGGTCAGACGCTTCCGTTTTGTATTTGCTTTTCACCCGGCCTGATGTGCTTAAGAGAGATCTGTGACTCTGGGCGCTCCCCAGCATTCTCTCTTCTGCCCTCCCTTTGAGGCCTTCAGTGGATCCTTATTGCCAGTCAGGTACAGTCTAGATTTTTGCCTTGCCTTCAAGGTCTGCCCTTCTAGCCTCACCGCCCTAATGCTCTACGTTCCTTTCCCCTGTGCTGCTCCCCGAGTGCTTGGGCCTCTGTTCCTTTGCCTGTGTTGTGCTGAGGACTGCTTTCAGAGATGTCTCCCCTGTCTTGGGAGTGATGGTGGCCTGGCTTCACTGGGATCACAGTGTGGCATTTGAGGACACCTCTGAGCCCTCTTATTGGTCCCACTACCACCCTGGCAGGTATGCAGCATATCATGCTAGCCAGCCAGGAGCACAGGGCAGGGAGGCAGCAGAGAAAGGAAATGAGGAGTTGGCATTTTGACAGTTTTCTGCACAGTCTGGAAGGCTCATCTAGTGTTCCAGTTCAGTGGCTGTGGGGTGGAGGGGACACAGTTCATCTCCCCTCACCCCGTGGGCTCAGAGGCACTCCTGCCTTGGATCAACCGGAACCCCTCCTCTCCCCCCTCCCCGTGGCTCCCAGAAGGGACAGTGTCTCCGGGCTGGAGGTCACTGTTTCCAGGCTTCCCCTGAGGATCTCGGGGCCGGTTGCCAATCAGTCCCGGCATCAGCCACAGTCCATTAGTGAGCGCCCAGGGCTCAAGGCACCCGTGGAGCCACCAGGCACTGGCGCCGGATCCTGCTTAAGGAGCCCAAAGACACCTTTCATTATTGTCTTGGTCTTTGTTATCGGCCCAACAGGAGACCACTCTGGGGACCTCCCGGGTTGCAGGAGGAACAGTCCAGCCCGTGCTGCCGCCCACACTGTAGGCAAGGCTACGTGAGCTCATTGGGTTACCACCCCTCTCTGAGCCTCACTTCCCTTATCTGGAAGATAGGGCTGTCGTCATGGCAGATGTGCTGGCATCACTTCTGGCCCTCCTGAACTAGGAGCCAGAAGAACTCGGATCAGGTCTTTTATTTGCTTTGGCTTCAAGACTGAGGCCAAGGGAGAGGAAAGTTCGGTTTCCAGAATGCTTTGGGGAGGATGAGGTTAGCAGGCCTGGACATCTACGATAGTGCCCAAGACAGGAAGGTCTGTGATGTGCCAAGAAAGCCCTAACTGGCTACAGTGACTCTGGCAAGCATGTTTGTCCATTTTTCTCCCCACAGGAGTTCTGCCCCAAATGAATATGACTCATGGGGTATCGGTGGGGAGTAGAGAGAGAGCCCCCTCTACGTGGGCATGGAAGGACCTGGGAATCCAGATACAGTGGCCCAAGGCTTGAGAGAGTCTGAGATTCTAATCCTAGCTCAGGGCCAAACTTGCTGTGTGATTTTGGGCAAGTCACTTAACCTCTCTGGGCTTCAGAAGAGTTTTTCTAGGAAAGTCAAATCCCACCCAAATGAGGGTAGGACTTTATACCTCCAGTCCCCTCTCCAGCATGTGACTTTGTCAAGCTGGTTCTGGCCCACGTCAAAGCAGTGGGGGACAGAAGTAATGACTTTGTAAAACTCAAAGAGCAAACCCCCTTTGGCCTTGGAGGGCTGCCTTACTCCACCCCAGCACACCCCGTAGTGTAGGAACTAACAGCCGCCCATTCCCTACAACGACTCAGCAAGCATCCAGCATGCAAGCGCAGGCTCTGGAGCCCAACTGCCTGGGTTCAAATCCCAGTTCTGCCACTTACTAGCTGGGTGTCCTTGGGCAAGTTAGCTAACCACTCTGTGTCTACTCTCCTCCATACATATAGTGGAACTAATAGCACATATACCTCAAAGAACTGTTGAGAAGATTAAGCGGGTTAATCCACAGTGAGCATTTAATGTTGTGTGTTGTGTGTTATCTACCAACATTTCCCCCGTCAGTTAGTTCTCAAAGCTGCTACTCTTAGTCCCATTTTACAGCCAGAGAAACCGAGACTCAGAGAAATTCAACCTCTTCTCTGGGTCTGCTGCTCTAAATCAGTGCATTTGTCACAAGACCTTGCTGCTCCCACATCTGTTCGATATGATCAATGTTCTCAACTAGCTTGTTTTGCAAAACAAGTTCTTATAGCCATGGAAATAGAGATGGGAGCAGGGAGTTCCTGAAGAAGGGCGGGCTGAGCCACTGATCAATCTTAACATCTTTAAAGGAGAGACAACTAGACATTAGGATGTGATACAACAGGGGTTGCACAACACCGTCCACGAAGGTTTCTGGCCAAAAATCAAATGCAACTCTGATCAGGCCTCTGGATCTGAGTTTCTGGGAAACACAGGGGACAGAGGAACACGTTAGATCACACCACCAAGAGGCAATCAGCCAGAACGTGAAACAGAATGCAGGATAAGTGACCTGTGTTCATCAAAAAACAAATGGCATTTTAAAAAGAGAAATAAATGACATTTTTTAATGTGAGGAGAACAGGGGGACTATTACAGATGAAAAGAAATTTAAGAGATGTATCAACCAAAAGCAATGTTTGTGGCCTAATTTGAGCAACCTAAATGTAAAAAGACGTTTTGAGACAATCGGGAATATCTGAACATTGACAAAATATTAGATATTAAAGGAACTGGGTGTTTTTTTAAAAAAAAAATTGGGGGACTTCCCTGGTGGCACAGTGGTTAAGAATCCACCTGCCAATGCAAGGGACACAGGTTCGATCCCTGGTCTGGGAAGATCCCATGTGCTGCGGAGCAACTAAGCCCGTGTGCCACAACTACTGAACCTGTGCTTTAGAGCCCACATGCCACAACTACTGAAGCCCATGTACCTAGAGCCCATGCTCCGCAACAAGAGAAGCTACCGCAATGAGAAGCCCGCACACCGCAACGAAGACCCAGCGCAGCCAAAAATAAATTAAATAAATTAATTTTAAAAAATTTTGTTAGGTGTGATAATAGTATTATGGTTACTTTTTAAAGTTCATGTCTATTAGCAATGCCCCCTAAAATATTTATGCATGAAATAAGATGATAACTGGATTTAGTTTAAATGCTCCAGTGAGGGATAGGGTAAGGAGTACACGAGGGTTTACTATAATTCTCTCTACTTTTGTGTCTGTTTGGAAATTTTCATAATGAAACGTTTAAAAGAAAAAGAATGGCAAAGGATGAAGACAGATCACTGTATAGGAAGAGTTACACGTACAGGTTTCAGAAATTCTGGTTTTGAGTGAGGTTTGGCCCCATAAAGATGGGTGGGACAGTGCAGACTCCCCAGTCCCTTGGACTTCAAAGAAGTGGCATGTCCCTTAAAATGAGCCTTTGCATGCTGCCCTGGAATTCATTCACTCACTTGCTCATTCATTCACTACCTCATTCACTACACAGTTCATTCATTCATTCATTGGCTCACACATTCATTCGCTGTCCAATTCATCCCTCTATCTATCAATTCATTCATTTGTTCAGTCACCACCCCTATTTGTTGAGAGCCTATAAGGTGCCAGACTCTGAAATAGACACTGAAACAAAGGTGGTCAGCTTTGTCCTTGTAGTGCTGACAGCGGAAAGCAGGGAAGGGAATCAACTTGTTAAATCTGCCATCACACAAATATATCTTCACAAACCTTGAAGAGCCTGAGGAACAAAGTGAATTGTGTGCCTTCAGGGAGTTTAACATGTCGGGACATGATGTGGTCTGGGATGAGGGATGGTCAGGGAAGGACCCTCTGTAACATTTCAGCTGAGACTTGAAGGATAAGAAGGAGATGGCCATGGGAAGAGTCCAGGAAGGGGAAAGACATTCAGGCCAAGAGAACAGCAAGAGCAAATGTCCTGGGGCAGGAGGGATGGTCAGGAATGTGAGGTCCAGGAGGGTGGCTGGGGCAGACGGCCAGAACAAGGAGCTTGTACCAGAGGAGAGCCTATAGGCTGGGGAATGTCTGGGGTGTTCACCGCTGCTCTTGAACCAAAAGAAACTTCTCCCCCGGAAACAGAACACGTCCTGTCGAGACATAAGCCTTGGGCCAGCGGACAAAGGCTCCTGCAAGTTATGTAGACAAGCACTGGGAAAGTTTGTGTAAGTGTCTTCCAGCAAAAATACTCTACTTAAGAATGTTAATCTGGAAGCTGGGGGAGGAGAAGGGAGGGAGCCTGCCCTGGGGCAGAGAAGAGGCTGCTACAAAGGGAACGTTGGAATCGCTGAGTAAGTAAGACTCCCAATTAGAGATTGAAAAACCTGCGGTGAAGAGGTGGCCGGTGCCTCGCTCCAGCCCCTCCCTCCTTCAGCCACCCCACCAGGGGAAGGAAGTCCCAGCCAAGCCAACCGTGGGGACAGTTGCCCAGTGATTTATAGTCCTGAGACAAAGGGTCCCGAGGAAAAGCCCTGCGAACCTCAGACATGTTGTTGGAACAATTAGAGCCCATCCATCCATTTGAGTCAGCACAGTATCTGGAAAATGGGCCTGGGGCAGGGTTGGCATGGGCTGAGCGCCAGCTCTTCACCCAGAACTTTCTACGTGGTGAGCAGGCACAAAAGCCTGAGAGATGAGGGATATAAGCCCCATTTTTCAGATGAGGAAAATGATGCTGGGAAAGATGACTTGCTCAAGGTCTCCAGCTAGGAGATTCAAATTCGGGCCCTTTGAGTTCCATCGAAGGCCACACTCTTTTTTGTCATATCTTACTGCCTCCCTGGCAGTTTCTGCAGCTGCCTGGGGTTTACGGTCCCTTGGGGGCTACAGGGCTTTTTCTCCAGTTTTCCAAGATCGAGCTGCTTATTACTCATGCATGAGGTTTTGGCTCTCAGCTCCCAATTCACCCTAAAAAAACCAAGCTAGGGTATCCAAAGCCAACAGCAGCCTTCTCTCCTGCAGAAGCAGTGCTCACTTTCTCTTTTGGAACTCTGATTCTACAGGGACCTTGGTGGGGTCATGAGTAACAGTCCCCTGCCACCAAACCATCTGCAGTGTTTTGGGCCAACGTGGGAGATACGGGTGATACAGTCCCCCGCAGGGCACAAGCACATCCCTGTGAGCTGACCCCCAGCACCTCTGCTTCAGGAGCACTGTATCTGCTCAGCGATGGGATCCCAGCACAACACAATCTGGCCCAGAGAAAGCCCACAGCAAATGGTCACTGAACCAAAGAATGGACCTTTGGCACTGGAGACATTGCACCAAACCCAACTTGAGAAAGAAACAAAATAGTGCATATTAAAATGAAGAAATGGGGAAGTACTTACGGTATAATGTTCATTATAAAAAGAATACAAAGACACATAATTTTTTTAACAAGCCCACATAAATCCAGTACGATTTTCATCCTGTAAAATAACGTGCATGTATATGCATATAGCAAAAGTCCTAGATGAAAATGCAAACCAAAATATTAATAGTCATACCACTGTGCATTTGGTTCAGGCAGGAAACAAATTTGTTTATTTGTTTCTTTAATTTTTTTCCTAAATGTATTAAATGAACATGTGCAATTTTCCAAATAATAAGGAAAAGCTGTAACTAATTTTTTTTAGTACCATAGCTCTAAATAATAACGTTTAGGGCACTGCCTGCCTCTCTGAACCCAGAGCCAGCTGCTGGGTGCCAGACAGGGGTTTGATATCCTATGAGCTCAAGGAGAACCCCCCCTGTGCCTGCAGGACCCAAACCATGGCACCAGGAGCTGCCCGTTCTCTGCCCAGGGCCTCGGGGTTGAGCATGTGGGTGCCAGTTCTCACAGCCATCTGCCAGACCTCACCACCATCAAGTACATTTCCACGACTCCTTTCCCCAGAAGCAAGTCAGTAAATCAAAGCACGCAAGGTGGGCCCTTTCTGGTAAAACACAAAAAAACTTAATCTTTGGTCCAGAAGCAGTAGATTGCGGCGGCAGGTCAGCAGCCAAAACCATTAATCTTTGCCGCGTTCCCCAACTGGCCCGAGTAGTAAAGAAGATAATACCCCAGCAGAGTCAGTGACCCACTACAAATTGGTCCTGAAAGGTCCACCAGCATAAATAGACTTTTGCTGATCCAACACTTGTTAGGAACCCCAACAAAGAGACTATTGGCTCATCTGATGAGCCGCTAGCAATGGGCCCTTGTAATGGCTGGTGATGGATGACCACCCTCCCTTAGAGGGGAAGATGCAGCTCCTGGTATGGGGCCCTTTCTCATCTTAAATTTGTCCTCAATAAATCACAGGTGCGGAGGAGCCGGCATCAGTTTCATTACACCTACATGCTCCAGTATCAATCACGCCACCATGGCGGCCTGTCTGGGCGCAGTTCATTTGAAGTGGCTTTTTCTGTCCTGATTCTGTTTCCATCGCGATGCGTGCCTCCATGGGCGGGAGAAAGAAGCTTCTCCCTGAAGGCCTCTGCTTCTTTGGCTTTGGCACCTACACCTTCCTCTTTCTCCATTAACTATTCTCCAGATGACAGCCATTCTGAGCTCTGCACCCAGCGGCCGTTCAAAGACTTAGAATCAAGATTTGTTTTCAGATAATGGCTCAGATATCTGCAGACTTGGAGTAAGTCACTTTATTGGCTAAGGCTCAGTTTCTTCATCTGGAAAATGGGGCTAATAGCACCTATCTGCTGCGACCAAACACGGTGATATGTGTCACAAGCCTAGCGCTGTGCTGGGTCCAAAGTGTCGTTAGTCCCAACCCATGCTCATTCCTGTCTTGGATGCTGGCTAGAAGGTATCACAGAGATGGCTGATCTCGCTTTCCTCTGGACCCAGACCCATGAGAAAATAGAAACTCCACTGTTCCTCTTCCTTGTATCCACCTGCCTGGACCATTCCTGGTGTCAGCAAAGGTGTGTCAATTACAGCTCAGAATTTATGAAGATGCGACCACAGCTCATTTTTTGTCTTGTTCCTTTCATTGTAGGCAGTTAAAATACACTTAAAACTAAGGACACCAGAGAGCTCTCAGACGTCTTCTTAAGGCACATAATCATATACTGTAATGTCATTAAATGCATGTATAAGGCTCATCATAAAAGCTGTGAACTTCTGTTTTAAAGAATCATAAATGAGAATAAATGGTTTCTTTTTAGGCAGACGCTGTGCCTGTTTCCCACGGCCACCAGAGGCAGGACCGATGCAGCCTCCAAGACGGCCAGCAGCCTCCTCTGGAGGGCATAGCCCGGCTGCCTCTTCTGTGAGTGGAGTGCTCAAGGCCCAGGGCAATCCTGGAAATCGTTAACCACAGGAGCAGATCTTCTAGCAGAAGGGAGGGGAGCACAGGACCCTGCTGCTGAGCCGGTCAGGGATGTCAGAACAAACTTTTCAAAAAGACACTTCCATTCACTCTAAACCTACAAGAGATTTGGAGTGGCAGAACCATTTATTTGCAGAAGAGCTGGGGAGGGGTGGAAAGGACAGCCAGAGAGGAAAGGAGGAAGAGAGGAAAAGAGAAAGGCAGGAGAGGCAGGGGGGCAGAAGGAGAAGGTTCAGAAAGCAGGTAGGGGGGAAAAGAGATAGAAAGGGATATGAGGCAGGCTTTACCTAAGCACACCGTAGTTCATCAGCGCTGCACACTGGCTCAGAGTCTGGAGGAAGATTCTACAGAGCCGAGTGTATATGCAATACTTCTCAGAGAACAGAATAGAATACAATAGTGTTGCTGGTGCTGATGATACGATGATGTTGAGCTCTCATTGTGCGTCCAGTCTCTGGTTTAAGTTCTTTACAAACACAGCCTCATTTAATTCTCCTAATGACCCTATAAGTTAGCTACTGTATTTCATCATTTCTAAGATGGACACTTTCTTCACATTTTTTTTTCCTTTTTTTTTTTTTTTTTGCTGTACGTGGGCCTCTCACTGCTGTGGCCTCTCCCGTTGCGGAGCACAGGCTCCGGACGCGTAGATGGACACTTTCTTTTCCTCGTTTTAACATCTCTGAAATTGAGATCACTTTCAGCCTGGCAGCAGTCTTAATGTCATTGCCACATCTGGGAACACATCAAAACTTGCAGAATGGGTTGCTGTGGCTTAAAATTCTGAGGAAAATAGAGGACTTGTTCTTAAAGAAATGCTACTAGTGATGTTTGTGATGTTACAGAAGATGCTACTGTGTAGAAAAACATGGACCACGACAATTCTGAGTCAATTTCAGAATATGAAGAAGCTTTAGGAATACCTTAAACAAACTATTTCATTTGTATTTTCCTTTTTACGTACGTAGAATGGCCTTATGATAAAAACCTATGTCTAAATAAACCCGTAGAGCTCTTTCCATAAATATAAAATTAAAATTCTAGAGGATAAGAGAGTTATTATATCATAGTTTAATTAGCAATGGTTCTGTTTTTCCAGGCGTGACATTAAATAATGGTGTAACATACAATCACTGGCTACTTGAACTAAAGGAAATACAGTATTGTCCCATCTTACAGATGAGCAAACTGAGGATTAGGCTCCTTTATTACTTGCTGGAAGCCACATAGAAAGTCAAACCCCCAGATCTTCCTGATTCCAAAGCCTATGTTCTCAGCCATGACTGCTGCACATCTCAGCCATCCCTGGAGCCAGACCAACATAGGTTCAAATTCCAGCTTTGTCCACTTATTGGCTTCTTGACCCAGAAGAGTGACTTCTCGTGTTTGAGCCATAAGGCAGAGCTGATGATGAAATCTGCTTCTCCAAGTTGTAGGGGAGAAAATCTTTACGTGAAAAGGTTCAGCACGGTGCCTGGCCCCAAGAAGAAGACCAGGAAGTGGGGGGTGAATGAGGGTCTGCATACAGGTCCATGGGACATCCAAAGAGCACCCCTTTAGCTTTTGCAGCAGCTGACAAAAGGCTTGCTGCACCAGAAGCCCAGATGTAGGACTAGAATGATGGGCACCAATAAAAGACGCTTTTAGCCATATCCCCGGACAAGCCAGTCTATACACACCTCTAGGTGCCTGGTAGATGCTCGGCCCGTCCTTCCTACTAACAAAACAAGAGCCACATCATTCATATATTACTATCATTATTACTATTTACATTTACTGAGAGTCCACACTGTGCCAACACTGTTCTAAGGCCTTTATGCATATTTTATCTTCACAGTAACCCCATGAGCAGGTATGTTATAGGTGACAGGGAGACCCAGAGAGCTGAACAACACACAGGGTTGCTTTCAGCTGTCCCAGATCTATGCAGGGAGCAGTACACCCAGCATCTTAGGTTAACATGGTGCTGGGGCTCAGCAATTCATTAGCTCTGCGATTTAAGTGAAGTTGATTTAAGTGATAAAGGGTGCCCCCACGCCTGATGACAAGTAAAACATGTTTACTTTAGAAAATTTGGAAAATACTTCATAACAAAAAAGATATGATCATACAAAATCCAATAACACAGAGAACACCCCCTGGTTCACATATTTTACACGACTGACATTATACCTACAATTTTATACCCTGCTTTTTTTTCACTCGGCATAACCATTTCCCCATGTTCTTAGAAACTCTTTCACAACATCTTCTTTGTTGTTTTCAGTATTTTATTGAATGAATGGACCATAATCTACTTACCCATTCCCCTAATGTGGGACAGTTAGCCAATTTCCAATGCTCTAATGCAGACTCATGTGTATAAAACTTTGCTTACATTTTCATTTCCTTGGGATAAATTACTTACAATGGCTTTGCTGGGTCAGATGAACTTGTAAATTTTTGAGACTTTTGATAGAGATTGTCAAATTGCAGTTCATATTTTTAAATGTCTGTTTCAACCCATCCTTGCCAGCATTGAATATTAACATTTTAAAATTCTCTGTTAATTTGACAAATGAAATTTACCAGTAAACAAAATTAACATTTTGTTTACTGGTAAGCATGAACTTTTTTTCAACCTTATTACATGATTATGTCTGTGAATTTGTGGGATTATAGCAGAGCAGTTAAGAGCCTGGGCTAGATCAAGCTGCCTGATCTTGAATCCTGGCTATTTAACTTTTCAAAGCTTTATTGTTCTTCATTTTTTAATAAGGATGAGAACAACAACATCTACTTCATAGGGTCTTTGTAAAGAATGAATGAGAGATCCCTTGTAAATTACACCTAGTAAATGTTCAATAAATAATAGTTACTTGAATTTCTTCTTTTGTAAATTCTTTTTCAAACACTTTTTCTCCTAGCATCTTGATGTCTTATCAGTTTGAAAGAGCTCTTTTTATATGAAGGACATCAGCTCTTTTCACATTTATTGTGACTATTTTTTTTTTTTTTTTTTTTTTTTGCGGTACACGGGCCTCTCACTGTTGTGGCCTCTCCCGTTGCGGAGCACAGGCTCCGGACGCGCAGGCTCAGCGGCCATGGCTCACGGGCCCAGCCGCTCCGCGGCATGTGGGATCTTCCCGGACCGGGGCACGAACCCGTGTCCCCCGCATCGGCAGGCGGACTCTCAACCACTGCACCACCAGGGAAGCCCTGTGACTATTTTTTAATTGGCTTTTAAAGGTATATTTTTTCTGCTTTGATGGTCACTAAAATGATCTTAGTGCCACCCATATCTAGTAAAGCAGCGAGGATGAGTTATTTCTATTAAATAAAGGTTTAGAAAAAAGAATGGGGGTTGATTTCCAGCAATGTACCTCAGAAGACGTAACTTCAATTCTCAATGCTGCATCTCTAAGAGATGAGGTAGGAATAGGTGGGATTTATTGTACCCACGAGACAGAGCCCGAGCTGTGTGCCCAGAGAATGTTGCTACAGCTCTGACGTCTTCATGCCTAAACGTGGTAACTGACACTTCATGTCGGGGAAGGAAACAATGGAGCTTTCTGGAGCCCAGCCTTTCTTAGTTCTGAAGCTGTCCTTGTGTTCACAAGAATATTTCAGTTAAACAAAACAAAACAAACAAACAAACAAAAACCCTCTTACTCCAAGATTTCCATCCATACTTCGGCGCACTCAGTATTTTTCTGTCAATGAGGGTTTAGAGGAGTAAGAAAGCCTCTGTTTTCATTTTTTATGTCTATTAAAAATAAACATGCTGAGAAGCTGTCTTTTAGTCTCTTTATCAAGCCCCAAACGACGTGTAGCCCTTGTCGACTCAGCGTTGACGAAAGCAACCAGCACGATTTATAAGGCGTCAGGAGCAAAACTTAGTTAAAGGCCAGTTTCCCCTCCACTGATTAAAACAGAGTTTAGCCCGATGATAAGCAGCCAGTCCCCTGGACTCAGCTACAGTGGACAGGTGGGCAGGACGCTGTCCGCAGCCCACCTGCCTGGGCCCAGCTCATGGGACACCTGGTAAGCTCCCCTACCAGGAGAGCTGGGAAGCCACCTCTTTATGGGTTGGCACAAACCAGACACATTTCATGCTGAGTCAATTTCATCAATACTTTTCTTGCTCTGGAAACTCGGGGTGCTGAGAGAGAGCAATGCCATGATACACAGCAAAGCAGCTTTAAATTCTAATGAGCTTCTCTGTGCTAATTAGTGACTTTGCTAACAGGAAGCTTTCTTTGTTAGAAAACACACCCTCGCCTTGAAGTGACGCAAAATGCCAGCTTTTCCTCTCCCAAATGTATCTCCCTTCATCTCTTATTATCAAGCCAAAAAGGGAAGTACTTTGTTCCTCTTGCCCTGTTAAACAGATTTTTTTTTTTTTTTAAATTTAAGTGTCTAGCATTGCATTGTGCCTTGTAAAAGCTGGAAAGTGCAAATGACCCTTTTCTCCTAAATCCTACCTGTCACCCTCCTGGCAGAAAACGGTCCAGGGGAGCTCTGGAGAATACAGGCATGGCCCAGCCACTTCTAGAAGAGATACCACAGGATGCCCCTCCTGCCCCCTCCCGTCTCACGGTGGGATGGTAATTTGCAAATTGAGCAGCCATCATTATTTTCCAAGGAGGAAGCAGAGTCTCTCCTCCTCACTAGGAGAATGTGACCCAATCATTTGTCTTGGCAACGCATGGATTCTAGAGCACTTGAGAATTCTTAGCCATAAAGCTGATTACTAACACAGGGAGGATGGTTGGAAAGAAAAGTCTTTTTAATATTGGAAGGAGGGGAGGGGAGGATGAAGAAAAGAAGGAAAAGACATAGAGCTCACTCGCGTGGTTACCAGCCCAAATCGGAGCTTTTTATGAATCAGAATTAGAACTCGGATATGTAAGAGGAATTCTTCTCACTCTCACTTTTCTGCCTTGTTTTCATCACTGTCCGTCTGGATCTCTCTGTCACTATCTCCATCTCCACTCTTCTGTCCTTCCTGAGTACTTGATGAAGATACCCTGCCTGGAAATAATTGCATTCAAACCCCTGAGTCCCACTTAAAAGTCTTTGGGTCTGATCAAGATAAACCCCATCAGGCTTTTGTTTCCACTCAAAGTGCCCCATCATTTATTAGAAGAATTAAAGTATCAGTTTCTGTTTAAACATTAACAGGGTGATGCCAAATATTAGTCAGTTCCTAATAATTTTGAGGGATTAAAAAGATAATAAAAGTAATAGTCCATTACATTACCTACTTCAGCAAGATTGTAATGAACGTAATAAATTCTGGATCAGGGTTATAACAACTTCCATCTATTTAAAATGAATTTGTAGGGTTACTTTCATTAACTATGTATATGGGGAAAATGATCTGACATATTACTTTAAAAGAGCTGTAAAACCGATTAGGAGAAAATATGCTTTCCAGACAGGGATGCCAGCCCCCAGGGACAACTGCATCCATGAGAAGAGGGGATCCAGCTGCCAAGACAGCCCGATGTTGTCCCCTTTGTGCTGCCCACTTGCTACTCCAAAGAAATGATGAAAAAATCAGCATTCATCAGAATGAACGAGGATGAGGCAACCCTTTTTTTTCCCGTTTCTCCTTTTTTTTTTTTTTTCCTCCCCTGGTTCCTCTTAATGAACCAGGGCTTGCTCAGGGAAGTTCTCTGGAAGGAAATAAACCCAAGGCCAGCAGCCCGGCCTAGCTTTGGGGCCCCCAGGGGAAAGCTGCCGCATTAAAGGGGCCCATGCCCTCATCGCTGGAGGAGACAGGGAGCGAGCACTCGGCTGCACCACAGAAATTACTGCTGCACCTCCAATGCCCGCTTCATTTATCAATTTCATAGCAGAAAAACCCATATGACTGCCTTGTTCGCTCGCTCGCTAAATCTAGTCACAGAAAGCTCCCCACCGCCAGTCAAGTGTGTTACGCGGGGGGCCTGGATAAAGTAACTTGAAATACCACTAATGATTTATAGTTAATTGAACTTCTAAGTGATTACACTGGCAGGAATGAATGGCGCACACCCGGCTCGTTCCGTCGCCCACTCAGCCCAGCAACTCTGGACAGCCGGGGCCGGGGGCGGGGGGGTCGGGGTTGCTTCCGCCTGGGGAAGTCAGCAAGGACCACCGGCAGGCTTGAGGCTTCCTCCCTCATCGCATCCCCCAGCCACTCGTCTGGGTCCTGGCTAAATTGCTCTCGCTTGCAGTAAATGACTCCATAAGCACTGTATCAGACCATCGATCCTTTTTATTAGATTACCCAATTGTAAGGTTAATGCATTTGCATTTGGCAAACGAGTCGGCCAGCCTGAATCCCACACGGGGATCGGTGTTTCAATGGACACGCAAGGGGAGCGGCTCTGTCAACAGATTGATTTGTTGGTAGCATCAGCGGATGCTGATTCCCTTCCTCCACCCCATCCCTCCCCAAAAGAAAGCGCCAGGAGCAGGCACTTCCAGGGCTGCATCTTCCTCAGCAGAACCGCCCCTCACAGCCAGGAGGCTAGCACAGCTGCCCACCCCAGTCCTCGTGTTTCTGGAAGAAAGAAGGGTCCTGCAAAGGTTTTCTGTCACCTCAGAAACAGACGAAGGTGGGCGGTGCACCTGGGACCAGGAATCTGCCTGCTTCCTTTAAAGGAGGGAGAACCACTACTCAAAGCAGTGACCAAGGACACAGGCTTCAGGGGCCAAAAATTCTTCTCTTCTGAACATGATAGAGTCAGACAGCGGCAGCCATTTCTACCTGAGTTTCTATACGCGACGTGACTTTTTCTTGGTTTTTCTAAATGCATTAACCAAACACCATTGACGTAGTCCACTCCCTTTTTTTTTTTTTTTTTTTTTTTTTTTTTTCGGTACGCGGGCCTCTCACTGCTGTGGCCTCTCCCGTTGCGGAGCACAGGCTCCGGACGCACAGGCTCAGCGGCCATGGCTCACGGGCCCAGCCGCTCCGCGGCATGCGGGATTCTCCCGGACCGGGGCACGAACCCATGTCCCCTGCATCAGCAGGCGGACTCTCAACCACTGCGCCACCAGGGAAGCCCCAGACATAGTCCACTCTTGTAAGGATTTTCTAGCAAATGAATTTACAAGTTGGAAAAACATACTTTGTTGATCTAACATGAGCTCTACATTGGAGTGTATAGCTATGGTTTGAGGGAATTAAAAGCAACCCAGAGAAATCACCCCAGAAAACCACATTCTTTTATAAACGGAAAAACAGAGACCCACAGAGAGAATAAAATTGACCCGAGGTTCCCCAGGAAGTTCATGGAAAAATCTCCCGAGTCTCCCACCTTCCAGATCAGCCTCTGGTAAGAGGTGGCTTTGAGGCTGTGGCAGTAAAGAAATAGTCTTTTTATACAAATGGCCTGAGACACAAGCCATATTTCATATTCAGCTGCATAAACTAGGTCTTTGTCTGAATTGTCCGGTGGAGTGAGATTCACTGTAAGTACTGCTTACGATATGGATTTGTTCAGCATCTTGACTCTGAGGACAAGGAAGCTGGTTTCGTTGTTGCAATTCAGTTCGCTCTTTCTGCCGTTCATGTTCCATAGGTGGCCCGAGGCTGGGGAGCATCCCATCACGTGGAGTCAGAAATCAGGGGCTCATTTCCAAGCTCAGCCACTTAGGGGCTACGTCATCTGTCTGAGCCTCAGGGTCCTCATCTGAAATAATCCTTCCCTTGCCAATTGCTCAGAGATGAAATGGGATAATATGTTTAAAAATGACCAGCATGGGTGTGGCCCTTATCCATGTAGAGCTCCTTGTCTATAAGCTTCCTCCCTCCCAGTTTCAGAGGCAAATGGTAATTTCCTGAGCCTTATAGGCAATAACTGATCAATGACAGGTAGCTGGGGACAGCTCACACCAGTGGACAGAACTGCTTACCTAACTAATTCTTCCCTGCTTTGTAAAAGAGACACAGACCCTTGCCCAGACTCTTACCTCCCTCCCCTTCTGGAGGCTAGAGGCTGACTGAGCCTTCTTTGAATTGCCACTCAGATCCTCCCTGAGTCTCAGATGGTAAGGTCATTGTTAAAACAATGGTCTTAGTCACTAACATTTTTAGAGCCCTCTGTCATTTATCAAGTGCTTTTTACAAGCATTTAACCTCACCTAATCCTCCCAACAACGCTGTAAGTTTCAAATGGTTATGCCCACTTTACAGACACAGAAACTGAGGCTTACAGAGGCCCAGGGACTGTCCACAGTGACACAGCTGGGTAGGGGCAGAGCTGGGGGTTAAGCCTATGCCTGTCAGACTCCACGATCTGTGGTCTGTCACTGTGCCCTCCTCTTAGGACTTGCAGTATCTTTGGGGCAGGGGACAAACCAGAGTTCAGCAGAGATCCTGGCTTTTCTTTCCCTTTCTTGCTTACTATTCCATTAAGCCACCAGCCCAGGGACAGGCTGTTTGTCCCAAGGAAAATTGAAGCTTCAGATGTGATGGGGGAAAAAATGACTGAGTGAGCAACAGTTGACCTTGGTGAGTTATTGAGAAAGTGCCGAGGTGGCAAGGCAAGGTGGTGACAGGGCCCCGGGGGCCCTTAGGAAGGGAGCTTATCTGATGGTGAGTGTGATGCGGGCAGATGCTCCCTGGAGATAGTTGAGGCCGGTCTATCTGGCAAAGAGGACAAAGACAGGCCCCAGCTGGAATGGGCTATTTGTCCAGAAAGTTCCCAATGTTAGAGTTTGGTGCCCTACAAGCTTTGGGCCTGAGCAGGTCGAATTCCCATTCCCCATAGACCAGAGAATCAGCTGCAGCCACTGTTCTAAGAGAACACACAGAATACCAGGATAGGGGAGGTGGGTGTCCTGCCCAAAGTGGCCTGTACAGACGTGGATAGACTCTAAGTGGGCCTGTATTTGTCTGCAGGGCTGTGTGTGTGTGTGTGAGTGAGCAGGCACGTGGCTGAGTATGATATGTGGGACAGTGTTTCTGTGTATAATTGTGTCTCCAGGAGAGGATGAGGTTGGTGGGCATGTGTGTAAGTGACTGTAGCTGGCCACACGGATGTCCACGGGACTGTCTGTGCGTCTATGTAGGTGTCATGTCTCCCTGAGAAGTTTAATGGCTGCAGCTCAGCAGAGGTGAGGGATGGTGGGGGAACGGTTGGCCCATTCAATAGAGAGGTGACCATTCAGGGAAGTATGGCCTGCAAGACCAAGGAGGGAAAGGATCCTTTAGGGAAAGGATCCTCCCTAAAGGGAGTTACGGAGGACTGCCTGGAGGAGGGGGACGTTTGCTAAACAGGACCTTCTTCCTAAGTTTCTGACGGGATAGGTCTGAACCAGAATTTTGAAAACCTCTATTACCGACCAGAGGCATATTTAGTCTATTGTCCCCAGCACAGAAATGAGGACATCGCCCAGGCCACACAGCATGATGAGCTAAAACTGTTAGCCAGGCTTCTCCCTGCAAATATAAACATGTGCTCCCCAGCAGGCTCTGTGTGTGTGTGCAAGGAGACAGGTGTACACAGGACAGCCTGCCGGTCGCCTCAGACTCTTGGACTTGGGGTTTTCACGTATTGTCTTAGGTGTTTCCTAGCCTGGCTTGACCTGGCTTTTCACTTACGACACAGAAGGAAAGACCCCTGCCCAGCACTGGGCACTGGCCTGGACCCTGTGGTGACTGAATCCCACTTCCAGCACCACCTCGTACGGCCGCAGGATTTGAGACCAGCCCTCTCAGCAACGTGACCCTCAGTTGCCTCATGTGCCAAACGAGGATGATTATTCCTCCCATACCTGAGTTACGCACGTAGAGACCGGAGTCCCGACCCTTAGCAGTTGTGCGACTTCAAGCACATCGCTAAGTCCTCTGAGTTTAGGATCCTCATCTGTAAAACAGGGAGAATAACAGCACATGAGATAACGTAAAGGAAAACACTTTACAAAAATGTTTTCAATAGCATTTGCGAGAAGTCACCTGTGAGATGGAAAACCTCAGCCAGATTCTCAGTTCTCAGCCCCATCTGCCTCCACTGCCTGGACATTTCTCTGAGGATCTGGGCCTCTGAGTGTTGTCTTCAGGAGGTAAAGAGACGCAGACAGGGGCCTGCAGGACCCCAAGGACAGGAACGCCCAGGGATGGAGTCTGCTGGCCAGAAAGCACTGGCCCATAGCTCCCTGGAGCCGCGCAGCAATGATTCAGGAAAAGGCTGACAAGGATATTAGCAGTGTGGGTTTTTTTTTTTTTAATCCTGAGCCCAGAGAAAATGCACGGTCAGGAATAAAGGCGCCCAAGAGAACAAGGAGAAAGAGAAATAATCAGAATTAGCCAGCGGGCGGGCAGCTGGAGCAGGGGTGACCGAGCCCCACTTAGGGCTGGGAGCCCCTGCAGGACCCCTGGCTCAGGAGGCGTCCAGGGAGTGGGCAGGCCTGGCCAGGCGCACAGGAGGGATGTTGGCTGCCCTCGCCAGGACCTGGGCCGACTGGAGCCCAGCGAGCAGGCACAGTGGAAGACAAAGAAGCCAGTGCCAGGTGAGTCAGGCTCCTCCTGGGGCTGCCGGGGCACCCTCTCAGGCCCCTTCAGCCACAAGGTGGTAGAAAGGGTCCCAGCGAAGGGTTTGAGTTCTGTGCCGGCCATTGTTCACAGGGCTCTGGATGTGGGCATCGGGGTAGCCAAGAGGCTGGTCAGATACTGCGGAAAGGCTGCAGAGGCTTCTGCAAGCAGGCCTCCGTGACCCTCCCGCCTCCGCCAAGGCTAAAATGAGATGAGGATGACAGAGATCATGGCCCAGAAAGTCACTGGGGTGCTTTCCCTGGCAGGTGGACCATGAATAACGATATTCCAGGAGGTGGTCCCAGTGCCTGCTTTAAGAGCAGAAAGGAATGGATTTTGATGAGCTGGGGCAGGGACATCCCCTTCCATGGGTGGTGAAACTGACTGACGTCTTTCCTAATTGAAAACTGCTCTTCACAAATCATGTTAGACTATCAGATTGCTTAAGAAAAAACCCTGTCCCGAATGTGTGTGTGTGTGTGTGTGTGTGTGTGTGTGTGTGTGTGTGTTGGAGGAAAGGTCAGAATTAATGCTTCCGCCCCTGATTCCACTGCAGATTCCAAATTAATGGAGTATAAATTAATGACAAAAGTGTGTGCTGTCCTGGGAGTGAGATGCTTCTCCACACGCCCTCACTCTGTCCTCGGGCAAAACGCTTCCTGGCCCCCAGAGTCTTTTCTACAAATGTGATAAGGAGAACAGGACTGCAAGTCCCCAGCTCACCCTTGCCACGGTGGCAACCCAGCCAGCCCAGCCTTTATACTATGAAGACCTTCAGATGGAAGCTTTAGACAGTGTCTGTGTTCATAGCCCCATTATGCAGTATTAAATTTAGCATGTATAAAAAGCGTTCATTTGCTGAATGTAACATTTATTACACCACAATTTTGGTAACATCATTTTGGCCTTTTCTCCCAGCAGCCTTGATAAACGAAAGCATCAGGGCCTCTGTCACACTCTGATCTCTGAACCCCATTCCCACTTCCTATAACGAAGGTTTCCTTCAGGCTCAAGTTTCTAGAAGAGAGGTTCCTGTCTGCCAATTTGAGGTAAATCAGAATCTTAATAATTCGAGTGAAATATAGAAGGGGAAGAGGGTGTGTTTCCCTGGAGCCTTGCTGATAGTACAAACCTCTCTGCACAAAGCTCTAAATTACACTTCCTGACACCGGGAGCCCAGCACGCGTTCCCGAGAACCTCTGGGAGCTCTTGACATTACTGTCTCCTGCCAGAGCTGCCCCGTCTCAGGGTCAGTAACTGAGCAAACGCCCTCTTGCTTTTATACTCCTCCCCGGGATGCCAGGTCCTTGCAGCGATCATCTAGACCTCTCACCCCTCGCCCCCGGCAGCCCACTCTCTATGGGTCACCTATGTGAACATCAAACCCAAAGGACAGCCCCCCAAATTTAATTTATTTCTACCTAAACAAGTTCTTTTATCATAAAGCAATAAATTTGTCTTGGTGCTAGCAATTTGTTGCGGGTGACATAACATTGCAAATTGATTAATCGCTACTGTACGCAGCAAAATGAGAAAAGCAAGGAATTATTATGAATAGCGTCCGTCTTTTACGGGAGGGATTCATTATTCAAAAGTGCTCACTGGTGCTTACACGTGCCCTCGGTGCAGATTACAACCATTTGCAGACTTCCCACATCATGCTTGCACAAATCAACAAACGTGCATTTATTAAGACATAGAATGAAAGCTATTTAAAAGTGAAAAATGGCCTTTTGCATCCCTTTTCTTCAAGGAAGGCAAATCTGGGTGGGACGTCCCTGGGGAGGGGCCCCGCAGTGGTCATGTGAGTGTCTCCAGGTTCTGTGCACCCTGGCTCACGCAGGCGCTACCAAATCTGCCTGCTCCGCCAATGTCAGAGCAAAAAGATCAGAAATACCCCCGCCCCCCACTGGTTCTGGAAGCCTTGCTCTGGCTCAGGAGACTTAAGTCATCACTTCGCACTGGGGAAGTGCAGCTGATGGGAGGGCTCAGTTCTCAGAAATGAGCCTCCTTACGGCCCCCACCCCCTGCCCCAAGAAGGAAACAAATATTAATTGAGCATCTACTCTGTACCAGACACTATCCTGAGCGCTTTATTTGCATTTAGTAAGGCAAAGCCCTCTACCTTCCTGAACTTCATACAGTTGTTGTAAAGACCAACTGAAATACTGCGTGCACATGAAGTGCACACAGGTTAGCTGTGATTGCTATTATCATTTCATTTCATCACTCTCAAGGTCAGTATGACTGTCACCATTTTACAGGTGGGGACATTGAGGCTTAGAAAGGCTGCAAGATGTGTCAAGTCACACAGTGAGTAAAGGAGCAGGGCTGAGCTTCAAGTTAGCATCTGGCTCCAAAGATTCGTGCTCCTTTTCACTAAACCATCCCCACAGCTCTCTCTCCTGGGAGTCAAAATATAGTGTATTTGCTTCCTCTAATGTAACAGAGGAGGTCACACACCATCCACATGGCAGCCACCCACTCTTTCCCTTGAGGTGCCCGATGGGATGTTTGAGAGGGTCTGGAGATTTCATGACCTCCCCCATCTCTTCCCCTAACTGTTGTCCACATCCTAGAGCCCGGTCCGTTTCTAAGTCTGGTCCCTTTCTCCTCCATCCACTTGTCCCATCCTCGAGGACTCTTCCTAAAGGAAGCGCATGACTCGTCCCAGTGAAGGCTGACGGGCGGCTCACAGCTCTCGTATTGATTATTCCTGCTGAACTCATACTTCGTTTAAAAATAGCCTGAGATCTCAACTTTCATATTCCAATTAGATTTCAAAGCAACTTTTATAAAATGAGAAAGGCTTCATTATTTCTCTGTTGCTTATAGAGCCATTAACCACTCCCCAGCCAAGCTAAAGGCCCTTCTCATGCCTGTTATCACCCATCAGATGAGAGTAGTTATTCATTCTTTTCCGAGAAACCTGCCCTAAACCACAGACCTGTCTCCGGGCGCCCAGGAGCCAGGGGTGGTCAGGTTATAAGCCTGGGCGTGTGGCTGGAGCTGTGAGCCTGCCCCAGTGAACGCATCTCACAAGGCTGTGTTTCTCAAAGGGTGTTCCTCAAACTGTTTTGCTGGGGCTTGTAAGAGTTGCCAATTCTGGGCCTCCCCCAAACCTGCAGCAGAATCATCTGGAGGTATGGCCTGGCAGTCTGAACCTTTGATAAACTCCCTGTATGATTTCTTTTGCCCACTACGGTTTGTGAACTGTTGCCCCAAATACTTCCCAAACTCCCTGCGCAGTTTTTGATGCCATCAGATTGAATCACTGTTTCCTGCAAATTTTCGTTGACTCACTGATACGCCCCATTTTGTGCAGGAGAGACACAACCTAAAAAGTGTTCACTGTCTTCAGGCCCAGCTGACTCCCATCCTAGGTCCGTCAGGGCATCCCTGGGCCCCCAGCAGGACCAGTGTGCCCAGGCTGGGCTAGGCCATGGGTCACCTGCTGGATATATTCCATAAAGCTGCTCAGTCTGGGGTGAGGAGAGATCAGACTTCCAGACAGGATGGAAGTGGAAAGGGCATTTCCATGCAGTCCTGGGCTCTGTTTATAATGATCAGAGCCCCAAAGTTCTCAAGTACTTCAGTTCCTAGCTGTTATTATCACAGCCTGTCATTATTTTACGTGCCCTTGAGTACAGTTCTCACACCGTAGTACACATCAGAATCACCGGGGGGGACACAGACTGCTGGACCCCCTCCCTGAGCTTCTGACTCAGTAGGTATGGGGTGGAGCCTGAGAGTTTGCATTTCTAACAAGTTCCCGAGTAATAGTGCTGATTCAGGGACCAGATTTTGAGACACTAGACTCTAAGCTCCATGTTAAGCTCTCTGGATCCCCAGGGTCCAGTACATAGGAGGGACGCAATTTCTGTTGGCAGAATGAACGAATGAGTGCGTAACTGTTGGAGTAAATGACATGAGTCCTCTAACTGGGACTCCTCACGTCACTACACTTTGTCTAGGTTACCCAGCATCTGCCAGACATCTGCAGGAGTGCCCAGCAGGAGTATGTGTCCTGGGACAAGGCTGAAGGCTCTTAACTGAAGGCTCTTAACTTCAAGACAGGGTTTGTGGCTTCCCACACCCACTGAAACAAGCCTGGCTCTCCTAAGAGGTCATGAGCTATGCAGGGGATGAGACAGCCCATTCCAGCCTTGACGAGAGTAACGGTGATTCTCCCCACCTTGAAAAACGGGCCCATCACTTCCTAGCTGGGTGACCTCGGGCTTGGCCATCAGACTCTAAAGAGTCCCAGTTTCCTCACTGTTGAAATTGGCCCTGATCATTATGTCCAGGCTAAGTGTGAGGGTTTAGCGGGGCTGTGCATAAAAAGAGCTTAACAGTATCCTACAGGTTTGGGGAGCTTGGTCAATGTCTGTTCCCTCCCTCATTCCCCACAATCCCCAACCCCTGTGAAATGACTCCCCGAGATGTTTCGGGGAGTAATGAATTCCCTCATTTCAGCTAAATCGCCCGTGATCCTGGTTTTGTAGAGATGTACGATGGAACATGATAAATTGTTTTAAGCAGAGGCTTCATTCAAATATCCATTTCCCTGTCAAGTTAATTTTGTTTCGATGTATTTTCTAGTGGGTTTTGACTGGGAGCATAGATCGTACATAAACAGAAGAACATTATGCCTTTGGCTCGTTTTCTGAGTAACGGGGAGCTGACGGCATGGGGGAGGGAAGATCTAGAGATTGTAAGGGACCAGAAGCCCCACTCCCCAGCCGTGACGGGGTGGAAACCTAGCTCTGAGGGTGCATTTTAGGTAGCCTGTATCTGTGTGCAGGACATGGCAGCACCAACCAAATGGCTGAGTTCCTCCAGCTGGGAGCATATTTCCTGGCAACACCCAAGAAAGTAGCCTTGGATACAGTCTCTGTATCTAGCCAAGGCCTCCAATGCATTGTCTCACTTCCCCTCTTAAACCCTAAAGACTTCAGGGTGTATTTCCTAAGAACAAGGACATTCTCTTACATAATCACAATATAATAGTCAAGATGAGGAAATTTACGGAGATGCCATACTGTTATTTAGTTCATGGTCCATATTCAAATGTCGCCAACCCTCCCGTTAATGCTCTTTATAGCCGTTTATTTTCTTGTCTCAGGGTCTGGTTCAGGAGCACGTGTTACATTTACTGGTCGTGTCTCTTCAGACTCCTTCCATTTCGGACAGTTCCCTTCTCTTTTTTTTTTTTTTTTTTGCGGTACGTGGGCCTCTCACTGCTGTGGCCTCTCCCATTGCGGAGCACATGCTCCGGACGCGCAGGCTCAGCAGCCATGGCTCACGGGCCCAGCCGCTCCGCGGCATGCGGGATCCTCCCGGACCGGGGCACGAACCCGTGTCCCCTGCATCGGCAGGTGGACTCTCAACCACTGCGCCACCAGGGAAGCCCAGTTCCCTTCTCTTTGTCTTTCATGACCTTGAAATTTTTTGAAGAGTTTCGAACAGTTATGTTGTAGAAGGTCCTTCAGTTTGCTGCTTCTTGATTAGATTCAGGTTATGAATTTAGGGCTGAAACAACACAGGAGTGATGTGTCCTTCTCAGTGCATCGTATCTGTCCCATTCTTGGTGATCTTGACCTCAATCACTTGGGTAATGTGGTGATCCCAGATTTCTCCACGGTAAAGATATTATTTTCCCTTTGTTATCCATAGGTAATTTGTGGAGCAATGCTTTGACATATGTAAATTTCCTTGTACTCATTCATTTTAGTCTCTATTGATGATTCTTGCCTGAATCAATTATTACTGTGATGGTTGCAAAATGATGGATTTTCCTAAATCCAACATCGTTTTTCCATTTCCCACTTGGCATTCTACTGTAAGAATAAAGTAAAAAGAACTCTCCCTCCTTCCCTCTATTTATGAATTCATTTTTTGATTTCTGACTATATGGACTCAGAGATTCTTCTTTTATTCGATGTGTTATAATCCATTGCTATCATCATTCGATGCTTGAATTGCATGATCTCATTTGATCCTCGTGGCAATTGGGTGATATTATCAGAGATGCCCGTATTTTCACTTTGTGTCTTCCAGCTACATCTGCAGGCCCCTGCTTCCCGACTCCCAGGCTCAGGCTCTGTCCCTGGATACACTGCTGTTCGGGCAGCTCCCTATCTGCTCAATGTCCTTGCTGGGGAGACAGAAGACCACACCTAGCTTCACCAAGCCCTGATTCTCCAACCTCCCTTCCAAGCCCCCTGTGAATGGGCGTTCAGGGTGGAAGGAAGCCTGATTCCCTCAGCCCTCTCTTCCTCTGTTTGAGGCAGCTCAGTCGGAGGCAGGAGGCCTGTTACCTAATCTGTGAAATGGGTCAGTCTACGGGGACATCATTGACATCAAGCTCCCAGGAACTCTTGGCACGAGCCACTTTGTAAATCAGTGAATCTGACTGCAGGAGCTTGGCCACTCCTGAGTTCACCATTCAGCAAATATTTGCTGAGCTTCTACTATGTGCCAGGCTCTGGGCTAGCCTGGAGGTACAGCAATGAGCAAGTTAGACAAGGTGCCTGTCTCACAGAGCTCGTATTTAACTGGCGTAGATAGCAATCAAATCATCCCCCAGGTAAATATCCAATGACGCAGGGATGAGGCCTCTGCGAGGAGGGATCATTATGTTGTGAACATGTCTAACAGAGGACTTTGACCTTGCTTCAGGCGTCAGAGAGAAGTAGTCAAGTTAAAATCAATGGATTACAACACACTTGATGTGAGGCCATTACTCAAAGCAGAGAAGAGGGTGCTGAGACTCAGACTGGTTAAGTAACTCACCCAGGGCTGCACAGTAATAGAATGCAGATTCACATCCAGGTCCACTGACTCCCCCGCCCATGTTGTGCAGCTGTTTTGCCAAAATGGTTTCCAAAGGGTCTCCAAGGATTCTGGGCAAAGGGCCTGTGTCCATCTGTCCAACTTGGCAAACTTTGAGTTCACTGTGGCTCTGCAGGACCCTGCTAAGTTGCAGCAAGGAAGAACTGACTTTCTGCTAGGCCCAAACGTTCTCTAAATCAGGGTTTTTTTCTTTCTTTTAAGGACTAAAGCCAGGAACATTGACTAAGCCTAAGTACTAAAACAAGGGGAGTAGGTTCGAGCTTATCACGCAACAGCAGAGATCTATAATTGTGCACCAGGCCGTGAACTAAGAACAGAGGGAGGCTGAGAGTCACCCAGATGGGTCCAAGGCCAGAACCCATTCTCTTAACCACAGCACAGGGCTGTCTCCCAAGGGATGTCCATCTATCTGTCTGTCTCTCTGAGCCTTCGGAGCAGCCAGGCAAATTCCAGGAGGGAGAAAGGATGCCCACACCTACCCTCACTGCTCAAAGCATCGGGAAGAGTCAAGGTTGGGGCAGCTCAATTTTATAGTCGCACCGTCCTATGCTCAGCACAAACACCCCCAGCCTCCAGGTCTCCTCTGGCTGGCCTTGGCTGGTCCTGGCTTGATACCTGATCCCCTTGGAAGCTGACACCTCAGCTTGAGAGAGATCAGGACAGACACAGCTGCCGCCACGGGAGCCTCAGCCGACTTCAGGGAGAGACTCTGAGGACACTGGCCTGTGAGCTGTCTCCCCAGCTCCCTCTTTTATTTTAGCTCCACACCCAGGAAGATGTGTGTATAAACTCTTGCATAGAACAGTAATGGCAGAAAAAGAAAAAAATTCAACTCAACTAACTTGGCTAAGTTTATACAGCTGGGAAACTGGGCTCAAAATTCAGGTTCTCTATCTGCAGAGCTTATGCATTTAACCTTCTCTCAATGAACCACCTTCCGTTATAATCAGGTGTAATATACACACGTTCAGTGCCTGACATACAGTAGATTCCCCATTGTGTTTGTTTAATGCATGGGTTCAAATGTGTATATGTCTGTGTTTGTGTGTGAATGAAAGTGTTTGTGTATGTGAGTGTACAAGCTGGATGGCATGTAATGCAGATGGCTTGAATTGCATGTAAGGCAGAGGTCCTAAAGTTATTGCAGGAGATGCAGTAAGATCAGGAATAAGGGTTATTTCCTGCATCTCAGTTCTTGTTTTGTCTCATGCTTCTCCCTCTGGGGACAAGGGAGAGCATAAACACTGTCCAAAGCAGTTTAGGACAAGGAGGTGATAGCTAAAACCCACCCTGGGCACGGCAAGTTTGGGTCCATTCTCCTAGTGCACGCACCTTGATGAAACTGAAAGATCATAGGATTTGGAACCAGAAAAACCTGCTTCGTCTCCCAACCCCATCGCTTACTTGGGTTTAAGTGACCCTGAGCAAGTCACTTTGCCCCTCTGAGCTGCTGACCCCTCTCCTGGAAGCGAAGATAATCATATGTACCTCTCGGCAATGTTATGAAGACGACATATAAGGAAAATTCCCAGCGCAGGTCTGATGCATAGCAAGCACTCAGCTTATGTAAGGTCCCTTCTTGCTCCTTGCAGATAGCATCAGAGCTGTGCTAGTAAAGCCCTCAGGGGAGAGAAGGATGACGGTTCTCAACCTCAGCTAAACATTGGAGCCCCTGAAACCTGGACCCCACCCCTGAGAGGCTTTCATTCACTTGGCCTGAGTGGTGGCCTGGGAATCAGGGCTTTTAAAAGCTGCCCAGGTGATCCTAATGGGCAACCAAGGTTGGGAATCTCTCGTCCATAGGGTTTCCCTGCCATTCATTAAATGCCTCATGGGCTTTGCCACTAGTCTGTCTGGTGTCTGCTTTGTCAGCTCAAGTCAAGACAGAGGGAAGGAGGAGGAAGGTCATCCCATCCGAGGCTAAAACCCTCTCCCTTGAATTGGGACCTGGATTTCCAAATCAAAACTCAAGTGGAATAAGTCAGACATAGAAAGACAAATATTATATGATACTGCTTATATATGGAATCTAAAACAAAGCATACAGATGAACTTATTTACAAAACGGAAGTGGAGTCACAGATGTAGAAAACAAACTTATGGTTACCAGGGGATAAACTGGGAGATTGGAACTGACATATACACATTACTATATATAAAATAGATAACTAACAAGAACCTACTGTTTAGCACAGGGAACTCTACTCAGTACTATGTAACGGCCTATATGGGAAAAGAATCTTTAAAAAGAAGAGTGGATATATGTGTATGTATAACTGATTCACTTTGCTGTACAGCAGAAACGAACACATTTTAAATCAACTCTACTCCAATAAAAATTTTTTTTACAAATCCCCCCCAAAAAGAAAACCTTAAGTATCTTAACCTAACGATAGAAACTTTTTTGTGTGTGACTGTATGGATATACAAGGTGTTGTAAGATAGAAACATGACGTCTTAGACATACATTTAGCAAACAGACTTTGCTAAAGAAAAAAAAAGACCACTCGACTAAATTATATTTAGTATCTGCTATGTTCCAGACACTTTACCTCCCGTCCTCCCAAATTCTCTCAATAATCATTGTTCACAACACCCTCTTGAGTGTGCCAGGGCTAGTAGGTGTAGTTATGTCGAATATGGGGGTATTCTCACCTCTCAGGCTTCAACTCCTACTCCTTTATACCTAGGCTTCTCCGCAGATTTCTGAGTTGTTTTGGAATTTGCATGTAAAATAAAAGCTTCCTACATAATTGAAATTATGGCCAATTGACCGTGAAATGGAAGAGTGTCCGTGACCAATGAGGTGTTGGGCTGGGGAAGACGTTGTGCTCAGAAACGGGGCCTCCGGAGCCCCAGGGCTTGTTCTCTGGCTCCGGGAGAGGAATCCTCCTGGAACCTTCATGGCTCCCAGCCAGACCCCCACCCTGACCTTGGTTCTTACTCTGGTAAGAAGCAGTTTTGTCTTTAGCGTCACATTATTCTGTTATAATCTTTTCTCTCTGGGTTGAGACTCTTTCTAGAGGAGGGAATTTGAAGCAGGAGGGCCCATGTGGAATATCTCCTCTCTCAGGCCATGACTTGGCAAGCCAAGGACTTTCTGAGCCAGACTGGGGTGTGGGGTGCCCAGAGGGAGAGAGTGGGTGATGATGCTAGAAAGGTAGACACAGCCCAGTTACAGATAAAACATTTTAACTTTGGGGAGGCAGTGGAGAGGCATCAAAGATACTGGAAGAGGAGTCACGTACAACCTGTGTTTTACAAAGATTGCTCTGCAAAGAGGACTTGAGGGGGTGCAAATAGAGGCAGCGGGTCCAACCAGTCAGCTTCAACAAAAGCCTAGCAAAGTCATCATGTTGGTATGGACAGCATGATGATGATGAAGGGGAAAGGATGGAGGAGACTGGGACAGGACTAACGGGAAAATAGGAAGGGAAAAACAACAAGTGCTATATACTAACATCACAGCACTGGGAGGAGACACTGTTATCCCCATCTTGTTGAAGGGGACAGTGAGGCTCAAAGAGGTTATGTGTCTTGCTACTAAATGGTAGAGCCTGGAATTAAATACATTTCCATATGCATTCTAGAAATGTTAATGAATAGATGAGTGAAATATTAAGACAAGGGAGGGGACAATATTTAAACTCTGATCAGACCACACTCAAGGTACTGCATTCAATTCTAGATCCACACTTTAAAGAGAGACTTTGTTTAGCTAATGGAATATATACAAAGAAAAGTGATGTGCGTGGTCAAGGGGCTGAAAACGATGCTGTATAAGATGAAAGTTCTGAGGGTGTACAGGCTGAAGAAAAGCAGAGGTGGGTGGCATGTGACCCTGCATTCAAATATCCTGGGTCCTCTTGGAGCCCAGGGAGTGAGCAGGAGCAAACTTCTGCAAGGATCAGCGAGGGCCAAAGTGGGCATGTTACAGACTTAGGCCTTTATCTTGAAGGCAATGGAAAACCACTGACAATGTTAAGTAAATGGTAACACATTTTCAGTGTCAAAAGATCACTCTAGAGGTGGATCCAAGAACACCTTATTCAGGGGCTTCCCTGGTGGCACAGTGGTTGAGAGTCCGCCTGCCGATGCAGGGCACACGGGTTCGTGCCCTGGTCCGGGAAGATCCCACATGCCGTGGAGCGGCTAGGCCCGTGAGCCATGGCCGCTGAGCCTGCACGTCTGGAGCCTGTGCTCCGCAACGGGAGAGGCCACAGCAGTGAGAGGCCCGCGTACCGCGGAAAAAAAAAAACAAAAAAAAACACCTTATTCAATAAGACTGTATGTTTTCTTCATACGTATTCCAGTACATATCATAGTGAGTTTATTACTCAAGATATCCCATTATTGTTGCTATAGATGTAAAATCTTTTTGTCCATTATTTTATCTAACTGGTTGTTGGAATTTTGTGCTTTTTTTGTACATTTATTCCATATCCAGCCACCTTAATGAACTCGTTTTATTACTCGCAATAGATATTCTAGTTCATTCTTTTAAGTTTTCTAGGATGGTAAAAACATCTTCTGCAAGTAATGGCAATTCTCTCTTTCAATATTTATAATTTGTAATTTAGAAAATTACATTACCTCATTGCATTTACTAGATTAAATTGTCTTATTGCTTTTACTAGAACTTCTAAAACAATATTTGATATAACAATTATTTGCATAGTGGACTTTTTACCTTATCTTATTGCATTTACTAAAACTTCTAGAACAGTGATTCTCAACCGGGGATGATTTTGCCCCCTGGGGGATATTTGGCAATATGTCTGGAGACATTTTTGGTTACCACAATTAGAGAGATGTTTCTGGCCTCTACTGGGTACAGGGTCATTCTTATCTTAGTCTTGATTTCAATGAAATGAAATTTCATGGTGTTTCACCATTATGTATGGATTGACTACTCGTTTAAGGCTAAAATTTTGTTGAGTAACGAGTGGTTAAAATTGTGTTAACTAAGATTTTTAAAATCAGAAATAGATATTGAGTCTTATCAAATGTTTTTATAGTCTTCATCAAGATGATAACACTTCTTTTTTTACATTTGACCTGTTCTTACAATTATAATAATAGACTCCTCGGCTCCACTGACATTACTTTAGAAAATCATTGACCATTGTTAAATAAGCAAATCCCTCCTGCTTCTCCCACTGCAGCACATTATAAGGCATTGACCATGAGAGAAGTGGCTTGGTTACAAATTAGTGTCAGTAATTTGTAGTGTCTGCCTTTGTGGCTTTCAACGGGGACTCATGCGAAGACACTATTTGCTTCCTCTGGTTTATAATGACTAAATACAGATACCGTGAGCCTCTCATTGGCCTCAGCTCCTCTGAAGGATGACTGCTAACCTCTTTGCAGTCATCTCGGGATTCTCAGGACCACAAAGTGAATTTTTCATGTACAAGCATACTTCATTTTACTGAGCTTTGTTTTGTTACACTTCACAGACGTTGTATTTTTTACAAATTGAAGGTTTGTGGCAACCATGCCTCAAGCAAATCAACTGACACCATTTTTCTGATAGCATTATTTTTTATTTAAGGTCTGTACATGGCTTTTTTAGACATAGTGCTATTGCATACTTAATAGACTACTGTATAGTGTAAACATAACTTTTATATGAACTGGGAAACCAGAAAATTTGTGTAACTCACCTTAATGCAATATTTGCTCTATTGTGGTGGTCTGGATCTGAACCTGCAATATCTCTCAGGTATGACCATACTATAGAGACAGACAATATTGGGGTAGACAATCTCAAACGTTTACTACATTTAGTACAGTGGTATGTTTATGTAATTTTAAAATATGTTTACATTGAAACTGTAGGCTCAAAATGTTTTACATAGAGGAATTCACATTCAAAAAATTTGGAAGAGGGCTTCCCTGGTGGCACAGTGGTTGAGAGTCCGCCTGCCGATGCAGGGGACACGGGTTTGTGCCCCGGTACGGGAAGATCTCACGTGCCGTGGAGCGGCTGGGCCCGTGAGCCATGGCCACTGAGCCTGCAGGTCCGGAGCCTGTGCTCTGCAACGGGAGAGGCCACAATGCTGAGAGGCCCGTGTACCTCAAAAAAAAAAAAAAAAATTGGATTATCAATGATAATAATTTTCTAAAGAGATAGAAAGGTTTAATTTATCAGCATTCTAAAGAAAGTAGGGGAAGCAATTTGGATTCACAGGGGCTGCTAGTCTGGAAAGAACCCACAAAAACAGGAGCTCTATTTCCCAGGGTCATATCATCTATGGGGAGGATGGGCTTATGCAAAGGAAAATGAGAATAGCAGGTGAGGGATGCGCAGAACTGAGCAATGATTTCTGTGATCCTTCCACCTGGCACACCCCAAATCTATGGAGCTACAAAATCCAAAATACTTAAGTGGAGTCTCATGGAAACCTTTGGAAAGATCATACAGACTTGGGAAAGGAAACCAAGAGGAGGTGAGATTGATAACTTTTAGGGAGCATCTGACAGACCTAAGATATGGAAATGAGGCTGGAAATATTTTACCTAAATCTCCAAGGGTCAAGGAAGCCTTTATTGCAATAGATTTAAGTGAAATATACATAAATATATTTATATTTCTGTACTCATCAATATCCTTACTTATATTTTAATCTACATGATCTGTCAAAGAGAAGTGTATGTAATGCCTCTGCCACTACTGTGTTTCATCGGTTTCCTTTGTATTGCTGACAGTTCTTATTATAAATTTCAATGTTATGTTATTTGGCACATCAAGATTCATGACTGTTTTTTCTTATTATGGATTGTTTCCATTTTAAATAAAATTATTTTAGTTTAATGCTTTTTACTTTGAATTTGATCTTGTCTTTCTGTGTCATTTTGATGTAGGTGTAAGTGTTGTACAAAATTTGTAGTGATTTCTGTTGTTTACGTGCTTGCTTGAATTCAGTCTAAAAGTCTGAATTTTGTATTAAAGTTTATTCTATTTAAAGACTCAGAATTCTAGTTCCTATTGTATTGCTACCTTATACTTTCTGGGTTTTGTGCTTTTCTTGCCATTAGTTATGTTTTCCATTGGCCTAATTTTTAAATTTTGAAAAACATTTAAAATATAGAAAAGCACTAGTAATAATATATCAAAATATTCCCATAAACTCTGTTCTCTTTGTTTTTCTTTTCTCCTCTGGTTAATTGAAGAGTATACCACTTTCTTAAGTGATTGTCTTTTCCTTGTAAAAACTATGCTTGAACCTGTACTTGTCTGTTCATCAGTGTAATGAAGTAAGTCATTTTTGTTGACTCACTCCTAAGAAGAGTGAGTCAGCATTTTTAAATTTACCCCCATTCCTTCCTAACCCACTTTCATGTTTTCACTGATATAATCTAGAATTTTTAGACTTTGGGTCATTAATGTTTAATTTTATGTTTGTTTATATTACATTCCTCTTTTCCAAGAATTGTTTTTAGATAATTGCATTACTAAGTTATGGTCCTTAAAATAACATAATAGATTCAGTTCTATGTTTAACTGGTTTTAATATTTACTACCTTGACTTTATATGTGGATTTACCCATTCTTGTGTCCCCATCAAAGTGGAGTATATCTTCAAGGATTCTATTTGCTTTGTTTTTGGATGAGCTCATAAATGATACACTTTTGCACATACATCTTTCTGTTGTCTTCACAAATGAACAACTTGGCTGAGAATAGTGTGGTTTTGAATCATAAACTTTTCCTCTCAAAATTCCATAGATATTGTCTTACTGTCTTGTGGCTTTCAAAGTTACGGCAAAATCTGAAAGCAATCTGATCTTTGTCCTTTATAGGAAACTGTTTTCTTCCTGTATGCCTGTGGAGTTTGTTTATTAATTCATATATTCAACAAATATTTGTTGAGCACCTACTGTGTATGAAACACTGATCTAAACACAGCAATGAACAGAACAGACTGAATCTCTGCCTTCATGGAGCTGACATTCTAGTGAAGGGAGACAGATGATAAACAAAATGAAGGAGTAAAATATACAGCATTTCTGAAGATGACGCATGCTAGAGGGAGGATAACATTGAGTAAGAGCATAGGGAATTGGACACGTGACAATCTTAATAGGGTCATAGGGAACACTTTAGTAGGGTGATATTCAAGTAAAAACCTGAAGGAAGTGAGGGAGCTAGTCATATGGATATCAGATGAAGCACATTCCAGACAGAAGGAACAGCATATGGAGAGACCCTGAACTGAGAGCATGCCTGGTATATCCGAGAAATAATAGGAAGTTCACTTTGACTGGAGTAGAATGAGCAAGTGGGGGAGAGAAGAAGCTGATGAGATTAGAGTTGCAATGGAGATCAGATCCTATAGGGTCTAGTTAACTTGTTTATGTACAAGTCAGCCTTTACCAAGCCGGATTCCAAGGAAAATATGCACTGGACATTGCTACAGTCTAAGAGGGAGATGTGGTAAACAAAGTTTCCCAATTAACTTGTCTATGGAATCCCTTTAAGATACTTAGTTTGTTCTTACTCTAAGTCAAAAAGTTACATGCATCCCAATGTTCATAGCAGCACTATTTACAACTGTCAAGACATAGAAGCAACCTAAGTGTTCATCAATAGATGAATGGATAATGAAGATGTGGCGCGCACACACACACACACACACACACACACACACACACACACACACACGCACACACTGGAATATTACTCAGTCATCAAAAGTGAAATATTAACATTTGCAGCAACAAGGATGGACCTAGAGATTATCATACTAAGTGAAGTCAGACAGAGAAAGACAAATATTATATATGATATTCCTTGTATGAAGAATCTAAAAAATAATAAAAATGAACTTATTTACAAAACAGAAACAGACTCGCAAACATAGAAAACAAACTTACATAGTTACCAAAGGGGAAAGGGAAGAGAGGGATAAATTAGGGGTATGGGATTAACAGATACACACCACTCTGTATAAAGTAGATAAATAACAAGGATTTAGTGTATAGCAGAGGGAACTATATTCAATATCTTGTAATAAACTACAATGAAAAATAATCTGAAAAGAATATATATATAAATATATGTATGACTGAATAACTTTGCTGTACACCTGAAACTAACACAATATTATAAATCAACTATAGTTCAAAAAAATAAAAAGGAAAAAGAAAGAAGATAAAATACTTAGGTTTTTCTTAAAGTTGAGAAAGTTTTCTTCTAATTCACCTTCAGTTGTTACTTTATTTTTTGTTCTGGTCTCTTTTAAAATCTGTTTTTCATTTTGAAAGGTTTTTTTTAATATTTTAAAGTATTTCATATATAGAAAAGAATATACCCAATGATCTCTTCTTTATGAAAAGCAATGATCTCTATGTGGGAGCACTGTTTTCTGCTTTCCATATATTTATTCTCTGCTTTTTTTCTTTATATTTTGCTTGAGTTTTTCAAGTTTATCCAAGAGTTCTAATTCCAAGTCCAATGTCTGCTTCACCTATGATTAGTTGAAATGCACAACTAAAATAAATTTAAAACCATTTATTTTGTGATCATATTAGTTTTTTAGATTAGGTTTTCTATTGTAAAAAATAATGGCTAATATTTATTAAAGGCATGCCTCACCCCCAGATATTCTGCTCAAATATGCTTTATTTCATTTACTGCTTTACATTTACTGCTTTTTACATTTACTGCTTTTTTTGTATGCTTTATTTCATTTACTGCTCAAATTGACTCCTTGAGGCAGGTACTATCTCCACTGAACAGATAACAACACTGAGGTATATAGAGATTAAGCGATTATTGGCTCTACTTTCTGCATTGCCAATTCTGCTTTGTGATACATCTAATGTTGATGTTAACTTTGTTTCTTTAAATTTAGTCTTTTATTTATTATCTCATCTTCCGTTTTATTTCTAACCCCTCTTAGCTTGCTCCCTTCACATCTCATGTTGGTGTACCGTCAGCTCATTTTTCATTTCTTGTATCATAAGCTGCACATTTCCCTGCATTTCACTGAAGAGGCAGATTTAGACATGTTCTAAAATGATCTTCAGTTTACTATAATCAGTGTTTTTCAAGTTCTTTCCCTGCATTGTGCGCACTGTGTTGCCTGTTTTATGATGAAGGCTTTTTCAAATTTCATGTGCTTCCTGTTTTTCCTCCGAGTACTCATCCTTGAGCCGAAAAAAAAGAAAAAAAGAAAAGAAAGAAAGAAACAAAAGAGAAGTCAATCCAGACATAAGATTTTTCTGGTAAATAAAATGAGATTTTTCTCTGGTCTCTCTGCACAGTCCAGCCGGCTGCTGTTTGAATCACTGGACCCAGTACATACGAAGGAGAGCTGGCTCATACGGCATTCTCTCATCCTCTCTCCAACTTTCCAGTGTTTTCCAGTCTTGTATGTACTATGACTCAGCTCATGGGGAGTGAGACGCTCATGAACTGGCCAACTGGTCGTGAGAAGGTCACGTACTCCTGAAGAATCTATGTAAAGTGTAAATTCAAACTCCCACCCCTGAGCTCCCAAGTCTGTCCCAGGGTCCACTCCTTCCCAAAGCCAACGTCACCTCCCAGGATGTCCACCAGCCACCCTCACGCATTTCCACCCCAGTGGCATGACAGCGCTGGGAGCCATACTGGTGGGAGAGTATTGCTGGGGTGGAGTGAAGGCGCTGAGAACTCTGACCTCCTTAGAACACGATTCCCACGGAATGAGGATGGGGAATATGAGGCTGCCTTCCACCTTATGTGGCTCCACTTTCTGCCTCAAGACTTTATCTGACTTTTGGTTGGTGGAAATTATATATATTATATTTATATATATTATATATATATATAATATATATATGTATAATTAACATTCCAGGGTTCTAGTGCTGTTAAACATGGCAATATTTGTGTGTTTTAATAAGCATTTCCATGGAAAAGTAGAGAAGACAAAACAGGCATGACCAACTCAAACAGAAAGAGACAAGCAAGCTCAGGGTGGGAGATGGCCTCGGCTTGCTCTCTGCCCTGGCCTCCCCCAGCCCTCTGACCTTGCCCTTCCCTCACCTCAGCCCCAAGCAGGACAAGGAGTCTCTGATTCCCATCAGAGACAGGTGTTGGAGTTATCAGCAGAGTACACTGGTTGAGAATATGGACTCTGGAACCAGTCTGCCTGGGTTCAAATCCCAGCCCCACCACTTACTAAATAAATGACACAGGACAAATTATTACCAAAAAAAAAAAAAAAAAAATTGATACCGTGCCTCAGCTTTCCCACCTGTAAAAATGGAGATAATGATAAAACATCTTACTTTCACAGGGTCACTGTGAAGAGCAAGTGCTGTAATATTTGAAAAGCACTTACACTAGCACCTGCCACATAACCAAATGCTATGGACGTAGGTGATTGATTTAGAGTGGCCAGAATTGGTAACCCACGGGTTCCTGAGGTTTGAGCCAACTTTTCACCTCCAGGATCCTTCATGAGTGGGATTTAATGAAAATAACAACCCCCAAGCGCAGAGGATTTCTTTTGTGCCAGACCTTCAGCACTTTCCCTGCATAAATCATTGAATCCTCACAACAGCCCAGGGAGATGTGTGCTATTTTTACCCCCATTGTACAAATGAAGCTTGGAGGTTTCATTGCTATTAAGCAGAGGAGCTGGACTTCAAATGTGGGAAGTCTGAAAGGCAGAGCCACCTCTGTTTGAAGAGGAAAGAGAATTTGGGAGTTCAGAGACAGGCCACTCCTTTATTAAGAAAGTTCCAGAGCAACTTAAAGAGCCCAAAACCCAGCACAGATCTGGTGCTCTGCAAATATTTGCTGGATATCTGTAGAGGGAAAGACTTGCCCATGATCAGTGATTCTCAACTGGGGGCGATTTTGCCCCCCAGAAGCAAATGTCTGGAGACATTTTTGGTTGTCACAGCTAGTGGGGAGCTGGAGGCGCGGGGTGCTACTGGCATCTAATGGGTAGAGGGCAGGGATGTTGCTAAACATCCGTTAGTGCAGAAGGACCGTCCCTCACAGCAAAGAACAATCCAGACCCACGTGTCAATAGAGCGGAGACTGAGAAAAACAAGGCTTTGGAATCAACTAGATCTGTTCACCTTCCCCTTCTATCTCTGACGAGACAAAGGAAACTAGATACCCCCGAATGCTTTCATCACCCAGAAGGACTCCACGCCTTGTAATTTACCTCTGTAAATAGGGCCCTCTGCGTCTCTCAAGAGTTCAGTTCATCACATTGTTCCGTATCTTTGGGACAACCCCAGAACTGCGCTGGGAGACAAGGAATTGTGAATTTCAAGAGTGGGGGTATTAGGAGAGGAATCCTGTCCTTTAGAGAAAAAATGAGCCGCTGAATAAAAAACTCAGCCGGCAAGCCCCTCGGAGCTGACAGAGGATAAAGCCTGGACTATTTTACATTTTGGAGGCTGCCAGAAAGAAGTGACTCTCTGCTTCTTCCACTCAACGGCTTTTGTTTTTGCATTAAAATGACAAGGGAGCTGCTGGGGAGAAGCTGTTGGCCAGGCTCCTGGTCCTTTCCGAGGAGGGAAGCTGGTGCCCCTCTGAAGCGGCTGCGTTAATGTCATGTCATTACACTGTATTGCTGCACAGGTTAATATAATTGGGGGACTATGTGTGAGCAATGATCCGTGCCGTGTTACAGCTCTGAAACAAATGACATTTAACCAGCCGGTCTGGAAGGCTCCTTGTTATCTGCCCGGTGAACAATTGGAACGGAGAAGCAGACCTCTGTACGAGCAACTGATGAATTAGTTGTTAGGTTTCCTCGACAGCCGGGATTTATAAGAGCACAATTCTAACATAATTTATTAGATCTATAAACAGACAGATCCGATGTTTTTACTGAGATTACATCTTGTCACCCTCAGATATTGTGTCACAGACAGCCCTGTTATAATTTAATTTTATTATTCTGATAAGGTGTGTGTTTTTTGGGTTTTTTTCCTGAAAAGACATTTTCATTTTAGTTGCAAAGGAATCAGAAACTTTCGTGTTGGCTGATTAGCTGGTGGCCCCCAAACACAGCCCCTTGTCCAGGCTGTGACTGCCATCCTCTCAAGGGCAGGAAGGAAGTTTTAGTGTGAATGAGTGTATGGCCCTAGCCTGGGGAGTGGCAGGAGGAAGGTGAGAAATGGAATTGACCCTGCCAGAGGAGTCAGTGAGGCCAGTGCCTGATCTCTTGTCCTAGAGTTTCTCACCTTTGCGGGTGGTTGGTCCCTCTCTGCGCCCACTCGTCAGCCCAGGACACGGGCAAGTCCATCCCACGTCCAGTTCCCATTCACCTGAGGTTGAAGCTGGGGCCTCTGGTCATCTGGCCAAGGGGTCTCCCTCAGAGCTATTCTAAGCCCAGTCACAGAAAGGCCCTTCTAGCAAAACCATCACAGCTCTGAGTGACCAGCACCTAAAAGTACAGAGACAGCAGCGGTCCCAAGAATTGCAAGGGAGAAAGGATCTGAGGGCTGTGGATCCAGCCCAAACAGTGCAAGAAGATAGAAAACCACCCCACTTAGAGGCAATCAGATGGGGGTTTATGTCCCTCGGGTAGCTGTGACCTTGGGCATTCCACTTCTCCTTTATGAGCCATTGCCCCACCTGAAACACAGGAGTAATGACACCTGCCTCATGAGTCCTGGTGAGAATAAAATGAGAAAATGAACAGAGGAGTAGACGTGAAAGCCCTGTGCAAATGAAGGGTACCTTTGTTAGCAACAATATCTCTAAACTCTATTTTTTTTTCAGTCTGGAAGGGATATTTATTTATTTATTTATTTATTTATTTATTTATTTATTTATTATTGGACCACCAGGGAATTCCCTGTCATTATTTTATAATAATCTACATACAGCTTTAAATTTTACCAGGAACTTATATATGATACAATATAATGTGAGCTCATTTTAATCCTAAAAATATGGCAAGGGTGGGTGACTTTATTATCCCCATTTAAGGCATCAAAAAAATGCAGTTTGTGGAGGTTTCCCAGAGTTACTCAACTAGTTACAGGATTCTAACTCAAAACTGAATAACCCCATGTCTGTGACTCTGCACTTTGGATAAAATAAGCGTTTCCTCTGCTCTGGAAACCTGCTCATTCAGGATTGGAATGGAGCAGATCATGGTTCTGAGGACAGTCAGAATGAAAGTTTGTCGCCAGCTCCCTGATCTCAGGAGTTCGCCAACAACTTACTCGAAGAGATGATTTTGGTCGGTTCACCAAAAGCCCAGGATGGGGGTACTCTCGGATTTTAGCTCCATTTGCTTTCAGGACCAGCTTCTGTCCCCAAGGCTGGAAGCAAATCTTGGAGTCATCTATAAAGACCCCATGCCTCGTGGGGAGAAAAGAAATTAATATCAGAAGTGGCAGCATCTGAGTGGCAGCTTCATAACAGGCTTGAACCCTGACCTCTTGGCTACAGCTGGGAGCAGCTCAGTCAAGCACGTCATTGACTCCCAGGGTCCTGGAACCTGAGATGTGCATGTGGGCTTCAAGGTCAACCCAGTCCAGCCCCTTCATTTTACAGATGAGGAAGCTACATTCCAGAGAGGTCAAGGGGCTCACCCAAGGTCACACAGCGGGTAGAGTGGGGGCAAAATCAGGGCTGGAACCAGGCCTCCTGGTTCAGAGCTCTTTTCAACAGGGGTGCCCTAACAGGCACACTCTACTGTTTGATGCTCTTCTGAGATCCAGTAAAACTCAAGGTCCATCAAAGCACTGCGTAAGAAACGTGCAGGCCGCACAGATCCATGAAGTCATTGTGTGCAGCAACGGGAGTCATACTTGGGGCGGTGGAGGGGAGAGGCACACCCTGTCACCCTTCACCACCTTCGCCTCGAACCTCTTGCCTCACCCCTCCTGAGTTCCAGCCCTGTCCCACTCCCATGTGCAGCCGGGTCCTACTCTTAAATCTTAATGCCAGGACACGCTGATTTTCTGGAACACTTCTCTATTCTCATTACAATTTCCTTTCCAGACAATTCTGCCTCAGGCCATGCTGGTAAATGTTGTCTGGTCTCACCTGATCCTCAGGACCCTCTTCTAGGGAGTCTGACCCCGGCCCTGAAACGGCAGCTGGATGGGAAAAAAAGCAAAGCTTGCGAAACACAACAATTTCAGCTCAAGCATCACATCCTCAAAGAAGCCTTCCCTGACCCCAGCCAGGCATCTCCACCGAACACCAGATCGGTTTCCGGCATCCTTGGCCAAAGAGCTCTTTTAGCTGTAAGGAGACATCGGTGTGATTTCTTGACTGGAGTGTGTCTTCCCCACGAGAGTGAAGCTCTGAGAGGCCAGGCGATGAGCGTCTCTGTTTGCTGCTCCATCGCCAGTACTCGGCCCGGTGCCTGTCATGAGGCAGGTGCTCAGTAAATATCTACTTGATGAGGGAGAAATGCAGATTAAGCACTTCTTTGCCCACACCCTAAAGAGAGGGGCTGCCATGGAAGATGGAGGATTCTGGCTGCCTTTGGGGAATCCAACGAGGATGTACCTCTGAGCAAAGAGATAGCACCCCATCCCACCGCGCCCCCTCTCCTTAGGGATGAGTGTCTCCTAACTGCTTCTCAAGGTTGTTCCAGCTTAAAGGGGTTCCTGCTTGGAACCCGGCAACCCATTAAGGTAAAGGAGGTACAAGGCAGGAGAGGGAGTCCTGCCGGTCAGCCAGGGAAGAGCCCAGCCACCATGGGAAGCAGGAAGAGAGGCCACAGGGTGCCCAGAGAAGACCCTCTGGAACCTGCCTTTGGGTCCAGAGGGAGAAACATGAGCCCTGGGGCCCAGCACAGGGGCTGTGTCTCAACGCTGGAGTGACAGATCAGTGGAAACTGATCGGAGTCACCGAAGCAGCATCTGTAGCCACTACTCTTAAGAAACAGCTGGCCTGGATCTCTGAGGACCCAGTTTGACTCACATTCCGGTCAAGAGTGGAAGGGATGGGCTGATGGCTCCGGGACCTGGGGGTCCTCAGCAGTAAAGGCTACTGGACAGATTTGGCTAAGGACACAGGTACAACGTCATTGAGAATCATGTTACAAGGTCTGCCCTCTAGGACAGCACTTTTTTTCCAAAAAAACTAGAATGCAAGCCCTATATGTCATTTTACATTTTCTAGTAGCCACATTTTTTAAAAGAGCAGAAAGAAACAGGTGAAAATAATTTTAATAATATTAAATCCTATTTAACCCAGTATATCCAAAATGCTATTATTTCAACAGGTAACAAATATAAAAATATTATTGAGATATTTTACACTCTTTTATGCAATGCACTGACTCTTTTACACTTACAATCTATTCCGTTTGGACTAGCCACATTTTAAGTGTTCGATAACCACATCTGGCTAGTGGCTACTACATACTGGACAGCACCAGCTCTAGAAACTCAACTCAGCCTTCAGCCTGACAGTCCCATCTTGCAAGTGGACATATCTCAAGGTTATCATGGGTCTGCAGGGCGGCAAGAGCAGGTGCAGAAATAAAGGGTTTCACAAGCCAGAGGATGTTCACTCAGACCCACCGTTCCCTGTATCAACAAAACCACGCTTTGTGCAAGGTGCGGTGGAACTTTCTCTGGCTGGGAGCATCCTGGGGGCACTGGCTTGGTGGCTGCCCAATGCTCTGCTTTCGGCTTGGGAAATGGAGCTGTTTGAAACTGATTGAGGTTTTCGGCTGCCTGGTCCCCACACCCCATCTACCAAGCACAAGGAGCGAGGCAGATGCTGGAGACACATCTGTCAACCTGCCCTGATGGTTTCTGGCACTTCCGCCAGCCTTTTGGAGCTTCTGTCCCCCACTCTGGAAGAAGCTGCACTCTCAGGGTTTAACAGTTCCTGGCACTCTCGCTGGAGGGCGTCCTGAGACACCCCCAGAGGTGGCTGCCCCAGAGGGCGGTCCCCTGTTCTCAGGGACTTCTGTCTCAGTCTGCTCTGCCGCTTTGCCAATGCCCATCGCTCTGACAAGCCCCCCTCTGAGACGGCAAGTGTGATGCAGATCCCAGAGGTACCCACCAACACAGTGAAGAGTCCTCAAAGGGGCTGCACAGGTGCAGCAAATCCCGACACAGAGCAGGGCTGGAGTCTGTATGGCCGGCCACCACTGCCCCGCTTCTGCCTCCGGTTTCGCTTCTAACACACGAGTTGTTTACGACTGAGATGAGAATATGTAAATACATTTCCTGATAATCAGTATCCACCAGCTGCTGGGTAGAACAAGATGGAGAGCTTACAGGGAAAACAGCGGGTGCGTTTAGCCAAGGTGAGATCAGGGCTCCAGTCCAGGTCAGGTCCATCACTGCTTCTCCTGGCCACTAGGAGTCACCATCACTGGAAGTTCCTAAATGATTTTGACATCGTGTACTTTATAGGGGGAAAAAGGTGTTCAGACGGGTTGTGCATGTCTGGGTGTGTTTTCTATGCCTGAAAAAAACACTGCATGGATTAGGCAATCTTGGCGAGTCTGATTCTCCCCGGCCATGCTAACCCCAGGTCAGAGCCTGGACTCGTGTAGGTGCTCAGTTAATATGCTTAAACAAACAGGTGAAGGAAAGTGGGGAGGAGGGATGGTGGGGGGAGGCGGGGAGAGGCCAAGAAAATTTGGTCGGGGAGAGGGTGAGTGACAAGGAGACAGAGCTCTGAGGGTGGAGGAGGTGGACCAGAGTAGTTGCCCCCCGTGTTGTCCAGTCCTGGGTCTGTATATTCTCCCTCACTCTCCCTCTCCCTCTCCCTCTCCCTCTCCCTCTCCCTCTCTCTCTCTCTCTCTCTCTCTTTCTCTCTCTCTCTCTCAGCCTCTTTCTCCCAGTGCCAACTGGGTGGCGTGGCATAGTGGGTGGGGCACCCTGGCTTGAGCTGAAGAGACTTGCTGACGCTGTTTTACCTCCTGAGCCATCTATGGTTCTAAACGTGAGCTAAACGCAGACACCATATGCGGAAATATTCATTCCAATATCAATGTTTTCTGTACAAAAGCATGTTGTTTTATGTGTGGGCAGAACTCCTCCTTGTAAACTGTTAAACATGATGTAAATGCTAATTTCTCTGCATCGCCCCATAAAGGAACCCCCTGTGAAGTGCATCTCGTGGAAGGCCATAAAAGAAAATGGTCAAAATAAATTAGGGAGAAATGCAAGTGGAAGCATACGGGGCGTGTTTTGCCAACACGCAGCAGCCGTGTGTCCCCTCTCCCCACACTTTGGCCCCAGCAAGAGAGGATTTGCATAACTACAGTGACAGATGCCCCCGCTTCCCAGAGGCCACCAGGCCTCGACAACTTTCGGAAAACAGTCTGCCAGAATTTGCTTCAAACAAAAACAATTTTTTAAAAAAATCACCAAGCATTTCTCCCTTTTGCAATTCTTCTCTTTTTTTTCTTTTTTACTCTTTTAAAAAATATTTTTTCCGATTTTTTAATTGAAATATAGTTGATTTACAATGTTATGTTAATTTCTGCTATATAGCAAAGCGATTCAGTTATACATAAATATACATTCTTTTTTTGTATTTTCTTTTCCATTATGGTTTATCACAGAATATTGAATATAGTTCCCTGTGCTATCTTTTGCAATTCTTCATACCACTGTGGTTTTTTAGGGCTTTGGATTTCAGTCCTGAAAAGAAGAGACACCAATGAGAGAAGATGGTTGCAGGTGTGTCCAAAAAGCTGTCTTAGGTTTTGGGTTGCCCACCCAGGCTTTCAGTAACAACCGCCTTCTTTTAAAATCTCAAATGCATTTTGGCCACATTCAAAGGTGGGCACATGCTATAATAGAGGACGGCAGGTGTATAACCAACACAAACCTATTATTTCTCCATCAGTAACCTTGCAGGTACCAGCACTTCATTAACCAAACCCAGCTCTGGATTTTAACCACAACCCAGATTTTGTCACACACAAAAGAATTCGAAAACCCGGGTCACAGGGCTATTTGTGGAATGAATATTAGTACATTCTTTGCAAATGCATGATGTATGAACTGTATATATTTCTTTGATAAATTGTTTTTAAATATTTCCTCCTTTTTATTAATTGAAGAGGAGCCTCATGTATCAATGCCATTTTTTCCTGTTTTTCACATAAATTATTTTCTTGCAATGTTCGTTTGTATTATTATTGCCGATATTAAGGCAAAGACTTTTTTTGCCTTGTAAACAAGATTTTGCTTACAGCTAAATGGAAAGGAGTGAAGTTAATCACATTGAAATAATAGGTTTAAAAAGGTAATTCAGCGGTATTGGAATGAAGTTTAATCTTCAGCAATAGAAGCCGTGCTGAGAAAAATGGCAGAAAAACTTGTTCTGTAATTAAATGGTATTTATCACTGGCAGGTCAGCTTCACTGGGGAAGGGGCTCCAGGACTCCACAGGGAAGGGGAAAGCAACTCAGGCAGACAAAAAGGGCCCAGAGCAGAGCCTAGGGATGCAAGAGACCGCTGGGAGGAAGAGCTGGAAGAGCAGGCGGTACCTCCTGGGAGCAGGCTGTGTGACCTTGCCCATGTGTATCTCAGCTCACAGCGATGAGTCTGGCAAAAATGCCCAGAGCATCCTCCAGATTCGTCCAGAAAGGTCCCAACTCACAGCATCCTTGGTCAACATTAACCACATGAGCTTGGAATTGAGACAGCCCTGGCATCAAATCACTCTCTTCATCTGTAAAAGAAGAGTAATGAGTCATTAACCTCCTTGAGTTGTCACAACCAGTAACCTGGAATGTTATGTGTCATGGACCATGCCTGGTACTGTAGCAATAATCATACTAATTATAGCCAAACGAATGAGCATCTAGACCTCAGGCAAAGCTAGTTCAGGTTGAGAATCTCCATCCTGGTGAGGAGAAGGCTGAGCTTCTCAGACAGATGGCTCTCGGGCAGCCTTCTGCAAATGTGGGCAAACCCATCCACAAAGCACTGACCCCAGGGTAAGCTGAGGGCGTCCAGCAGCCTGCAGCGGAGAAGGCTGAGGTCTGGATTCAAGATGGTTTCCAAACAGCTCTCGGCAAACGTGGCCAAGCCCAGGAGCGGGGCAGGTCACCAGGTTGGACCTCATCCCCGATATCTCTTTCCAGACCCTGATTACCTCCTGAAGCTGGAGGATCCAAGCCCCAGATGGCTTCGTTGGGCTAAGACCATGCCATCCATGCTTTTGGCCTGGGGTCTAGCCCTGATTTTGTCCACAGGTCATGACTGTGGACAAGTGAGTGTCCTGAAATAGGAGGGAGTGACAGTGGCTGCTGGTGATGAGGATGACATTAGATAATTCAGGGAGAGTCCTTATTTTTCCAGAGGCCAAACCTACAGCTTCTCATTCTATAGTTTCTTGCTACTTTGTGGATCTTCACTCGGGGACTTTGGGCCTTTTGACTCAAACTCAAGCTCACGGACACGATGTTCCCACCACTGCCCTGCAGAGTGACAGAATGATCCAGGGGCAGAGGACGGTCTGGATTGGGGGAAGGACCCTCCAGGTCTTAACTCTGGCCTCTCTGTCTCTTCGTCAAGACATTTGCTGGCAGGAAACCCAAGCATTTCTGAAGCCCCCTTGAGTGAATCCCTTTTCCACAGAGTCTGTTTGGTGTTTGTAGGATCCTGGGGCTCCTACGCTGTTAGAAGATGCTTTAAAAATCAACCTTGTCTTCATCTGGCCCACGTGCAAAAACACATCAGCACATTCTTCATCATCGGGGCAGCCAAACCTGGCACCGCTCCAGCCTTAATCTCCAAGAAGCTCGAATTCGGGTCCTTTATTAGCTCTCCCATCTTTATCAATGTTCTGGAGCAAAGTGTGTGCAGCCAAAGTTATTGAATTTTCACCAAAACCTAAATACATACACAACCTTTTTGTACTTTCACGTTCAAAAAGGGTACCAACTTCTAACTGCCACCTCCTGCCTCTACCCGTATTTTTTCTCATTACAGGCTGTGGTCCAAAACCAATACGAATTAAATAAATACCCCACTGAGAGTTCCACTTTGGAGAATTGTCTTATTACGGTACAGATGTGGGCTATCTCCAAACCACACCAACGTCTTGTATTTTATTTTATACTTTTTTAAAAAAGAAAGAAATTAAAATCTGAATAGTATCCAGGAAGGAAGTGTTTGCACGGGTGAATGTTTGATGTCATTTTTCTCCCAGCACGCCCTCTTCTTTTATCCCATAATGGCCCTTCCCAGTTAATCTGTCTTGAAAACCCGCAGGTAGAGATGTTTATTGATACAAGCCCTACGTGCAACTGGGTTTACAGAGACCATTGAAAAGACATAAATAGTGAATTTCACTTGATGTCTACTTATTAATGCAACACCACTCTGAACATTTCAACAGAAAGAGGTTTTGCCAGATGGGGGATAAGTTTTACGTTATGGATAGATATGGAAGGTAACATTTGGTTTCCATTCTAAATGACTGATACAGGCTGTCCCAATGATTGCATTTTTCAGGGCAAATCACCAAATTCAACATCAATTACTTTGTCTTTTCGCAGAATTTAAGGAAAAAACAGCTGTGTGCTTTTGTTTTTAATGACTGAGATTTCATGGAAACACTGCAGCCTTCCATTTCATACAAACACAACAAATGACTTTTATAATTTTACAAAAGCAACTTTAACCATGGTTCGCACAGCAACATCCTGTGCCCCGAAACCACAAATCTGACTTCCCAGCAGCTAGTAAGTTGGAATCCCTAACGTAATGCTCACAGACATTTCTTCCCTTGGACCCACCCCGGATCTGATGCTGGTGGACAGAAAAGCAGGACAGAGAAACTTACATTTCCTTGATGCAGATCATGGAGAGATAGAGCAGGGGAGACGTGCACTCTACAAGGCCTTTATGGTCCATCTATGGAGCTGGAATAGGAAATCAATGACTCCAGACTAGGGAGCTGAATTCTTCCAAGTAATCGTTTTTGCCTTCCTGCAGTCCCCAGCCCCTCCTCTGTTAAAGACTTAATATCGCCTTGCTCATTTAGAGCATAATTGAGACTCCACTTTTATTTCATCCTCCTTCCCCTTTCACTGATCATTGCTAATTTTCTGGCTCAATGCCATCTGGGGAATGGGTTTCCCTAACCCCAACCAGAGGTGTGACTGGAGTCCTTTGGATAAAGTTGGGTTTGTGCTTTCTCTCACAAACCCTCAGCGGAGGGAGGAGCAGACCAGGGATGCAGGGATGGCTTCTACCCTCAATCCTTCTACCCCGTTGCCTGCCCACCCAGATTTAAGAAAATATCTGCCCCACCCCAGGAGTCTGCCTAGCATCTCTGAGAGCGTCACCTATGCATCCTGCCCCCCTTGCAGATAAAAACACCAGTATAATAAAGGAACAGATCCCTTCCCCCAACACAAGTGCAAAAAGAGTGGGTGGCCAAATGCAGCTGTACCTCCCAGTAGCCAGATGTGAAAACAGCACATCTGTCTGCAGTTTCTCTGTTCAAACGGAATCACTGGTTCTTCAGAACATGTGCCAAGGAGAGATTTAGAACCAGAAAGTCCCATCTCCCCTCCTCCAGAAGCACCAGGCTGGAGGCAAGGAAAATTCATAGGGTGCACGTGGCAAAGCCTTGAACTTGCGCTAACCACAAAGAGGTGGGCTTCCCTGGTGGCGCAGTGGTTAAGAATCCGCCTGCCAATGCAGGGGACACGGGTTTGAGCCCTGGTCCGGGAAGATCCCACATGCCGCAGAGCAGCCTAAGCCCATGCACCACAGCTACTGAGCCTGTGCTCTAGAGCCCGTGCTCCGCAACAAGAGAAGCCACCACAATGAGAAGCCCGCGCACCACAGCAAAGAGTAGCCCCTGCTCACCGCAACTAGAAAAAGCTGGCGCACAGCAACGAAGACCCCACGCAGCCAAAAATAAATAAATTAAATAAAAATAAATTAAAAACAAAAAACTACAAAGAGGAAGGCAGCCTTACAGAAAGGATCAGAGGGAAGCAATTCCCAATACAGTATCCCAACACGACATTCAGCCATCCCAGGAGGGGAAAAAAAAAATGTTGCTGTGAGAAATGCGATAGAATTGTCAAAATTATATGAAATTGGCTTCGTAGATTGTAAACCACAAGTCACACTTGTATTTGTTCTATAACGGTAGAAATTGCAATATTTTCGCCAAGATATGAAACAGAGGTAGTGATATCACAGGAAAAGACCTATCAATGAGTCATCCAAGTTATCTGCGCAGCTCCACCCACCATTTGTTTCACCATATACCCAGGACAATAGAAGTCTGCTACAAAGTTTAATGAACGGAATCTAGCAAAGTATTTGAAGATTCAAAAGCAACAGTGTGCTGGAGACAACTTATACCAGCCCACAAGAGCCAGAAGTTAAATTTTCAGGAAATTTGCAAGTTAGTTAATATCATGTGGGTAATTTGAAAGTAGCCATCATTTACACGGTGGAAATGGGCAAAGTGTATCTGTTTGTTTCCAGAAAGTAGGCTGTTAACCATTTACTTACACCACTGGTTGGAAGATTCTTCCTCTGAGTTCAGTCAGCATGATGACTAGAGTTAGTTTAGTTCAATTCCCCCAAACTGTTTAAGGCCCCCATTTTCTAACTAGCATAGCACATACTTGACCCACACCCCTGATTCAGCAGACCACCTTGGCTTTGAGCAATTAGAGTAGATTCCCACTTCAGTTTCCTTTGTGCCAAAAGGTTTTACTGCCCAAAATCTTAGCTTAATACTGGGACTGCTTCTGTGGATATCTGTCTGTTTCACTCTGCAGAGAGGGGTGACTTACGCAAGCTCACACAGTGAGTCCAAGGCTTGGGGAAAAAGACCCTGGGTCCTGAACCCAGCTTGCTGTGAACTCGTGCAACCTTAAGGATATCCCTTTCTCCTGGGTGGGGAAGGAAATGAACTTCATGGTTTATCTCTAAGGGTACTGTTGGCTCTGACATGCTGACATTCAACACTGTGTCTTTGCCTAAATGGACTTTTCAGGAAGTATGGATAATTTAGGATCTGGAAGACAAGATGCCGTCCAATTTTGCAATAGAAAACATGGAACCCTAGGCATCGACCCTGGACTCCTCCTAAGACTGAAGATCTCCTTATTTTCTGGATGATGCATAGCCCCTGGGAAAGCAGCACCAGGAAACCACGTGAGTTCTGTAGGAACAGCCGCATCAGACCATGAGTTGGGGCATCTGAGTTACCCAGACCTGATTTCAAATCCCAGCTCATCCACCTCCATGCTAAGTGACAATGGGAAATTTACTTAACCTTTCTGACCCTCTTTTCCCTCATCTATAAAACGGGTCGTAATAACAACCACTCTACAACACTTTTGCATGAATTAAATGAGATAAACCATGTATAGCACGTAGCATCACACCAGCCCAGACTAAGAACTTAATTAACAGCAGCTATTAATATTACTATTTCCTCAGGTAGTGGGGCTAAATTAAGAGACCAGGGGATTGTAACACACTTGGAAATCCCAGCTTTGACCTAAGTTGAGTCTACATTCGGGGCTGAATTGGGCCTGGATTTCTAAGACAGACTGAGTACACTGGGCTCATAAGGCAAATTTGGGGGTAGACCAGTCAGGAGGTGATGCGTACAAGTCAGTCTGGGTTGAACTCAGTTAAGTCTTTTTGGTTTGGAGTGAAAAGAGCAAAAACATACACTAGAGAGGCCATGATGAGTTAGTTATTCAGGTCGTGGATCTGGACCAGGAACTCATGGTCAGGTCCTCTGGGGGGAGGTTTCAGGAAGATGCTGGTGAGGTTGGACTCAAAAGAAACTTGCAGGCTTCCCTGGTGGCACAGTGGTTGAGAGTCCACCTGCCAATGCAGGGGGCTCGGGTTCGTGCCCCGGTCTGGGAGGATCCCACATGCCGCGGAGCGGCTGGGCCCGTGAGCCATGGCCGCTAATCCTGCTTGTCCGGAGCCCGTGCTCCGCAACAGGAGAGGCCACAACAGTGAGAGGCCCGCGTACCGCCAAAAAAAAAAAAAGACTTGCAACTGCCCTACTGTGAAACCCACATGACAAAGTGTGTCACCCCCTAGCCTTCCCCTCACTTCTGCACCAGACCCAGTGTAGCTTAATCAAAGGGAATGCCAAGGAATGGTACCAATGTCTGGGATACTGCACACAGGATATGGGCATTTGCATCCTTGCAGGGAGTACCAGCAGAGGTGGAAGCAGTGAGATGCTCCACCACTTTCTGATTCATGGGCAGCGGGTGTCAGAAAGAAAGGAGGGGCAGGAGGGAAAGAACTTAGCAAACTCCATCATATGGGGAATGAGATGTATTCCTAAATACATAAGGGACACCCCGACAAAACTGGGAGGACTTTTCAGGGGCCCATTGAAGTGGGGCCAGAGCCAGTAAAACATGGGCAAGTTTTGTTAATGTGGCCCCAGGTTTAACCTCAACCTGGGGTGACCTAGATAGATTTGGGCTCCACATGCTGTGTCTGGAATGAAGCAGGCATCCATTCGACAAATGCTTTCAAGATGTCCTTGTGGACAGGTGGGAAAATGTGAGCTGTGGCTGTGCTCCGAGGTGGACCCATGACTGACTGAACGTACCTGAAAGGAGACTGTCACCCTGGCTGCATAAGTCAAAGCAACTGCAAAACTTCAATAACCACACTGACGTCTTGCCTCTACCTTTGATGAGTTTTACTTAATAAATCTGGAATAAGGTCTGAGCTTTGGATAGGTTATGCTGTCATCCCAGATGATTCTCTTAAGAAGCCAGGGTTGAGAACCAGCGGCCTAAAATGAAGTCCCCAGTACATCGGCCTCTATTTCTGATTCTTTCTTGGTCAATATTGAGTCAGTGGCTTCAATGAGGCTCTCAAGGTTTGAGGTTCAAGTGCTGGATGACCTGAAATTAGGAGAGATAACCAGTGGTCTGGCTAATGTCACCTAGAACCAACTAGATCCCAAAGCTCTACTTTTTAAAGTAGTAAGTTACCCATCACCGGACCAGTTTGAGTAGAGAGTGGATAAGCAGTCCTTATCCAATCCTTATCTACAGAGCCCTTATCACATCTTGTCTTCACCATAAATGCATACAGACATGTACGAATAAGGTTCAGAGAAGGCAAATGGCTTGCCCAAAATCTCCTAAATATGTAGCATCCCAAAAGGCCAGTCCTTTAAGGAGTGCTGGGTCTTAACCCAGATGCTCTGACTGTTAGATCTTTTCTCCGGACTCCACAGCCCCATGGCTGTCTCTGCTGGGTCATAGGATGCTCTAGAGAGGATACCTTCAGTGGAAAAAGGGCCACAGGACCTTGAAGGATGCTGCCAGCCCTGGATGCCTGTGCTGTCGCTGAGGCCGAGGCTGCCCCAGGAACGCACCCTCCCCAGGGCCTGACTCCTGCCAAGGCACACCCACCTCCTGAGGGCCTCCTCTCAGGAAGGAAATCCCAGTTATCATAAAAGGAAAATATGGAAATAAAATCTTAAGAGGATTTCATAGATGATATAAAATCCTTACAACTCTGGGTGACAGACAGTAAAAAAGATCATTTAGAGCAAAAAAGCTTTCTAAGACTTCCTGTGGAATTGGTTTTCTCAAGAAGCTCAGATGATGGTCATATATAATGTGGTCAGTTCTGGCTCTCAATGGGAGGCAGTGCCAGCAGGGTCCAGGCTGAATGGGCTGCGGGACCCAGAGAGAGTAACTTGGAACTTCAGACCCAGGAAGCTCACAGAGTCATGAGATAATCCCCAAAACATAGAGTCTTGTCTGCCTGACAACCTCCTGCACATCCTTCAAGCCTTAGCTCAGCCGAAGCCTCTTCTGGAAGCCTTCTCAAACCCCAACAGACTGAAGCTCTCCACGTCTTTCCAAGTCCTCCAGGGACATGCTTCCCTCACACAGCAGTGTTTCTCAGAATGTGGCCATGGAACGTCAGCACTGGTGTCAATGGTGGGTATCTTGTTAGAAACAGACTCCTGAGACCCACCCCTAGACCAGTCCTTTCAGAATCTCTGGGGGTGGAGCCCAGGCTTCTGCATCTTTAAGAAGCTCCATAGGTGTAGGTATCATTTCATCTAAGACCTGATGGCAGCAAAGAACCTGTCATGTGAAGATCTGGGAGCAGTGTGTTCCAGACAGAGAGAGTGACAAATGGAAAGGTCTTGAGATGGAAGAAGAATTTGGATAACTCTTTTTTCCACCTTCTTGGAAGAAGACCCAAGAAGGCTGCATGACTACAGAGAAATGGGTGAGGGCAAAAGCAATAGAGGTTGATGTTGGAGATATGCGAGGGGCCAGATCCTGGGGGGTTGGAGTTTAGACCATATTCTAAGTTTAGTGGAAAGCCATCAAAAGGCTTTGTTGAAGACTGAGTTATTGGTTGGTCCTAATTTGTTGAAGACTGAGTTATTGGTTGGTCCTAATTCTTGATTCCACTATAGTAAATTACCTCTCTGTACCTTTCCCATGGCCTCATGGTGATGAAGGGCGCTTCCTTTCTTCTTGACCTTGGACTTGGCCACATGACTAGCTTTGAGCAATGGGATGGTGTTGGAAGTGTTGGGAGAGAGTTCTGAAAGGTTCTTGAACCTTTAGTGTCCTTGTTTTTCACTATGAGAAGAACACGCCTCGAGTAGCCACGGGTCCCAGGAGGACAAGAGACACAGAGTAGACCCAGACCCAACCTACAGTCTGCAGCCAAACTCAGCCTAGGTCAGCCAAGCCTCAGCCAAGCCTCAGACACACGAGCAAGAAGTAAATGCTCATTGCTGTGTAGCACTGAGTTTTAGGGTGCACTGCTATGCAGAATTACTGTGAAAATAACCATCTGATAAAGCCTTCAAGCAGGGGAATGTTTTGATTTGATTTCTATTGTATAACGATCACTCTGGTCGCTACAGGGAAATTAGATTGTGGAAGACATGTGGTAACAGGAAAAAAATATTAGAAGCCTGTTGCACTTTCCTGGGTAAGACTAGTAGGTTAGGCTTTGATGGTCTTGGTGGAGATGGAGAGAATTAAATGGGTTCTGGATGTACTTGGGAGATCAGAACCGACGGGACTTGCTGATGGACTGGATTTGGGGATGTGAGGTCAAGACAATATTGAACAATTCCAGGAGGAACCACACAGGTAAAGTGATGCAACATGACACCACTGGATAGTGAGGGAAATAGAGAAATGGGAGATAAATGTGTTCTAGATCTTTTAGCTTATGGGACTGATTGGACAGTGGTGTCGTTTAAACCTAAGAGAAAGGAGGTTAAGGTGGGGGAATGAGGGGAGGAAGGCGGGGGAGGGGACGAGTAGCTCTGCTTTGGCCCTGTTACATTTGAGATGTCCTATAGACACCCAGGTGGAGGTGTAAGTGGGCCACTGGATTTACCGGTCTGGAGCTCAACGGATTACTCAGAGCAGGAGGTGTAAACGAACAAACCGACATCTGACCCCAGTGTGACATGCCTTTGCCAGCGCTGTTCCCTTTGCCCTCTCTTCACTGGCCACCGAGCTCCTATTTCCCCTTTAAGGCCCAACCCAAATTTCACCTCCAGGCAGAGCTGGAACCTCTCTGTCACAGAGTTCGTTGTAAATATCCCGCATGATTCAGAGCAGCCTACCACCCCCAGTGGCCCGCAAACTGAGATGAACCGAATGCTTGGCACGCGGAAGATGCTCAGTGATATCAGCGTTCTTCCTTCAAGGCATCGGGTTGGGTACTTTCAGAAGCAATAGTCCATTTAAACGTCTCAACGGCGCAGCAGGTGTAACCGCCGTCCCATTTTAAGGTTAATGAAACTGAGGCCCCTCGTGGTGAGGGTCCTGTCCAAAGTGTCTGCAAGCGGAAGAACCCGGCTGTGTCTGATTCCACCACCGGGGTCCTTTCCGCGTTGCCTCCGCCCCGGGCCTGCCCCCCATCCCCTCCCTCCTCCCTGGCAGGGATCCCACGCTGCCTGCGCCTCCACACAGGATGTGCTTCCTGGAGTTCCTGGTCCAGATGGCCCGCAGAAGCTGCTCCTCGTAAATCACCAGGTCTCGCAGAGCTGCGCTCAGCCACTTTCTCCTCTCCATCTCCCCAGGCCCCGGTGCGTGGGCCCCATCTGCCCAGTCAGCAGAAGGGTCTCCTCCAACCCAGGGAGCACGTCTGTGGTCACCCTCCCCATCAAGACCGAGAGCCGCGGAGCAGGCTCCTAGGAGCTGATGAGGGGACGCACAGAGCCTCATTAGGGACTTGGATGTGACTCAGTGGCATGGGCAGGGCACAGGGAGAGCAGTGCTTGAAGCTTTGTCCCTGGGGGGAGGTGCAGGTGCAAAGGGCCGTCTAACCCACCTGCCAGCCGGCCTGGCCACCACTGGATGCTCAGACACAAGACACCAGGAAGACACCACGGCACACCATGCCACCACGCCACACCATGCTGGGCACCGTATCGTCCCCACGAGGTATCCAAACCCAGATCAACAGCCTCAGCGATAACCCACTGAAGGGCCAACGCACCTTGGACAAGTCACTTCCTTTCCATGGACTTTAGTTTTCTTACTTTTAAACCACAGGTAAGAATACCTGCCTCACGGCATTGCTAAGATGTCAGTGGAGATTCATGAGGTGAGTCCTCAGTACACGGTAGGATATAAACTGAGGCACCTCAGGGTATTGTCCCATTCAAAACCGGGGCACAAGTGGGGGCAGCAGGGACCTGGCCTGACTGAGGTTTTCACAAAACCTCCTTCCTTTCCATTCGACCGCCTTTATCTCCTTTACATCCCTGGAACACGGATTGACTTGACGTTTCACTCTGCTGCCTCAAACCCTTCAGCGGCCCCACAGCTGCTTTTGGCAATAATTCTCCACCGTTTTTAGTGTGTAACTTGAAAATCTTGAATTTGGCATGGCATATTTTGTGGGTGTGGCTAAGTTGGCTAGCTGCCCATCAAAGATGCCTGCTCCTGTGCCATAGTATGGACTTGCTAGAGCCTGGTTGCTCTAGAGCCAGGGTGACATTTTACAGTTCTTCCCACATCCGGTTGGAACCAGATGACTACTTCTCACCCGTGGAACATGAATGGAAGAGATGTGCAGCTCCCCTCCAGGCAGAGGTGTTTAAGAAGCGGGCACCGCCCCACTCCGCCTTCTCGTCTCCTATCTGCTAGTTGGAAGAAAAGACTTAAGACATGAGGCCATGGTGGAGCCACACAGTGGAAGGTGCTTCGATCCCTGAATAACCCTGTGGAACAGAGCCCCAGCACCACCAATCAGGAATTCACATTTTGGACTCCACTCAAGGGAAACTTGTTTTAAGCCAATAACATTGTAGTGGTTTTCTGTTATAGCAGCTAATATTACTTTGAGTAATACAAGGGGGTTAAAAGACTAAAAAGAGCATGAAACAAATCAATAATAATGATGATGTGATCGTGGCTACAATGTAACAATATCCCACAGAATCTATAAAGACAAACACCACTACCTGACTATTTAATGGGAGCCTTTTCAGTACCATGAATCCATCGGATTAGATTTGGTGCCCTGACCATGCCCTCTTACATACGTACGAAGGAACGTGCTTGACTATCTGCTATATATGTCCCTTCACATCTTGTCACATGACCCATCTACCCACTGGTAGCATCAGCTCCTGATTTGCATCTGAGCAGCCACACTACTTATTCTCAGTTTATGGGTTCTACAGGGTGACACCTAAGCCTGACCAATCAAAGTTCTACATCCACTGGTGGCAGTGATGGGTTGAAGAGTGGGCACATGACCTACACAAGTCAAATCATCTATCAAGGTAAATATCAAGACATTTCCTGAGTACGCTGGGACAAACACAAGTACTCTTTCCTGCTAGACTCAACCCTAGAAAGAGACTGGCCACCATCTTGCAACCACAAGGAGAGAGCCAAAGGGAGGATGTTGCCAACATGGCAAAGGGCAGAACAAAAGAGAGAGTAAGTGGGTCTTGATTATATTAGACCATGGTCTTTTTAGTTATGTAAATCAACACATTCTCTTTTTTCCTAACTCCAAGTTGAAATGGATTTATGACCCTTCCAACCTAAATAATCCTGAGTCTCAGATGGGCCACCATTTGGAGCCCACCTCTGAAGGATTAGAAGCTAGTGCAGGGACCTGACCTGAAGGATGCAACTTGGATTCAGAGTCCTGCACACCCAGCTCCCTTTCCAGTCCCTTCCCCATCTCCACTCCACTCCCGTATCCCCTGTGCCTTGTTCCCAGTCTCCACACCAATAATGCCAAATTCCCAGAGAACAGCAAGTCTCCTCATACCCTCTCATCTCTACTATTTCTGTTTCCACTGCCCTCACCCACCATCTTTGCCCACCTACCCTTAAGCATCTTTGAAGCTTCCCTCAAACCTCACCTCCCTTGTGACCTTTTCTCTGAACAACGCGTTTTTAATTAATCGAATTCATTTTCTCTCTTTTTGGTTGTTGTTCAAATCTATGTTAGTTCTCTACCAAAATAAACCTGGCCTTTAAAAAAAATACCCAAAGAGGCCTTGGCCCAGTTTCAGCATGAGGTCTCATGGAAACCACTTCAGGAAGGATGACTCCCCCACAGACTTCCTGGGAAGAGGAGATTGAAATCCATCTCAAAAGACCAGAGGAGTGAAGAAAATGGGCATCACAAACTTGTTCCCAAGGTCTGGGCCTGAGAAACACTCAGAAGGGGCCACTTGCTGAAAAAATAATAATAATACCCACAGAGAGGAAGCCTTTTATTCAAGAGGAAGATTGACTCAGGCCCTCTACTCTCGTCTCTCCCTGTTCTCCACTTTACACCCACCACTTCATCCGCATTGCCTCTCTGCAGTTCTTCAAGCAACCGGGCAAGCTCCCACCTCCAGACCTGCAGTGGTTATTTGTTGCTGTAAAACAAATTAACCCAATTATAGCTGCTTAAAATAATTTTAAAAAAAAATTTTTTTTTAATCTCACAGAGCTCCTGTGGACCAGGAATCTAGGAGTGGCTTAGCCAGGTGGTTCTGCCTTGAAGTCTCTCATGAGATTGTACTCAGGCTGTCAACAGGGCTACAGTCATCTAAAGGCTGTAAGATATGCTTCCAAGGTGGCTTACTCATGGCCCTGCAAGTTAGTGCTGGCTGTTGGCAGGAGGCCTCAGTTCCTCCTCATGTGGACCTCTCTATAGGGCTGCTTGAGTGTCCTCACAACATGGCGACCAGTGATCCAAGAGAAAGCAAGGCCAAAACTGTAATCTCTTTGATGACTCAGTCATGGAAGTCACATTTCCCCAATCTCTTATTAATTACACAGATCATCCCTATTCCTTGTAGGAGGCATAAGGGTGTGAATAGGGGGTCCCCCTTGGAGGCTGGGTACCACTGAGACTTTGCAGTTATTTTCTCTAACTGGTGCATTCTTTTCCCACATACCCCTGTGGCCCATGGCTTGCTCTTTTTTTCCTCCTTCAAATCTTTGCTCAAATGTCACTTTTTCTAAAAGACCAGACTTTTAAAACTACAACTCTTCCTCCCACCTCAGAGGATCCCCTAATTTCCTATTTCCTTTCTTGACTGACATTTCTTCATAGCACTCATAATCAAATATATATATTTTTTGTTTATTTTTTGAGTTTTAGTTTTAGACTTACAGAAAAACAGCAAAAATAGTACAGAGAGTGCCCATATACACTTAACCTAATTTCCCCTAATGTTCGTTTCAGTTGCTTTTTGTTGTTGCTTGGTTTTGGTTCTTTATTTTTTTTCCCTCTCTTCCCCCATCTGAATGTAAGCTCCGTGAGAGCAGAGGTTTCTGTCTGTTCTGTTCACTAATGTATCTCCAGTGTCCAAAACATTGCCTCACTCACAGTAAATGTTCAATAAATATTTGTTGGATAAATGAAAGGACTGTTCTAGCAACTTAAGGAAAAACCAACACTGGACTTTTGACCTTAAAGTTCTTAGCAGAACCACAGAGAATTGTGGTTCACAGATTGTACCTGCTCTATAGGACTTAGATGATTTAAATTCAGCTGGGAAAGGCTATGGGTGAGAAAGTGAGACTTAACTCATTATAAAACAAAAAAGTAAAACAATAAACCTCATTTATTCAGTCATTCTCCCTCTTTACTCTTTTTGGTATGGTTTGCTTTATTGTTGATAAAGTGAATTAGCTTTATATTTGTGTCAATAATCTAGCTCCATTTACCCACATTCCCGGGAAGAGGCTTAATTGGACTAAGCAAGGAGATGACTTCCTGAGAGTCTATGAGAATCACCCACCCTAAGAGTCCCCACTATAGCATAGTCATCCCAGCACCCTGCTGACACCTCCTTTGTAGGATTTCTCATCCGGAAGGCTCCTCCTCTATCTCTTTATTCACTTGAATAATTACTCTGACAAAACCAGTGCAGGATGTATGCCTTTCTTTCTTTTCCAAGTTCACCTCCACCTGTGTTAGTAAGCCTCAGTGAATTCTCACTGATGGATTGATGTCCTCCCCTGGGCTCTGAACCTCTCCAGGCCCTGCAGACCCCATTTCCAGATCCTCAACAGCTCCTAACCCATCCAATACTGGGGCAACTGGCCAGGACAGGGGCAATGAGTGTTTATCAACCACCTACTATGAGAACAGCACTGTGCTAGGTACTCTACAGATATTTAACTTCTCTGTGACTAAGCATCACCTTTAAATAAAGAGAGGAGGTCATTTTGAGTGAGGCTTCCAGAATTTGAAAATGATAGTTCCTGCCTTGAGGACTGTTGTGAAGACCAAATGAGGTGATGCAAAGGGCTAGCATTATGCCCAGCACTTAGAAAACACTCTGTTGTGTTGGTTTAAAACAAGGACATTTTACAGATGGTAAAAATGGAGTCCAAAAAAGTGAAGGAACACGGCTGAGATCACATCACTGATATGATGAAATTTGGGTCCAGGTCTGCCTGGCACTAAACTCTTGCCGTGTCCACTATATTTGTCTCTCAAAGAATGGTATACAGACACCTGCATCCGAATCACCTGTGGAGCTGGTTTAAGAAGCAGAATCCCAGACACCATCCCAGATGTCCAGAACTGGAACATCTGCATCTTTCACCCACTCCCCTGGTGCCCCGAACTTCATGAAGCCAGCCTGCCTCTCTGGGACCCGACAGAAGCTGGGAGTTTGTGATTTTGCCCCTTGGGTAGTTCAAATGCAAGTCATGGGCAGCGTTCTCTGGAGCTCCCTGGGGCCTGGCAAAAGCAGTGACAAAAGTCTAATTGTGCCTTCCTGTGAAACAAGGCCCCTATGTGCCAGAGAAAACATTTTGTCAAGGTACTCGGGAACGCAAAAGAGATTTCTTTGACATGTCTGTCAATAGGATGAGAGTCAGAGCAGAGTGTGGAACATACATCTGTCAAATAGACCAACAGATTGTACCTGCAGAAATTCTGGGGAGCCTTGCAGGGACTCTCAGGAGGGCAGGCCAGGTGAGGGCTGCCCACCTTCCCCGCCCTGGATCTCCACCCAGATCTCAGCTTCCTCTTTGAACCAGGGACTGTCCTGGGTGCTTCACAGACAGGACCTCACCTGACCAACATCAACTCTGAAGGACAGCGTGACGCCCATTTGATAGGTTGAGACGTTGAGGCTGGGAGAGATGAGATCACATGTTCAGAGTCACACAGCAGAGGTGGTGGGACTGGGGATGAATTCCAGGTCTTAAGCGGCACCTGCCCTGCACAGGCAGCTGCAAGTCATGGACCTGGAGAGGAAGAAAGAGGCAATTCTGGTACCTGCCATCACTCCCGTTCCCCAGACCAGAAAGCCACACCTTCATCCACTAGGCAGCTGGCTCTTTTATCTCTGGACTTCAGGCTTGTTTGGGGGTCACACAGACCCACATAAGTTCCTGGCCTTGGGTGAAGCTGAGGCTCTGTGCCACACAAAGGCATGAAGGTGCTCGATGAAATTCACTCCTGACCCTTAAAACTTTGACCCTTTAAACAGAGATCCTTCTTGTATTAGTTTTCTATGGCTGTTGTAACAGATTACTACTTAACTTAGTGATTTAAAGCAACACTAATTTATTATCTTACAGTTCTGGAGGTGGGAAGTCCAAAATGGGTCTCAGTGGGCTAAAATCAAGATGCCAGCAGGGCTACGATCCCCTTTGGAGGCTGCAGGGAAGAATTATTTCCTGGCCTTTTCCAGCTTCTAGAGGCCACCTCCATTCTTAGGTTCGTGATCCCCTTCCATCTTCAAAGACAGCAATGGCTGGGTGAGTCCTTACATGAAATAGCTCCCACAATGACTCTTCTTCTGCCTCCCTCTTCAATCTATTTTTTTTAATTATTTATTTTATTTATTTATTTTTGGCTTCATTGGGTCTTCTTTGCTGTGCTTGGGCTTTCTCTAGTTGTGGCAACCGGGGGCTACTCTTGGTTGCGGTGCACAGGCGTCTTATTGTGGTGGCTTCTCTTGTTGCAGAGCACAGGCTCTAGGCACATGGGCTTCAGTAGTTGTGGCACTCGGGTTCAGTAGTTGTGGCTCACGGGCTCTAGAGCACAGGCTCAGCAGTTGTGGCCCGTTAGTTGTGGCACTCGGATTCAGTAGTTGTGGCTCACGGGCTCTAGAGCACAGGCTCAGCAGTTGTGGCACATGGGCTTAGTTGCTCCGTGGCATGTGGGATCTTCCCGGACCGGGGCTTGAACTCGTGTCTTCTGCATTGGCAGGTGGATTCTTAACCACTGTGCCACCAGGGAAGTCCCCCTCTTCCATCTTTTAAGGACTCTCATGATTACATGGGCCCACCCAGATAATTCAGTCTGAGCTCTCAATTTTAAGGCCACTTGATTAGCAAATTTAATCCCATCTGCAATCTTAATTCTCCTTTTCTATGTAACATAACATCACACATTCTTTTTTTTTTTTTTAATGTCACATGTTCTTGAGATTAGAATGTGCACACCTCTGGGGGCGGAGCAGCATTATTCTCCCTGCCACACCCAGGAGACCCCATTTGCCTCCCCATTATGCTGGGTGGGGGAAAGGCAGGGAATAGGCTGCGGGAGTAACTGAGCTACAGGTCAAAACCCTGTCTTTGGGGCCACTAGAAGAATCCCCCGTCACCCCATGCTTGGTCCTGTGCTCCAGCCTCCCAGGCTCACCATTCAGTCTCAGCATCTGAATCCTGATTCGCCCCCAAATCTCCCCAGTTGCACCAGCCTCCCTGGTATCCTGACTCGCCACACTCAGTCCTTGACGGGACAAGGTCCTTTCTTTTTTTTTTTTTTTTTTTTTTTGGTTTTGCGGCCCCCTCCCCCCCCTGGCCTCTCCCGCCATGGAGCACAGGCTCCGGACGCACAGGCCCAAAGGCCATGGCCCACAAGCCCAGCCGCTCCGCGGCGTGTGGAATCCTCCCGGACCGGGGCACGAACCCATGCCCCCTGCATCGGCAGGCGGACTCCAAACCACTGTACCACCAGGGAAGCCCCATATATTTTTTTTAATCTTTATTATTGTTGTTCATGCAAGTTGAATAGTGCAGATTAAGTAAGAAAAAAGTTCTTAATCTCTGCTACTCGAAGGTTTTTTTAATCTTATTTTTTCATAAAGATGAGATCATACTATAAACTTTATTTTCTAGTTGTTTATTTTCTGCTTAACCTGTTATGGAATTGTCCACCTGTCTGGTAAGCATCGTCTAACTCATTCATAACAGTTGCCGGGGCTCCAGGGATGGGACCAGATCCTTCTTGATGGACATGCAGAATGTTCCAGATGATTTACACTTGCAGGTTCTGAAGTACAGGGAAGTTTCCACACCCCCAGTCCAGCCCTGCGGGGCCCACATAGGTCAGCCTAGCCCCCAATGCCTTCTCTTCTCACTCAAAGAGGATGGTGGGCCGAAGCTAAAGAAAGCAGACAGTGTCTCCAGAGAGAGGGCAGCAGTGTGGATGCTGCTGAGATGTTAAGTAAGATGATGATTAGCCAATGCCCATCGGGTTTAGTGACTCAGAGTTACCTCTAAGTCCCTCACCTGACCTCAGGGAGTGAGTCCAGCTTCCTGGGGCAGTGGCAGCAGCATGAAAACCCAGAGCCATTTGAATTGCTACCTATCTAGCATGTACACTTGTCCTTAATGTCTCACGCCCTTTCTCATCTTCCCTAAAACAGCCCTGCAGGTAGATTCTGTTATTCCCATTATACAGGCAAGGAAACTGAGGCTCAGGGACATGGCTGCGAAGTCACAGCACCAGGGTTCAAACCCAGATGCTCAGGGCCCAAAGATAGGTCAACCACCCCGACTGGAGGGGTGGCCCAGCAGCCCCCCGCAGGCTAAATGTCTCCACTGCTGCTTGCAAGTCAGCTGATTCCCACCTGTCGGCGTTCTCCAAACCACTGCTCATTTCTGCATTGGGTTTCTTGCAGATTTTCTTTTATTAATGAAAAAATAAAACAGGCCCATGGTTTAAAACTGATTCAAACTGGAGAGAAAAGTAGAAACCCTCAGATCTACTCTCTAGAGGTAACTGATATGAGCAGTTTGGGGGTCATTATGTACATTTTCTATGCATTGTGTAGTGTGTGTGTGTGTGTGTGTGTGTGTGTGTGTGTGTGTGTGTGTGTGTATACACACGTTATAACTGCTCTGCCCACCCCTTTTATCCTCTATGCATCAGATGATTTTGGGAACATTGTCTCATGTCATCCTTAGGAGTATCCTGGGGCCTGGACACATTATTACCATCCCCACTTTACAGATGAGGAAATTGAGGCCCAGAGAGGATAAACCACTTGCTCAGGCTCACACAGCTACTAAGGGACAGGACTGGGATTCGAACCCAGGCCTGCTGACTTCAGAGGGTACTTTTCCCAGTACCCTCCCACCTACAAAGACAGGTGACCAAGAAGAATCATTCTATGTCCTTGAAACAAAAAGGCCCAGGAGGCCCGGGGTTGAGAAGATGAATTCATCTTTCAACATTCAGCAGCTATTAAGCACCTACTGCATGCCGGCACCCCAGGGCTCCCATGGTGACAGCCCCAAGAAAGGACATCCTGATCAAGAGTCACCCCTGGGCCCTCCCCCTCCACACAGAAGGGTGACTTGAATGGTGGTGATGGAGCAGTGAGAGGGGAGGGAAACGTGTGTCAGCTCCGATGGGCACAAGGAAGAATGAGCAGAGCTTCCTCGGGAGGAGGCCCAAGGGATGAGACCCACGTGGCAGCTCCCCTTTCACTTATTTCTTCCTTTCAAGCTCCCAAGAAAGTGCTCATGGCAGATCTATCTGGGTCACAGGACCAAAATAAGCATGATGTGAAAAATCTCAGGCTGACAGCCTTGGAGGACGGACAGGAAAACTACCCCCTGGGAAAGGTAAACACGAGGATGCCGCTGGATGCAGCCAGAGGGTTTGTCAGTCACCTCGATGCCTTCTGGAAGCATTCACTCCCACCCAGGCCCTTAGCGTGATGCCCAGCAGAAAGAGGTAGCAAGATGCAGACTCAGAGGAGCGGGGCCACAGGCCGACACGCTGGTGGCTTCAATCTTGCCACCAAAGGAGGCAGGACTTGAATCCAGGTCTCTCCAACCTCACTCCTCTCCCACCTCCTTAGAGCAGCCATGGAGCATTGGGTGGCCCATCTCTAGAAAGCTGGATGGCTCACTCAGGGTGTCCATGGCAAACAGAGACTCTATCCCCCATAGCAGGATGGTTTACCTGAGCCCAGCCACACCCTCTGGCCGACCCCTTGCTTCACTGGCATCAGAGGTGAGGTCACTCTCCAGGTAACAGGGCTCATCAATGACAGCCAAAGGTAAGGGACAGCACAGTGCTGTGGACCATGTAGACTGGAGTCCCAGCCCTGCCACTCGCTAACTGAAAGCCCTTCTCACGTCCATTATCACTCCCTGAGCCCTTGCCATCTGCCAGGCCCTGTGCTTAGTCCCTTATTTGCAATATCTCATTTTAACCCATGAATCAATCAGTCCTATTATTTTTCCCATCTTACAGATGAAGAAATTGAGGCTCAGAGAAACAAATAGCCTAAGGACACACAGCCAGTGCACAGCAAAGCCTAGACTTCAACCCAGGTCTTGCTGTCTCCCAAGCTCACGCTGTGTGTAACCACTAACTCTATTGCTATTGGAGAAATGAACCAGCACCACACAGCGAAAAACCCAAGTCCCACTTCTGGAAACCCAACCCAGCAGGAAACCCAAGCCCCTCCTGTGTCCACCTGGGCAGATGATCAGATGTCTCTGAGCCTCCGTTGCTTTATCTGTAAAATGGGTAAGCATCATGGCTTCCATGAGGGGCAGATAAGATGAACCTACATGGAACAGCCCCAGTAGTCAGAGACACCCCCAAACCTGTCAGTCCTGGCCGGCGAGCCTCTGCCCGCCCCCCTCCCCTCTCCCCAGCTTCTCCCTGGTTTCCGCACTGGCTGGGCCAGAGGTTGTGCAGGCTGAGTGGACCAGGCGCCGGCATTTTCCCTTCTTGCTGAGCACTGCAGATCGCACCAAGCATTTCCTCTCCTTTTGTGTGTGTTTTTCATGACCTGCTTCCAACAGCTTTTTGCTGGGTGGCTGCCACCATTTACCCAGCACAAGAAAACTGCCTTTCTTCCCCCATTTAGGGTCTGGTTTTAATTTCTACAGTATTCTCTTTAATAACAATGCCTAATTAAAACATCTGTTAAAAAGTCTGTAACATTAACTTTACAGGGAGAATTTAATAGAATTATATTGGAATTGCAGGCATTTAACAGTCTTCTTAATTAGGCTTTTCTTTAAAAAAAAAAAAAAAAAGGAAAAAGAAGAAAGAAACATTCCACAAATTAAAATCCAGCCTCTTTTTTTATAGTAACGGAGGTTGATGGTCCAATGGCTGGAGAGGATGGGCAGAAGCTGGCAGAGAGAGGGGAGCCCCAGCCAACTCAGGGTATGAAGTCTCTAGAATGGAGAAAGAAAGTGGAGAGGGGGCCTACGCTTAATGGCCGTCTTGTGCTAGGAGCTGTCTCATTTATAATCCCCATTATATCCTGACACCAAGCATGGAAAATATTATTAGCCCCACTTTACTGATGGATAAAATGAGGCAGAAACGGAAGTAATTTGCTCAAAATCTCTCTCTCTCTCTCTCTCTCTCTCTCACACACACACACACACACACACACACAGAGCCAGAGACTTCTGGTAGAGTCTTCCCTGTGTAATCTCTCTACTACAACACCCAGCCCCCTAACTTTGCATTAGAAGGGTTTTCTAGAGCTCTCTGTGGGGCCCCTATCTCTGATTCAGTCTCTTCTCAGTGGTGAGCATCACACTGCCTCCCGTGGTCACACGTGCTCTGCCCCCGGGGTCCTTTCCACAAAGTCCCTGTCGGCTTGATGCTCCCGACTGAGCTGCCCTGGCCCTGGCTGTCACCTGCACCCCTTCAACACCAAGCTGAGGGCTGTTCTTGCTAGGAACACAGCCCAGTGCCAGCAGGAGCAACTTCCAAGGGAGGAGTCAAGGGGAAAACGTTCAAAGTCATCATTCTGGTCTAAGTGAAAAGTCTGGTCCATGGACCAGCAGTGTCAGCATCACCTGGGAGCCTGTTAGAAATGCAAATTCTCAGCCCCTCCCCCTTCCCTTCCCCCACCTCCTTCAGGATCTTCTGAATGAGAATTTCTGAGGGTAGAGCCCCGAAATCTCTGTTTAAATAAGCTTTCCAGGTGACTGAAATGCCATTAAAGTTTGACAGCCACTGATCTGAAGACATCAGCAAGTTCTTCTGTCCCCTTATCCTTCCCCAGCTGGACCCCAGAGCTTTGGCACCTTACCTGCCCCGTGCCCTTGACCCCAGCCCAGTCCCTTCCTTACAGCGGCAGGGTAGTAAACCCTAGGGAGGGCTACTGCCCTAAGGCTGGCCTGCTAGTTACAGGAAACAAAGTGAGATGATGGGATTACCGTCCCCAAGTGAACCCAATGACTTTCCTAGAAAGAGCCCCCATCTTTCTTTCAGCCAAGCCGAGTCAGCCGCTGCCCCACTGACCTCAGAAGTCAAGGAAAGCGAGTCCTCTCCGGCGAGATTTTCAGATTCCGGAACATCCCTGTCTGTTTTCAGCTCCTCATCTCACTGACCCACCAGCAGACATTTACCAAAAGCTGCCAGTAGGCCAAGCCCTGGGGTGGATTTGAAGACAAAAGAGACCCACAGCAGCCACAACACAGCTCCCAGTGCAGTAGGGGTAACGGTCAGACACACAGACATTGCAGGTTAGTGAGGCGCTGACTGCCAGTGCCTTGGGGCCCACCCCCAGCGTGTGAATGGTTTGCTCTTGTCCTGATGGACAGGCAGTGGGTGCAGTGGACAGAGCAGGGATTCGGGAGTCAAAGGGAACTGAGTTCGAAGCCTGACTCAGCCACACTTTAGCCTCGTGATCTTGGGTAAATGGTGTTTCCTTGTTAAGCCTGGGTTTCCCCATCCGCAAATGTCCAAGGCACAGAGTCTGTGCCAGAGTGATCTCAATCTACAGAGGCATCAAATCTATGAAGGTGGAAGGTTGACCATCCTTTCTCCCCACGGCAGGGGTCCAGAATACCTGCTGGAAGGATGGGGACAACCAAATACAGCCCGTGATACGGTCCCCTCTGCTCAACACAGAACCGGAACTCTGTGGCTTGGGTGTGGACTTAGGGCTTCGGGTGAGGAGAGGCTCCGAGACCACAGCCCTGCCTGTGGGCCCTGAGCCTCTTGCCCTCACCTTAGGGATTTCACTTGGATTCCTCCCCCACCACCAAGCAGGCTCCCAGGCTCCTTTGTCTCTCCAGGCCAGGAATGGCCAGACCCCTTCCCTGTGCTCCTCCAGCACACTTAGGGATTCTCATAAGGCTTTCCTAACCGCCAAGGGAGGACGCCACAAAAGAATAAGAAAACAAGAAGAGGAACTCTGGAGCACTGCTTGGCCACCTATTGGCTGTGTGACCTTGAGCAACTTAATTAACCTCTCTGAGCCTCAGTGTCCTCCCTCCATCAAATGGGAATAATGATAATATGCCTAACTCTGGAGTTGCTTTGAGGATTAAAGAAGTTAATATCTGCAATGTACTTAGAATAGTGGCCAGCACATAGTAAATGCTACAGAAGTGTTTACTCAATAAGTAAGAAATGAAGGCATGAATCCAGTCTGGCTCCCAGCCCTGAAACGCCAGAGGTTATAAGTTCCCAGAACTTGAAGGCCCCTCTCCAGCCCTTTCTCCGTGCCAGACCCTAAGAGCTGGAGGCATCTCCCATGACCTGTCCACACAGAGCCAGTCCCTCACATGGGCCTGGGCGAGGTCCCTGCAGGAGGCAAGTGGCAGCTCCCGCCCGGGCCCCCCGTGACCGCTTCGGGAGGGCTGGAATTCACATTTCAGCGCGTGGGCAGATTCAATTGGACCATCTCCTTGTGTGATGGCTTCCTCTGTTCAATTACTACTAAAATTCATCAAATGGAACTGAGAGGTTTTAACGCCGGTAATTGTGGTGCAAAACGCTCTGTAATTGGTCTCTCAAATGAAAGTGGGGAGAACGCCATTGAAAATGAAGCCGGCTTGGCCTTGAACAGCACAAGAGTGATGGCTCAGGCGTGCTCCCCGCAGCCAGCTGTTCTCCGCACCCCCGTGCCTAACCCCCCACCCGCCTGCTGCCTCCATTGGGCTCCCTGGTGGGAGCCTCAGGCCTCTCTCTCGCTGCCTGTCCTGGGGTGCAGGCGTGGGGTGGGAGGCGGTGGGGATGCTGGCATGCTCCTGCAGACCCATTTCCAGCCTGCTCACCCTCGGAACCTCAGGCCTGCAGACACGGGAAGCCCGCAGGCCTCCCTGGGGTGGGCTTTTTTTTCCCCTTCAGATGTGGATAACCTCCTGCCTCCGGGCCTTTGCTCTGGCCCCTGGTCCCTCTGCCTGGATTCCGTTCCCCGCCTTCCCACCCTTGTTGATTTCTCATTTTATCGATGGAGTGGAGCCTTCCTTACCTTCCCCAGGTAGAGTTAACAAGTTCAGCCTTCTAGGATAGGCCCCTCTATGATAGCCCGGATGCTACAACTAATAATAATAGTTACTCTAGTAAAAAAGGAGAGACTTTTATTTCAAAAGCTGGCGGTGGCATTCCTATGGGTAGTTTGTCTGCCAGCGTGACTGCCGACAATTCCTCCCTTCCCTACACACAGGTGCTGCTCCTCCCATCAGCACAGGAGCCTACTCGCCCTGCCCTTGAATCTGGGCTGGCCTTGGGACTCGTTTCCATCAAGAGAATGTGGCGGGAGTGATAATGTGCCAGTTCCAGACTAGAAAACTGTTCCCAAGAACTGGCTAGGTGTCAGCTCTCTCAGAGAACTGGCTCAGTTAAAAATTATAACAGCCCCATTTCACAGGTGGGCAAACAAAGGCTTGGAGAAGTTGCCTGTCTAAGTTCCCCCAGTTAGCAAAAGGCAGAGGCTGGATTTGAGCCTGGGATGTCTGGCTCCAGGGCCCATGAACTTCACTCCTCTGAGATTTCTTCTGTGAGTGGGCTGGACATTCAGCCTTTCTTATTTAATGTCAGAATTAATCCACAGGCCAGAGGACCAGAGCGACACAGCCACAACCTGGTCACATTCACATCGATTGGGTCGTTCCTGATGGCCCAGCTTGTGCCCTTGGGTCACATTATCTTATTTAATTCTCACAACAACCCCAGGGAGTAAACTTTTATTATTCTCTTCATTTTATAGGTTAGGAAATTGAGACCCAGAGAAGGTAATCAATTTGCCCCAAATCACCCAGCTGGTAAGTCATGGAGCCAGGTTGAACCTCAGCCTGGAGTGAGTTCCCTAGACTAGTACGTTAATGTGCATTTGAATCACACCGGGGTCTTGATTAAATGCAGGTTCTGGTTCAACAGATCTGGGGTAAGACCTGAGATTCTGCATTTTATTACTGTGATTATTATTATTTCTGTTATTGTTGCATTATAATAACTGAGACCCTCTCAAAGACAGGGACACTCATACTGCCCCCAACCGTGCCTCATATGTCAGCAGGGAGGCCTGGGAGGTTCTTAATAATGATCTGATGGGGGAAAGGAGGGCAGGAGAAAAGGAAGGATGCTGGACAAGGTGAGAAATGGTTGCTGCCCCTTCTTGCCCACCTCCCTGCTGCCACACCTACATCCTCACATTTCTAGTACTTTCACTATCACTAAAAAAGACTCACATGGCCAGTATTTTCACTACCACTGCTACAGCCCAAGGCAGGAGCCTCAAAGCAGTGAGGTGACTGGCCAGAGGACATAAGTCAGGGCACCCATCCAACCCCACGTCCTGCCCTCCTGCCCCGTGGAGGAGCCCGGGTTTGCTGATTCTCATCCCTCCCCAAGTCTGGGGCCAAGCTGGGATCCCGGGAAAGGACACACCAGGAAGCACGTGGTTTTCGCCCCCGTGTCCTGCCACGGACCACAGCCCTCCTTTTCCCTTGGCTCTGAGGTCCCGACTTCTCCTCTCCACGCGGGGCGACCCAGGTGGTCCGTGGCTGGAGAGGCTGAGCCAGCAGAGGGGGCCATGAGAGGTGGGGAGCTGTGCCACCGCAGGCTGAGAACACACAAACACACACAGGCACACGCTTTCCCATGGGAACGCAGCAGAGCCACCGCGCAACCTACCAGCCGGGCCCACCCCCGTGCTGCTTTCTCAGGAAACCTGGATGGGCTGAGGACTCAGGGATTGGCGTGAGAGACAATTGGAGGCCTCCAACGGGTGGGGGGAAATGGACGGGGGGGCGGGCAGGAACCACGACTGGTGTTTTGTGGACAGAATAGGCTTTTGCTGATCCCAGCAGACCAAGTACCTCTTGTCCCTCCAGAGGACCCGGGGGCAGGTCCTCATCATTTATTACACACTTACTATGTGCCAGGAACTGTGTTAAGCCGTTTATATTACTTAGCTCAACCAACCCCTGGAGAGAGGGGCTTGCTGGGCGGACGTCAGAGACAGCAGAGGACAGAGAGCCCCAGACAGGGAGAGACACCAGAAGGGGAGAGACACAGAGGCTGAGCGAGACCCCATAGAGGTCAGGATGGAGAGTCACAGGCACAGGGGTGGGGACCTGGGGGAAGGAGCAGAGGGACTTATCAGGTGGGGAGGGGGGCGGGGAAGTCCCTTACGGCCAAGCCCCCAGCAGGTACAGAAGCCCTGGCCTCCACACCCCAGGCTAATCAATACCATCTGACAACTCAGTCCAAACTGGCCAGAGGCTGATGGATAAGCCACGTGTCAATTAAGTGATAATATCTGTAGAACCTGGACACAGTGCCTACTAATTTCCTACTAAATGCCCACTAGGTACCTACTAAGCCCTAGTGCAGATGAGCCATGGCTCTCAGTATTGTTCTTGTTTTTAGGGAGTGGCAGGTGGCTGCACCCAAGGGAATGACGAGGTACCCCCAAGAAGCCAGCCCAGAGCAAGAGCCGGCCAGAGCAGAGCCTGTCAGCTCTGTCCCTAGAACTCCAAGGGTGTCCTCCCCCACTCCCTCCAAGACCCCCACCCAGCTCCTTCCTTCTGCCTGGCCCACACCACCCGGGCCGGGAGTCTGACAGCTGCTCTCTGGCCGGAGGTGGAGCCTGGGGGTACTTCCTCAGGAAACGAGGCCCCGTGGAAAATGGAGCACACGATGGAGTGCTGCCTTCGTGGGACCCAGAGGCTTTATTTTCTCCGCCACTGAAAACACTTCATAATCAAAGGCACTCTGAATGCTTCTCCAGATGTCGGCTCAGATCGGCTCTTTATTGTCAAATAGGCAGAAGAAGTTCTCTGTGGAGCGTATTTCTTCCCTTTTTCTCTGCGACATCCCAATTAGCCCAGCTTGGTAAGCGTGCCAGGGGCTGCATGCCTGTTCTGAAAGGCAAAGTGACCCATCTGAGTGTCTGGGCACAGGTCACAGGCTCAGCACCCCCCGCTGACCCTGCGAAAGAATCCAGGGAAAACAGGCCCCAAGGGACATGCCCTTCGCACATCTCCTCCAGCTGCGGCTGGCCTGGTACCCACCCACCAACCCCACCCACGATGGGCTGAGACTTGGCATCCACTTCACGATGAGCTGCCCACCAAGGCAGAGCCAGGTCAAGGTCACAGAGTCAAGGAGGAGGTTTGAAATGGTTAAGTGCCCTTCACCATGATTGAGGACAACGTTGGTGTCTACACGCCCTCCTCATATCACCGCGTCCCCACCATCATCATCATCATCATTTATTACACACTTACTATGTGCCAGGAACTGTGTTAAGCCGTTTATATTACTTAGCTCAAGTCTTCTTTAATTAGGAACTATTATTATCCATACTGTACAGATGAGAAACAGAGGCACAGAGAGGTTAAGTCACTTGCTCATAGTCACATAGCAGGCTAGTGGTAGAACCAGGATTTGAACTCAGGCATTCTGACTGCAGAGCTCACCTGTTTTACCACATCACCACAATTGCACGCCTTCACACGTACACAGCACTTTACAGTTTACTCCTCAAAGTTGATACCCATGACCTTGTGAGGTAGGCGTAGGGTAATTCCCTCTCTACAGAAGGGCAGATTGAGACGCAGGAAACGGCGGGTGTCAGAGCTGAAGCTCTTAACACCTGCCGGTAGATCCCAGAGCCAGAGCGCATGCCTGGGCTTTGCTGTCCTGTATCCTGGGATGGATCTTATGTCAAGTCCAGGAAGGTCCCTAGTCTTCGAGGATGCAGGCGGCGGCCACAGAGCCCAGCCTGTCCTGATCTCTTCATACTTGAGACTCCCGGCCCAAGCCCCCGCCACCCAGGACTTTTTCACTGGTCAGGCCCCCAACTGACCCCCAGCACACTGCGTCCTTCGTCTCCTGAAGCAGGTTTCTGCTTCGTTCAGCATTCAGCAGATCAGAGGCAGAGCTGTGAGGACTTTGCTCCTCTGGTGGCCTGTCCCCGCCACAGTACCTGAGAAGTTTGCAGAGCTCTTAGGAGGAGGATAGCCGGGGCTGGTGGGAGAGGGACTACAGATGGGGTGCCCCCCGCCACTGAGCTTCTGAAAGAGGATCTCTTTTGCAACATAGCAAAAGCCCCAAATATAAGTGCAGGAGGAACTGCAGTGACTTTAGCTTGGCCTGGATCCAGCGTCCCCAACCTGGGAGGACAGGGGCCAGGGAAGCAGGGTAGTAGGAGCGCAGGATGCAGGGTGCTGGAGCCTGCAGAGGAATTGGATTGTGGCACAGGCTTCTGACTGTGGGACAGTTTGGGGCCAAGATCCCCCTGCCCCTCACTGCCCACTGCTAACAGCAGCAGCAGAGACATTTGGGGAGCCGCAGCCCCCAAAGCCCTGCAGGGAAGCATATACTAGGGAAGGGGAGGAGGGGAGGTGGTGGAAACCAGATCCCTTATGGCGACAACTGGGCCCACTGCAGCCTTCCACCAAGGTGCCCATATTTCGAAAGAGTTCGTCTAACAACACCCTAAATATTTTAAGTACTAATTCATTCATTTCCATTTTGACTAGTCATAACCATCCCGAGCTCTCTGTCCAGCCGGGTGACCCTATCAAACTGGTATAATTTCTGCCCAAGGCAAAGCTCAGTGTTTTAGGTAACTTGGGTGGCCTGATGGCAGCTTGCTGAAATATTAAATATAGTTTGAGAACACTTGCTGGTGGGTCTGTGACCGGATCTGCCTCATTTAGGGCTATTTCTCCAGGGAACCTGGCACACGCATGGCCTCGATAAATATTTGTGGAATAAATGAATGATCTCCCCGAAGAAACAGTCATCTCAGGGTCTGGAAACGCCAGATTGTATCCTCCTGCCAAGATGAACTCTTCCTTACGCTGAAGGGCATCCCTGCTCCTTGCCCAGGAGTTCTCAGCAAAATCTGCCGTGAGTTTGCAGCATCATTAACTCTGCCATGGCCACAGAGAGGCACACGGGGACACGCACGCGCGATGTAGCTGGGCGCACACGTGCTTGTGCAGGACAAACACACACACACACCAAGAACAGCGCCGAGGGCTGTGAGAGCAACGGCAGCAGAGCCATGGCTCCCAATTAAAATCAGAGTGTAAAAGGGAAGAGAATTTATCTTTAAAACCGCAAAGGCACGGAGAGGTCACTGAAAAAGTCTCTAAACTTGTTGACGAAAATATGCCATTGTGTACTACGTGTTCTGTGATCATCGCACTGAGCACTTGTTTTTAATCTCCTCACTGTTAACCATTTAAAGTCAGAAAGAAAATGGGTCAGGGAGGAAAGCAAGCAAGACACAGAGGACAAGGTCATCGAGTAAATTCTTGCCTCTCAGCTCAGCTGATGACGCGTGGTGGGGTCTCAGTCTCCTCCTCTGGAAAATGGGGACAAGAATGCCCACCGTTCAGAAAGTAACAAGATCACCTAAACAAACGTTCCTAGCACAATGCCAGGTACAGAGCAGCCCGCAGATGTTGGTGGTTCAGGTTCTAACAGGAATCCCAATCTCCTCTCCATGAGCTGTCTGCCTCTCAGATGCTTTCACAGCAAGGGTCACAGGACCAAGTAACTCTTCTTTGGGCAAATTATGGGTTCACCTGCCACCCAAGGCCCCCAGTGGCCCCAGGAAAAGAAGTTCCCCAAAGGGAGGAAGCTCAGAAAGAAGGCCTCCAAAATGACAGTGTAGGCTGACTAGGTCGGTCCGGCAGTGTATCTAAAAAGAAAAATAAATAACTTTCTCCCTGAGATGAAGTTCCTATTTCCTGGCTGCTCTCTTGGTTCTGTCTGTTTCAGGAGGTCCCTAGGAATTAGTAACTCGTAGACCAGGAAGGAGCAAGAAATAAAACTTTTCTGAGTTTCTACTGTTTTCCAGGAATCACGATATCTCACATCTAAGATCATAGCTTCTATGCCTCAGTTTCCTCATCTCTAAAGTGGGGAGAATGAAAGTAACTTTTTCATAGGGTAGTTATGAAGATTAAATGAGACCATGCCCTTAACACAGTGCCTGACACAATCATCACTCCATAAATGTTTACTGTCATTATTATTCGTAATTCTCACAACTACAAAAATAGTATGTAAGGGCCCAGAGAGGTTAAGTAACTTGCCCAACTTAACACAGCTGGTAAGCAGCAAAGGTGGGATTCGAACTCAGGCAACCAGGGTGCCACCCCCTCCCCATGCTGCTTCCACTTGATAAATGTCCACAGATCAGCTTCTATTACACTCCAGAGTCCTGATCCCAGGCAAGAGGTCTGGGAGTGTTGACTCGGGATTTTTTCACGGTGGATGACCCAGAGCACACAAATACTCACAGCATAAGGGGATCAGGTTTTACAAATGGAGAAACAAGGCCCAAGGAGGAGAAAAGACTTTCCAGAACCCAATGGTAAATCTAGACTCAGGCCTCTGTCTCCTTTCTTCCAAGCCCTTGCCTCTAAACCGTGTCAGGGAGATCACGGTGGCTCTACCAAGGTTTGGCAGACCTTGGGTCATGAGCTCCCATGTACTAGAGGAGTGATCTTGAGTGACTTACTTAGCCTCTCTGTACCTCAGTCTTCCCATCTGTAGAGTGGGGATGAAAAGTGACTTACCAGGTTATTGTAAGAAATAATGTAATCGATGTAAACGTTCCAGCAACATTCTAGGAGCTCCATAAAGCTTAGTTTCATTGGGTTAGGTTGGTGGGGGATTACTTTTGTTTTATTTTCTTACCAGGTGGCAGATGCTCACTCCTCGCTGGATAACCACCTCAACATGATTGATTTTTGCCTTCAAACAGATACCTCCCCTCAGCAGGGAAGTCACAGGCACTGGAGGGATCAGGTTGGGCCGTGGCTCACACCCCCTCGGGCTGCCCTTTTCTCCAGTCTTCCCTCTTCTCTTCCTTTTCCCATTGCCGCCTCATTTTTCTCATAAGCAAAGACCTTTTCTCTCCAGGCCCACGGCATGAACCCTGCACTTCCGAAGGAAGCAGGCGCTGAATAGATTCAGCAGGTTCTGATGAATGTCACGTTTATTTTGGTGCCAATGGAGTCACTGCATTTTAATGAAGACCCCGTCCAGACCCCACCACGGCCCCAGATGTTGGTGCTGGTGGGAACACCTCACGTTCCCACTGCCGCCGCACAAATGAGGTTGGGATAAGCAGGCGCTGGAAGGTGATGCCGGGTTTGGCCTGCCAGCTCCCTTCCTGGCTCAGGGATGGTGTTTCTGGGAGTTGGCTTTGCCAGCCCGGGACCTCGCAAGTCCCTTTGCCAACCTCGGTTTCCTCATCTGAAGATGACGTAGGTACAATAACACTCCCAGCTGGGGGCTGGGCGCCATGGAGACCTTCAGTGCCTGTCTGCTGATGCTAATTGATTCCAAAGATCCAGGCCCAGGGACGGGGCCAGGAATGGATCGCTGGGAGAACCGGCTGCATGGGAGGAGCTGAAGTGGGCGGCTGAGCCAGCCATTTTCCCGTGCCTGAGAGCGCAAGCCATAGATTGGACCCCTTCTCCCAAAGGCCCCACCCAGGAGGGGGACGCTGGCCTGGGAGGGAGGAGGGTACCCGGAAGGGCGGAGCCAGAGCGAAGACCTTCCTTTCATCCCAGCCCGAAATGAGGAGGGAAATGACAAAAGACCCATAGACCTGGCTCCTTCCGTCCCCCCACACCCTCATCGCTTTCAAATGCCGCTGCGCTGGAGACCTCTCCAAGGTGATGGAGTGACATTAGGTGGCAGCCCCTTGAGAATGGCTCCCACACACACTGTAAAATAAAATCCAGCCTTTCTCTGCGTTTTGCTGAGCCTAGATGTTCTCTGGGTTCCTATTGTCTGTGGGTTTTATGCTCCAGAAGATTTTTTTGTCATAATCATGAACCAAAGCCTGCATGAAAACACAGAATGGCTAGGGGCAGAGGGGGGAAGTGTGCGAGGGGCAGGAGATGTCAGAGCGAGACACTGGGGAGCAATGCCTGGCGTCTCCAATGGAAACCAGATGTCTCCTCCTCCTGAGGAGACAGGGAGACAAGGATTCGAGGGCAAGCAGTATGTTTAGGAGGTGATCTCAGAAGCATCAGTAGGGGAGGGGGAAGTGAGTCAGGGAGAGGAAGGAGGGCAGTAAAGGGTGCATGGTCGAGAAAGTTGCCACCGTGGGAACTCGGGAAGCCAGTGTAGACGGCGCAGCTCTAAGTTATCCCACTTCAGGAACAATCATCACTAGCTGAGGTCCCTCCTGGGGTACTAACTCCACAGCACCCCTGACCCACCCTCAGCCAATCTGTAAAATGGCCTGGAGAGGTGGCCAGGACACCAGTTACCATGTTTATCTTAGAAGGAATATCCCTGAGACTCAGTGAGGCAAAGAGCTGGGTCCACTCTTATGTAGCCAGGCAGCTGCTTTAAATGAAAGCTGTTTATCTGCTAAGACCCAACTCAAACCAGCCTTCTCCCTGAAACTTTTCTCTGCTTGCCCCATCCTCCAGAAATCACATTCCCACAATATCTGGTCTACACTGCAGTTAGGACATTTGTCATGCCACATTGTACTGACCCTTTGCCTGTCTGTCTCCTCTGATACACTGAGGGCCACATGGAGAGTGGCCAGCACATTGCAGGAATCTAGCAAATGCTCTTCCCTCTCTTCCACGCTTCCTCCAACCTCGTTTCACCAAAAGCTAGCACTGTGCAAGAGACACGCCAATGTTTTATTGCATTGTACTGAACACCAATGTAACTCTAGTAATAAAATTGTCCTCCATGTTCATACCAGGGGTAAAAAGAGTTAGTCTAGATCTTAATGCATGGAGAGGAAAGAGGCAGTAAATCAACGCAGAAAGCACGTTCCAGCAAGAGGAAACTGGTTGTGCAAAGGCCCAAAGGTAGGTTTTGAGGGAACCCCGAGTAATTGTGTATGTGCAAGTGGGGAGACATGAGAGGTGAAGCTGGAGAGGTGAGCAAGGGCCAGACAATACAGGTTTCCAGGCTGAGGAATGGTGTTGCCATAATGCACACAGAGAAGGACTTTTCCAAAGGCTCCGATAGACCCAGATGAGTCTTTAGGACTTTGAGTGGGAGAGGATGCTTCTGGCCAGAACAAAGTCACAGCAGTTCAGAAGAAGAAACACTCTGCTGGAATCCTGAGCAGATGACAAGACCAAAGCCAGAAGCTTCTGTGATCACTGACCACTAGAGAGGGTGGACAAAACACCCAGAGTGGCAAGTTCTAGGAGGGGAGGGGAAGAATTCAAACCATTTCATGGTCACCCAATGCTCAAAAAAGGAACTAAGGACTAATGAAACTTAAGGACCAATGAAACAGAATCTCTTAAAGGAGGAACCCAGGCCTCAGCAGCCACCCGGGGAGGATTTAATTCACTGAAAGTGAGGGCAAAGGGCCCAAGTCAACTTTGTTCCCAGATTCTAGATCTATAAATGGCAAAAATCAAATCAAAAGAACAGGGAGAAACTTTTTTTTTTTAAAATACATTCACTTTGTTTTTCAGACAATTAGGTGATGCATATTCACTGTAGAAGATTTGGAATGTACCAAAAACACATGAAAGAAAATAAAAATCACATGTAATTCCACCAGTAGATTTTCTTCTATTCTTTTTCTAATCATTATAAATAACATATATAATTTTCTCTAAAATGGGGATTATGACATAAACACAGTTTTACTGGCTTCTTTTGCCATTTAGCAATACATCACAAATGTCTTACCCATATCTTTAATTATTAATCTATGTTAATTTAATAGCTGCACAGTTTCCATCACATGGGCACCATATTTGATGTGTTCAATCCCCTGTTGCTGAACATTCAGATTATTTCCAGTTTTCATTATTATCCATGACAATGCAGTGAACATTCTTCTACAAACAACTATTCCTTAGGATAAATCTCAGATAAATTTCAGATTACTGTCAAAGTGTGTAAATAGTTCTAGGGCTTATGACACATGCTTCGAAATCACCCTCCAGAAGACTCCTGCTCTCATGAAGCCCATATTGTTTAATATGGCAGCCACTGGCCATATGTGACCACTTAAATTTAAACCAATTAAAACTAGACTTGGAGGCTGCAGCCCAAATGATGGAGGAGGTAACATTGATTGAATTCTGGAGGCAGCTTGAAGGGAGCCCACAGGATTTGCAGGTACAGTTGCAAACTATTCTAAATGCTACAAAGAAAAAGCACACGGGTGGCGTGTATCACCAGTGAATCTGGAGAGGCAACTGCTCCACGAAAGTGACCTTGGGGCCAAGATCTGAGATCTGAATAGGAGTTGATCTGGTGAAGACTTTTACAAATTCCTTGTCCAGTCGTTCACAGCCTCCTGACAGCAAGAAGAGGGAAGGGAAGTTGAGTGGGGGCCGCTTCCTCCTGGGAAAAAGGAGAAACTTTGCCGCAATGAGCTGGAAACAGCCCAAAGAGCCGCGTTGGGTTACGTATGGATCTGCAACCCAAACAGCTTTGCTGTTATGGGCCTGTTTGTCATAGATCAGTTAGTGGGTAGATTGCTTTGGCTGGAAATGGAGATCTAGACAATGCCGGAGCGGATAATGGGGCCCGAACGCTGCCAGGCGCTAATCAGGACTCGGCAATGACTGCGGTACGGATTGAAGTGCAAGCATTCGGAGTTATTACCCAAGGCTTGTCTCTGCAATTAGATGATTGCATAACCTTAATATGATCAATCTTGCCGGATGTGAATTGTGCAGCTGTAACCACAAAATAAGGTGGCATTTCTGTTTTCTTGTTGAACGCAAACATTATATATGCGCAAGCCATAATTTTATAACGGTCGCTTGTGGCAAGAAAGAGCTTTGTCAGTCAGAAGATGCAATTGAAAAAGTGTGTGTGTGTGTGTGTGTGTGTGTGTGTGTGCACACAATACTAGTGCTTAAAGAGACAGTCACAATGTCAGGCTTTGCCTCAGGAAATAGTGCTTTGTGAGTTTTGCTTCTTCTCTTTTTTGCCTTGGTACACATCAATTTTGAGGGCAGGAAGTTGGGAAACTTGGACCCCTCTGGAGCCCTCCTGGGACAACACAGCTTGCCTCTCACACATGCATGGCTCAGAGAGTCCTAGGGAATCAGTTTGATATTCATCAGCAATTGCACAGCACACCCCGTTCATCAAGCCTCATTGTTCGGTGGGGACGTGAGCTACGACTTAGGCTCTTCCGATTCAAGATCCTTGCAGAAATCTTAGCCCAGCCCCCGAGGCCCGGCTCGAGGGACTACAGGGACACAGCCCTCAAATGCCCTCTCCACCTCAGCGGCTCTGGGGGCCTGGAAGGAGTCGTGATGTGTGGGGAGACCAGTGTTGGTGATGAGGTATCTCCTCTGTCTGCTGGCCCTGTGTCCAGGGGGCACAGACTTCTGAGAAAGGGAAAAGCCTGGAGGCTGGAAGTTGTCTTGTTATGGGTCAGAGCTTACTCATGGAAGGAGGGAGGGATAGAGAGGAGGAGATGGGGTGGGAGGCATGGCACGAAAAAGATATATTTAAGAAAGAAACGCTGTGATGGGATGTCAGGAAATAAAACCTAGCGGCCAAATGAGCGAATGCCTACGACTGTGTGTGTGTGTGTGTGTGTGTGTGTGTGTGTGTTAGAGACATTGAGAGAGAGAGAGAGACCTAACTGCTTTATCTGACTGGGGCTGTGATTTCATGGCTGGAACTAACAACAAAGCCAAGTGTCACGGCCCCCGGGAGGCAGACACAGGGGAGGAGATTAGCGCGCAGGTTTATCAGTGAGGACTCTTGGGGCCAGCGGGACCAGTGCCTGTCGGAAAAGGAAGGTGGCGGGAGTGGGCAGAGGGAGGAATGGGCTGCGATGCAGTCCCAAAAAGATGCCCTCCCCAAGGGGAGCTCTGAAGCTGGGATGACCTTTCAGAGTTGTTTAGAGTTGGGGCAAAGGGACCACGCCTTCATCCCCTGCACTGACCAGTCACTGGCTGTGGGCTGCCCCAGGGAGGGGGCGTGACCTTGAATGAGGCAACACTCCTCAGCCAGGGTCATTCCCGAAGAGGGCTGACGGCCAGCGGAGAGCTATCAGCTGACAACCTCTCCAGCAGCCGGAGGAATAGGTCCTTTGGTCCTGAATACGGGGTCTGGGTGGTGCAGACTAACACCAACACCGAGAATTTAGGAGTAATAAGAGCTAAAATTGGGTGGAAGGCAGAAATGGTCCTGTGGGCCAGGAGGCCGGGGTTACTAATGGACAAGCCGATGAGCTGCTGACTTCCAAGGCGGGGCAGAGTCAGATTGGATCCCTCAATTCCAAGCCTCAATTTCCCCCAAATGACCACCTGTCTCAAACCTTTTCTAAATGGCCAAGCTGGGTGAAAGCAAAAGTCTAGGACCGGAGTTACCCCACCCCAAATCACCCAACCACCCAACCAGCATGATTGTCACACATGTGCAGAGCTCCAAGGTATACACCACACGTGTGCCCTCACTACAACTCTTTAAGGCAGGCTTAGGAGCTAGAAACCTCAGGAAAGTCTACTGCAGTCAAAGGCATGGCTGGGCTTCTCCATCACCAGGGAGTCCCCAGCCTCTACCTCCAGCCCACGCCTCTCTCCCGAGTGCCAGACCCACCTACCCATTCCCCTGATGGACACCTCTGCTCAGAGGTCCTCAGGACACTCAAACTCACGTGTCCTAAACTGTCCTCATCTTCTACCCTCAAACCTGGGCATCCTCTTCTGTTTCCCATTTCAGTAAATAGCATGGTATCTACCCATTTGGACAGGGCAGGGCACCGCATCCTTGACTCCTGGCCCCCCTTTATCTTCCCACATCCTACAAGTCCTGTGGGCTCTACCTGCTTCTCCAGTCTAGAATCCATCCACCTCTCTCTGTGCCCATCACTCCACCTTACTTTAAACCCCCCTTATTACCAGGAAGCAATTCTAGTTAAGTCTTTCTCCAAACTTGCTTCCCTGCTCAAATGCCTTCTCTCTGTCCATGCAGAAGATCTTTCTAAAATGTGAATCTGACCACAACTCTCGTTATGTCTGCCCCATTGCCTTCAGGATAAAGTCTGCCTGCCTTCCCACAGCAAAAACTTTCTGCTCTTCCTGTGGTTCCTGTATCACTCTAAACCCTCATCTCTAGATATTTCTCTCTCTCTCTCTCCCTCTCTCTCTCTCTCTCTCCTGCTCAAACAGGCGTTTTACACAGGCATTTACACTCTACATTTGTACCATCCAACACAGCATCCACTAGTCACACATGACTGTTGGCCACTTAGGAATGTGCCTACTCCAACTTGAAATGTACTGTAAGTGTGAAACCTCCACCAGATTTTGAACACCTAGTATGAAAAGAAAGGAAGTAAAAAATCTCACTAAGTTGGTATTGATTCCATGTTCAAACGATGATACTTTAGTTTATTCATAGTCGTTTGGGGCAATTCATTCATTTTACCTGTTTCTTTTTACTTTTTAAATGTGGCTGCTAGAAAAATTTTCATTATACAAGTGGCTCTGATTCTGTTTCCATTAGATGGCCCTGCTCTAGCCCCTTCGGGATGGGAAAAACTTCCTCCCATCCCACTAACACCTAGAAGTTTCTTCAGCTCAAAGGTCAGGGTCAGGGTCAGGTCTTGTCTAAGAATTTTAACTGACCTAAAAAAAAAATCATTTCAGATCTTTGGCCTCTGTCTTTGTGCCGGTAAGAGGTAGCCAGCAACAGGGCCTCCATTTTTTGGGTACTGGCAAGCCCTGGGCAGACTCAAAACAGAAGAACCAAGAGAAGCTTCTGCATTTAAATGTCAGGGACAGTCCCTCTTATGGGTCAGGGAAGCTGAGCAGAGTGTGCTACGATGAGGAAAAAACTAGCCGGTTCTGGCTCTGAGAATGATGCGTTTGGGTAAAATGAGTGTTATGTGGGTGTGGGTTCTGATTGCAGTGGGGGGAAGGGAAATCAACCCCTACAGGTCAGAGGCATGGGGTCGCCCAAACATGGGGAGTAGCTGATGGCAGACTCTGGAGAGGATTAAAGAGAATGGCCCTTTCTCCCAGAGAGAAGGAAGAACAGACCTTCAGACAGAGGGTGAGGCTCCAAAACCCCTTCAGAGTATCTTTTTTATTATTCTTCTTTCTGGGACTCCCTGAACCGTCATACCTTACAGCGTTTTCAATATTTTCTCCTGCATTGTCGTTTCTATCAGGTGCCGTCCACGCTGCAATCATGTCTGCTGCATTCTAATTGCCTTGCATGGTGGGATGGGGAGGTGGGGGCAGGGAAGGGAAGCCTGGTCTACCTGTCAGGATACTTCCAAAGAGCAGCCTCACATCGATGGGGCCAGACCTCCCAGGACTCTGGGGATGAGCAGGGGTCCATGGTGGCACTGGGAACAGCCAGGAGGAAGACTGGGCAGGGAGCTGCAAACTGATGAGAGGTTCAAGAGCAGGTGGGAGACAAATGTTTGTTTCTCCGGTTCACCCTGGAGGAAGATGATCCTGGGAGGGAGACTTGCTCCTATCCCACCTTGCCGCCCCCTCTTCCTGGGCTGTGCTTCCCTCCCTGGCCACTGCCTCTCTCACTCATCTTCAGGACCGAATTCAGGCATCACCTCCTCCAGGAAGTCTTCACAGATGCCCTCAGACTGGACAAAGTATCGTTCCTCAGTGTTCCCATAATACCCATTCCTGACTCCAGTGTCGCTGTCTGTCTGCTTGACTCAATTCCTCAGCAGAGGGCACCATCCGGGCAGAAAGTTGACGGATTTATTTTTGTTATATGAATGCCTATGTCCGGCTCTAATATACAATAGGTGCTCAGTGAATGTTTGCTGAATAAATGAAAAGTACAGGAAAAATGTTCTACAGTTGTCCACTCTTCAAGCCCCATCTGGGGTTCAGCACGCTATTGGCTCCAAGCAACTTCCCATCTCCAACTCGACAATCTTCAGCTTCAAGAAGTAAACCCTGTTGTCTTCAAAGCTCTAGGACAGGAAGGGACGATGGGCGTATATCTGGAGCCCCTCTGGTGAGAGAGTTTTTCCTAATTCTCCCATCATTTAAACAAACTGGGATCCTGATGGATAGAAGAGCCACCTTTGAAAGACTGGGAAAAATGGCTTTTAATATCAGTTTTTAAGAAAGAAAGTATGGCCCCTATAAACTGTTAAACTTCACTTTATTGACCATAAATCTGTATTTTGCTCAATGCAAAAGTTTTTCATCTTGTACAGAAAAATGCTGAAACAGCGACAACTGCCGAAAACAAGAAGTTTTCTCTTACGGACAATTTATATGAAAAAGTTATTGAATTTCTGGTTAGGGAGGCCAGGCCAGGCATCTATCGCAGCTCCTCCAACCCAGGTCCCGGCCACCAGGTGCCAGATGTGACCCATTGCTGATCAATGTCAAGAGAAAATTACCCAATTGTAAGTCTATTAAGTTGTGGACTCCAGGGATTTCAAACCCCGGAGCAAAGACACGTTTCTCCCTGAGGACATTAAACTCAGGCTTTCTTCGCTGAAAGCGTAGCCAGCCTTTCTGCCAAAGGAAGGGAAGGAAAAGCTGATCTGGGGGAGCGTCTACTAGCTACGAGGTGCTTTCACAATTACTGTCTCTTTTAATTCTGGGAACAACCCCAAGAGATAGCTTTATCAGGGTGGAGAGGGGAAGAGGAAAGATAGCTTAAGGGGAAAGAGTGAAACTAATTCCATATGCTCAATACTCAGTGAGCAAATATGGTGAAATCTGGAGCAGAACCGTTAGCAGGTTTGAGTTAAGGCGCTGCCTAGGAGGCTGGTCAGAGCAGAGATTTGGATTCAAATCCCTGGTTCATGAATTCACTCAGTAAACACTGGCAGATGTACTTTGTTCTAGGTGATGTGCTCAGAGCTGCCTTTAAAGAGCTCAGGGGCCGGGGTGGGGGAGGCAGAGCTGAAACCCATCACTGGAGGACATGGTGGTGAGTGCTGATTAAAGCCTGTCAAGAAGGATTCGGAAAGGTTTCCCAGAGCAGATGACAAAGACGCTGCTCCTACAGGATGAACAGAAGCATTTCAAGTGGGCAGAACAGTGGTGAACGGGGGCCACGAGTACAGTGGAGCCAATTATGCGTATCTCTTCCCAACACCACTTCAGGCACCATTTTAGTAGCTTGAGATCGACTGTGGTGGGAGTATTCACACCATGGAAATTGGAAAATGCTACAAATCAGAGTGTTTTTTTCCTAGAGACTGAGGAAGTCAATGGGTCAAGTCTTATGTCTGATTGGACTTGGAGGATGAAAGCCAGGGATGACGGAAAGGCAGGATGTGGAGACCAGAGAGTTCCTGGCTTAAGAGAACAAGAGGATGGTGTTATATTTGCTATAAGATGAACAGAGGAGGAGAGGCAGTCTTAGAGGGAAAGGGACACTGCTTTGAGGTATCCGTGAGATACCCAAGTGGACGTGTCCAATAGGCAGTCGGATAGAGTGTAAAAGCTCAGGAGAGAGGGTGGAACTGAAAGCACTTACCGAGGACAAGTTCCCCGGGGACATTTGAGCGGTGCACTCCTGCATCCCACTTATAAATGCCCCTCCATGAAATAACAAGCAGAACCCCAAGAACCCGCTCCCAACACTGTATTCTCTCCTCCTTCCAGATGCCCCATGGAGAATGGCATACATTACCTGAAGCCTCAAGGTCATACTAAGAAATCTGAGGAAACCCAGAATCCCAGAGGCCACATCTGTGGTACCTTCATTTCCTTGCATTCTCACACACATTTATAGTAATTTCTTTTCCGAAAAAAATAAATCAAGGTGAAGTAACTCAGCAGTTAGCTTACGTAGGGGACCATCCTGGGCATTTGACACGTGTTAACTCATTCACCCCTTACAACAATCATACAGTCTTATTTTCTCCATTTTGCAGAGGAACAGTTTAAGGGTCAATGAGGTCACTTGGTTTCCCTAAGGCCACAAAGCAAATAAGTTGCTCAAGTATGTTTTGAAGGCCCATCTTCTTCCTAGTGCCTAAGCCTTAGCGGAGACTTCATGGCACCTGAATGCCTCTTACAAACTGCTGCTGGCGTGTAATGACATTGTCACTTTTCCACAATAAAATGAGCCTCATAATTTATCCAGACATAATTGTCAGCTGCCTTGCTTAGGATGGATGTTCTTTATTTTGAAATCAAGCCCTTCCTATGGACATGGGGTGTTAAAATGATTCTACGGGAAGATGGTTATTTGCCTTCTTTTTTCACTATGTCCTCACTTGACAAAATAAAAAGTTGTCAGCCTTGTTCTGGTTCTCCAAACTATTCTTTTCAACATTTCCTGGTCTGTGGGATCCAAAATATTGAGAACAACTTTAGCACCCCATGCCAAAAACTTGATATTTTAAAAGGCAGGGGCAGAGGTAATTCAACCCATCACTTTCGATACCCTTTGAAGGTGCATGGGAACAGCAGAGACACTTAGAGATCCTTGTTTTCCTCCCAGTGGCCACTTCACACCTGCAACCCAAGGGTTCACACAAGAATGAATAGGCAAACATCTTTACATGCACCAGTGGCTGGCTCTGGACCCCTAACTGAGAGAGAGGAAAGCTTATCTTACAAAGACTGTTTTTTAATTCTTTTTCCAGCTGTTGAAACAAGATAGAGGGAATTAAGAGATGAATACTAATGGTGGAATCTAACAATATACCATTTATATCCTCTTTTCCCCAGACAAGTACTCTACCCAGAGTCCAGGGGAGGGGAGCTTTTCTCTAAAATCTTTGAGATCAACAAACAGAACTGTTTAGGGATCCAGGTCTGCAGGCTGCTTTTCTACCTCCCCAGCCCAAAGGCAGGAGCCCCACAGCACCCTGAGGTCTTCCTCCCTCTGTCTGGTGGTAGTTTTCTGTGCTCAGAGCTTCTCCTCTTCTTCTCCCTCCCTGGAGAAAAGAAGCATCTGCATCTATGAAAAAGAAAATGTATTGAGTCTTGCTATGTGCCAAGCCTGTGCTGGGCAATTTCAAGCATGCTATTTCATTTCATCTTGTATGGCCACTGTGGAGAACAGTATTGGGGTTGAGGTTCCTCAAAAAATGAAAAATAGAGCTACCATACGATCCAGCAATCGCACTACTGGGTATATATCTGAACGAAATCTCAAAGACATATTTGTACCCCTGTGTTCATTGCAGTGTTATTTACAATAGGCAAGACATGGAAACCATCTAAGTGTCCATTGATAGATGAATGGATAAAGAAGATGTGGTACACCTATATAATGGAATATTATTCAGCCATAAAAAGAAGGAACTCCTGCTATTTGCAACAACATGGATGGACCTTGAGGACATTATGCCAAGTGAAATAAATCAGACAGAGAAAGACAAATACTCTATGATCTCACTTACACGTAGGATATTTAAAAAGCGAAACTCATGGAAACAGAGAGTAGAGTGGTGGTTGCCAGGAGCTGGGAGGTGGGTGACATGAGGAGATATCAGTCAAAGGGTACAAACTTCCAATTATACAATTAATAAGTTCTGGAGATCTAATGTTCAGCACAGTGACTATAGTCAACAACACTCTACTATATATACTTGAGAGTTGCTAAGAGAATAGATTTTAAATGCTCTCACAACAACAACCAAAAGTAATTACATGAGGTGAAGGATGTATAAACTAACCTTACTGTGGTAATCATTTCACAATATATATGTGTATCAAATCAACACACCATACCCCTTAAACTTATACAATGTCATATGTTAATTATACCTCAACAAAGTTGGGGGAAAAGAATTGAAGTCAGAAAGCCTAGGTTTTAATACTGACTCTACCACTTCTACTAGTTTATAACCCTGGCTATCTATACAACCTCTCTGAGCCTTAGTTTTCTCTCCTATAAAATGGGGATAAGAACAGTGGCGTTTCATAGCATTACTCTCAGGGTTGAATTAAAGAATACATGTAAATTGCCTGGCACATTTGAGAAGGTCCTAACAGAGTCTGTGTCATACACTGTGTGAGACTCTGGAGATCCAAAGACAAGTAGGACACAGTTCCTGACCCCAAAGGATTAACAGAGGAGCATCAGTGTTTAACAGAGGGAAACCTATGTGCCTCAAAGTGTCATAAGGGCTGAGGTAGACACTTGGATGGGGATCTTTGGGGGCCACAAAGGAGGGAAAGGTCAGCATCATGGGAAGGGGTTGGGGCAGGTTTTAGCAAAATGTGTTGAGAAGCACATCTAGCCAGCAAATTGCTTTACCTGCTATAAGGAATGCAAATGCTAAAATATACAATAGAAAAAATTATTATTTTCTTTAAATACAATGGCTGAATATAACCTGTAAGTATATTTTCTCACTACAGGTTGCTACTCATCAACTATTCTCAATCACTCCCTAACTAAACAAATTATCTAGGTCTCAGCTAAGTACTCAGACAATGGAAGGACAAAGGCAGCAGAGCTGAGGACCCCAGTCAAAGGACGCCAAGGACAGCGGCCCCAGCTGAGGACAGGCACAACAGACCACAGAACAGCCCAGCTCACAAAACCTCAATAAAGAAACCCCAGGCCAAGGTGTTAAGATTAGGTTTACCTCTGTAAACCTTAATAGCAAACCCAAAACAATGGCAAAGATAGAAATTTCTGTCCCTCTCATAGAAGTCCAGGTAGGTAATGCAGGGCTGGTTTGACCCTTTACCAAGACAGGGACCTAGGCTTCTCTCTGCTGCTCCACCATTGTGGACTCATCCTTGAGTCCACTGGCCAGAGATGGAGCTCCAGACATCAGGTGTGTGATGCAGGCCGGAACATAAAGAAGTGGGGAGAAGAACTAAGAACGTGCCCCACTTCTTTTCCACCTACATCCCATTAGCCAGACCAAGTCACATGACTAAGTCACATGTCCGCATCTAGCTTCAAAGAATGCTGGGAAATGTAGTCTTTCTTCCAGGCAGCCATGTGCCCAGTCAACAGTTCCATTAACTATTGAAGAAGGGAGAACGAGTTGGGCTCAACTAGCAGTCTCTGCCAGCCAAGGATTTATTGGCCAAAGAGAGATTTAAGGTCCCAGGCCCAGGACAGCTCTGGCATACAGGCCTCTAGAGGATGGGGTTGCCAGCATTTCTAGAAGTGGCCCCCAACATTCCATGCCCCCTAATCCCTGGAACCTGTGAGTGTGATGAGACATCATTCATTATGTTCTATTTTATGGCACAGTTGACTTTACTTTCAAAAGGAAATTATCCAGGTGAAACCTAATCGAATCACATGATTCCTTCAAAGCAGAAAACTTTCTCCACGTGAGGGCACAAGAGGAAGTCAGATTTCAAGATGGAGGGGCCACATGAGAAGCAAGGTAGATGGTCTTTGGAGCAGACAGCAGTCCCAGCTGGAAGTGGGGACACAACTCAGCCCATAACAAACATACACTCTGCGAAGTGCGTCTGCTGCCTGTTAATCAGAATAGGTTGTCTTTCTGGTCCGTGCCTTCTCTTGCATCTCGCTATCTGTTTTCACCCTCTCTGCCCTCCTTTCCCAACTGAGGCAGTAAGGAACCCTCTACAGAAGATTCCAGGCTTTTTGCTCACTGGCGTCATGGTCCTCCCTGGATCTTCCTAGCACACACCACCCCGCCAAGAAGAACCAGCCCAGACGTCCACTGCTGACACAGGTCACGGCCCTCCATGTGGCTTCATGGTCAGGCAGAGATGTGGATTTGGGGAAGGGGGTTTCAACAGAGCAAAACAGATGCCCTCAGGGAGGGGACTCAAGAGTCCTCAAGCTGGATTATTAGGTAATGGCTCATTGCATCTCAGTAAAATTTCCCGAAACCCAGTTACTAAACTCTCTTGTCTACAGTTTTCAGAATAAAATCCAAACTCTTTACCACGTCCTCCAAGGCCCCTTCCCATTTCCCCCAAACCCAATCCCTGCCTTGTCTCTCTCCCTGAGCCCATTTTTACAAACACACACTCCAATTTCATCTGAGGGCAAGGACTCTGGCCCCCAGTTTCCTAGCACAGAGAAGGCCATGGTGGGGGATTAAGCAGATGAGTGGACAAATGAATGAATGACAACAGAGTGAGGTGAGTGGTCCTGGTTTGCCAGTGCTGTAGGTGGTAACCCAGGGCCAGGAGTCCTTCCCTCTGCATCTCCAGCCTCCCCTATATCCTCGGAGTCCTCTCCCCGAGCCAGGGGAAGGAAAGAGAGAGAGAGAGGAGAACTGGCAGGAGGTTTCAAGGTCTGAGCAGTGTACGTCACCGCCACCCGTATTCCATCAGCCAGAATCCGGCAACAGCCCACCTGACGGCAAAGGAAGCTGTGAGCCTAGGAGAGAAAGGAAATGGGATTGGGGAGGCACACTGCAGACCCTGGCAAGGCCCCAGAGTTTCCCATCAACACCTAACACTGAAATTCACCGAAACCCCCCTCAAATTGTCACCTGAGTGGACTCTTTTCCTTCCTCCTCTGCGCCATTCCTTCAGGCCTCTAGCCCGTTTCTGCCACATCTTGACCCTTCTCCATGCAACGCTAGTCTTCCCTTTAGAATAAACATGGAAGGGTGGTGGCATCACTGCCCTTGGAGGGCATAGACCATGCCCCCTCTGGTCCCTCCACCTGCCGCCCCAACGTCATCAAGCCAGGGGCTGGGCACACGGAGAAGCAGTCTACTTCTCTCAAAACCAAGGTCCAGACGTGCCTAGGCCATGTCACCAGATTGGCCGTGTCAGCGGAGATCCGGTCTCTGCTCCACAAGAATGTTCCTTTTCTCCTAAGAGGCCTGGGAGGTTGGCTCACACCCTCTCCACGTGCCCTGACAGCCCGGCGGGTGAGGGGAGGGTGGAGAGACTGAAATTTCACTTTCTCAGAAACAGCAGATTCAGCAGCTCTGGCTGCTATGGGAGACGCAGATCTGCACTGGCTGGATTTCTCTGGGTCTTTATCGCCACACAGAGAGCAAGAGCTATTAGGTCCTGTCCGGCGGCCAAGGACTCACCTCGTCTGGCAGGGGTGACATGATACCCCGGCCTCCAGCGGGGGCAGACGCCTCCTGCCCGCAACAGTCACGGCGCTGGGACCCGCCCTGCCCCTGGAAAGCAGTTCTTAGCCACAACGGACCCCCGTCCTGGCCACCCCGGGCTCCCAGAGAATCAAGTTCCTTCCAGAAACTGAGCCAAGTGTGGACCCCGTAGAACAGGCTGTCACAGGGGCCCAGGGCTGCCGGAGACTGAGGCTTGCCCTCCACCTTCACCTGGGCTGTGAGGAGGGAGGGAACCTTTTCCCCTGACTCTCCACTTCTCCCTCCCATCTGGGGGGATGCGGGGGGCAGAGGGGCCCGGGCAGTGGGAGCAGCTGCGGAGAAGGAGATGGGCAGGAAGGAGCTGCTGCTGACCACGGATGACCTCCTGCCCCCAGGACTCCATCTCCACCTGCAGCTGGGCTTCTGGCTCCTTCTATCAGGGCTCCATGAACAGAGCTTCTAGTGTGTGCAGCTCACCTTTGCCCTGGCCCCTCTGAGCACCCACAATCCACCCTGCCACCCCGCCCAGCATCCTTTCCCTGCCACCTGAGAAAGGACTCTCAGGTCATCTGGGGCTGAGACAGCCTCCTTCCTATACCCTCAGGCAAGGATCCACAGGGTCTGTCTGTTCAACCTACTTGCCAAGTCCACGGAAGGTCCTGGATCCTTTTCCTTCCCTCCTTCCTTTGATAAACTCTGAACAGCTGATTTGTATACAATCCCATGCTCAGCTCTTGAGGCAAAAGCTGACCAGCGCTCCCTCTTTGCCCCCCACAAGCTCTTAAACTCCTAGAGAAAAAAGATAAGTGCCAAAACAATGACAATGACAAAGTAGCATTCAACAATTTTTGAGCACCTGGGCTCTTTAAAATGAGTGCTATGATATAAAGATGACTGTGACCCCCTCCCTAGGAGAGAAAAAGAAATATCAACATAATTTCTCACTCAGCTACAAATTCACCCCAAGAAACTATTGAGAGCAAAGACCCCCTGCTTCAAATCCTTCTAGGAGTTCACTTGGCAGACGAATGAAGGACACGTGTACTGATGGTTGGGAGTTTGTAGCAGGTGTGTTTGGTACGTTACCCACCTCTGTAGACACTGGAGGCTTCGTACTGCAGGAACTAGAGACACTCTCCTGGAGCATCTTCTCTGGCCCCAGAGCCCGCTGAGGACCCTGGCGCCAGGTAAGGCAGGCCAGAAACACCAGGAAGCTAACGCTCTCCCACCCCCAGGTAGCCCTCCACACTGATGGAGAAGAGCTGGTAGCTAGATGCTCCAGCTTCCTCCCTCCTGGGGGCAGGGGAGGCGGGGGGAGCGCAACTGGGAGGTGTGTCCCATGTGGTCTCCCAGAGGTTCCCAGAAGGATCGTGCCTCAGTTGCCCAAAGCAACACCCTGCTCTGTAACGCAGGCTGTATAGATCTCCTTCCCTTCCCTAGCTCACGCTCAACTCCTGGCCAGAGCTTCCTGGGCTCACCTCCCAAGGTAAAGACTTGCCCCTGATGCCTTGTTTCAAGTGCTGCTTTGGGAGGATTTCAGTGTAAAGCAGCATTCAAAGCCTTCCCCACGTCCTGGCCCCCTGTCCTGCTTGGCGGCCCAGTAGTCCTCTGCCCAAGCTGGCTATATCCTCCTCCTCAGACACGCCAAGATCACTGCCCTGGCCTTGGTCCAGGCCATGGGTCCAACCCTGGACCTCCATCCCAACCCTTCCCTGTGCCCCTCCCAGATGCTCTTCAGAAGATGGCTTTATTTCCTCCAAGGCACATTCGAGTGTCTCTTCCATGAAGTCATCCCAGCCGCTCCTGTCCTGGAGCAGTAATGCAGTGTGTGTGTGTGTGTGTGTGTGTGTGTGTGTGTGTGTTTGTGTGTGTGTGAGAGAGACTGTGTTTATATATATATTCATGTATGTGCATTCACTGGGTTTCCATCCCTGCCTGCTGAGGGGAACTCTTTCTGTGACAACTGGGTCCTGAATCCTCGTTGTGTAAATTGAAGAAATGCGTGAGCGGGGGTGGGGGTGGGACTCAAAAATGCTGAGAAGCACATTATTTCTTTATTTCTGAAATCCCTTCTTGAGGAAGAAGAAAGGCTAGATTCAGGAGAAGGATAGAAGTGGCCCAAGTCAGCAATGGCTCAAGTTGGAGAAAGTTGGGAGGTGGTTTGTGAGGGGAGGGAGAGAGAGATGGGGAAAGAGGGAGGGAGAGATGAAGAAGGAGGAGGGGGAGGTCAGGGCGAGGGGGAGGGGAGAAGAAGAGGGAGGGAGAGGGGAGGGGAGGGGGGGGGGGGTGGGGGAGGGGGAGGGGAGAAGAAGAGGGATGGGGAGGGTAGGGGAAGGGGCAGAGGTTAGGGACAACTCAACCTGAAATGACTGACTCTTGAGGAGAAAATAAATAATAATTCTCTTTTTTGTGAAGTTTTACGTTTTGCCTTGTGGGAAACAAACCTTTCTTTGTTATTCTTTCAGGCTTCCAGAAAAAGATTCGTGTTATTTGTGGATATTGGCAACACCACGGCCACAAAACGGGTCAGCTTTATGCGACGCCGCATCTTAAAATCTTAAAACGGAGGTTAAAAGTCTCTGTTTTAACCCAGAAACAGAGGCCCCCATTTGGATCCTTTCCCCAGCCCCCAAGGACAGGGCAGTGTCCATCCCAGGCCCAGGTACATGGTCCCCAGGCCAGAGCTGGCGACACCCCCACCCTCCCCTACCTCATCCCCCAGTCTGACGAACCACCCTAATGGATTGACCGTGGCCTTTGCTGGAGGGGCTAAATATAAAACTTTGCTGCACTCCTCTTGTCAAAGTTAAAAGCTTTTCATGTCTGTGTTAATGTTTTTTTCTGTCTGCTGGCTCCAGTGACAGATGCGGCATCCTGAGCTGAGTAACTGGAGAGTGAATGGCTGGCAGGGGCCGGGGAGGTAGGGCTAATTTATCTCAGAGAGTTTAAGCAGGATGACACGGCTGGGAACAGGAGGGGGCGAGGCTGTCACCTGATTACTGATTCCAAGATTTCTCCTCCGAGAGGGAGAAGGAGTGAGCGAGGATGAAGGGAACAAAAAGCAAATCAATAAACAGGTTAGCGTCTGCGTTATTATTAACTCTCGGCCTGTCAGCGCCACATTGAAGCGATTGCCCGCTCGGGGCGGCCTCGGATTTAATGGTCAGTGCGATAGATTTACTGTAAATGTTATCAGAGGCAGGGCAGGGGCAGGGGCGTGGGGAGACCTTCATTGACAGATCACTGGGTTGTGCCTGGATGCATGAAGCCATTTCTGAACCTGCATAAATAACCCAGAGCTTAGGTCCTGGGTGGCAGTTCCTCCGTCTGATGTCAATGCTGCCACCTGCTTTACTCTGCTTCCTTCACTTCTGAAATGTTCCAGCAGCCAGGTTTCCCCTCAGTCTTTCCCAGGGCCTCCTGGTCTGGCCCTGGGCAAATCTGAAAAAAGCCAGGCAGGAAGTCTGCCCCGGGAGCTTCTGGGATCCATGGAGAGTCAAAGAGCCAGGAACAACCCCAGGCTTCAGAAATGGGACCATGGGTCTGAGGCTGCACTCGGGAGGGGAGAGACCTCTGAAAGGTCAGTGCTCAAGAAGCATTCCCTGAGCTCGGTTTCTAGGGGCCTGGGGACATCCTATTGATGTCACCTTCTGATCACTCTCCCTGCTTCCTCTGATCCTCCCACCTCCAGTACTTACCAACAGCAAATGCTTTAGATCCCAAGGCTCAGGGGAGGACTTTGACTAAGTCCAGTCAGCAGAATGTTAAGTTGCTGTCCTATCCTCTTGCCAGGAGCCACGAAGAGCAGGAATCCAGGCATAAGTAGAGTAGAGATCAGAGCCAGAGAGCACAGGCAAGCAGCCTGCTGTTTTCGAGAGCAGGGGCGCTATGTACAGTTGTTCAGGCTGTACACTGTACAAGTCTAGGGGCTGTCATTCATGTCACAATCCACGTAAATGGCCCTTTCTGGAGTTGTGCGGCACGCAAACTTCACAGGCCTATGTAACAGTCCTAACAAAGAGGCAGCGCCGCCATGGAGGGGGCGATGGAAGGTAGCAGCCACCCACACAAGTGAACTTTGAGCCTTTCCAGTAGCTTCCAGCTGGAATCAGAGGGGACAGACAGGCAAGGGTATTTGGGAGGGTTTTAAAAGCCCCCTAGGAACTTGGAGCATTGAGAAGTGTTTCTGCTGACACTTGAATGAGAACAAGCCTGGGAGAACAGTCGCCTTGGGGGATGCAGACTTAGTTTTAGCTGCACCGACCGTATTCTTTCAAACCAAGCATGGAGACCCAAGTCTAGCAAAGGGGTTCTGTTCTACTGATGGGGACAGAAGCTCGGATGCAAAAATGTTCTACTCTCTCGGGTGTTATTATTCCTAGGATCAGAAGAAGAACACCTGGCATCTGGACTCTCAAAAGTAACACAGGGACTTCCCTGGTGGTCCAGTGGTTAGGACTTCGCCTTCCAATGCGGGGGGCGGGGGTGGGGTGTGTGGTTCAGGTTCAATCCCTGGTCTAGGATGCCTCATGGCCAAAAAACCAAAATATAAAACAGAAGCAATATTGTAACAAATTCAATAAAGACTTTAAAAGTGGTCCATATCAAAAAAATTATTAAAATTGTTTAATAAAAGTTAACACAAAGACAGGGAGTCAAGGGAGGGGCAAGCTAAGGACCCCCTCTCTCCTTCCCTCAGACTTGGAGCACAGAAGGCCTGTCTTAGCTTGGGTTCCCCCAAACAGAGTTTCTAAGACAAAGACACACAAAGAAGTTGTTTATCAGGGAGATGAACCAAGAAAGCAAAGGCGAGGGAGGAAAAACCAGCCCCCCGCGTCTCATTGAGCAGATTACTGGACCCTCCAGTTGGAGTGTAGGCAGGTTCCTGTAGTACCAGCGAGAGCCTCAAGCCTAGAAGAAAAGAGATGTGGGGCTTAAGGGACCAAGGAACTGTGTGCAGCTGCAGGTGGACTCCGGTAGGCCCGGGGGATACGGGGCAGGACTTCAATGCATCCTCTATAGGACTGGACTTCAGCATCCACCAGATCCCTACTCTCGTCCCGTAGAAAAACCAAGTGCCTCAAAAATCCACTGCTCTGTTCAGGTGGACCAGCTTCCATCAGCTATGGAAAGAGCCAGGTGACTCCAAAATCAGAACTGTGTCCCTTGAGGATTTCCACCAAGCTTCTGCCAAGGAAGAGTTTTTGTCCAGGACTGTCCCATGGTGGCAAGTTTGGGGGGAGGCTAGGGGGCACCTGCCATACCTAAATGGAGGGGGAGGTACCCTGAAGGTTGACTTTTCTTTTATTCCGGGACACTCTTGGTGGCTGACTGAGAGGACAAATCCCTGATTACATATGCAGAGTTTTATTATTGGTCAAATGGTACCATTTTCATTCCACAATTACCTTGAGAGGTTCCCATCATAATCTAATACAGACATGAGTGATTTGGGCAGGGCACAGCCCAGGGGCCTTCAGTCAGTAGCTGGTAGCACCCTCAAGCTTCCTCCTGGAGGAAGGCCACCTGCCAGGCCAGACAGTGAAATCCACCCCCGGGACAGCTGTCGCCCAGGATGTTCCCTGCAGGCCTGAGGTGTGGCATCTTCCCTCCGTGGCTAATCTCCAGAGGGCCTCACACACCCTGTTGAGTGTCTCAGCTCTTTCCTCCGCGTAACCAATTCCCAATTTCAATTCCCTTAGAGGAGCTGGGAACCAGAGTGTTAGAAACAACTAACGTGGTCTCTGTTCTTCTGTCTGGCCCCTGACTGATCCAGAGTGCCGTCGAAAATATTACCCTGGCCCCAACATTTCATGTCTCCGTCCCTGCTCTATGTGTTCTCTTTAGCAATGATCACGGTCCAACAGACTGTATTTTTCTCTCATTCATCGTCTCCTCCACTAAAACAAGGGCCCAGAGTTTCCTCTTTTCGTTCACCACTATATCCGTAGTGCCTTATCCCTGGCACACAGAAGGTGCTCGATAAACACTTGTCAGTAAATAAATGTGGAACCTGCTGGCCACTCCATCTTGGACGCAGAGAGGGCCTGGGGACGTCTGTGCAAATCCCCAGCTGAGCGGCCCCTCCACCTCCAGCCTGCATCCAATGCCCAGCCCTGATCACCCACCCACCGTTAGTCTCCCGACCCCACCATCTGTGTGCTTGCCCGGCGAGCACAAGTGAGCGGGCCCAAGCCAGGCACTCACAGGGGACACCGAGGGGTCTCCCAGGGCAACACCAGTGGCCTTTGCAACCCTGCCCTGAAGGAGACACATGGAAAGTCACAGAGCAGTGGGACAGGCAAGGCCTGTGGGAGGTGAACAGGGGACTGTTGGGCGGCTCCCCCACCCGAGGGTCCTGATGTACACATGCGTGCAGACATACACACACCTCTACATGCAGGCACACACGCGCACACACACACACACACACACACACACAGAGAAACCCATCAAGCGCTTTCTCTCTGCTCACCTGTGTCCTCTTCCCTTCTTAGGTGAGCTGGGCTCCACTCCACACACTGGTTTTATCTCTGTCTGCAGTCCCAAGCCCTCCCTGCCCTTGGCTCTGAGAACAAGTGTCCTCGGGCCCCGCCCAAAGCAGTGACCTCAGCCCTCGGCCTTGTCTGCGTGGGAAGTGTCTGGGAAGAGTTGGAGGCCCCGGAAATGAACCCGTCCTCCCTCCCAGCAGACCTGGTAGATCTCATGTTCTGTCCGTGTGTTTGTGTGGCTGGGGAAAGTGTTTAGGTGATGTGTATGTGGTGTGTGACATACACGTTCACATGTGCATATGTGGTGTGTATTATTGTGTGTTGTGTGTACGTTGTGAATCGTATTGTGTATGTGTGTGGTGTGTGTCTGATCTGTGTGTTTGTGTGGTTTGTGTATGGTATATGGTCTGCATGTCTGTGTGTTTGTGTGTGTGGTGTTGTCTGATGTGTATGTTTGTGTGGTGTGTATGGTATGTGTCTGTGTGTGTTTGTGTCTCTGGTGTGTGTGTTTGGGTGGTTTGGGTGGTGTGTGTGGCATGCATAAGTGTGTTTGGACGGATGCACAGAAGTATGTGCAACTACCTGCAACTCATAAGATCCCAAGGGGACTCCACTAGGAGAGCCCCCCCAACTGAGGGCAGAACTGGGGTCCCAGAGCATCCCCGAATTGTTCAGTGAGTCCTGGAGCAGCTAAAACTGTCATGGTGGTCCAGAGCCACGAAGAGAGCTGTTCTCTAAAACGGAGGGAAAGACACTCCGGCGGGTGTCCAGGACTGTCCCAGGGTGGCAAGTTCGGGGGGAGGCTAGGGGGCACCTGCCATACCTAAATGGGGGGGTACCCTGAAAGTTGACTTTTATTATGGACAAGCTGGGGTCGCTATATGGCAGGTGCGGGGTGCCATGGGAGTCCTAGAAGAAGATGGCTGTCTAGAAGAAGGGCAAGGCCAAGGAGGCCCACGAGACTCCCACTCAGAGGCACTCCTCCTGGGTTCCCCAGGGTTGGCACACAGCCGTGCTTAGTTCACCACCGGCGTGTCCCCACCTGGCCCTGTGGCACAGACAGTGGGCAGTGCCACCCTGGCTTGCACTGGTGTGTAGGTGAAGGGGGGTGGCAATGGGGAAATGAGGCCTGCCCACAACCCCCTTTGCCGGTGTCCGGGCCAAAGCATCCTTTGGAGGGGATGGTGTCTGGGGGGTGTGCAGCATCCAATGAGGGGGCCCATTGCAGAGCTGGGAGGCACAGGGGAAAATGGACACTTGAGTAAGAAGACGTAAGACCCAGGTCTTGGCTGGCACATGGAGGCAGGCAGTGGTTTCCCAGGGGACAGTGAGCCAGACGGGAGTGCCGGAAGTGTTGGACAAGGTGACCTCCCCCTGCTGGCACTGGGCTCCCAGCCAGACCAGGTTAACCCCAGCCAGCCTCCCAGCCCACGTGGGGCGGCGCCTGAGCCAGACCGTCCATGGGAGATGTGGCAAACAATTACTTTCCTTATTGAATATCTGATTAATTATTCAGGAGCTGAATCAATTATTCATAGCTCATTTAAGCGAAGGGGGAAAAGCCACTGCCCCTTGACAGAAGCTTCTCAGCGCCTCCCAAGGCCCTGGGGACTGAGTCATCAGCAGGAGAAACTGTCACAGCAGGAATGCAGCACTGCTACGGCTGCTACTGCCACAGCCCTCCTCCTACACACGCCATCACTTGTGCGTGCACACACCCGATCACACTTTCACATACACATACACACTCTCACACAGCGCCCACTAGATGCCAGCCAGGTACAACTGGAGAAAAGGTGAGTGGAGACGGTCACATAGATGTGTAGATATGTATCTGACCCTGTGAAAAAAGCAAAGAACATGTGATCACACAGAGGAAGAAGCCAGTTCCTGGGTCCATCAGGGCAGGTCGCAGGTAGGAAAGGACACTTGAGTTGAGTTGACAGAAGGCAAGGCAAGGAAGTAGGGAAGAGCATTCCAGGCCAAGGGAACTGCAGGAGCAAAAGTATGGGGGTGTGAAAGAACACGGGATGCTCAGGGAACAGGTGGTGTCCAGAGTGGAGAGCTATGGGGATGGTGGAGGGGGTGGGACAGAGACTGCATGACCCCGAACCTCGGGTTACCCAATGGGAAGCCACTGAAAGTGCAGGGATGCCTGGAGGGATGCAGCTGGAGGGTTTGGAGGTCCACTGGAGGGAAGGGGGTCCCATTCCAGACACTGGTTTACCGACTCCCTCACCCCAGTTTTGTCCAGGTTGTCCCTTGGCAAGAGATGCTTCTAGAGATCATCTTGGCTGGAGTCATGAACCATGAGGCTTTCGTAAGTGGGGTTTCCCAGTCAAAGGGGTGGGCATGGCTCCAGAGAACCTTAGATTTTCAGCGCAGGGAGTGGGACTTACAGACCACTTTTAACAGATGGAGAAAGTGAGGTCCAGATTGGGGAGCTGACTGGCCCTTGGTCACCCAGAGCCAGGCCCAGGACTCCAGCCTGCAGCTCTGAGGCTGAGTGGTAGCAATGCCAACTGGGTGTAGGGGGTGGGGTGCGGGTGCCTCTGGCTCGCTGTCCCACCTCAATCCAGGCCCTCCCTAAGCCTCGGGGGTGTTGTCTGCCCAGGTGCCTCTGCAGAGAGGTCTGAGCAGAAGACAGGCGGGAGCTGTCTCTCCACTTTGTCTTTCTTGGCCTTTAGCATCTCTGTCTTCCTCTCCCTCATTGTCTCTTGCTGGCTCCTGTGCTCCGTGTTGTGTGTCTGTGTGTATCCTTCTCCCTCTCTTTGTATGTCTCTCCCTCCTTCTCTCATCATGTCTTTGTCTCTGTCTCTCTCTCCGCTTCTTCTCTCTATAATTCTCTGTCTCTTCCTCCATCTACTACCAATCTTTGCCTTTCTTTGTCTCTCTCCCACGCTCTCCTTTTCTCTTTCTTCTCCTCCCCTTTTCCCCTCTCTACCTCATTGTTCTCTCCCTCTCTTTCTTCTCTCACCTTCTTTCTCTCCATCCCGAGGTCCGTCCATGGCTGGGACCCAGCCCCTTTCTTCCTCCAGCCCCTCAGCCTGACCAGACCCCAGTGCCCCACACCCACTAATCAAATCTGTGACCTGATTCAATTACACCAGCAAAAACGCAGACGTGTAACCTTGTTAATATCACGTTTATTAGAGGGAGGGGAGGAGAAAATTAAGATAGACTTCGTGTTGCTGCTAATTAGAAAAATTGAGACTTTACATCTGCGTAGCACTGAGCAACATGTGGTGGTGACAGATGTGGGCTCATTACACAGCTGCACGGGGGGGGTGGCATGCAGAAAATATTCCCAACCCAGCCTCTTTCCTGAGCGGCAGCCCCCGCCGTGCAGCGACCCCAGGCCTGATGACACCCTCAGAAGCAAGAAGCCCAGGACCTGGGAGGAGAAGCAGCAGAGTCCAGCAGCTGAGAGCCCAGCCCTGGACTCAGACCTGAATTCAGACCTCCTCATCTCTACTACATATCGGCTGTGTGACCTTGGGCCCGCCTTTAACCTCTCTGTGTCTTGATTTCCTAATTTTCACAGATACTGTTGGCGCCAGCCTCACAGAACTGGGGTAGGGCGAATGAAATAAGGCAAGTCAAGTGCTGAACGTGAAGTCTGCACAAGCTCAGACCTCCCGTGCTGGCTGCGGTGCGAGGGGTCAGTTGTGCTGTCGTAGCCCCAGAGTCTCTGCAGTGTCCAGCCCCATTCCACAGGCCTCCACCTCCCCTAACCTGACAAAGGCCAATAGGAGCTAGGGCTCAGACTACCAGTCCTGGGGGCTGCGTGCATCTGAAATGGCCCCATTTCAGCACTCTTCGACCTCGGATCCTGGATTTCACTTGTAAGGAAACCATGGAGGAAAGGGAGGATGCAGTGAAATCCCTGCTTCTGGGGGCCAGTTGGGGAAGGGGAGTAGGCCAGAAATAGTGCAGGGACAGGGTTATCAGATTTAGCAAAACAAACAAACAAACCAAAAAAGAAAACAAAAAAATAGAATACCAGTTAAATTTAGATTTCAGATAAATAACAAGACACTGTTAAGCATAAATATGTCCCGTGCAACATTTGGGATACGCTTATGCTAAATGGTGATTCATTGTTTATCTGAAATCAAATTTAACTTGGCATCCTTTATTTTAGTCAGCAACACTAAGTGGAGACTCAGGACAAGCTGGACCTGGGAGAGTGCCCAAGGCTCCCAGGAGCCCACTAGACACAGGTAACCAGCCATGGGTGGGGTAGGGGTGGGTTCCAGCCCCAGGAGCAGAGCCTAGGCCCCCCACCTGCAGTGCCTCTGTCAGAGCTGAGCCGAAAAGGACTCTGGCTCCCACTCACAGCACCCCCAGATCTCTTCCTGGTGATGGGCTCTGGGACCAGGAGAAGCCTACCTTCCACCAGCAAGGCAACCCGCAGTCAGAGCCACAGTGGATGAAGCATGAAGAAAGCTCATGAGATGCTGCCTCCTGTCTCCCTCTGCCTCTCCCTGCTTTTGTGGCAACCCCTTCGGCCCTGGGTCCCTTGAAGGGGTATCCCTGTAGGCAGCTAGGAGCACAGGCTCTACGGGAGCCAAGGTGGGGTTCCCCATCCCATATCTGCAGGGCTGCACGAAAGGGACTCACAAAAGCAGAGGAAAATCCCTTCAGGGCATCATGAACACCTCAGAGCCGAGGAGACTGAGAGCAGGTCAGAGGCTGGGTCACCTTTTCCCCAGACAGCGCCTTTCAGGCCTCCCAGGTCCTGGCCCACTTGTAGGGTCAGAGACAAAGGGAACCAGGGGAGGTGAGGGAGACAGAGCGGGACCGAGGGATGCATGGGTGATCCAGACGGCTGTGTCAGGCACGGCTGCAGAGGCCCAGGCTGAGCTTCCACGGCTGCGTCTGTAACAGGGGTGGGGGTAGGGGGGCAGCCTGGGCTAAAGTCTCCCAAGGAGGGGCCACACCACAGCCAGCCCAGGCTGTCCTCACAGCTCCAAAAGGAAGATCCTGGGACCCTCCCAGAGGCGAGCGCTGCCCTGGGCCCAGGAGGGGCTGCAGAGATTTTATAATGTGTTGTACCCCAGAGTCTAGCACAAGGTTTCATCTAGCAGACACTTACTACGTGCTGAGGACCGTTCTAAGCACTTTACAAACATCCATGAGTTCATTTTCCTAACAAGTGTCCTCGCCATCCCCACCCACTGCCAGCATCTAAGCTCCAACCTTCCCTGACATGCTCGAGGCCCCAGGAAGCTGACCTCCACCTGCAGCGTCACCTCAAGTCCCTTGCCCTCCAGCTGTGGGCTGGCTTCTGGCAACGGAAAACACCTGCACGAGATTAGGGATTCTAGCCGTGGCCGCATCCATTTCTCTATGGCTACCAATCTAGCTGGGCCCGGAGTAGGGGTTCCAAGACTCTGACCCTCACAGGCCTCTGGAAACATCTTTCCCTCCCTCACCCCTTCACCCTGGTGAGGGAAGAGGGGAAACTCTTTTCTGCTCTTGCTAGCCCATGTGGCCACACCATCCCTTACTGCAGGGCTAGGAGTCCAGCTGTCAGGGTTAGACCTTATCTGATCATTGAATAAATGAGACCTCAGCCCCTGGAGCTGGAAAGACTTGAGGCTGAGATTCCACTGCCTTGTGAAGCTGGGATAATGCAGGCCCAGACCCCATGCCTCAGAATGAGATTTATAAGACCCACGACCAAGTCCGAGTTCACTGTTCACTAAGAGAGTCCTGGGAAAACTCCTGGCCAAGGCACGAGGTGAGCTTCAATCATCATTCTAGACCAGTGGTTCTCAGCCAGGGCAATGCTGTCCCGTAAGAGACACTTGGCAAAGTCTAGAGATATTTTCGATGATCCAAATTAAGGGATGGGGTGCTCTGGCATCTGGCAGGTAGAAGCCAGCAATGCTGTCAAACATCCTATAATGCACAAGACAGTCCTCCACAACAAAGAACTCTCCAGCCCAAAACGCCTGAGAAACCCAGGTTCCCCCACTCAGAGAACCACAGAATCTCAGGACTCTCAGAGAACCACTGATCTGATTACAGGTGAAGATACTGAGAACCCAAGAAGACCTGAAGGTCACTACCCAGTTAGAAGTAGCCAGTATTCAAGTCCAATTTTACCTCTAGAGTAAATATCAGAGTAGATACTAGCCAGTATCCAAGGCCAACCTTTTACATCTAGAGCCTAACACAGAACCTGGCACCTGGACCCAGCCTCTCTGTTCCAAGTGGGCTCTCAGCTGGTCCTAAGCTGCCTCCCCAGACCAGGATGAGGTGAGATCTAGGATGGTGGGTCCTAGGGACCTCTTTTCCCTGGAAGATGGGTCCAGAGAGCTTTTCCTTGGTGAGTTCTCCCCTTCCTACAAGTGCTCCTGTCAAGAACGCACACTCGTGCACTCATGCACATACACACACACTTTCAGGCACATGTGTGAGCTGTAGTTGCATCGTCAACAGCCACCAGCTCGTCCACATTCCTCTGTTGGCCTCAAGGGGATCTCCTTGGAAATCCCTGCTCTTTTTCTGCTGTCAGAAAGCCTTGTCGAGGGCAAACATTGATCCTTTGAGGGTAGAAGTGATTTTTGAAACAGTTCCCAGCCAGTAGTATTTATTCTGGCGAGCTCAGAACGGAACGGGCCATCTTAGGAAAGGTCTAAGAGGGAGCTGCATATGGAGGTGAAGGTTTTGCAGAGTGGTTCTGGAGGTGACCAATGGGGAGCCAGGGCCGTTCCCAGCTGGGACCACAGGCATGGAATCCCATGCTGGGAATAGGGCTGGAGAACAGGAGTGGGGTGAGGACTTGTTTGAGGAGAGTCAGTCCCCAGATGGCCGGAGACAGAGTGAGCCCAGCCCCCACCCACGGGAAAGGAGAAGCAGACCCATGGCTCAGCCTATGGCTAAGAGTGGGACCAGAATATGAAGGACAGTTGAAGCTTTGGGGGCCATCCGGCATCTGTTCTCCTTTATTGGGATAACCACATCAGGATCTCCTTTCAGGGAACTGTGGTCATCCTCCACTGTCATCACTGGAATCAAAGCCGTAGCACAAATGAGGAGTCTTTTTTTTAATACTTATTTATTTATTTGGCTGTGTCGGGTCTTAGTCGCGGCATGCTGGATCTTTCGTTGCAGTGTGCGGGCTTCTCTCTAGTCGGGGCACGCGGACTTAGCTGCCCCGCGGCATGTGAGATCTTATTCTCCAACCAGGGATCAAACCTGCATCCCCTGCATTGGAAGGCAGATTCTTAACCACTGGACCACCAGGGAAGTCCCGAGAAGTCTTTTTTGACAGTTGCCAAGGTACAGACGGTGTAAGGAAACAAACAGGCTGATAAGACAGCAGTGGAATGCCATTCCCCTCCTTAGGGCTGAAGGGAGACCTGGGACTATGGAGAGAGACTGTCCAGCAGGAGACAGAGTCCAATGGGGACAGTGACCGCCAGAGCCAGTGCAACACCGGAGTGGGAACGGGGTATGGAAGAAAGACCCCAACCTCCCTCTTCTTCTGCCCTCTGATCTCCTCCATTGGCCAAACCCAATGGGAAGCCCACACGCAAATCTGGGGGTCAGCTTTCTGGGGCCCAGAGAAGGGCAGAGATAGGAACGGGGGAAAGAGAGAGGGCAAATGGAAAATAACCAGCGTACCTGTCCGCTTTGACCGAGAGATGGGCACTAACCCTGAACTAGGCCAATCAGACTTTGCTCTCCCACGACTTTAAATTCCACCAGAAAGAGAAAAACAAGAAAAAAATCCATTCATTCCCATAATGGTGCCTGTACCACAGTCACACCCAAACCTCACAGAGGGGCCCCAGTGAAGGAACATCAGACAAAGCCCTCATCCTGTCCCACCCATTCTCCACCTTTAAGACCAGGCAGAGCTTACCAATGAGCCATGGATGTCTCCAGGCAGCTCCTGCTGATGGCTTTATAATGGGGTCGCCTGGACACCTTAAATCACACTAATAAGCCACAAGAACCCCCATGTGGGGTGCTGGCAGGAGACCACGCCATCACAATGGCCAGAGGGGAGACCTTTTTACTTCTTTTCCCCAGAAACTACTCAATAACTGCTTTTAGCATCTTTTTTCAATAAAAGAGGAATGAAATGTAAGGGGCATATTAACATTGCTCTCATTTTCAATTAGTCCAAATGATCGTGTTAAAAGCTATTAATAAACCACCACGCATGGAGGCCACTGGTGGAGGGATTCATCAGGGAGCAATTGGCAGCCCACAGTGGAGTCTTGCACCACTGCTAAGGACCCCTCCCTCGTCTCACCTCACCTCCAAAGCCGTAGGGACCCACCACGTTCCCACGATGCAGGGAAGGGTAGGATGAGGGACTGGAAGCATCTGCTAAGATCTGAGAAAAGGAAAGGATCCCCACACCCACAATGCTCCTCAAACCTGGGAAGAAAGGAGAGCCTGGTTTGGAGTTTTACAAACAATTGGCCAGTTCTATCAGTTACCATAAGGAAAAATGGCCGCATGGGCCAAGCTGGGTCATCCTGGGTGGTCCTCCCCTGTCTTCCAGGGATACTCCAGATTACACACAATGGTTTACAACTCAGCAATCAGTGCAGAACTCTCCCGTGCCAGCTCTGGTCCACTAGTGGTGGCTGCCTCCACGCACTGTGCTGAAAGGATCCTAAGGCTTTAGTCTCTCACTGGGAAAAGTGACTTAACTGATTAGTGATGTCTGCCAGGGCAACGATTAGTTGTCATGTATCCAACATTCCTGTTGGGAGAGTGACTATGTTCTTTGGTCCATTCACCAGCTGGAGGTGGCTTCCCTTCCAACTATGCTCAACTGAACCAAACCCCTCCAACCTGCCTCCTCTCACCCCCTCCATATGAGTGGCCCATGACGCAAACTAGCATCCGGAACAAAAAGGCCAGTAAATGCCTTGGCTGGACCCCAGAGGCAGGGCTCGCACTAACCCTCACCCCTGTTACCTCACAGTCTGAATTTCACATCCAAGACTCCCACAGACAGCCAGCAGAGCCCTCAACAAGAAGAGACGCCAAAGGATCCCGGAAGGTCCAAAGAGATGTTTCTTTGGATTAGGATCTCCCTAACCAGGGAGACCAGGGCATTTCATGTGCTGTGCTTTGGTTACATCCCTAAGAAGGAGGAAGTAGCCCCTGCCTGCTGCACTCAGACCTCACAGTTCCTGCATCCCTTTCTCCATCCCTCACTCCACTCCTCAAACCAGATTCTAAAACTGAAAGAAGTGCTGGCCACAGACCAAGCCTTGGGGACCATGATGGAAGTAGACAGCCAAGCAGTGTAGTCCTCTGATGGACCCAGCCCCGGATGAACAAGAGCCCCATCCTTGGTTTCTAATAACTCCCACCTCCACCCCATGATTGATGGTGGGCCCATGCATCATGCCCCCCTTTCTTCTCCCACGGAGGTTTTTCTGTTAGGTTTTGCTAAAGCAACCTGCAAATTAATTTAATATCCTCCTTTGGTTGGGAGCTATGAAACCGGGCTCGAGGCTGATGATGCATGAACCATCGGTGGCAAGTATTTAATCTCTGGACAATGGATAGAGATGTTAGTGCACGCCACACTAAATTCTATTTACGCTGCCTATTAAGGGCAGTCAAGCTGAAGGGAATCGGTGCACATTACAGGCCCTAATGGGAGAGGAAGCTCCACAACAGTACATTAAAGGCGGAAAATGAATTAGGAGAGGACTGTGGAGGAGAAGGCAGGCAGGCCGAGGGGTTGTCTGCAGATAACTCTTCCTGTCAGCCCAGCGCACACACCCAGCCCCACTGCTCGGTTGTGCCAAGGAGAGAAGCCACAGTGGTCCCCCTCAAAGACCTGATCTGGGGCTTCCCTGGTGGCGCAGTGGTTGAGAGTCAGCCTGCCGGTGCAGGGGATGCGGGTTCGTGCCCTGGTCCAGGAGGATCCCACATGCCGCAGAGCGGGTGGGCCCGTGAGCCATGGCCACTGAGCCTGCGCGTCCGGAGCCTGTGCTCCGCAATGGGAGAGGCCACAACAGTGAAAAGACCTGATCTGTGGGTACCACCCACCCAGGGCTCAGGGATGTGGGGGCCACCATCCTGTGGGTGAAGAAAGAAAAGGGGGCTGGAATCATCTCAGGCCACCAACACAGCCACCCTTCCCGTTGGAGGTGGGTCCACTTGGAGGTCTGGGGCACCCTCCATCCCTCCAGGTTCACTGATACTTTGGGTCCTTCCACAGGCAGGAGGAAGCAGGCAGTGGCCGTGGAGAATAACTCTGCATGCTGCTGCTGCTTTTGCTATGACATTACTGGGCAAACCTTGGGAACGGCTGTTGTTGTGCAGGAGAGGAGACCTACAGGGACTTTGGGTGAGTCACGTGACCACTTTGAGCCCCAGTTTCCTCTCACTTTCTCAAGTAAGGTGAGGGCTTGAGTCTTCCTGGGCTCACACGGCACCTCGGTCCTCCCCTTTTCTGTCTGTCTATTTCCCCTAGAGTGTGTTGTTTCCCCAGAACCCAGCATATAGCTGTGCACAGAGAGGGCATCAGCCAACGCTTGCTTGTTAAAGAAAGAATTTGCCCAAGGTCACCCACCCAGCAGGTGAGCACCTCAGCCAGGATTAACACTAGATCTGTCTGACTCCCATCACACCTCCATTCTCAACACCCCTCTTGTAAACAGGTGACTCCTGGGGTTCTTGGGAAAAAATCTAAGCTGGCCTTCTCTCCCCAAAGCCAGACAGCAGAGTGGGGACCGCAGGGGGTCCCAGCCTCCTTCTTCCTGCAAGGTAGAGAGTGTGGAATGTAATTTAGCCAGCTCAGATGTTGGGGCCTCAGAGAGAGGATATCAGTACGAGGATAGTATTTCTGGGCTATCTAGTTAGGGAGAGGTGGCACAGGCTGCCTCTAACAGGATGAAATGTTAGGACCCCACCATCATTGGAGGATGCCCACAGCCAGCCAAGCCCTATACCTCGATCAGCTGCAAGATCTCCAGAAAGACATGGGGTACTGGGATGAGGGGTAATGGCTCAAGGAACTGCCCAAACTACCAGAAATGGATGGGTAAGCCTTCAGAGCAAGCCCCCAGTTCCTGAATATGTCCAAAATCCTTAAGGTCAGAGCTTCCTACTCAGAGCTTCCAGAATACACTCTGGCATTTCACACTATACCTCTTCACATGTTGTTTCCTCTATTTGAAATACCCCTTCCCCACATCTCCTGGCCTATTCTTACCTGTCCATTAGGACCCAAACTTCTCCTCCAAGAAGTCTTCCGTGAACCCCAGAGGCTGAGTTAGATGCCCATCACTTATTCTGCCACAGTGTCCTGTGCTGCCTTCATTGTAGCACTTACTGTCCTATGTCATTATAGTCAGGACACATCTCTGATTCATTCTGTATGCCCAGTTCCAGGTACTTGGTAGGGCACAGGGAATATTTGTTGAACTGAACTGAAACGACCCACTGATTCTAGCCAGCCATTCTGTGCAGATGTATTATAGCCCCTGTCATGAAGATTACACTTATACAACACCCTAGTCATATACAAAAGCATTGGATTATTGTAGGCTGTTACATATCACTATCACTAACTGGCTATATTTATCACAAACAGAAAGGATTACATATTAACCATGGGGGAGGGGAGGTGGCAAAGCAGTACTCAGAAGTGAATTTGTAGTTTTGTTTGCATCTTTAAGAGAACAAAGAGGACTGAAAATAAATTATCTTGGATGATTTCCGGGTAAATATGACAGATTAAAAACATATCCAACTTCCGAAACTTTGTTGCTATTGCCTTTCCTATTCTCTCCATCCTTGTGGGTTATGTCTTTTAAGAAACGCCCTTTGCTGTTCTTCTAATGGGAGCTGGGAGGTAATTAGCACCTCTGATGTGGCTACATGGCAGCAATGAGAATGTGCCTTTCAGATCTCCAACTTCAGGGTAATTGATCAACTGCCCCAGCTGCTATGCCCAGAATCTATCACCACATTCACTCCCAGCCCCCGGATGAACAGAGCAGAAATACTAAGGCAGATCTATTCCTAGAATATGTATGTGTGAGACTCCCTTGACAGTTGATTTAGGCTCAAGAACTCCCCTTGGCTTTGTTGAACCTTGGAACTACGTAGCACTCTACTGCTTTTATCTGCTCAACCATCCTTCTTTCCCTCTCTCCTCCAAAATGGTTAGCACTGCATCATGGTCTGACAGCCCTCCCAGCCTCCTCCTTCATAGGTGCTTTCACCAATAAATCTCTTGTACCGTTAATCCAATCTTGGTGTCTACTTCTTGAAAGAACCAAACTAGCACACTTGAGAAAACCTGATCCTAAGCCAGCAGTGGAGAAAACTGGGAACCAGCCTGATTCACCTTGGAATTTCCAGAAGACTTCGGAATTGAAGGCATCAAGTACCACTGTGAGTGGGGAGTGAAAGAATAGCTAAAAGAAGGGGAATCCGTACAAAGCTTAGAAAAGTACCTGGCTAGGAATGTAAAATGGTGCAACCACTATGGAAAACAGTATGGCGGTGTCTCAAAATAGTAAACCTAGAACTACTGCATGATCCAGCAATCCCACTTCTGAACGTATTTCCAAAGGAATTAAAATCAGGATCTCGAAGAGATATTAGCACTCCCATGCAGCACTAGTCACCATAGTCAACATATGAAAACAACCTAAATGTCCATCAATGGATGAATGGATTTTTTTAATGTGATGTATACGTACAATGGAATATTATTGAACCTTAAAAAAGAAAAAGAAAAACCTGTAATATGCAACAAAATGAACAGACCTTGAGAATATTATGCTAAGTGAAATAAGCTAGCCACAGGACAAATACTGCATGATTCCATTTACACGTAATATATAAAAAAGCCCAATTCATTGACGCAAAGAATAGAACTGTGGTTGTCAGGGGCTGGAAGAAGAGGGAAATGGGCAGTTGCTAACAAATGGGTATAAAATTTCAGTTGTGCAAGATGAGTTAAGTTTTAGAGATCTGCTGTACAACATTGTTCCTGCAGATAACAATACTGTATTGTGCATTTCAAATCTGTTAAGAGGGTAGATCTCATGTTAAGTGTTCTTACCACAATAAAAATTTTTTATTTTAAAACTTAAAAGTACCTGGAACATAGTAGTGGTTATATAAATGTTTGTTGAATAAATATAAATAAAAGTGGTTTAAAATATCTTTAAGTAGCAGTGAGATTCCCTAGAGCTTCTCTTCTACTCTTCCACAAAGAAGCAATTGCCCCTGCCCTATCTCAGCAGATGAATGGAGAGTTTTCCTCCAGACAGTATAAGACAGAGAATCTCTAGAAAAAGGACACCAGGCACTGCTGAGAGCAAGGTTCCTTACTGAAAATAGGAGGAAAAAAGTGAACTTACACACATTAGATTTTTAGACCTCCCTATGCTGTCCTCCCACTTGGCTCTCGGAACCCTGACAGTCAAAACTTTACCTCCAGGAGGGAGACTGAAAGAATCCCCTCTAGGAGTCTACTCATCCCAAAAAGAGAGACCTAAAAATGATGCCCTCTGAGGCTGCTCTACCAAATAAGCCGCAGATCACCCAATGGAGAAGGTCAGAGACAAGTCCCACCCAGACACTCAAAGTGTCCAGTCAGCTGGTGAGTTCCCCCTTCTTCAATGGGAATAGACAACTAAGGATCAACAGACATCTGAGAAAGGCCCCTAACATGCAAGATGGAAATAAAAGCAAATACATGCCAGGTGAGAAGCAACTGGAGAAAAGAGAAACTATGCTATTCAAAAAATATATATGTTATCCTATTTATATGAAGTGTCCAGAACAGACAAACATAGAGAGACAGAAAGTAGATTAGTGATTGCCTAGTCCTGGGTAGAGATGAGAGGTTGAGGGGTGATAACTAAAGGGTACAGAGTTTCTCTTGGGGGTGATGAAAATGTTCTAAAATTGATTGTGGGGATGATTGCACAGCTCTGTGGATATACTAAAAACCCTTGAATTGTATACTTACATGGGTGAATTGTATGTGGTCTGATTTATATCCCAATAAAGCTATTACCAAAAAATTACATATATACTATCTTATATATAATATATACTGAGAAATAAGAAAAGAGATTGCATCAAACAAATGCAGAATAATATAAAAAGGAACATTCAGAGCACATACAAAAGGGCCTTAGAAATTTAAAATGCAGCAGTTTAAATAAAATACTCAAGAGTTTGAATATAAGAGGGATACTCCTCAGAAAATAGAGCAAAAAGACAAAATGGAAAACAGAAAAGATGAGAAAATTAGAGAACCAGCCAAAGATGTCCAGACTCCAAATGATGAGCATTATGAAAAAGCAGGGCAGAGACAATAGAGGAAGAAAGTTACTAAAATTATTCAAGAGAATTTCTGAGCACTGAAGAATATGAGTTTCCATAGAAGGAGTTTAGAGAAAGGATGAAAATAGTCTCACACCAGGCATATTATAATGAAATGTTAAGAAAATATCAGGTCCCTGGATAAAAAGAAAAGATCCTTCAAGCTTCTAGAGGGAAAAAAACAAAGCAGATCCAAGAAAGGATCAGAAATCAGAAATGCTTCAGATGCGTCAACAACTAGAAGACAATGGGGCAGAATGTATTCGTTATCTATTGCGTATAACAAACTAACCCAAAACTTAGCAACTTAAAACAACAATAAACATTTATATCTCACACAGTTTCTGTGGCTCAGGAATTTAGTAGTGGATTAGCTGGGTGGTTCTGGCTCAGGGTCTTTCATGAAGTTATAGTGAAAGTGTTGGCCAGAGTCATAGTCATCAGAAGGCTTGACTGGGGCTGGAGGATCTACTTCCAAGATGGTGCACTCACATGTCAGTCCAGCTGATATTGACCACTGGCAGGAGGTCTCAGTTTCTCATCATGTGAACCTCTCCAAAATGCTGCTTGAGTGTCCTCGTGACACAGCAGCTAGCTCCCCTCAGAAAGAGTGATCTTAGGGTTAGAAGCCACATGTCTTTTATGACTGTCATTTCCATAATATCCCACTGGTTACGAAGATCATCCCTGTTAAATGTGGGAAGGGACCATACAGGGCATGGCTACTAGGAGATGAGAATTGTTAGGGGCTGTTTTGGAAGCTGGTTACCAAAGACTTCCCTCAAAATTATGAAGGAAAATGAATTCCAAGCAAAAAAAAATATTGCTACCAGCCAAATATTCATCAAGTCCGAGAATAAAATAAGGATATTGTCAGACATGAGAAGTCCTTGTTTTTTTGCCTCTCATGTATCTTTTTTTAAGACACAGCTAGAGAAGATGTTCCACCAAAATGAGTGTATAAAGCAAGAAAGAGGAAGACAAGATTCAGAAAAGGGGATCTCCAACCCAGGAGCGAATGACAAGGAATCCCCAGTAGGATGGGGAAGGGAGAGCCCAGGATGACAGTTGTGTGTCAGGCTTAGAAGGCATCCAGGCCAGATGCGATCAAGGCAGAGCCACCAGAGAGACATCTTCCAGAAGGAGATTGATAGAATATCTGTCTGTTTGAGTGTCTTCATAGGTGATTTAAGCAATTAGTAAGGAACTAGTGTTGAACCAAAGATGAACACATAGCAAACCAAGCCTCAAAAGAACCAAGACAAATATTAACTCCAGCGAAATTAAAAGTTTTGTGGGGAAGGAACAGCAATAATAGTTTACTACCTAGCTAAGACCTGAAGAGTGTTTACATAGCCATAATAATGTAAATATTAAATATCAATCGTAACACAATTAAGATATATCTATGCTGGCAGAGGGGCAGGTGAGAAGTATGTATGAGTGTGGAAGGAACGGGTAGAGGAAAGAAAATTAAATCTTCACCTTCCATGATGAGAAATCAAGATATAATGCCTACGCCTGAAAAAGCAGAAGTACACGTTTTGTAGAGACACAGAGGTAAATATCTCAATCTGCTGAAAGAGGGGAAGCTGGTTGCCTCTAGGGGAGGGAACATGGGAGAGAAACTGCTGGAGGGGTTTGCAGCACACCTTGTAGAACTTCTTGACTCTCTAAGTACAGGTAAAACTTGGACCAGAAAAATTAAAACTAAAGAGAAAACTGAAACTACTTTCAGAAAAATAACAACAAACCATATCACAAAAAATCGAGACACAAAAGTAAAACTTGTTCATGGACACCTCCTCTTCCTATACTCTCCCCTCGACAGTTCTTCATTTCATTTCCCCCTCCATCAACCAAGCTTTGAAGTAAGACAGACTGGGATTCAGAGCATGACTTGGCCACTAACTCACTGTGTATTTGTGTATTGTTGGGTTAGGGCAGTTCAGTCCTATTTTCTTAATATATATTTTTTCCTTGTACTTAGAGAGAAATACATAAACATATATTTTTCTATGTATGTATGTAATATATATGTATATAATATATATATAATATATACGTATGTATTAAGAAAATAGACCTGCCCAAACATAAGAATGTATATATTTATGTATATATTATATAGAAAGAAAAGGTAATAAATTTATAAATATATTCTACATATACTATGTATAACCATATATATATATATAACTTTATATACATATATAAAGATATACACAGGTTTTCAACTATCTGGTTGAAAGTGCCCCTAACCTCAAAGTTGTTCACGGTGAACTGTATTTGGAGATAGGGCTTTCAGTAGGTAATTAAGGTTAAAGGAGATCATAAGAGTAGGGCCCTGATCCAATAGGATTAGTGTCCTCATAAGAAGAGACCCCAGAGAACTTGTTCTGTCTCTCTCTACACACATGCAGTATAAAAAAGGAGATCCTTAGATTGAAGAAACCTGGAGTCATCTACCCTTACATGTTAAAAGTGAGGAAGCAATGGTAATATCAAAATGCACTGAGATTTTATTCTGTGCACTTTGCATACATTTTCTCACCTAATGTTCAGCAAGACGTTATGAGATTGCCACCATCATTATCTCCATTTCACAGGTGAAGAACTGGGGCCTCAGAGATTAAGCAGCTTGACTAAGGCCATGCAATGAGTTAAGAGGCAGGGAAGGAATTCATGACAATCATAACATGGTAAGAGGTGTCCAAGTGAGAAATCTTACTATCCTGAGACCACAGTGCTGGAAGCCATCCTAGCCTACCCCTGACCTTCAGTGCTGACCTTGCTGCCTCATGCTCCCAACTCCCCTCACTCTTCTGGGAAATTAGTAAATCTAGAAATGCCCTGGTCATTTGGACCTTGTCATCCCTGCAGCCATTTCTTTCAGGACTTGGCTCCAAGTGTCCTCCTCTCTGAAGCCCTTCCTCACAGCCCCCAGGGAAACAACCACTCCTCACCTTGCACCCCCTGCTTTCCATCCATCATAGAAATGCAATGTTGAATTAATGCAATTCAACAAATATGTATTGAGCATCAACCAGGTGACAGGCACCATGCTGGGCACTGGGAGTGGAGCAGTGACCAATCATGGTCCCCACCCCTATAAGGACAGACTGACAATAAACATATTATTACATACAGTGTGAACATGCTAACGCCATCAAGTCCTCCATGCTGTCAGCCACCCGAGGGGGTCATAAGTAGCTACAGGGGTCAGGGAGAATACCCTGATCTGATGAAGGGACTTCTGAGACCTACACAGTGGGGAGTGAGACAAGCAAAGGCATCAAGGGATAGATGATGGGCAGCATGGAAAGCGTTCCAAGTGGAAAGGACATCTTGTTCAAAGACCTGAAGTTTTGTTTTGTTTTGTTTTTAATGTGACTGCTTCCAAAAAAATAAAATGCAAAAGAAAGAAATTGGTCCAAAAGCATGCAATTGAGAGTGGTAACAAATGGGGCTACAGGGCTCAGTGGGGTCTCGTAGACCTTGGGAAGGACTTTTGTCTTTATCTAAAGGAAGTTGAAAGCCACTGGAGAATTTTAAGCAAGGGAGTGACAGAGGTACATTTCGGAAAGATCATGCGGGGTGCTGTGTGGAGAGAGAATTATAGGACCAAGAGTGCCAGTAAAGAGACCCAAAAGATGGTGATCGAGGTCTTCCAGGAAAGAGATGGTGGTGGGCAGCAGCAGGGTTGCTGGAGGAGATGGAGGCAACGTGGGCAAAGGCAAGGTATGGAATGCTTCAGAGCCTTAAAGGTGGAAGAGATGATGGACATGAAGTTGGGGGAGGTGAAGTGGAGGAAGATGAAAAATAATGATGGAAGTTTCCAGCTTGGGCCTTAAAGGGGATGGAGTGCTCTCCCTGAAATTCCCTTCAAAGAAGTTATGGGCATTATTGTTTCACTAAACTGGGGTATTCCCACCCACAAGGCCTGGCCTAGAGAGACAGGGAAGGGACAAAATGGGGAGGGAGAAAAGAATGCACCAGGATGAGTTTCCTGTCTTTGAACCCCCTCCCCGCCCTGTCCCACTTCCAACCACCCATGGCCTATTCCTTCAAGGACAACTTCTGTCACAGCTGCTGGCAGCTCCCACCCACCAGCTGTAGCCCCACTGCTAGAAATTAAGCTGTAGTGTTTACGGGACTTAATTAACAAAATCACTCATCATCCCAGGAACTCACTGACTATCTGGACGTGACAACAGTTGAAATAAATTAGCCCAGTGCCTAGTGAGGTCATCTTCAATCCAGTCTGGGGTCCTAGTTTACCCCAGACCCCCTGGCCCTCCTCTGGGGCCTCCCCTCCAACCTCCAGTCCCCAGGAGCCCTTGCAATTAATAGCTAATTAACAAACGAAAAAAACCTACCAGGTGGAACAACAGAAAGACATTCTCAGCCCACAAAAGCAAGTCATTACGTGGTGTGGGCAGGTCTGGAAAAAAAAATCACTTATGAGATAAATCAATGGCTCTCCCCAGTCTTGAGGGTCTGTTAGGGTGGAGGAAGGCTCCTCAAGATCAGGAAAGTGATTTAAAGGAAAAATTAAGCCTCACCCATTTCCTCTACAGCTAATCACAAGCCAAGACATTACGAAGTCTTCATTTTTCCAGGCTTGCTGTAGTCACTTTAAGGATGAAGGTAAAGGGTTTACTTAAACAATACTTCTTGTGCACCTATCATGAAACGGGGGCTAGAGAACAAAGCAGGACAGATGTGACCCCTGCTCTCACCCATCTTTATATTCCAGTGGTTTGGAGACAAACAATAATCAAGAAAATAAGAGCAAGCTCTTTCAGAGACTGGTAAGAACTATGAAGATGATGTGATGAGGAATATTGGGCCAAGGGCTACTTCACAGGTAGGATGGTCAGAGAGGGTTCTCCCAAGAGATGACACTTGAACCAAGCCAGCCATGCTAGGAGCAGAGGGAAGAACGTGTGTGACAGGGGGTACAGCTAGTGCAAAGGTCCTCAGGTGGGAAAGATGTCAGCAGGGGGAACAGAGAGAAGGCCAGTGTGGCTAGACAGAGAGAGTGAAGAGAAAAGTGGGTAGTGGGTAAGTTTGAAGAGACAGGATCTGGTTGGGCCATATAGGCCACCATAAAGGGTATATTTTTATTCTGGATGAACTGGAAACTTAGAGGGGTTTAATCAGGGAGCAACATGATAGCAGAAATATAAGTGGAGGGTGCAGCACACACTCAGGGCCTTTCATATCCCTCCACGTTAACTCCTGCCTGACCCTTAAAGTCTCTAGTGTGTCACAGGCCTTCGTGAACTATGTCAGAGTATTCATTTCCAATAGGCATCGCTGTCACCTCCTACTCAAAATTTACTCATTCCACAGGTGGAGAAACTGACATGGCCTCTTAGTGAGTACTTTCCCGGTATGAGCCAGGGCTTTACATGCACGGTCTCATAGAAGGCTCACAACAGTCCAATGAGGTGGGTGGTATTGTCTCAGTTTAACGCATGAGGAAACTGAGGCACAGAGAGAGAAGTTAAGTAAGTTGCCTAAGAAATTAGAAAGTACTGGAGCTGGGATTCAAACACAGGAAGTCTGAGTCCGGAGCCCAGTTCTGACACTACACCATGTAGGCTTCATGGATTAAATCACTTCCCTGAGATTTCAGAGCCCACTCAGGCCTGGAATTCAAGTCTCTTCATGGTCACCTGCATGCACCTGTCCAAGATAAGCCTCCCCTGTGTCAGGAATTCACCTCTGAATGTCATAGGGTGGCTGTGAGTGTTAAATGAGGAACATATGCAAAGAAGCCAACACAGCGCCCAGCATGATGCCTAGCATTTAGCAGGAACTCCGTAGATTTTTCTTTTTTTTTTTTAAGAAAAGAAAAACACTTCTACTCATGTTAAAGTGAAGCCCCATTTTCTCTGAATTGAACATGGGAGACTGGGCTGGGAGGAAGGGAGCCTATTCTCTAGTGTGGACCAGAAGAATATACCCATCCCCAAAGATAGACCTGACTTTAACAAATGTTTTAAAGACTTGTTTTTAAACATGTATGCTTAATTTCATGAGTCAGTTGGAAACTGATATTTTGTAAAACCTTTAAACAGGGTCTCTTGTAGTATCTTAAAACTCCAGGGGGCCGAGCATTATGGTGCAGCCAAGTTACTGCCCTCTGGGACCAGAGAGCAAGTGTCCTTCCCACCCCCATCTGTGAGGCAATGCTGGCCCGTGACCTTGGCGAAGCAGAGAGCAGCTCTTAAGGAGCAGCGAGAGGCTCTCCCACTCTGCTAGAAATGTCTTGACTGAGAGCCTGATGGCTTGGTGAGACTCATGCCACCAACGCAGTCCAGAGAGAAAAAGAGGAAAAGCTAGGCTCCCAGGGTTCACGACTGAGAGCGGGGCAACAGCTGGGCATGAGACGGCTCTTATGTGTCTGGCTCACGGGTTTGCAGAAAAGCCAAAGATCTTCCTGCCAACCTGGCAAAATGAAGAGGTCTGTTTTCTGTCATTTGAAGGCTCTTCTTGCTCATGTGATGAGTCCCGATTAAATTGGCACATCCCTCACCTTCCTCCTCCCCACTGCCCTCCTCCTCCCCTCTGCCCTCCTCCTCCCCTCTGCCCTCCTCTCCTTCCTTTCACCCCCATCTCTGGGCTCCATTCCCTTCCAGACCCTGCCATCCAGCCCCTCCCTCAATGCCTCCTTAAAAGGTCCTTTGGGGGCTGAACCAGTGCCTGGGTCAGTGGCAGAAGGCACAAGAGGCCACCAGCCCGACTCCCCTACCTCGAGGACAAGTCAGGGACTGTCCCCATATGCAAAACAGCAGGCTCCTGAATTCATAATTGGACGTTCCATAATGTAATTATGAAAGATGAAATGCTCCTCTCAATGAGAAGGCTGTAAATAGAATAATTAATTTTGTGTTTGCTTGAACAATTCTGTATTATGGACCTTACAGTGGAACTGAAATTAATTAAGTGCACCGGGATTTATGGAGGAGGTGAAGAGAGAGGGAAAAAAAGGATTAATCCGAAGTAAAAGATAGATGAGTCTGGGAGTATAATGATGTGTTAGCCTGGGGTATTCTTTAACAAGTTTACCAGGCACATTCTGGGTACCAAAGGCATGTGCGGACAGAATTATCTCAACTAATACAGCTGCTGGTCAAAAAGCCAGTGAGCTGGAGGTGGATGGATTGGGACAGCAGGGTCCCTGAGGGGAGCTAGAGACAGGGACAATTTTTGACCTGGCCAGGAGGGGATATGAGCAGAGTGGAAAGAGGGGCACCTAAAGCAGAAGACACCCCACCCACAGCAATGCAGGGGACAGTAGAAAGGTCTTAGGGGTCACAGAGAGGGTGTACTGGGTGGGCACCTGAATGTTATTCACAATATTTCCTAGAACGAGTTGTTTGCATATGTGTCTCTTCCACTGACCACAAGTTCCCTAAAGGCTGTGATGCAGTGCCTACCTTGATACATGAATGGAGAAAGAATGAACTTGCCTAGTGAGCTTGGGGATGAGGCTGAATTCCACTTCGACAGAAGCCTGGCAAGTTAGGTGGTGATTTGACTGTTGATTAATGAATTGATTGGTCTTCAAAATGTCACCTGTGTGTCAGGCCACATGTTATGGGACAGTTTTCTAATTACTCTTTGGAACCCCTGGGTTGCTCAGGGGCTGGAGAGGGAGGAAGGAGGTCAGTTACCCAGCTCCTGGTTCTAGACATGTGGCAAATGGTATTTTCCAAAACTAGCTCCAGCAGTATTGCCAGTCCCACATGCTCTTCTAGTCCATCTTCTCCCCTTGAACCCAGACAGGAAGGGACATTCTGGGCCAGATCATAAAAGGCATCGTGGCTTCTGCCTGCCTCTCTCTCTCTTTGGGTGCCTGCTGTTTGAACCCAACCTCCATGCTCCTCCAACTCTCCCTCCATGAGGAAGCCCAAACTAGCTCACAGGGAGAGACAACATGGGGAAGAACTGAGGCCCCAAAACTAAAAGCCACCATCAACTACCAGACATGAGAGTGAATGACCTTTCAGCCTCCAGCCCCAGCCTTCAAGTCTCCCAACAGATATTGTGGAATAGAAGCAATCTATCTGCTCTGTGCCCAAATTCCTGACTCACAAAAACCGTGAGACATAATAAACGATTATTGTGTTTTAAGCCACTACTTTTGGGGATGATTTGTTACACGGCAGTAGATAACTAGAACAGGCCTCCACTTAACCAGAGTGGCACGCACTTTTATCTGCTCTTTATTTCAGAATCCCAAATCAGAATTTTCCTTTTAGGAAAAAAGAGGGTCTGTGGCTACAAAGGTTTGAAAACACACTGGTCTGATGGGAAAAAAAAAAGTACACACACACACACACACACACACACACACACACACTAGTTTGGCATCTCACAGACCTGGGTTGAAGCCCAGCTCTGAGCTTTCCAGCTGCGTGACCTTGCACTACTCCTGTCACCACTCTAAACTTCCTTCTCTTCATAGATAAAATGGGGGTATGACAGTAATTCACAGAGTTATTGGGAGGATTTTAAGAGAACTATGAAAGTAACCAGCCCTGAAGCCAAGAAAGTGTTCCAGTTAAGAGTAATGCTCCAGAGTCAGACGGACCCAGGCTCAGATTCCAGCCTGGTGCCCTCTGGTTTTGTAATTATATACAATGCACTTCTCTGGACCTCAGTTTGCCATCGCACAATGGGAATAATAATTGCACCCAGCTCTTGGTCTAATGCAGGCAAAATGCACATGGTAAGTGCTCGGTAAACAGCAGCCTGTCATCTGATTGATGCTCATCAACTCGAGTTCCCTCTTCTTCCTTCCCTGAGCCCAAACAGGCATCAAAGCAGCCACTAGTGCCTCTCAAATGCCTGTCTTTGAACAGCCAGATGTGAGGACTCAATGACTCTCCCAGGAAGCCTGAGCATCCCTGACCCTGTGTCGAGGCAGACGTGTGGGACCGAGCAGCGGGGGCAGTTCTGGGCAATAGACACCTGTTCCTACTCCAACATGTGTCCTCTGCAAGCACTAAGACAGTAAACGGGAACCTCAGTGCATCTCCTCCAACTGTGTCTTGAAGCTGTTTGTCGCACCACAGCCTCACGGCCCACAAGCTAAGTGATCTCATAGGGGCCCAAGCCAGACAAGCGGAGGCTGGTCCCGGGCCGCGTTTGCATCTGGGCTGCAGCAAGGTTCCAAACCACCAGGCAAGTTCCTCCTGTCCTGGACCATGACGCCAGGTGAGCATCGTGTTGCGGGTTCCCACACCCCAGGGTGGTATTAAGCAGCCGTTTAGATACCTGGCATGGAGAAGGGTGATGGATGGCTTTATTAACCCACTGAGCGAGGCTGCTGACAGTGAAGGACTCTCCTGTCAGGAGAAGCATCCCTTGCCTGCAGGCTCCCTCAGCAGCCTTCCTGACAGCCTGAGCCCCTGACGGATGGGCAGCTCCTATGAGAACCAATGCGAGAGCAGTGTGGGGACAGGCCAGCATGCCCCCAAATGACAAGCCTCCTTCCAGCCTTCATCACCATAAAGCTGAGTACCACCAAGTCACCTGGTCCTGAAGACCAGGGTCTCCTGACCTTAATGTCTGAATCGAGTATCAGAAAGCAGCAGTCGCCTTGTTTTCCACGTAGAAGATGCCCCCTGGAGTTGTGCAATGCAAAAGCCCTGCTGGCATTTCTAAATGGCATCCTAACTCTGTGCTAAGCGTCTATGCCACTGACCTCTCCCCACAAGCTCTGGATAATCTCAATACTATTTTGGGTACCCACTTTGTAGATGAGGAAACTCAGGCTCAGAGAGGTGACTTGACTGACCCAACGTCCTACAGTGGGATCAGAACCCGGATCCACCCAACTCCTCGAGTCCCTCAGAGAAGAGAACAAGAGTGAGGAATGTTCTGCCCACTCCTATTTCTCCAGAGCCCCTAGGAACTCCTCCAGCCTCCAAGACCCCCCTTGCCCTAGGCACAACCCCCTCTGAGGCTCCCTCAGGGTCCCAGTGAACTGGCATCTCCCCGCCCAGGCCGGCATCTCTCATCACTGCTGTTCCCGGTCCTTTCCGCACGTGTCTGGACTCCAGCAGCAGCTCTAGCTTCCTCACCCCAACTACCTCCACGTGGGCACGACCAGAATGGTCCTTCTGTAAAACCCAAATCCATCCTACCCCACCCTCTGACACAGCAGGGCCTTCCCCAGGCCCAAAGTACAGCTCAAACCCCTCAGCCAACCCAATATCCTTCACAAACGTGGCCTGCCCCTTCGCAGCCCAGCTCCTGCCCTGACACCTCACCACATCCCAGTCACACTGACCCTCAGGCTACTTCTCACATTCACGTGGGCCACTCAGACCCTCCCCTCCACTCAGAAGGCCCTTCTCCTTCAGCACCTGCCCTACCCGTTCACCTTTCTGACCCAGCTCCCCTCCCCTGGACTCCCACCCACCCAGACACTTCTCCCCCTGCAGGACCCCATATTGTGTCTGCACTTCCCTTCATCACACCCCTCAACGTGCACGGTCACCCCCTCGCATCACCCACCACCTCCCCACTTTTCTGTGAGTCCTCCAAGGACAAGGACAATGTCTTTTTTTGAATTAACTTTTTTGGAGTAGAGTTGATTTACAATGTTGTGTTAGTTTCAGGTGTACAGAAAAGTGAATCAGTTATACATATACATATATCCACTCTTTTTTAGATTCTTTTCCCATATAGGTCATTACAGAGTATTGAGTAGAGTTCCCTGTGCTATACAGTAGGTTCTTATTAGTTACCTATTTTATATATAGTAATATGTATATGTCAATCCCAATCTCCCACTTTATTCCTCCCCCCCACTTTCCCCCTTGGTAACCATAAATTTGTTTTCTACCTCTGTGACTCTATTTCTATTTTGTATATAAGTTCATTTGTACCATTTTTTTAGATTCCACATATAAGCGATATCATATATTTGTCTTTCTCTGCCTGACTTACTTCATTCAGTATAACAATCTCTAGGTCCATCCATGTGGCTGCAAATGGCATTATTTTGTTCTTTTTTATGGTTGAGTAATATAAAGACAGTGTCTTATTCTCCATTCCACCACCCAGGAGCAACTAGATACTCAGGTTAGAACAATCGTGATTTACTATTACAATTATTGTTTCAAATAAAGTCTCTGCTCCTGGCAGGGCAGCTCCAGAGCAAGCCTGGCTGGCCTCTGCCACCTCCTTCAGCCTCATCTCACCCCAAAGCCTCTCTTGCCATGTTCCAGCCATGCTGTTCTGCTTCTAGTTTCTTGACTCTATCCAGTTCGCTCCCACTTTAGAGCTCAGCGAGCACGTGCTCTCCACCTGGAATGTTCTGCCTCTCTCTTCACTTGGCTAACTCCTATTTATCCTGCCTAGCTCAGCTGAAATGTCACATCCTCAGAGGGGCCTCCCGTGACCACAGGGTTTAAATCAAGTGCCTTATTCTACATGAACAGGATAGGCTGCAACAGCTGGATTGCATCAGTGTCCCAATGCTTCATCATCTTCTCTCTCCCTTCATCCATAGCTTTTGCCTATGATTCTGCAGCCCCTCTCACTAAAGAGGTGACATCTATTTCCCCACCACTGAAATCTAGGCTGGCCTTGGGACTTACTTTAGCCAGTAAAATAAAGCAGAAGTGAGGCATAGGCATCAAGAAGCATTGTGTATTTTCACTTACCCTCTTGCTCATCTACCTTCACCATGAGAATGTGCCCAGGCTGGAGATAAGATGTGTGGACAGAAAGGAGCCGCCCCTGTCACCCCAGGTTATACCAGCCACATCAGCCAACCCACAGCCAACCACCTGATACAGGAGTGACCGAGGCAAGACCAGAAGAACAACCACACTGAGCTCTGGTTAACTGCAGACTCATGAGCTAACTAAATGCTCATTGTTTTAAGACACCAACTTTTGGGATGATTTGTTACCCAGCACTTTGTGGCAATTGAAAACTGATATCTGAAATTTCTCTTCCTAGCAGGTCACAATTATGACTATGTATTTATTTGTGCATTTATCTTATAAATATTTTTTCTCCATTAGACTATGGGCTTCATGTTGGAAGGTAGCATGTCTATCTTTTACATTACTGAATTCCTTGGTCTGACATTGTATCTGGCATATAGGAGGTGCTCCAAAAAAATTCACTGAGTAAATTAATTGAGTTGAATAGGAGAACAAATGAATGCCCCCCATTCACTCCTCCTGTGGCCCTTTTTCTTCCACTTCCCTAACAGCCAAGCCAGAGCTGCTTTCCAAAGCAACTCACAGCAGAAGGATTAAGTCAGAGCAGATGATACTTCACCCTTGAGCCCATCAGCCATGAGAACCTGAATCCCTGTGAGCCAATTAGAGCCTCTGACACAAGCTTTTATGATTCTGAAAGTAATGCCCATCTGTGAGAGGGCTCCCTCGTTTTAGTCTTGGCAGCCACCTTATGCCACCAGCTCCAGGGAGTGGAGGGAGGGGAGCTCAGGCAGCACATACTTCCTCCCCTTCAACCATTAAACTAGGGGCATAGGGGAGAGAAGCACTCCTTTCCCATCCTCTCAAAGCTGGTATGTAGCGTACCCCTCTCAAGAAGGCTTGTGCAATACCTTCTCCTACATGGTCATCAGAGGTCAACCCCTTCCCTCCTGCCACGCCCACTGAGAAGCTGGTCTCTGCAATCCAAACCACCTTCCTCCCTTCCAAATCTTTTTTGCAATGCTCAGAGATCTTACATTGAATGATAAGGCACCTCTTTGCATGAATGTCCCCCCACTCCTTTGGCTACAGTTTTAAGTCCTCCATATAAGCTCTTCTGGAAATGGACTGGCCCAGTATTGTTCTCCTGGCAGCTGTACAATCAAGCAGGGATCAACAAAGAAAAAAGCAATTTCATTTATTCTTCTTATTCTCTTATTTATGGATATATTCAACAATTACTTTATTAAACACCTACTATGTGCCATGTTCTAGGGATACAATGGCATGTGGGAAGGACATGGGCCACCATGAAGTTTATAATCTAGTGGAAGAAGCAGGCAATGAACAAACAAGCAAATTTTTAAAAGGAAATATCAAATAATAAAGGAATTAAATTTAAATAAGGTAACATAATAGACAGGACAGAATAGAAAAATGAAATCCAGGTCAGCTCCAGAGACAATAGCAAATCCATAACCCACTTGGAAAATCTGTTTGGCAGAATTTTTATCTCCATAAGCCAAAGAGAGAACGGAGTTTGTCGGTGAACCCAAAAGGAAATTATGCTTTCACTCAACATACATTTCCAGAGCACCTACTGTGTGCCTGGCTGCTATAAAGTGGCAATGTTAAAACTTGACTTAATATCTTCTGGCTCCAAATGAGGAAGGAAGAAAGAGAATAAAGGGAAATTAGCATTTACTGAGGACTTACTATGTGTCAGAGCTGTGGGATTTCACTCAGTCTTCATAAGGCATCAGGGAGGTAGTGACTAAGGTAATTCCCATTCTTCCACAGCTCAGGAGTCATCCCCACACATTTAGAAAGTGGTACAGCTGAGATTTGGACCTATGCGGATGTGGCTCCTTTCCCCACAGCATGCTTCTTCCCCAACCTCTTTTTAATTGAATCAAATCATCAGAATGAAAATCTTTATTTTTACCAGAATGTGAGAGCTTTATTCCAAGAAGAATTTATTAACAGAAAGAAAATAGATGAGCGCTCTCGGGCTTCCCTGGTGGCACAGTGGTTGAGAGTCCGCCTGCCGATGCAGGGGACACAGGTTCGTGCCCCGGTCCGGGAAAATCCCACATGCCATGGAGCAGCTGGGCCCATGAGCCCTGGCCGCTAAGCCTGCGCATCCGGAGCCTGTACTCCGCAGCGGAAGAGGCCACAACAGTGAGAGGCCCGCGCACCCCCCCCAAAAAAAAAAAAAATAGACGATCGCTCTTAAGAGTTAAAGGAGCTCTCCACGCCCCTCTCCATCACCCAGCCAAATCCCCCCCCCATGCAGTTTCCTCTTCCCCCGACAATATCTAGTCCTCAGGTATGACCAGTCTAGCCGCCTTGCCAAATGTCCCCAATCAAGGAGCCAAGGTACATCGTCTACAGGGCACTTGCCTGAGTCTTTGGGGCAGATATTTTTTATGCAATGATTCGTGCCATAAAGAGAGCAGAATTAAAATATCTTTTACAAAATGCATTAATTCCCAGGCAAAGATAAAAATTCCATTTGACTCAAATAGATTTTCCATGGTGAGTTAGCACTGCAATGAGGGTAATGAATGGGGGAGGCGGAGGCTTCCATCTCATAAATCAAAGGGGAGGTGGACAGGGGGAAGGGAGTTGATGCAGGAGGGGAGAGGTGCTAGTGAAATCTCAACCTGTGAGAGTGACGCTCCCACCCCTTCCCCCAGTTCTTAATGATCTCATCAGGGGTCCAAGATCAATTCCCAGCCTTGTTCATCTATCCCCTTCTGCATTCATTATTTTAATAACATCCACCTAGGGCCATTCAACATTTGTATCAGGCAAACGTTAATGGGAAGTTTGTTTGGGAAGCTCGGGACTCAAGGAGAAGCAAGCCTCCATGGTTGGGGCCAGGACAGCCGAAAAGCGAGCAAATGTGGAGATTAGAGAAATATGGGAGGAAAAAAATGACAACCAATGGTTCTGTCCAAATCAGACCAATGTGACTGAGTTTCGCTTCTCCCTACAGGGCCCCTCCAGCCCCCAGAACTCTTAGCAAACCAATGAGCATAAAACTTAGCTATGTGGGTTTGAATAAAAGGAGTCCAGATCTTTGAGCTGGATCAAAAAAACTATCATTCTAGTTCACCCCACAAATATTTCCCAGAGGCTCATCTGAGCCAAGCACTGAGCTAGGCTTGAGGGATGCAGTGTGAATGAAACCAGGCTGGCCCTTAAGGAGCTCCAGTCTAGATAAATGGAGAAGCAGCTTCAGTTCAGGGCAATAAATGTTATGCTAGAAAGAAGCAAGGGAGGACATGGTCAGGGGCTTCCAAGAGGCAGTGATGCTTGAGATGCTTGAGATGAAACTTGAAGGTCAGTGGGAATTTCCCAAGCCCCACTAGGGTAGATGCACTTTCTGGGCAGAGAGAACAGCACGTGGAAATGCATGCATGAGACAGGCTGGTGTGTTTGGGACCTGCAGGAACGTTGGGAGTCCTGGAAGACACAGAACTGGCAAGAAGGTGGGAGAAACTGAAGAAGTTGACCAGAACGTTGCGTGCCAGGCTGTGGGATAAGGCTTCACCCTGTAGGTCCAATAGTGCTTCAAGCAGAGTAGAGACATAAAAAAAGAATTGTGTGTTGAGAAGCCTCGTACAAAATAGATGAAAGGACAGAGATTCAAGACAGGAGGCAGTTGGGACACTTTCAATATTCCTCTTGGGAGAGGATGAGAGCTAAACTAAGACAGTGGCTGAAAGATGAGAGAGGAGGGGTGAAGCCCGGGGGTATTCTGGAGGGAGATCTGAGAGTCAGGCCCCACTTGTGCTCTGGCACTCCTCTCTGACCCCAGGCATCCAGAGGATGAGAAAAAACATAACAAAGGAGCGGCTGAGGAGTTGAGTCAATGAGCCTGGGGCTGGAAGCGGAGTCCTAGGAGGAGTGGTTGAAGAAATGAGGGACATGACAGACATTTTCAAAGCTCCTTGGGCTTTTGCCTTAGAGTTCCCTCAGAAGCAGAATTGAAGACAAGGACTTAGATGCAGGTAGTTTACTTGGGAGGTGATCCCTGAAATGAAGATTCGGGAGAGTAAAGCACAGGAGGATGGAAAGCCAGTATGAGGTGGGTTTGGTTAAGCTGGTTACCCCTGTGGGCAAATGGGGCTCATTCCCACTGGGGACCCTGTGGGGATGGTGAGAAAGTACCTCAGACCTGTCCCTCCAGAGAACAGGAAGCTGGGTATCTACCCACCGACTCCTGTGGGTTGCCCCCAGTGGTGTTCTCTCTCTTATGCTTGCAGGCTGCACCTGGGCAGGGAATGAGGAGAACCCTCCCCTACTCCCCCCACCCCAGGCTTTGGAGAAAGGCCTGAAACCGGAGAGCTGGGAGACACGGTGAGCACTGAAAATAGGACTTTCTCGATAAATACCATATGATATCACGTATGTGTGGAATCTAAAATATGGCGTACATGGGGACTTCTCTGGCAGTCCAGTGGTTAAAACTCCACGCTTCTCCTGCTGGGGGCACAGGTTCGATCCCTGGTGAGGGAACTAAGATCCCTCATGCTATGTGGCACAGCCAAAGAAAGTAAATAAAATATGACAAACGCAAACTTATTTATGAAACCGAAGCAGACTCACAGACATGGAAAAAATTTATGGTTACAAAAGGGGAAAGGGGGTGGGGAGGGATAAATTAGGAGTTTGGGATTAGCAGATACAAACTACTATATATAAAATAGATAAACAACAAGGTCCTACTGTATATCACAGGGAACTATATTCAATATCCTCTAATAAACCATAATGGAAAAGAATACAAAAAAGAATGTGTATATATATGTATAACTGAATCACTGTGCTGTACACCAGAAAGTCAGTAAAAAAGGGGTGGGGGAGGGGACTTTCTCCACATGCATGGAAACCTCCCACAATATATACAGCTCAAGTCAGAGATGGGATGAAGGGGTATATCACGGGGCATCGATGGCATCTGCCACAGCTGTCCACAGGCAGAGGGAGCAAACTAGTCAGGAATGGACCCAGAGGTAGAGTCAAGAGCCTCATTCTCCATCCCAAACCTGGAGAAGGCAGAGGCGGTGTCGAATGCCCTTATTGCAATGCATGGCACTCTACAGCAAGGCGTCCCTATGCCATCAATAACAAGAGCTACAGTTTATTGCATGTGGACTGGCTGCCAGGTACAGGAGTAAGTGCTTTCCAGGCATTATCTCACTTAATTCTAAAACAATCTTAAGAGGAAGGTCCTATTGTAATTCCCATTCTATAGAGGAAGAAATCAATGCTTAGTGTGGAATATGTTATTTATCCAAGGTCCCCAGACTAAAAAGGGAAGGAGCTAGGATTGGAACCAGGTCTCTTTAACCCCAGCCCCACAGCCCCATGTTCCTCCGTCAAGGGCACTTTATCCACGTTACTGGACAATTGGTGAGATTTGGATAAGGTTTGTAGATTAGGTGATGTACTGTATGAATGCTAATTTCCTGGTTTTGAAAGTTCTACTGCGATTATGGTTATATGAGAATTTCCTCATTTTTAGGAAATACACACTGATATATTGAAAGCAAAGGGACATCATGTCCACAACTTATGTCAGACAATTCAGGGAAAAAGTTATATGTTTATACACATATACACACACACACACACACACACACACACAAAATGATAAAATAAATGTGGTTAAAGGTTAACTGTGAGGGAATTTGGGATAAAAAGTATACAGCAATTATTTGAATTATTTTTATAACTTTTCTGTAAATATGAGATCATTTCAAAATGTTTAAAGTTTTAAAAAATCACCTAATCCCATGGAGACTCATCTGTCTTATTCTTCAAAAGAAGGATTAAAACAAATTTCAGTCCATTGCAATGAGCAACAAAAAAAAGTTATTACTACACAGGAAATGCCTTTGAAGAACTTATCAGAAAAGGGTCTTGGCCCTGAAGGGTTTCTTGGATATTTGCATATTTTCTTCTGCTCAGGATCTTAAACTCCTTTGGTGGTTAAGCCTTGGGAATCAATGCTGACATCATGTCCCTGGCGGGGCAGGAAACAGAGTTGGCAGGCTTGCCAGGCATGGCCATTGGGAGAACAGAATTTCAACCCACCCTTTCCTGCCTGTCCCATGCATGGGCACTTCAGCTCTTGGAATCTTGTCTCCTGTGGATCTCAAGGCTGAACTTGGCCTCGAGGTTTCCCAGGTATTGTTTCAAAGGGATGTTAATGCTGAAAATGGCAGAATGCCAAGGGTTTGGAAAAGGGGCAGAAAGGGAATTATGGCTGGAGGGCATTGGGGGTGGAGAGATGGGTTCCAGCCCTGACTTCACCAAGTGGACAATTCCCTCAGATTCTCTCAGCCTCATTTTCCTCATCTGTGACAGAAGGAACCATAATACCTTGCTCACAGCCATCATCTACTCATGCACTTGCTCAAGGTGACGCTTTACAGAGACTTGAAGGCTGAGGTACCAGCCGGGTGAAAAGACATTCTTGAGATAATTAGAAATGATCCGGAAATGATCGTGAGATGATTAGCACCCCTTCCTTCCTCTTTTCCCCTTCCTTCCACCTTCATCCAATGCAGGCAGCTATTCACAGAGGGGCAAGACCTCTTTGTGCAAAAGGTCAGCAGCTCCCTGGGCAGGTTGGGCTGGGCCCTCTGCAGGGACCTCCTCCCACTCTGTCCCCCCTCCCCCCACAGGACCTGTGCCAGAATTCAGAGAGAAAACTGTGAAACTCCCTTATCAGATGGTTGTCTGATCCTGCCAGCTCCCAGTGGTGACACTGGGAGGGTGTCAAGCAAACTGCCTTTATACTCACCCCTCCCACGCCACAGGCAAGGGCACCTCTCTGAATTGTCCCTCCAAGCGACTGACTGAGTCATTGGATAAATACCCCCGCTCCCTCACCCCCGGGGTAGAGTCAGTCTGAGGTGTACCCTATGCTAACTCAGCACAGTGGGGCTGAACCCCAGTCACCCAGCTCATGAATGCTTCCTGTACGAACTTCCTTCCCTTCCCTGTCTCACCTCCCCACTCCCACTACTGTTTGCTGGGATCACCTCCCAAATAAACGATCTACATTCACATTCTGGTCTCAGGATCCACCTCAGAGGGAAGCCAACATAACATAGTACCCAAAGATTATTCAGTAATCTCAATGGGATTGTGAGCTATTAACTTTATGTGCTGCTTAAGGGGCAACCTGTCTTTTAGCTCATCTCTGTATCCCCAGCCAACATCTCACCTAGGGCCTGGGACAGAAAAGATGCACAATAAATGAATTGTGACCTCGCAGAACTAGGCAAGTCCCTGCAAGGGCAGACGCTGGGCCCAACCCTTCTTAGGAGAGCCCTGGGGGATGTTTGCCAGCCTACCCACCCCCACCCCAGGGTCTCAGACACCTGGCCTAGGCATGAAGATGACCCCACTAAGGAGACCAAAGTGAGAGACACTGCCCAAAACCGGAAGAGTGACAGGGATGGGCAGCACAGAGCTTGCTGTGCTGATGAAGCCCCTACTCTTTTCGCCTCTGCAGAGGCGCCCGGCTCCACCGGGCATGGCTCCCCACGGTGAGTGTGCAAGCAGCCACAACATGGGGGCCATTGCAGTTAGTTCGGGAAAGGTACAAGAGCATGACAAATATATGTAATTTGAAAATTGGCCAGTCTTTTGCAATAATTTAGAGGCACTAGTTAGGAGCAATAGAAACCCCCCAATTACTGATGTTTAAGGCTGGCACTGTTGCTGGCTGAATATTTCATGCATAAATGAACTTGCACTAGGCCACCCGCTGCTTCTGATGAGGCTCTTGCGAGCTTTATTGCCCGGCGCCCAGCAGGGTCCCGCCAATGGGCCCCATGACGGATGATGCATCGCTTTGCGGCTTAAATAATGCAGTGCAGGACAGGCTCAGTGCTGGTGCACTTTATTTACATATCAATTGAGTGGCCACCCTGAATATGAAGAAATATGAGAGGGAAAGTCACTGGCACTGAATATTTCATGGCTATGAGCCCCGCAGGAAGCGAATGTCCCCAGCCCAGAGCTGGGCCTGGCCACGTGGGCTAGGGAGCACAGGCATTAATAGTCTGGGAGACGAGGCAAGAACAGTCTCCCCAGCCAGGAGGGGAGCTGCTAACTGGAATTGATGAGCCCCCCTATCATCTGGACACAGCCCACCACTGCTTTTTCAAGTCAGCAGAATATCTGCTTCCTGCCTCTACCTTCTGGTTCCTGGAAACTTCTACAGAGAGGGAGTTGGTTCAAGCCATCACACACTGACTTTCCAAGCCACGGGGATGGAACAGAAGTAAGCAGGGGGTGGGAAATGTCATGGTCCACTCAGGAAGGCCCTCGCCCTTTCTGAGGCTACACAGGAAGATGAATCAGGAGGCCCAGCCCAGCCCCTTCTCCCTCAGAAATGCCTCTGGGAACTCCCACTCCTGCAATCATTCACTTACCAATCATCTTATGATTCTCCACCATGTGCCAGGCTCCGTGTTAAGTGCTGAGGGTACAGCTGTGAAAAAGACACAGCCTCTGCCCTCACGGAGTTCACAGTCAAGCACGAAAGACAGAAAACAAAATGGAAAATTATATTGATGGGATGTATTAGCTGTCTATTACTACTTAACAAATGACCCTCAAAACTTAATGGCCTAAAACAATAAGAATTTATTATCAATCACAGTTTCTGTAGGTCAGGAATATGGGAGTGGTTTAGCTGTGTGGTTTTCACCCAGGATTTCTCGTGAGGTTGCAGTCAAGATTTCATTAGGGCTAAAGAATCCAATTCTAAGGTGACTCTCTCATGTGTGTGGAAAGATGGTGCTGGCTCTTGGCAGGAGGCCTCAGTTCCTCTCCAAATTGATCTCTCCGTAAGGCTGCTTGAGTTCCCTGACAACATGGCAGCTGGCTTTACCCAGAGTGAGTAACTCAAGAGAATAAAGTGGAAATGGCAATGTCTTTTATGACCCACCCTCAGAGATTGCAAACCATCATTCCACCATATTCTATTGGTCACAGAATAAACCCCGATACAATGTGGGAGGGCTACACAAAGGCATGGATACCAGGAGGCAGGGATCATTGGGGGCCATCTTGGAGGATGGTTACCACTTAAGGGCAGATGAAAGCATAAAGAGGGGCAGCTAGTCTGCTACAAGGGAATCTGGTAAGGCTTTCTAGAGGCAATGACATGTGGTTAGAGACTTAAAAGACAAAGTTCTCTCAGCAAAGAGGAAGAGAGAAAAGCATTCAGCAGAGGGAACAGCCTATGCAATGACCCAGAGCCAGGGGGATGGGGAACCCAGGGAACTCAAACACAAAGTTCAGTTTGGCTGGAGCTCAAAGGGCATTGAATACCAGGCTTCATCTTGAGGGACCTGGGGAGACTTCAATGGGTTTAAGACTCCCCTCTGGGTGTGGTGGGCCCCCAAGTCTGCTGCATCCAAGCAATGGTGGTGAGTCTGGGTGGGGTTGAGAAGTTGCTCTGGAGACATGGGAACAGAACCCTGAGTCAGCCCCAGGATATAGCATACTCTAGAGGATCCAGCTTAGGGCTAGATTTGAGTTAGACGTAGGATTAGAACTGGAGAATTGGACAGAGGTTCTGTTTCAAATGCCAGCCCCTCCCCACCATTCACTTGCTGGCTGTGTGATCCCTGGGCAAGTCACTAACAGTGGGCCTCAGTTTTCTCATCTCTAAAATGGGGATAATAGTAGCACCTACTTCGTAAGGTTGTTGTAGATGTTGATTGAGAAAAGGCATCTGGCACGTAGTATCCACTCAGTAAATTCTTGTGGAGTGAATTAGGCCTTCACTGTGTCTATTACCAAAAGCAAGTTCACGTGCCCAACGCACAGTGAGGCCAAACAATACGGAAACATAGGAGTTTGGAGCAGAGAAAGGTTCATTGCAGGGCCATGCAAGGAGAATTTGTGGCTCATGCCCACTAAAAAAACCAGAGCTCTCCAAAGGTTTTCAGCAAAGCATTGTTAAAGGCAAAGCGAGGGAGGCGTGTAGTTGGTTGTTGCAAACTTCTTGGTGTAGGAATCCTTTGCAGCTGTCCATGTAGGTCAGGTCACGATGTTCCTGTAAACCTCCAACAACACAAATGTTCTTCCCTGTTCTGCAACTTTTTATCTCTATATGAATAGAAAAGTGTTATACCCTTAAAGGTCAGAGCCTTGAGAATGGGCTATCCTGTATATTTCAGGCTACAGGCAACATTCTTAACTCTAAGCAAAAGCAATAGAATGCAAAGGCTAAAGTAAAAGAAACAGACCTAATATGGAGTCTGATTTGTTCTTCCCTATTACACGTCAAAGTCCTTCTCTCGAGGCCTACATCGCCCCCCCCACACACATCTCTCCCCACCACCAACCTTCTCCCCAGATTTTAAACATGACCCAATATTCTGTGCCTAAAAGTCTTGCTGCCAGGCTCCCCCACCAAATTAGATGTCCCCAGGAGTGGTCAAAGCCAGACTAACGCCCTGCTTTTGGACTGACCACACCCCAACAGGGCTGTGCTCAGGGAGGTGAGTTTTCTGACTTCCTTATGCTCTTTATTCTGTCAGTTTCCTTCATAGCAATTAACACGACTTGGGAGTTACTAGTTAGTTGTGTAATTATATGGGTTTTGCTGTTGCTTTGCATTGTTTTATATTTTGCTCTTACCCTTCACCTACCCACCAGAATTAAAGCTCCATGAGGTCAGGGACCTGTCTGCCTTGTTTATTGCTGTAGCCCTAGTGCCGGCACAGCAATTGACAGCAAAGCCTAGCAGATGAAAGTGGAGAGTCTGGGCCAGACTGCCTGGGTTTGAATTCCAGCACTGATATTCTCTGGCTGAATAGCTTTGGATAATAGAACGACATGATTTTTCCCTCTGTAAAGTGGGGCCAATAATAGTACCTATCTCATTAGGAGAATTAAATTATAGTATATGTAGAGCACTCAAGAACAGTTTTGGAACGTAGTAAGTGCTATACAAGGATTTGTTTTCTACATGGATATAGATAGATGGAGAGAGAGAGAGAGAGAGATACAATAGTAGATGCTCAATAAATATTTGATCAATTAATAATGTGCTGAGTTTAAGAGAGGGACAAAGTCTTAATTGGAACAGAGTGTGAGATAGGGCTGAAGACCCTCACAATGATAAGTTCCTTGATCTGAACAAAGAAACCTTAAACTTGGAAACCTTAGAATCTGGTGGCCATGGGGAAGGGCAGCTGCAAGCACAGGCCTGGTGGGATGGGACGGGAGCCAAAACAGAGCCTCGGTGGAGACTCCACCTGAGATTGCCAGCCTTTGTACAGCTAAATCATACATTATTGATTTGTCAAGCGTATTTGCATATAAATAAGCGTGATCATTCATGGAGGCCCAAACAGCACCACCTCCCCTCAGTGCCATGATTATAGATGGATGGCCCTAGTTAGACACGAGCCAGGGACGCTGCTACTACCCCTGCCACCAAGTGAGCGGCTGATTTAAAACATTTATTGGAGCATGTAAGTGTGACAGCCTAGTGGTGAGTTTGGGATAACTAGTCTAAAAGACAAGATAAACGACTCTTAAAACTGGTATTGTGACGAAGATGTCACCCCCCTCATCCCCCTCCCCCTCCCACCAGCTCAGTCCAGATGCCAAAAATAGAGCGGATGATAATTAACTGGGAAATGTTCACAGGCGGGATTATGTTTCAAGTGCATTTTCCGAAGGACTTTAGATTTTTACACCCAAGTTGATTGTGTTCCCCTCCCCCTGGTGATTAGACTGGAAGGGGGTGTTTCAACTAGAAGAAAAAGCTGGGGATGCAGGGGGTGGCCAGACAGGCCCAGAGAAGGTCTCCAATGCCAGGCAAGCAGGTGGCTGCAGCCTTCCCCGAGCTTGAAAGGAGACAGATCTGCGGGGTGAAGCATGTTGACCCGGGGAAATTATGCCTGCCACGTTAATTCATTCCACATGGGAGATCGGCAGGGAGTTTGGAGGCTGGCATCGGCCCCCTCCGATGGATCAAGGGACCCAGCTGCTCAGCTGTATACAACGCTAGAGTCTCATCATTGCAGGGAAACATACTACTTGCTAACATTTCATTTTAATTGTCCTAAATTACACTTACAGCCTGGTGGGGCCAGTCAGCAAATATCAAACATTACCTTGAAGATCAGCTTGGCCTAGAGAGGATCCTGTGGTCCCAGGGCTGGGGCTTCAGTGCTATGCGTTTTTGTTCCTGCCGCCCACCTCCCTACTTCCAAGAAAGGGGTGAGAGCTGCCCTGTGACCTCCAGCCCATCCTATCAGCAGGTTTGAGGACTTCTTTTCTGAGATTTAAGATATGAACGGGCCCTTTGGGATTTGCATGGGACCCTCGAAGAAGAATCCAAAAGGGAGGCAACACGGCAGAGTCTGCGGTCAACAGAATAATGGGACCCCCCAAAGATATCCATCCTAATCCCCAAAACCCTACATGACAAAAGGGACTTTGCAGATATGATTAAAGATATTGAGATGGGGAGATTATTCTGGATCACCCAATGTAATCATAGTGGTCCTTATAACAGCGGCAGGAGTATCAGACAGAGAGAAAGATTTGAAGATATTACCCTGTTGGCATTGAAGATGGAGGAGGGGCCACAATCCAAGGAATGCAGGCAGACTCTGAAAGCCGGAAAAGGCCAGGAAACAGATTCTCCCCTAGAGCCTCCAAAAGGATGCAGCCCTGCCAACACCTTGATATTATCCCAGTAAGACCCATTTCAGACCTCTGACCTTCAGAACTGTAAAATAATAAGTCTGTGTTGCTTTAAGCCACTAAATAATTTTGTTACAGCAGCCATAGGAAACTGATACAGAGTCCCAGGTGTTCTCATCTTGGCCTCACCACGTCCTGCTGTGTAACTTTGGGTAAGTGACCGAACTTCTCTCAGCCTCAATTTCTTCATCTCTAAAAGAGGGATACTAGAACCTGCTTCCTGGGGCCGTTGCAAATATTAAGTGAATAAATACCTGAAGAGGGCTTAGCTCAGTGTGCAGAGTATAATGTGAGCTCAATAAAAAACACTGACTCTTGTAACTGTGGTGTCATTATTGTCCCTCACTGCTTGTTCTCCCCCAGACTTTGTCACTGAGAATAAAGTTGATAAGAAGATGCATATCACCAAACTAAAGATCGATTTATTGATCATCTTCTTTATGCAAACTACTGTGCCAGGAACTGGGAATAAAAGAGCAAGCAAAAAGAGACCCAGCCCCTACCCTCGTGGAGTTAATAAGATAGCAGGGGAGATGGACCAGATTAGATAATTCAATTATATTATATATCATAATATTATAATTATATGTTATATTTATATTGAATACTCTCCCAAACAGGTGCAGAGATTTAGAATTGTGAAGAAGTGTTTAAAAGATGTGTCCCAGGGCTTCCCTGGTGGCACAGTGGTTGAGAATCTGCCTGCCGATGCAGGGGACACGGGTTCGAGCCCTGGTCTCGGAAGGTCCCACATGCGGCAGAGCAACTAGGCCCGTGAGCCACAGCTACTGAGCCTGCATGTCTGGAGCCTGTGGTCCGCAGCAAGAGAGGCCGCGACAGTGAGACCCGTGCACCGCGATGAAGAGTGGCCCCCACTCGCCACAACTAGAGAAAGCCCTCGCACAGAAAATGAAGACCCAACACAGCCAGAAATTAATTAATTAATTAATTAATTAATTTTAAAATTCCTCCATAAAAATACCACTAAGCTTTAAAAAAAAAAAAAAAAAAAAAAGATGTGTCCCATCAGGGAGGTCAAGGAAGTCTTCCCAGAGGAAGCTGATGGGGTTTGAGCATATTTGGTCCTTTGAGACCACAAGAGCATGGACCCTTCTGAGCTGCAGGAGGAAGGATTCTGCCTATATCCTCAGGGTCATTCTAAGGCCTCTGGGGTATCTGGGAGGAGTCAGGTCCAAGCTGAAGGCCTATACGTGCCCACCATGGTGGATCCTGGGAAGGTAGAAAGGCCCTGGCCACAGGTAGCCCAAATAGGAGGTGGCCTGATCACGAGTAGCCTTGAGCTCTTTGGGGATGACTCTATCTCTAGGATGCTGGACCCCTATTTGACTCTATATATCAAGCCATATCTTGTCCTTAGGCCCTAACCCTGAATGCGCAGGCCCTAGGCTGGCCCACAAACATCCAGGCCTGCCATAGTCATCTTGGGGTAGAGCCAACCTCCAGGCCATCCCTGGGCTCAGCCTGCCTTTAAGGAGGTCAGTCAATGGACTTGCCTTGCTTTGGAAAGTATCCTCAATCTCCTAATATGACTTGCTCTCTTGGAAATTTAAAATCTCACCTACTGCTTTCATAGCATAAACTATAAGAAGTAAATCTAACCAAAATGCCCTGGCTAGTGAAGATGTCTAGAAGACAGTAATGCTCAATAGGAAAGAAGAGAGCATAGTCCCTCAAGGATGTGTTATCATCTCTGAGCTGGAGTGAGGGGAGTAGGAGATTTGTGTACTTATCAAAGGAGGCATGAATTTAAAATCATGTGCAGCCTTTTAGTATAGCCTTTCAAGGAGCTTCTGTGCCTGCCAGATCCTTGTATCAGCCAGCTACTGCTGTGTAACAAACACCCTCAAAAATCTCAGAGGCGTACAATAATAATCATTTATGTTTCACTTATGGGCCTACAGATCATCTGGGATCTGTCTTCTCTAGGCTGCAATTGGCTGGGCTGACTTCCAGGCCAGAGATTAGATTCTGCCGACATTCCATTGACCAAAGTCAAGCCCAAAGTCAAGGAATAAAGAAATGTATTCCACCCTTCATGAATCCAAAGCAAGGCCTATGGCAAAGTCCAATTCAATGGAGAAGATAACTATACTCCTTCCACGGACATGGGAGGGAAGAAGGGAAGGAGAAAAAATTTGCATGACCACCATGAAACTGATCATATACCCCAAAACTCTGTCTGGGGATACTGGAATGCTCCTCTCATGTCCCTCCCCTCACTCCATGCATAAGAATCTAGGCCTCAGACTTCATTCTGTGTATAAACTAGCCTTTCTGCATACCATCTGATTCCCATGATGACTCAGGTTGGCCATGTCCCAAAGCCCCTGGTCAGTACTTGTTTCCAGGCTTGGAAAGTCATCACATAAAATCCCAGGCCTGATCTGGGATTCCATACACATAGTAGATGTGCAAGAATAATTTATTGAATGAATGAATGAATAGATCAATCAATTAATCAATCCCAAGCCTACCCTTTGAACACTATTCATTGGCCTGTTGGATGCCCTGTACATAAACTCAAGCCCTCCACCACTCCTGCCGTATACACAGCTTGGCCAGGGATATGCTCCAGAATGCACCCATCCAAACAATGACTGTACAAGCTCCAGACCCTCTCTTTCTCAGCTTTCACAACACTGGCCATGTAGTTGGCAGAAATTCCAAAACAGCCTACAAATGTGGATGTGGGAGACCACATCCCTGGAATATTTTGCAAAAAAGCAAATATCGTGACAAACAATTGGAAATGTGGTGCTTCTATCTGCATTTTCAGTAGCTGTTCATATGTTCACATTAAAACAGTTGAAAATGTATAATTAAAAATCTGTTTCAAAATGCAGAGAACATGTAAAAATAATTTATCCATTCATAGATGAAAAACGAATAAGTGTGAGCCATGGAAAAAAATAAAAGAAAGCAAACTCCATCAGGACGCAGACTGCAATGGGTAGTGACTAGAACAAGTGTCCTAGTACACACATGCCCCATATCCCCCAGTATGGCATCCAAAGGGTCTAGGCTGAACCTGCAGACTTTTCAATCCACCCAATTTGATGCTTCAGTTTTTCAGTATGAGAAGAATTGTGGGAACAAACCTCGAGTGACTATTTGGTGAAAAGCCCTATGTGTGGGGCTCAGACCCAGAGGAATGGGATGAAGAGCCAACCTTGAAGTCCAACAGTAGAGATAAACAAGCACCAGGGGAAACATATTAAACTGTAAGTGTTTGCAACCTCCCCACCCAGACTGCTAAAGAGAAGCTTATCCTTGGCTATTCTGACCCTCTTCCTCCTCTGCCATCTGGGAGATTCTGAGTTTGCCAGCAGTTTCCCTGGGATTCCTTTTTCACTCCCATTTGGGAAAATGTAAGGAAAAACCACTTAGGAGGGGGAAAGGACTTGAGAGAGGAAGAGAATTAACAAGGAAATCAAGAGCCATGAGTGATCTGGCTTAGAGGGACTTTTAGTTGGGAGTTAATCATGAGGGCAGCTGTGAAGGGAGGGAGAAGTTGAAAGCCAGAGGAATGAGGAAAGAGAATTTTAAGTGCTGCTGTGAATTAGGATTTGGATCTTCTCTGGCATTCATTGAGAGACACCAATAAAAGATTTAAATTGCTTTAAATTCCTTTGACTGCTATATGTGGTTCTTTAAATGCAACTCCAGGCTGAGACTGGGCCATGTGGGGCCTTGGTTTTATTTGGGTTATATGAGTAAATATGCATTTCGTATACCCTGTGGAACAAGCTCCAATAGAGGTGTGGATACAGCATTTGGAGAATATAGAGAAGGGGGCATCCCAGCAGAGGAAGCCAGGCTTCCCAGGGGGATAATGTTTGAGTTGGATCCAGAAGGATATGTTCACCTTATAGGCATGAATTTCAAGGGCATTCCTGGTAGGGGAAATAATATCTGCAAAGATATAGGGTGTTTAGGGTAATGCAAAAAGTCTAGTGGGATGAAGAAGCAGCCAAAAACTCAGTGGGTAGGGCTTCCCTGGTGGCGCAGTGGTTGAGAGTCCGCCTGCCGATGCAGGGGACGCGGGTACGTGCCCCGGTCCGGGAAGATCCCACATGCCGCGGAGCGGCTGGGCCCGTGAGCCATGGCCGCTGAGCCTGCGCGTCCGGAGCCTGTGCTCCGCAACGGGAGAGGCCACAGCAGTGAGAGGCCCGCGTACCACAAAAAAAAAAAAACAAAACAAAACTCAGTGGGTAGACAGGAGCCACATGGTAAAAACGAATGACCTCGAATGTCATTAGGAGAAGCTCAGCCTTTATGCTGTGGTCAACAGACAGCCATGATTTTGAGCATGGAAGTGGTACGTCTCTGGGGTCACATACACTCAACCCTCTTGCCAGGGAGGCTGCAGCCCCTAAAGCAACCCACCCTGTCTCTCCTGGACTCCCTCCTCAGAAGAGTAACCAGGGGAAATGGAATCAGGGCTCAAGCTGACTCCAGAGGTTACACAGGCACTTGCAAGAAGTTCACAGTTCCCAGTGAAGAGAAAAATGCACTCTGGAAAATAGAAAAGGCATTTGTCATCTGAATTCATGTGCAGAGAACACATGTCTTTCCAATGAGCATGTTTCACAAACTTGTGTAAATGGAAATGGACTTGATTTCAATGGCAATGCAGTCTTGGAGGCAATCTGATGTTTTATTTTATTGTTTGCAATTAGTGACAAGTGAGGAAAATATCCAAATCATGCCACATCCTACAGGGTGTGTGTTATCCAAGTACTTGGCTCTGGTGCGAGGATGGGGGTTGAGGGATGCAGCCATGAAGAACTCGAAGTCTCAGAAAAGAGGCTGAAAGACATGGTGTCATCAAGCTCTTAACAAAAGCAGAGGTGTTCTTTAAAGTCAAGAAGTACATACACACACCCATAAACACACACACATATCCATAAACATGCACACATACCCATAAACACACACATACTCATAAATACACACACAGAGACATAACACACCCATAAACACACACCTGCCCCTAAACACACACACACACACACACAGCTTGCTCACTTACCTTATCTTTCTCCAGGTCTCAGGTTAAAGGTTGCCTCCTCACAGGTGGTTTCCCTGACGCCCTGGACCTTTAGGTTCCGTTGTGTACACCGTACAGCACCTTGTCCTATTCACAGTTAAATAAGTGAGGAGGAGGGAGGGCTGAAGGAAAGGTGGAGATAGAGAAAAAGAAGTAAGCCTGAGAGTGCAAGGCCAAGACAGAAAGGGACTCAGAGACAAGGGGACAGAGGGAGAAGGAGAGAAAGACTCCTCAGTGAACCAAGGGCAAGGCAATGATCACAGTAAGCTTTTCCTCATCCTCTGCCATCTGTGTGTCCACAGTTGCTTCCTCTCTGGGATGGCACTAGACTTGCACAGCCTTCCAGCTCTAAGTGTGGGACAGCATCTACCTCATCACATGTCATCTTTATATCAACCCCAAGTGACGGGGGCCATCACAGTCTTATTTCACAGGCAGGGACACTGAGGCTTAGCAAATGTATCTAAGTTGCCCAGAGCGACATCATTAGTGAGTGGCCAGTGGCCCTCTAGGAGGGAGCTGGCCTGATGTGGGCTGGGGCGCAAAGTTGATGTTCAGTAAACATTTACTGAAGGAGTGGGATTCACTTCAGAGAAATTTGAATCCAGTCCTGAGTACAGTGGCGCTCGATCCTGCCTACCCCATCCCACCACCAGCGCCCACCCCCGCTCACTTATCACCGTGTAATTGAAATAATGCCTATTGACAGAGACTCACAAACAACTGCTCAATTTTCCTCAAAATTCAATTAAACTTCGTTTATTCTGGGGATCGATCCAATTAAAAGAAGGAAAATTTCAGATGGTCTGAGCAACACCATCCATCTTCAAACACAGTGTCTACCCCAGTGATGTAATAATTTGCCCAATCAATGCTTTAAAAGCATTTAGCAGTCTTGATAATGAACTTTTGTCAAAACAGCCTTGCAGAGCAATAAGTGCCTGCAGATTAATATGAAGTCATAAAGGGCTAATGCCTTGGGGGGAAGGGGGAGCATGAATCAGGGGGAGCCATGGCCTGGAGCTTCCACACCGTCTCAGAACCAGGCACGGGCAGTGCTTCCAGGACCCAGAAAATACTGAGTGCATGTCCCCATTTCCTCTCTGTCTTCAGGTTCCTCTCCCTTCCATGGTCTCGGATGCCCAATTCCACCAGCCAGGGACCTGGGACAGCCTAGATCCAGACCATCACACTCAGGGCATGTGGGGCCACCCACCCTATTGGAAAAAAATGTCCAACGGAAGGAGGCTTTGCTTGGAAGGCTTTGCTTGACCATCTCTGAAAGCTGTAGCTTCAAAAATGGCCTTGGAGCTCCAAGAGTCTCCTTTTCTATTGTAGTGCCCTCTTTTGGGGTGGGGCAGATATTCAACTGATTCACTGTATGACCTTAAGCAAGTTACTTAAAGTAACTTTGTTAACTCTGAACTTTAGTTTCTTCATCTGTAAAATGGGGATGATAGAATTTATTGATGTTCAGGGGGAGGAGGTTGGGTTGGATTTGTAGGTGATGAGGATATAAAGCGTAATAAGACCCAGCCTCCGTCTTGAAATTGTTCAGAAGCACTGGGGAGAGACAGGTGCAAACAACCACAAGGCAAGGAGTTAATGCTGCCAGAGATGTCTGAACCCAGCACTGGAAACACAGTACCTGAGATCAGCGGGGGCTTCACCAAGGCGGTGAACCTTGACCAAAGAGTGGGTCTTTCCCAGGAGGAGAAGAGAAAGGAGAGAATCTGCGCTGAGAGGATTGCAGGTCAGAGGCGCGGAGGGCACATGTGAGATGCACAGCATGGCTGAAACGGAACCAGGCAATGGAATGGGATGGGTTGACTAAGCCAGATCCTCAACGGTCTCATTTGCCAGGCTGAGGACATTATCCTGTACTGGAAGGGAAATGGGGAGCCATGGAAGGTCTTAAGCAGGGGATAGATATGAGGACAATTGTACTCAGGAAAGTTCCTTCAGGCAAGCCATGAGAGGGATGGGTTGGTGGGCATGGGACAGTCCTAATGAGTTAGGTAAGATACATGTGCTCATCACACAGCCCCGCTCCTCCAGGAGTCCCCCAACGCCCCTCTCCCCACACTGAACACACACACCCCAACCTCCCTGTCCCCAGCAATACTGCCCCCATCTCTCCAGGCAGGAAACCTTGGATTCCTTCTGCACACTTTCCTTTTCCATCCCTCATGATCTCTAGGATCCCTCAGAAAACTTCTACCTGAATGCTGGCTCCTATGTGGAAGAACAGGCTGGCCCGTCCCCCAAAGGTAAGCTCACTTTAGTCCAACAAGGCATCCTTACCACTCAGAAGGAGGCCAGGATGTAAAGTGAGCCCCGCAACCAGACCTGGACGGGCCCAGAGCTGTCCGTGGTTCTGGTTGCCTTGGTCCAAGGAAGAGGAAGGGAAAGATGATTCCCAAGGCAGGTCAGAAACCCTTGTGTGGGTTCAGGGGAGTTCCCCTCCAGAATCAGGGCTTGGCAAGTGACTTACTGGGGAGCTGGGCCAGTCTGAGCTGGGAGAGCCAGGATGGGCTGAGCTGGGTGAGCGCCTGGGCCCTGGAGTAGTCCAGGATCCCTCAGGGCTGATTCTCCATCTCCCACTCCAGTCCCTGTAGGCTGGCGGCCACCTGGGGTGGTCAGTGCTCTCACCATGGGGAGACAGGCTGTGGCTCGAGCTCCCAGAACTAGCAACTCCTGCAGCATCTCCTTTCCAGGCCAAAAGCAGAAGAAATTTTCAGAGGTTGGCTAGTGCTTTAAAAGCTGGGGGATCTGGGTGGCCAAGGGAATAAAACTCTTGCTCCATTTGCTGGAAGTCATTGCAGCCCTGGAGGATGCCAGACCCTGACCTGCCGTCACAGAGGGCCAGGATTTGGAAAGAGGAGGATTAAGAATTAAAGGGAAGGGGGTGGGGGAGAAAGAGATGGGGGCGGGGGGGGGAAGCTTGTACTGCTAGATCAGGGGGAGTATGAAATGAGGTCCAGAAATGTCTTTTCAAAGGCTCCTGCCATTAGGACTTAATATTAAATTTACTTCTGTGCCTTAAAAAATAGCTAATTTTTTTTTTCAAAAGTTGCTTTTGATGCCAAAGGTATGACTTAGGCTGAAAGGCGCCGGCACATCAAACATCATTTGGGGGATTTCAAAGGGCTGTTTCAGCAGGATCCTGTTTTCCTCATCCCCCTCCTCGGCTGATGAAGTTTCTGAGGCCCCTGAAGTCAGGTCTTGTGTTCTGGGCTATCAAAGACCCCCGGCAACATCGAGTCTGTCTGTCTGTCCCAGCAAAACTTTCGCATAGAAAGCCTCCCTTTTACGCAGAGATCTGAGGGCAGAATAAAAAGGATGCTGACTTGCCAGGAAACAGGAGGGAAGCCCTGCTGAGCTGATAGGAATCTTCTGACCAGATTTGAATACATTTGGCCCAGACAAGGGGGTGGGAGAAAAATCCATTACTTTGGAGAAAAGCCTCACGGGGTTTCAAAAGGAAATATGTAAATGTTGGGAGAAATCATTTGTGTGGATTTGTGTGTGAGTGTTTCAGCCGTCCCCAAGTTTAACATCGTCAACCAGGCGCAAAAGCAAAATCTGGGGAATTAAGTCACTGCTGTTCAGCGGAGGCCTGGGGGAGCTGGAGGAGGGCTCTGCGGCTTCCCTGGCCTTGCCCTGGAACTCCACAACCAGCCGCGTCTAGGGTCCAAGATACACACAGTCCCTCACCGGAATCCCCCAGGCACGGTGCCTAAAGGGCCTTCCTTTCCTTAAGGCTCCACTCAGGATTCTGCAGGCTGATGCTCACAGAGGTACCAGAAAAGTCCCAGTGTCTAGATGGGAAGACTGAGGCTTGAAAGCAGAAAGGCACTGCCAAAGGGCCTCCTCTGGACACTGGCTGGGCCCTGCCCACAGGCCTTGTCCCCGTAGCCCCTGCACACCCCAGCACCTGGTCTGCTCCCTGAGGACTGCACCTGGGCAACTGTTTACTACCTCTACCCATAGCCTCTGGAGACACCCTACAATGGGATTCCTGTCATACCCAATCCTGGGGACAGGCAGCTCTGTGGCCTGGCCTTGTCCCCGGTCCCATGGAAACTGAACAATTATGTCCAGATAATTAGTCGGAAATCTCCCCCTGTGGCTTCAGGAGATAGTGTGCCTGCACTCAGGAGTCCTGGGTCCTGGGCTCAGCTTGGTGGTTTTTTTTTTTTTGGGAGGGGCGGCCTCACTTTCTTCCTCCGTTAAGGATAATGCCATCAGCCCTGTCTCTACTTCACAGGCCCACTATGAAATTCCATTTAGGTCAGGAATAAAAGCTGTGGACAGGGAGTCCACAGCACAGGGCAATAGGAGACTCTCTTACTCCTCCAGCAGTTTCAGGCGCAAGCAGGAAGTTGTTCTGAAGGTCGTACTGTGTGGTTGTTGCAAATGCACCTGAGTCCCTTGGATCCCCGCCCTTCCATATCACCCCCTAGACCTTCACAGCAGATTTGGGGCTCTCTTCTTCATTAGGAGAACACTTAGGGAAGAAAAGAACCCTGGGAGCTTGTTTCTTGGGGTGGAGGTGAGGGATTCAGGTGGGAGTCAGGATCTGGAGCTGCCTGATTTGGACTCCTATTCTGAACTTATTACACAAGGAATTGGGAGCCAGCAAAGCTCAGCACTGGAAGCTGAGCATTGTCTTCCTGCTAGGAGATGGAGAGGAGAAAAGAGAGACGATAGCTCCTCATTAATGGTCTTGAATTAATATAAATTAGTCAAGCACATCTCAACTGCTCCCAGTCAGGCAGAGCCTGGGGCACCGGGGAGCAGCCCGAGGGTCCCTTTCCCCTCACATTCAGGCAGCCATCCATAACGCTGCTGCTGACTGAGCACTCTTCCCTCCCCCCATCTCGCCCTCCCTCCCCACCTCCACCACCAGCTCCAGGCTCCAGAGGTATAAAATAAGCTGGTGATAGCACCCCTGGGATGAGGGGCGGGGCCCCCCAGAGCCTGCGACCTTTGGAACGACCTTTGGAACATTGTCTTCCAGATAGTCGCTCTACCCTTAGGAGTAAGGGGCATCCTGAACTCAGCCGCCACAGAGGCAGCAGACTTGCACATTTGTGCCCAGAGCCAAGATCACCAACAGAACGATGCCTGGTGCCAGAACGACACTGGGCCACCCAGAGCCTTGGGACCACAGGCTGCCCTGTACTCCGGCACATTTTTTTGAACACACAGGGCTATGGGTTCTCTCGCTGCAAGGAGCTCAGATCAAGCCACCCCTTTCTCATCCTCAGCAGTTCAGTTATAATTCAGGGCTGCACACCATCCGTCGGGTAGCACAGGGTGGCTTGGTACCAGCCAGGGGCACAGGGCTGAGAATCTGCAGGTACCCTGGGTCTCCTGATGCAGGCCTGACCCACCGAGACACGCTGGGACCACCTGGTTCAGGCCTGACCCACAGGGGCACGCAGGGCCATTCCCAGGACCAAGCAGAAGATGGGCTGCTTAGTCCAAGGCTTAGAGGTCAAAGGGCACTCCCAGTATCCCTGGGAGATAGGACTTTTAACTCCATTTACAGATAAGGAAACTGACACTCAGAGAGGTCATGTCACTTGCCAGGAGGTCACACAGCCAGGAAATGACAAAATTGGGTTTCAAACAGTATTGATAAGAATTAACTTTTATCGGTGTGATGAGTAAAGCCTTACACGCAATTCATCATACAGTTCTCCCAACTTCGATGAGACAGGACCAATATCTCCTTAGTTTTGTAGACACAGAAACTGAAGCTCAGAAAGGTGGAGCTTCGTTCCCCATGGTCACACAGCTAGTAAACAATGGAGCTGTGATCCCCACAGCCATCTGGCTCCAGAGCAACATAGCACAGACTGGGGCAGGAGACAGGCCTGCCTTTTCCATTTCAAATCCTGCCTTTGCCATTTACTAGCCCTGTGGCTTTGGATGAATTGTTCAGCAGACTCTCTGGGCCTCAATTTCCCTAACTTTAAAATGGAAATCATCATGATAATACAGTAGTAGTGAGGTCTAAATAATTGATATCCATGGAACACTTAAAAGAGGGCCCGGTAGATACCAAGCATTGTGTGTCTGTTAGATGAAACTTTCTCCCGCACAGCCATAATTCCACTAATTCTACAAGTATTAGCATAAAAACCGGCAACCTGGAGGACCCTCTTCTCCAGCCGGTCTCCTGCCCTCCTAGGTCCGAAGCTGGAGGGAGACACATGTCTGAAACACGCCACGGACCTGGCATCCGTAATGCTTCTGTCAGAGCAAACGAGGCCATTAACTGAGAGCTCTGTGATGGAATTGTCCCACGCAGTATTTATTATAGGGTCCTTTTCCTGACACCTCCCAGGGAGAGAATATTAAATATTTAATGCACACAAGGCTGCTCGTTTTTCATCCCCACTTCAACACTCGACTCTGCTCCGGTCTGGGGAAGAGCCAAAGTCCACCAGCTGGTACCCTCATGCCTTCCCTCCTCCCCGCCCAGCCCCTCTTGCCAGAGTGCGGGGCCAGACACAGGCTGGGATGGGAACGTGACAAGGACCCAAGCCAGGACTCTGGGCTCTGAGGCCCAGGTGGACCCAGGAAGGTTCTCCTCCATCAGCCACTCTCAGCGGGGGTTTGGACATGGTCAGGCCGAATCAGCGTGCCTCATCCTAAGACTTGTGATTCAGGGGCCTCTGGAGCCTGGGATCCTTCCCAGCGCCCTGCCCAACTCCCCTCCACGTGCACTCCTGATTCCTCGGCCACCTGCAGCTGCTCCCCGAACCATCAGCCCTTCAGCAGGAGGGAGGGCTTCTCCTGGCTGCAGGAGCCAGCCGGGCCAGTGTGCTGGGAGCCGAAAGTGCCAGGGAGTAAATTCCTCCAAAGTAAATCTCGAACAATGATGGCCGTGAGTTGGTACATAAAAGCCCCAGCTGCCTCGGTCCTCAGGTGAGCTAACCTAGAGGTGCACGTCCTGTGCAGTCTCCCAAAGTCTCCAGTGGGACTGGGCTCCTGCTGCCCAGTAACACGTGTGTTTCCTTTTCCTCTCTCTTCTCACGTCCCCTCTCTCCTACAAGCACATCTGGGATCACCCCCCAAACAAGCTGCCTGCCCCCTGCAACTCAGAGCCTGCTTCTGTAGACACCTAAGCTATGGCCATGCCTTGGCCACGTGGGGTCCAATAAGAGAACACAGGATGCAAGTCTCACGTATGTGTGTATTCGTCCAGTGAGCACTCACCTGCTCAGGGCCAGACCCCATGCTGGGGGCTGGGGACACAGTGAGGACCCCCAAGAACTGGCTCCTGCACCCCCAGGAGCTCCAGGCTGGTTGGGGACACTAAGCGCAGTGCAAGGTACTCAGCTCTCCCTCCCATCACCCTCAAGCTAGCAAGCCTGCTCGAGTGGTACCACCCAGACGAGCAAGTGGCCCTTGTCTCAGCTCCCTCCTTCCTGGAAACATCGAGCTCCTCACCAAGGTGCGTCCTGACCACCCCGGTCCAACCACTGGACGAGAGCTTATCCATCATGCTAGTGTTGATTTCCCAGCATTCCTTCTTCCTCTGTTTCCTTTCCTGGTGATTTCTAGTTATCCGTGTTGCACTTGGGTGTATGTGATCTCCAGTGAGTGGAGGAGTACCCCGGGAGAAGTGAAAGGCATCTTCCAAGCATCAAGGCATGACAGTGGGGACAGGCACCTGGATTTTCCATTCCCAGAACATTGACCAAAAACATGCTCCCAGGTGCCAGGCCTTCTGCTTTGGGCTTTAATGCCCACTCAGGGGAGGGTAACAGCAGGGGTCTCAGGGCCTGGCGGGGAAGGGGAAGACCTGATCGAGAGCCCACTAAAAGCCAGTCTCAGCAGTTCACCTCCATCAGGATCTCCATCAGTCCTCACAACAACCTAGTGCAGAAGCTGTTTCCTTCCATTTTACAGATGAAGAAGCTGAGTCACAAAGGGATGAGGTGACTTGCCCAAAGCTACTCATGATTTGGGAGCCCCCTCACACACCTTCTTCCCACCTCTATAGGCTGAGGAAGGGGAAAAGAGGTCAGTTTGGATTTTGTCCTGAGGGCACTGGGGAGTCCAGGAGGAGTACAGAGCAGGGGAGGTACAAGAGCAGAGTTGCATTTGGATCCATCGTGATTGATTCAGCCCATCACTGCCGCGGTACTGCTGCCAGGCTGGGAGACTATTTAGACCCATCCACCCCTCCCCCGTGCCCTGGTCAGGCCAGGCTCTAGGTTGAGAGGCTGAGGTCTACAGAGGTTGCCACCGAGATGCACAGCGCTGGTCCACTCTCCCTGCCGCAGGGCTGGGCTCCTGAGTACTCTTCTGCTCTTTTTTCCTTCCAGTTTTATTGAGATATAACTGACATACAGCACTGGGTAAGTTTAAGGTGTACAGCGTAATGATTTGACTTACATACATCATGAAATGATTACCACCATAAGTTTAGTGAACATCCCTCATCTCATAGAGATACAACATTAAGGAAACAGAGAAAAATGTTTTCTTCCCTCTGATGAGAACCCTTAGGATTTACTCTCAACAACTTTAGCATGTAATGTACAGCAGTGTTCATTATATCTATCAGCTTGTACATTGCATCCCTAGTACTTACTTACCTTATAACTGGAAGTTTGTACCTTTTAACTACTGTCATCCAATTCCCCCTCCCTCACCCACTGCCTCCCGTAACCATAAATCTGGTCTCTTCCTCCACTCATAATCCTCTTTTCCTTGGCCAGCCATTCTCCAGTTTCAGTATCAGCTGAAATGTCAGAGAGCTTCCCAGACCCCCTATTGTGGGTTGAATTATGTCCCCCCAAAAGACAGGTTCAAGTTTTAAGCCCCAGGACCTGTGAATGTGACCTTACTTGGAAATAGGGTCTTTGAAGATGTAATCACATTAGAATGGATCATACTGGATTAGGGTGGGCCCTCAGCCAATGACTTCTTATAATTATAAGAGGGAAATCTGTCCCGAAAGGAGAATGCCAGATAAAGATGATGGAGTTATGTGACTACAGCCAAAGAAGACCCGGGGCCACCAGAGGCTGGAAGAGAGAGCGTGTGGAGCCTTCACTTCAGACTTTTAGTTTCTAGAACGGTGAAAGAACACATTTCTGTTGTTCTAAGTCACACAGCTTGTTACACTTTGTTACAACAGCTCCAGGAAATTGATATGCCCTCTAACTAAGGTAGGTCTCCCCTGTATTCACCATCATACATCTTCCTTTTTTCCCCCTTTACACCAGTAATTATGATCAATAGTTACCTTTCATTTCTGTGTTATGTTCATTGCCCATCTCACTCATTAGACCCTTAGTGAGTCCTATGAAGGCAGAGACCTCCCCTGCCTTGTCCTCTGCTATATTCCTGGTGCCTAGTCCAATGCCTATGATGTCTGGTATACAGGAGGTGCTAAATAAATATTCACTTATTGACAAAGATTTAACAACTGTCTATGATGTACCGGTACCGCTCTAAGTGAACAAAATAAAGAATCCTCTCTTTATGGAGCTTGTCTTCCACTCAACAAGGAGCATAATAAGTAAGTAAATAGGCTATTAGAAGAGGGTAAAATACTCTGGGTGGGGGGGAGGGAGAAGGGCAGGATAAGGGAGATAGGACATTGGGGTGGAAGGGTACAATCTACAAAATTAAATTAGGTGGGGGCTTCCCTGGTGGCGCAGTGGTTGAGAGTCCGCCTGCCAATGTAGTGGACACGGGTTCATGCCCCGGTCCGGGAGGATCCCACATGCCGCGGAGCAGTTGGGCCCATGAGCCATGGCCGCTGAGCCTGCGCGTCCGGAGCCTGTGCTCCGCAACGGGAGAGGCCACAGCAGTGAGAGGCCCGCGTACCGCAAAAAAAAAAAAAAAAAAAAAAAAATTAAATAAGGTGCTAAAGAAGAACTCGTTGGCAGGTGACATTTAAGCAAAGTTTGAAGGAGGTGAGGGAGTTGACTATGTGAGATTCTGGGTGAAGAACATTCCAGGCAGAGGGCACAGCCAAGACAAAGGCCCTGAGGCAAGAATATGCTTGGTAATGCAAGGAACAGAAAAGAAGTCAGTGTCAGTGACATGGAATGAGGAAAGGGAAGAATAGCAGGAAAGAAAATCAAATATTTGTTGGGTGGATGGATACGGATAGATACACATGGATAGAGGGAAGGGGAGAGGGAGGGAAGAATGGAGGAATGGTTCACATCTAGGAATCAAAGACAAGTACTAACTCTATCCTCTGACCATAGGTTAGGTTAATAATTGAGAAAAAAGGGAGCCCTTCCACCCGAAAAAGGTGGCCAATAGCAGACCAAATGAAGTCAGCTCTTCACATCCTTTACAGCAAGGACACAGCATCACAGAACAGGATGAGGAGCCTAAGAAAGTAAGCCCAAGATTCTAGGGGACCCAGGGTCCCAAGCGAGGGCTGTTCCAAGGCCTATGGCCAGAGCTGCCACATACCAAGCCTCAAGCCCTCCCTTAGAGCTGCAAGCCATGAGGCTGAACTGGTCCAGGCCCCTCGTGGCTAAAAGTGGGTCTAACCCAGAGGAACTGCTAATGGGGTGCCTTCTGATATGGAGTCCCTGAAGGGCACCCATAAAATTTATTAGAAATCACTGAACTAGGAAATGAAAGCAGGTTGGTTTATTAGTATTAGAAATTTCTTCTTCCTCCCCCATCCCCAGCTCTAGCGGGATCAGATCAGTGTCCCCAAGGGGACAGCAGAGGAGGAACTCCAGTGCTGGGAAACTCCTGGATGAGAGTGTGATCCAGAGCATTGCATTCCATGCAATTTACTATTTGTCCTGGATAAAATCGTCTTGATTTAGGCGATGCTAAGTTAGATCTGGTTACTAACTTACGTGGATGAGCCCAGTGTGCAGGTTAAGGCATTTGGATTTGACCCTGGAGGCAATGGGGAGCCATGGAGTGTTTTAAGCTGGAGAGTGACCAGATTGAAGTGTGTTCTAGAAAGATCCATTTGCAGAGAATTCACCGGTGTCCAGGATGAGCTCGTATGGAGGGTGGGCTGGTTTGGAGAGTGAGTGTGGACCAGAGTGGAAGCAGATGAGAGGCCAGGGAGGAGATGGGGATGGTCCCTCGGTCAGAGCAATCAGGGACCATGACAGCATACACTGAGCCCAGAAAAGGAATAACAGGGTCAAGGGAAGTTTAGGAACATTTAGGAGATATTAAGACTTGGCTGCAGTAAGAGCTGGTGGAGAAGCCAGAGGGTGATTCTGAGGCTATCAGGGGGTATGGTCCCCACATTTCAGGGACCAGAGCTTGGTCTAAAAATAGATCTCAAATGACTCACCTCAATTGCAGCCAACAAGGATTTGGCTGGTTTATTACTGAATTGCAGGGGATTTGGCCAAAGAGACTGAAACCACATGTAGTCTTGGCTCGTGCAGGCCCCATTGGATCCAGTCTCCTGCTAAGGGCAGTCCCGTGGCCCTGACGCATGAGTAATCTCATTTCCCTCTCACAAAAAGTCTGCAAGAATGTTACAATTTCTTTTTTTTTTTTTTTTTTTTCCATCTTATAGTTAAGGCATCATGCCTGGGAAAAATTGCCAAAGGTTTCTAGGATGTAGGTTGCAGGCGGCACAGTCTGAATGCAAACCCACACCTCCCTAGATACTGCGTATCAGCTGGAAAGAGATTTGGGGGTGAAATCCCTAGAAACACTCTCTTGCCTCTTCCCAGCTGGGATACCTTGGCTGAACTTGAGTCACCCTCCTAATAAAAATTCCCTGTTCCATCAGCAGAATGCTTCCAGCCCAATTAGATCAATTTTCTCTAAGTAGCAATAAATGTGTTTTCCTTTCAGAGGCCAGCCCGACACATTAAGCAGGCTGGGGGCAGCCATTCCCCAGGCCGCTGGCTCAGAGTGCGTGAGGTCAGGGGTCACCGTGCCACCGCCTCCAGCTCATTAGTGGCGCCCATTCATCTTGGCTGGGGACACCAGCACTCAACATGGTGGCAGGACTCGGGGCAGGGGGTATGCAAGCCATTCATCAGGGACTCTGGTTCGCCGGAGACAAGAGCAGAAAAGCTGGCCTGCTCACCAGCCAGCAGGAGCCCCAGGCCCAGCAGCTGAGGCCCGGAGCTGCCTGGTTAAAGGTTAACCTGGTCCAGGATGTCTGTCTGTGGTGGCTGCAGCCACCATGCAGGGAACGAAGGGGCCCCTTTCAGATGCACCTGGCTCCTGTCTGCTAACCGAGCTTCCCTTCCGGCCACCTCACTGACCCCCCAGATCCATCCAACCAAGGCCTACAGGGGCCTGGAGAATGAAGCTTCTCTTGGGCCCCCTGTGGCCCAAGGACCTGCCTGGAATAGGCCCTTTGATTTGCAAATCAAGACTCTAGGAGTGGGCGAGAACTATGGCCCTGCTCTGCCTGGGCCACGGTGCCTCAGGCCTGGGGTTAGCTTGACAGAAGGAATGAGACCTCCCTACTTTCCTGCATCACCCAGACATCCCCTGCCACCCTGCGCCAGGCAGAGGCCCAGCTTAGATGCAGGATTCCTATAGGGGCGTTAGATGAGTTTGCCAGGGCTGCCCGAAGGAAGTACCACAAACGAGGTGACTTAAACAACAGATATTTATTGTCTCACAGATCTGGAGGCTAGAAGTCTGCGATCAAGGTGTCAGCAGGGCCAAGGTCCCTCTGAAGGCCCTGGAGAAGGATCTGTTCCAGGCCTCGCTCCTAACTTATGGTAGTTTTTCGGCTTATGGCCACATCATTCCAATCTTCACATGGCATTCGGTACGTGTGTGTGTGTCTGTGTCCAAATTTCCCCCTTTTTATATGGATAACAGTCCTATTGGATGAAGACCCACCCTCATGTTAACTTAATTGCCTCTGAGGTACTGGAGGTTAGGACTTCAACATATGATGGGGGGACATGATTTGGCCTATAACACCCTACTTTGGGCTACAGAAGAGGCAAGCCCAGGGATCCGGATTCTCTTGGCAGGTGTGTACGGAGCACCCACCAGGCTCAGCACAAAGTTCAGGGGTCCAGTGAACATCTGGAGTCGGCCCCGTGAGTTCACAGGTGGCAGGGAAGGCAGGCATTAATCCATCACACAAGCAAATGTTCAATTACATACGATGGTGGGCGCTTAGAAGCACAAGGGCCATCAGTCAGAAACTCGTGGAACCAGGTGGCACTCCAGGTAAGAAGCCGAGCAGGGGCTGGCATGGCAACGGCACGACCATTCCTGGCGTCGCTGGGCTCTTCATCCATCTGGTCGACCCCTACCTTCACATCCCCCAGCCCCTGCCCAGCCTGATGCGTTTCCTGGAAGCTGGATTAATGGCAGCTGAGCAAGGCTGTCCAGGAACCACAGCTCGGGGTAACTTTTGCACAGAGCCCAGAGGGTCTGGCAGAGGTCTGCTTGATTTATACCAACCCTGGCCATGCAACGAGCCCCCCTCCTTTAGCAGTCCAGGCTCTGGCAACTCAAGCTGCTGCTCCGTCTAGACAATGACCAGCAGGTCCTGGACCCAAATGTCACCTCCTCGGGGAACCTCTGCTGACCTAGCCTCCTACTCCCCCCAAAACTTTTCTCAGTGCTCCAACCACAACTGAAACTATATAACGATTACAAAATTAGCTGTCCGTGTCTGTCTGCCCTGGAGGCTGCAAGCTTTATGACAACTAAGACAATTTTCTCATCCACTTCCACATGCCCCAAATCCAGCCCTGTGCCTGTGACCTAGTAGTGGTCTATAAACATTGGCGGAGTAAGTAAACAAAACAGTTATTAAATCAACCTCCTGCTCCCAAGCCACAAGCTGACCTGCAGGTTTGATGCAAATCTATACCACTCCTGAGGGCACCAGGAGAATGAAGACGAGCACCAAGAAGGGTGTTCAGGATGGAAGGCAGAACTTGAGCAAAAACAAGACTGAGGAAGTACAAGGTGGGTTTAGAAAACAGTGAGCTTTTCAGCTTGACCAGAACAGAGCCTGAATGCTGGGCTTAGGTGATGCTCGTAGGAACTGCTGAAAATTATTGAGTGGCAGTAGGATCAGAGCCGGGCTGTGCTGATAAGAAGAGCTGGTAGGTCCATAAGACAAGGCAAAGGGTGGGCCTGGCACTCAGGAAAAGAGGTTTTTGCTAACACAAAGTTTTAAGAGCTGTGCCACAGGGAAGGCAGTTGAGGTCACCGAGGTAGAGCAAAAAAGGAGGCGAAGTCAAAGAGAATCTGGAGACACTTGTGGTACAGGAAAAAGGGGTTCAGTAGAGGCAGCATGATCAGGAAAGCACAGAAGGAGTGATCCGAGAGGGAACAGGAAAGCCAGGCAGGCCCAGTGTGCGCGGAGGGGGCCGTCACCTTTGCCCATGTCATTTTTCCATGTGCTCACTGCGTGGGGCAGGGGGACCTGATCTCAAAACCTGACCCCCATCAGGGACTAGCTGTAAAACCTGGGCAAGTGGCTGCACCTTCAATGGTCTGTTTTCTCATTTGCAGATTGGAGTCGGATAAACCCAGCCCTTTGAGGAATAAGGTACCTGGCACGTTGAGATGTCTAGAGCAGATCCCAGCCACAGCCGCCTCCTGGGGTTTCCAGCCACTCAGTCCTGGTGTAAACCAGGATGTCCCAACCTCAGCCCTGTAGACATCGGGGCTGGTTAAGTTGTTAATGCCCTCGTGCATTGGAGGATGTTTAACAGCATCTCTGGGAATCAAAAATGTCTTCAGACATCGTTAAGTGTACCTTGGAGGCAGCCCTGCCCCAGTTAAGTAAACCATGCAGGACTACAAGCAACTCTTTGAGAAAAGCTGTGGGCAGGTGTCTCCTATCTATTGCCTCTGTCTCCCAGAGGAGGGCCTGTGTGTCCACACGCTTGTGCATTTGATCAATGAACATTCTTTAAACATTTATTCTGTGTCAAACTTGTGCTGGGCTTTAAAGAGAACAGTGAACACAGCAGTGATTCTCCTCTCAGAGACTTTAGAGTCAGTGGAAGAAACAATTTTGATAGAAGGGGATCTCATGGTATCATAGTCAGGATAATGGCCCCCAAAGTTGTCCATGTCCTAAGCCCTGGAACCTGATGCCATGTTACCTCACATGGCAAAAGGGGCTTTGCAAATGCGATTAAATTGAGGATCTTGAGATGAGGAGATTATCCCGGATCATCCAAGTGGGCTAAAGAGGGAGACAGGAGAGTCAGAATCAAAAAAGAGATGTCAGGGGTCAGAGTCAGAGAGAGAAAGATGAAGATGCTTTGTTGCTGCCTTTGAAGATGGCGGAAGGCAACAGGAGCCGAAGAATGCACGTGGCTTCTAAGAAGCCGGAAAAGGCAAGGAAACAGATTTTCCCCTACACCCTCCAGAAGGATGGACACCTTGATTTTAGCCCAGTGAAACCTATTTCAAACTTCGGACCTCCAGAACTATAAGATAATAGACTTGTGTTGTTTTAAGCTACTTAGTGTGGTGATTTGGTACAGCTGCAATAGGAAACAAATACACGTGGTCACACAGTTATGCACAGAGGGGTGTAGGATCTCAGATGAAAGAGCAGGGCTGCCATGTGTGGTTGTCCAGGTTGTGCACTACCCAAAAATAGCCAGCTAAGGAGGTCACTGGGGCTGAAATTTCACCCACATTCCTCTCACCAAACCATAAGCCCCTGTGAGGACTATGGCTGTTGTGGGGGTGGGGACAGGGGAAGGGCACCTTTTCTAGTTCATACACAGGTACTTTCTACTTAACAAAAGATGTGACCATGGATGGGGCACGGTTGGTGGAGGCCTTTAATTTGCACAGCGGGGCTGCATATGTAACTGTGGTCCTGGCAGGAGACTTTGATTCTTCCTGAGGTAATCAGGAAGGCCTTCACAGAGGAGGTGACCCCCGGGCTAGATCTTAAACAACGAATATGGAAGGAGGGGGAAGCCATTCCAAGGAAAGAGACGACACAGAAGTCTGAAAGGGGCTGGTGCGCTTGGAGAACGAGGGAGAAGCCCCACTTGGCTGGAGTGTTGGGTATGTGAGGGGAGAGCGTCTGGAGCTGTGGGGTTGAGTTTGGGACATTTGTGGGATGGTGTCTAGGACATGGCCAAATGCCCATGTCTGGAGTTCCGGTGCGAGGGCTGGGCTGTTCCACACCAGCCTCTTGATGCCGCTGGACCAGGTTCAGGACCCCCTCCCACCAGCCCAGCCCCAGAGACTTCTGCCCCATGGCCCTGAAGTAACTGTTCCACAACTCGCTTTTAGGGTCTAGTAGTGAGTCCTTTCCTGCAGTGCCCCCCACTTCCCAGCACTTAACCCAAAGACAGGGATTGATGGTGCCTTGACCTTCCCTAATATATTGCCACAGGGGACGTGGGCCAGTCCTGCTGTCCCCATCAGGCCATGGCCCCTCCCTAGGCCCGAGTCAAAGAACAAGGAAAAACCATCAAGCTGGGAGAGAGGTCTGTGATACAAATGGCCGTAAGTAAGTTGTTTTCAGGAGGCAAATGGACCTCCACAGACTAATGGCTGTCCATGTCTCCCTCCCCCTCCCTCCTCCACTCCCCCCCTCGAGAGCTGGCCCAGCTGGAAAGCTGCAGTAGCTCCAGCTCCCCCTACCCCAGCCCTTTTGCTGACAGTATAACCTTCAGGAACCTGAAATTCCTGAGTGGTCCCCAGAGCTCAATGCATCTCGAAAGAAAATTTGTGTAATGTCATTTCAGGCTGTCCCTAATCCAGAATTATTGAGGGGGGGGCTGGGACCTGGGAATTGCCTCTGACACTTGACAAATACTTGGCTTTGTGTAAATGGACAGGCTCCTGGAATAACTGCCTTTGGATGTCACATGAAGAGAAATTAATTCTTTATTAACTTCCGCAATGATAATCTAATAAACCCATCGGGCCTCCGGGCCCCAGCATTTAAAGTGCTTGGTGGTTTGGATGCAAATGTCTCCAGACCCCATTTTGTCAGGAATGTGCTCATGGAGAGGAGAAATAATCAGCTCTAGAGGTCAGATGTCAGCTCAGGGTCAAAACGGGTGACTTTCACGGCTCCACGCGGACCTGAGATTCAGGAGACCCAGCCCTCCCTGTGACCACCAGCTGTACTGGATTTTCAGGGACAGATCTCCATTTCAGATGTTCTGTCCCTTTGTTCCTAAAAGAGTATTTGTTGTGGTCATATGACTGTCTCCGGTCTGGGCTTAGCTTAGGAAGTCACCGTAGCCCTCACCCATAAGTTCCAAAGGACCATTCACTCATTCTTTCCTTCAGCTCCTATGTGTCTGCCATGTGCCAGACGTGGAAATACAAGACCTCTCTCCTTGGAGGCTTACAGTCTAGTGGAGAGGCAAACAACACAAGTGACTGTAATTGTAAGTTGGGGCAAATGCTATGAGGACAAAGTATATCTGGGAAAGTGAGCAAATCTCATTTCTCCTCAGAGCTGAGCCTAGTCATCCTGTGGGTCCACAGAGCGACCAGTGGGTTGTCCAGCTGAGGGGGCTTCAGGTCCTTCAGGCCAGGCCTCTTTGGTGAGGTCCAGGCTCCACACCCCGGCCATGAGCACGGACAGAAACAGAGTCTGAAGGTCCATCCTGTAGGCAGGAAGGATAGGAGAAGGAGGGGGAGGAAGGGAAATCATCATTGCTTCCACAGCTGATGGAGGGCACACAGGTCCTCCCAGGGTAGGGAAACCAGAAACCCCCAGAATGCCAGGGGTAGAAGATCCCAGCCTGATCTTGTGTTTGACGGGTCCCTGCTTGCATACCTCCCACAACGGGGCCCAGAAAACTGCTGACTGCACAAGTTCTCCTTGAACAGACCAACGTGTGTGTGTGTGTGTGTGTGTGTGTGTGTGTGTGTGTGTGTATAAATGAAATTAGACTGTGGTAAAAGCATATCACACACTAGTGAAAAAAATGAAGTGTTAAGGTACTAGATCAATGGTCTAACTACATGCGATCTCAGATGGATTTTAAAACAGTAAAAAAAAATTCAAATAAGAACGCTAGGAGAAAAAATGTAGGCGAATGGAATTTAGGGGTAGGGAAAGGATTTTCTGAGCATAAAAACAATGGAAGAATTCACAAAAGAAAAGATAATGAATGTGACTACACAAAAATTTTAAATTTCTCTATGTTATAGACTCAAGCATGATAATCAATACCCCTTTTTAAAAGGGGCAAAGGTCGAAGGAGATAAATCACAAAAGAAGAAATACAAACAGCTAATATGCATATGGAAGAAATGTTCCGTCATGCTCACAATCATAGAAATGCAGGTTAAAGCAGCCATAAGGTTCCATCTTTCACCTATCAAATTGATTTTTAAAAATTTTAATGATATTCAATGCTGAGAATGGGAAATGTGCTCTCTCACGTCTGTGTTCCCTGGTGGAGGTGCAAATCGTTACAACCCTCCCAGAAATCAGTCTCTATTACGTATCAAGAACTGTAAAATCCTTTATAGCAGATTCTTTAGTACACAAAGAACACAGTTTCAAAAGGAGGAAGAAGTGGTGCAGATTAAGAGAGATTCACAAGATACATCAACCAAATATAAAATGTGGACTTCTGTCTGGATCCTGATTCAAACAGGCTGGCTGTGAGAAGACATTTTTGAGATCATTGGAGAAAGTGGGACCTAGCCAGATATTAGACGCTACTTAAGAATTATTGTTAATTAGTTTAAGTGTGCAAATGGCAGCCTGGTTATGCTTTAAGAAGTTATTTTACCCATTTGAGAAGTAAAGCTTAACTTTTACAGGGGAAAGGACACAACATCTTGCTTTAAAATATTTCAACCAAAAAAAAAAAAAAAATGGGGAGGGATAGATAAAACAAGATTGTCAGAATGCTGGTCATTGTTGAAGCTGTATAATCATACTGGCAGGTCTGATATACTATTCTTTCTTGTGTATATTTGAAATTTTTCCATAATAAAAGGTGGTTTAATATAGCACTTGAGCCAATCCTTCTTTGAGATCCTATCCTGAGGAAATTAGCAAAGATGTGCACAAAGATTTATGTACAGAGACATCAACAAGAAAACCGGTCATGAAAGAAAAATAATCAGTTATAAGCAAAATGTAACAAGTTATGATACAGCCAAAGAACTGAATATTAGGTCACTATTGTAAAAAGATATTTTTAAAACCACATATTGGTCTTTGGAAAATGCTCATGTGTTAAGGAGGGGGTTAAGGAGAAACAGGATACAAAATTATACATTTACCATGTCCCAATTCTCTTAAAAATGAATATATTTGCACAGGAAAAAAAAAAAAGGCCAATGTTAACAGTGGTCATCTTTGGGAGGTATAATTACAAATGATTTTTATTTGCTTCTTTAAACTCTTCTGTATGCAACAAGGTGGAAAAATGTAATTATCTTAGGAGCTAGTGCCAAAAGTCCTCAGAGGAAAGAATCTGGCTTTGGAGAAGTACCTTGAAAGCACATGGGTTAGAAGCTGAAGCCTTGAGGGCCTGGCCCAAGGTGGAAACTGATGCCAGGCAAGCTGAGTCTCAGGGCAGCAATGGTCAAGGTTCTAAGAATCAGGGGAAGCCTGGAGAATTTAAACCAGAGGGAAATGCACAGAACTCCTAGCAAGTGCTTTGAATGCCTTCCACTTATGCAACAGAGGGGCCTAGTTCATTTCATCCAGAACGCTAAAAGATAATGTCTCTCTCCCTGCATCCCAGCTGACATCTCCGTAACATGTATGTTCCAAGTCCTCTACAATGCACAGCCATTGCTTCTACAATCAGAAGAAAAACATTTTTGTTTCTTTTTTAGGGAAAACAGTCTTCTTTATGCCAACCCGGAACCTGCCTTTCTGGAGCCTATTGTTACCACCTGGAACCATCTAGACCAAGTTGGCTCTGTTTCCCACTTGCAGCCTCAGGGGTGTGAAGATGACACTTATTCCTCTGTGGGCTCTAGTTCCTCTGATCATGTGTTCCTCATATTGCTTTGGTTCTGAATCTCCTCCCCAGGTTAAGACCCTTATCTAGGTGAACGCTGGGGGGCCTAGAGCCTGTTAAAATTGTACACACACCTGAACACAATGGGTCTGACCGGTTCAAGGTAAACTGTGATTATCCCCTCCCTCACACTAGACTCTGTACTTCTAATAATGCAGCCTATAGCTACGTTAAAATTTTGTTGACTCATAGTGGCCCACCAGGGAAGTCCCCTGGGTGGCGTTTTGATTAGTGATTTGGACGAGGGTTCTAGGTTGGTTGATCACGCTGGTAAATGGCATGAAACTGAGAGGGATAGTGAATGGGTTGGAAGACAGTTAGGATTCGACAATCTCTAGACAGGAAGGAGTTATGTTCAAACCTAACAGTAGGCAATGTAACAGTTGCATCTAGAAAATCACCCACTAGGTACACAGAGGGGGAAGGTAAGATTTAGCAGCAGTCTTCCTGTTGGGGTCCCATCAGGTATTTTAAATACAAGGTATTTTAACTTAGTCAGTTACTAAGATATTGTCCATCCGTTTTGAACCTATTCTTCTATACTCTGATTTTGCTGCTGGAGCTGGGACTCTGCAAAACACATTTCTCCATGGTCAGAAGAGTCCATGTGATATATACACCGCTGGGTATGAAATAGATAACTAGTGAGGACCTGCTGTATAGCACGGGGAACTCTACTCGGTGCTCTGTGGTGACCTGGATGGGAGGGGAATCCAAAGGGAAGGGATGTGTGTACACATATGCCTGGTTCACTTCGTTGTGCAGTAGGAGCTAACACAACATTGTAAAGCAACTCTACCCCAAAAATAAATAAATATTAAAAAAAACAAAAGAGTCCACGGTAGACTCCTCCAACAATAGGGGCCCTAGAGGGAGAACAGAAGTCTGGAGGAGGAAGAAGGGACATACTCTTTCATGCTTTCTTTCTGTTCTTGTTTCAGTTGTTGTTCTGGGTAGCATGGCCCCAGCATGCTACTTCACCCTGGCAATGGCATTTCACCCCAGTAACAGAAACAGAATCTGGTTTGTAGTTTTTTCCTAACACTTGCAGAACCAGCCTCATCATGTTCCCTCAGAGACACCAGCTGGCGTTTTCTCCTCAGAGGTCTGAGCCCCAGCCTTGGGGCTCCTCCAGCCAGCTTCTAGCTTCTAATAATCTCAGGCTCTTCCCTTGTTCCCTCAGCCCTAGCTGGCTGCTTCTTGCAGTTCCCTGCGATGCCTTAGTGCTCACATTTTACCCTTTCAGTTTTCTGATGACTGTTTTTTATACAAAATACATCCTGTTAAAACACCTCGTGTGGCTTCTGTCTCTTGATGCGACCCCAACAGGAAGACTGCTGCTAAATCTTACCTTCCCCCTCTGTGTACCTAGTGGGTGATTTTCTAGATGCAACTGTTACATTGCCTCCTGTTAGGTTTGAACATAGCTCCTACCTGTCTAGAGATTGTCGAATCCTAATGGGTCCAACCCATTCACTATCCCTCTCAGTTTCATGCCATTTACCAGTGTGATCAACCAACCTAGAACCCTCATCCAAATCACTAATCAAAACACCACCCAGGGGACTTCCCTGGTGGGCCAGTGGTAAAGAATCCACCTTCCAATGCAGGGGACGCAGGTTCGATCCCAGGTCGGGGAACTAAGATCCCACATGCTGCGGGGCAACTAAGCCCACATGCCACAGCTACACAGCCCATGCGCTCTGGAGCCCATGCACCACAACTAGAGAGAAGCCCACACGCTGCAACAAAAGATCCCACATGCCGCAATGAAGATACCATGTGCTGTAACTAAGACCTGACGCAGCCAAAAAAAAACACCACCACCAGGACAAGGCCTCTGGGTACCAGTGAAGCATCTCCCAAGAGGCCTTCCTCACACCTGGGTACTCACGAATCACATCATAGCTGAAACATGTAGAAAGCCATACGTGAATCATCCTGAAACTGAAATCCAGACCAAGCTGGGTCCTGGCTGGTATCAGCTGGTACTGCCTGGGCTGCTTCTGGGGAGAATGGGCCTCCACAGTAAGAACCTGGTGTATCACCTGGAAAGCCATGCCCAAGACCTGGGACCACTGGGCCTCCTTCCCTTGAAGCACCTTCTCACAGGTTCTGTTTTTATGCTGTTTACTCATTTCATAGCAAAGCAGAATCATAAATAATAGCAAAGGTTTATTTTGTAAATTGCATGTAAATTATATAATTTTCCGGGGATTGTTTTTACATCTAATTAGCACAAATTGTCTTACCAAAAAAAAAAAAACAAAGTTGCATCCAGGAACAGCATGTGGGTTTCAGTTACCTTAATTAGAAACATTTCTATTAAAATGAAAATAGGCAATCTTGCAAATCAAAGAGACCCCAAGGTCAGGCTGGAGGCCCCTGGCTTCTCTTGGGGAATCCAGGAGCACTTAGAGGAGAGATCTCATTGGGAAGAGGCTTCTGATTTGGAAAAGAGAGAGTCATTCAAGGTGATCTCACCTCTGGTGTTGGGGAGCTGGATCCTAGAAGGAAAAGAGACATAAATAGTGACCAGGTATGCTTTATGCCAAGCGCCCTGCACCGGGCTAGACCTTTCCACATGGCTAATGTAGTCCACTCCAAAATCTTCTCCAGGGCAGTTATCCTCCAAGCAAGGACTCCAGGACCCAGGTGTCTTTTATGTCAAGGTTCCGTCCTCGGAGTCCCCTCCTTCAGGCAGCAGACAGAAAAGGAGAGGACATGTAGAGAGGGCACACTACCTCTTAACTCCCTCAGCTCACAGGTAGTTCCCATCACTTGTCCTTACATCCCATTGGCATGAACTAGTCAGAACCAAGGGGCAGAGGGAACAGAGCCAGACCACATTCCCAGCGACCGTTGGTAAGTTCTTGTTAAGCAGAAGAGATAGACACTGGTGAACCCCAGACATCTTTGCTCCAAAGCCCACCATAAGACCCAGGTCCTACCCATCCCCTTTCCCATGGACTGCGGTCTGCTCCTTCCCCCCTCAACCACTGGCTGGATTCCTGATCCGGGCTCAGAAAGAACTCCTCAGGTAGCCATTTGCCAGGTAAGCATGTCATTTCTTTTTCAGGACCAGCTGCCACAAGACCACGTTCACTCATTCACAGGCCTCCACCACTACGCTTTGGACCCCTGTCAGGGCAAGGCTCCTGGTCGCCACCCCTCAGCTGCTCCACTCCCTCTGTCCTGCCTGCATCCCACCAGTGAGTTCTGTGTTCATTACCTAAGGCTGCCGTAAATGGAGTGACTTCAACAACAGAAATTCATTGTTTCACGGTTTTAGAGTCCATGATCAAGGTATAGGCAAGGTAGGTTCCTTGTGAGGGCTGTGAGGGAGAGCTTGTCCCATGCCTCTCCCCTAGCTTCTGGGGGTTTGCTGACAATTTTGGTGTTCCTTGGCTTGTAGATACATCACCCCAATCTCTGTCATCAGCTTCATTTGACCTTCTCCCTGTTTCTCTTCCCATCATCCTCCTTCTGTGTATGTCTGTCTCAGTGTCCAAATTCCCTCTTATATAAGGGTACAGTCATACTGGATTAGGGCCCACCCCAATGACTTCATTTTAACTTGACTATCTACAAAGACCCTATTTCCATATGGGGTCACATTCTCAGGTCCCGGGGATTAGAACTCCAACGTTTTTTGGTGGGGGGATACAATCCAACCCATTACAAGGTCTCAGCATGCTTTGAGGTCCTGGCTGAAAATGCCTTGACAGCCCTGGGCAATCTCACCCATCTAATAACCAGAGAGGGGGAAAAACGGGTCCTCTGATGGGAATAGGAGGGGCTGTGAGTGGCGGTCTCAGGAGAAGAGGAGTGGAAGCTACCCAGCTTGGAGCCCTGCAACACCAGTAGCCTCTTGTTGATTAATAATTATTAATAAGTTATTAATAAAGGTTAATGAGACCCTTCTTAAGAGCTGCAGGAGAGGCTGGCTCCTCCCATAAAACAAATGGATGAAACCAACTCAGAGGAGGGACTTCCCTGGCGGTCCAGTGGTTAAGACTCCGCGCTTCCACTGCAGGAGGCATCGGTTCAATCCCTGGTCAGGGAACTAAGATTCCGCATGTCACACGGCACAGCCAAAGAAAAATTAAAAATTAAAAAAAATAAATAAATAAAGTACTTAAAAAAAAATTCAGAGGAAACCTACCCACTAGCCTGGGGACCGAGTGGCTCCCTATCACCTCCTGGGGCCTCAGAGGCAGACCTGGGTCTCTTTCGTGCTCTGCCACTTTCTGGCTGAGACATCTTGGGCAAGTCCATGCTTTCCTCCCAGGACTGAGTGAGATTTGGTTAAAGGCATTTGCAAAGGGCCATGCAGAATAGATGCTCTCTAAGTGTTGCTGAGTCTTACAGGGAAGGCTGGAGCCTGAGCCCTGAGTCATGGGCACCCCCAGCTTAGCTCAGACTGACCAGCTAGGCACAGGAAGTGAGAGCCAGAGGGAAGGGCAGCCTCAGAGGTTTCCACCCCTTAGAGAAGCTGATGACCATGACGGACCCAACAGGTGAGCTAACAACAGTAAAAATGGTAACTCATGCCATTTGCCAAGAGCTTCTTAGGTGCCAGGGGCTGTAGGGTAGAGCTGCTAGCATCACCTCCACTTTACAGAGGAGGAAGCTGAGGCCTCAGGAGGTTACAAGGCTTCTCCTAGATCACGTGGCTGGGGGCTGGTAGAGTCTCAGCAGATCACTCGGCACAGAGGCTGGACAAGACTTCTTTCTGCTCTCTCACGGCTAACAAGGCCTGAGCCAGTAACACCTAACGGACACAGTGTGGCAGGGAAGTTGATAACACACAGAAACAGAGACATAGACAGACCAAACACACACATACAACGCCTGGGTTTCAGAACCCATTTAGGGCATAGGGCCATCACCCCCACTGTGCCCTATGATACTTTTCTCCTGATACTCCCAGAACCTCCCTTTTTGAGGTTCTCAGCAAGTTTATATTTGGGAATAATTGTAATGTAATTCAGTACATAATTAGGGCAGAATAGAAGACTGTGCTTTTAACTACCCATACATCCCCATCTCATTTAAATAATTCCTAATATATCCAAGCAGGCTGCCTTGTGCGGCACTGAAGTGTATTGAACTGAGGATAATGAAATAAGGGATGGGAGAGGGAAAATGCTATTTCAGAGTCTGAAGATCACCAATTAATGACATGAAAAACTGAGAGGGACTCCATTCACTTAATGTCCCTCGTGCAAGGTGCAAACGCAAGCCCCTCACAGGCTCCCTGTTCAGCTCCTCCAAGGCAATTCAGACAAGCAGAGGGACAAGCACGGAGTAGGGGGTGGGGGGTGACAGGGGCAGCCCCCAGGGGACTGAGCTGGTGCAAGGGCTGCCTCTGCCCCCACCCACCAACACAGCCATTCTCACATCCCATCGCCCCTCAGTTCCAACCCAGCTCCCTCCGTAATGCCTCTACTTGCTCCCTAACACATTTATTGAGCACCTACTGTTTTATCCTAACAGAGATCCAGTAATCGACTCACAGGCCCTGCCCTAGTGAAGTAATCCATCCCACGGCGCATCTGCTCAGCACAGCCCTCGGCACCCCAAAGGATCTGGCCTCCAACTGCCCTTCCATCTTTGGTCCACCTGCCACTCACTGGGCTCTAACCTCACAAGCTGTCCTTTAGCTCTTCAAACAATGCAAGCTCAGGGTCTTTGCACATGTTGTTCCTTCTGCCTGGATTCTGCCCCCACTCTTCCCTGGATGGCTCCTGTCCACCTTTCAGGCTCCACTTACATGTCACCTCGTCCAAGAGGCCTTCCCAGATCCCCCTGTCATTTACTATCTCAGCATCCCATTTATCAACTTCACAATATTAACCACAATATATAACTTACTTGATTCATGTCTGTTTTCTGCCTGGGAATATAAGCTCCACGGGGCAAGGACCATGTCCTATTTTCTCCTAACCCAGAACACAGAACAAGCACACAATAGGTCTCAGTGAACATGCTTTGCACGTGTTGAGTGGATGACGCTATGGGACAGAAAGAAGAGGGAAGCACCACTGGCCCCGGGTTCCTGATTGATGCCTCCCCCTCCCGCCTCCTCCATCACATTTCTCTGAATTCCCCATCTCCTTGTCCTTGAGGAGGTTTATACTTCCTTCTGGTGGGCTTGCTCTCCGCCACCCAAGACCTCTGTGTTCCCATCACTCGTACCCCATCAGCCAGCTCTGGGATGACAGTGTGGCTTCCTGATTCTCCAAACCCAGCAAGGTCCCACCACCATCCTGAGGAGAGGTGAGGGGTCTGGGCCAGGGCTGTAATGGATCAAGCAGCCAGGCAGGGAGCTTCTGGCAGGAGCGGGGAGAGGATCGCAGGAGACAATAGTCACAGCTGGGGGTGGATGCCCAAGACAGCCAGGCCTCAGTGGCTGGGCTTTGGGGGTAAAGCAGCAGAGCACCTGCTAGTGGTTCCATGCTCCTAGTTGGGCTGCTCTCTTAGGAGAAATAAGAGATGCTCCAGCGCCCTCCCCCTCCCCCCATACACACACATTCCTCTTGTTTCCCCAGGACTGAGACCGAGGCCCACAATGCTAGGAATGACCTGGGTATCCAGAAAATACTTGCATTGAAAGCCTCCATCAGCACCGTCCACAGGAGAGAGATTTCAAATGGGAGAAGCGGGGGAAGATTTCACTTTGCTTCCAAACAGCCTCTCGGTAGCCCATGTGACTCCCAGGACCTGGGTTAGCATCCTAGCTCTAGAAGGAGCCGGGCACAGGAATGATGGAGCTGTCCCACAGCCCAAGATGAAAAACAGGCCAAAGTCGTCCCTGCCCAGGAACGCTGCTTCACCCCTGTCCTCGCTCATCTGCCATCGCCGAGGCGCCACTCGTGGATGGGGTGTAGGGCCGCTTGGCAAAGTCTCCTGGGCTGCAAGTATCAACATGTGTGCCTTCCCCGACCTCCTCCTCTGGTCCTCGTTGGCCTGGGAGTTTTGGCAAGGACCTTGGGGGTCATTAGCTATGTTCCTGGACAAAAACCAGCGCTGCACACACTCAAAGCACTGCTCACCTTGGGGACAGACAGTCTCTGTCATTGTTGGCCTCTCTGTGGACCAGACGAAGAAGTCAGGGAGGGACAGGCCCATCTCAAGCACTGGGCCCTAAAGACCAGTGGACCCATCAGCCCCCATCATCCTGTTTCTCTGTTTGGAAAACATGTTCATCACACTGGCGTCGCCTCCACGCTCCAGGCAGCAAAGGGAAGGGTTGGGAGCTCACACCTGGACACCTGACTACTTAACTCCAGACCCAGGCTCACTCCATCTCTGGCTTTGTGGCCTTGGGAACATCACTTTCTCTCCCTGCCTGTTTCCTTATTTGTACGTGGAGATAAATTCAGTGCTTCTTTCCAAGAGCTACAGTGAAATCAAACAAATTAATATTAGAGGGACCAACCGTCCTGCTTTGCCGAGGACTATCCCAGATTTAACACTGAAAGTCCACATCCCAGGAACCCTCCGCATTCCTGACAGCAAACAGGGATGGTCACCCTAATTAAAAATATATATATATGACTAACACATGGTAAGTACTAAATAATATCTTTCCTAAAATCTTGAGCTGGGCACCAGTGACATCGCTTGCCCAAATGTGCCCCTCCCACTTGCCCACTCCCACACCCGCTGGCAAGCTCACAAGATTGATTTGGGATAGGGTCCTAATTCAGTGCCTGGAGCAGGCCTTTCCAGGCCTGTATATGAGGCAACTTCTTCCCCCAATGGCCAGGGATGCCTGGAGGGGTCTGCCACCCGGAAACATGCTGTCCCATGGTCCCTCTTCTGGTGCCAGAGTCTTTCTGCTCCAAACAGACATGTCCCCAGGGGCCACCCCCGCAGCCCCGGAAGCACCAAGAGCTGCTGTTTGGCCCGCCCCGGCCCCTTTCACACTCAGGTAAAACTTTAACCAGAGGCCTTTGGCGGCAGCGCTGGGGTCCGCACTCCCATTCAGGGCGTGATAAATGACCGCTGTCACGGCAACATGAATGCTCATATTGAAAAGCCCTGCTTTCTGTCTCCTTCCCTTTCAGGCCGCCAACTTCTTCCCTCTTAAGTCACCGGGCGTCACTCACGTGTCACCCTGTCCTGAATGCCCCCCAGTCAGGGACCCTTGCTCCCTCTGCCTCTTGCCTCCCACCTGCCCCTCCCCGCCCCCTTCCTCTATGGTCTCTTTCCTCTCCTCCCCCACCCTCCCATCCTCCAGCCCTGATTTGTCCTGTCTCAGGCCCTGGACTAAGGAAGCTCACGCTGTCGTCCCCATCATCCGTGTTGTCACCAGGACGGCGGGTCACAGATGTAGGAACTCGTCATCCCTGTGTCCCACCTTCACTCTCTTTCTCAGGCGCCGGCACTGAGAATACAGTCCTAAAGGGAAGGAAGGCAACACAAAACAGGGACCCCAAAAAGTAAATGAGAAGAGGACAGACTCATAGAGCCCTAAACCAAGGGGTTTTACCCCAAAAGCCAGGGCTATCATATCTGTGTCAGTCTGGATTGTGTTTCTATGGGAAGAAGAACCAAAGATTCCACCTGGTCCCTCAAAATGGGTGAAGAATTGCCACTCAGAGGCTCTGCTCATTCCGAGATGGCCCAGCAGCCCTGGAAATCCCAAACTAACTCCACTCTGAGTGTATTCAAACCACAGAGCTGGGACAGATAAACTCCAAGTCTGAGGCCTCAGCCCGAGGGGGTTCCCTTGCCTCACCCCCAGTTTTTTTTCCTGCGTCTGTTGAGATGATCATACTTTGTCTTTTAGTCTGTCAATGTGGTAAAATACATTGATTGCTGTTGTTGTTGTTGTTCTCCCCTCCAGCTCTGTCATTTATTTGCATAACTCCTTGGGAGAAGCAGTAATCAGAGACATGTTACATCTTCAAAACAGAGAAGAGCATACTATACTTGAAGCATACCTGTTCAAAGAATTACAAAGAGTTATAAAATATTCCACAATGAAGAAATGATGACCTCTGGGATTTCCCTGGTGGTGCAGTGGTTGAGAGTCCGTCCTCCCAATGTAGGGGGGCCCGGGTTCGATCCCTGGTCAGGGAACTAGATCCCGCATGCCGCAACTAAGATCCCACGTGCCACAACTAAAAGAGCTCGCATGCCACAAGGAAGAGCCTGCGCGCCGCAACTAAGACCCAGCACAGCCAAATAAATAAATAAATATTTTTAAAAAGAATAAAGAAATGACGACCTCCTAATTTTGAAGTTGATCGTTAAACTACCAGCCTTTTTATAATAAAACAAGAGTCCATACCAGAGGTTGCAAACTGGTGACCAGCAGGGTAAATATGGCCTGCAGTGTGTTTTGTCTAGCCCACGGTGGGTTTTTTTTTTTAATATTTTATTATTTTTTTTACTTTAATTTTACTGGAGTATAATTGATTTACAACGTTGTGTTTGTTTCAGGTATACAGCTCCCTCCATAGGAGGCAGCCACACTGAGACAGCCAAGGACAACATGGGGCCAGAACCCACCACAGAAAGGGCATTGCGTCACATTCTCTAAGCCAGGAGAAACACTGTTTTCTTCAGGGGAGGAAAATGGAAATTTGGGAGTGGGAAATGGCCGTGTGCCAACCTATCTTTGTCAGTGACCTCTTCCGTTCTGACGCCCATCAGCCACCCTGGTAGCTGAGGAAGCTAAGGATGGATTCTACGTGACAGGGTCCACTCAGTAAGCTACGTCATTTGGCCTGTGGATTAGAATGGTGCCTTTTATTTAAAGTTGCTCATTTCATCATTGAGGTGACTTTCAAGGGGCTTTTGTTTGGGGAACAAATGGAGCTGCAATGCCCAGGAGGTAAGGAGAGCTTGGGGTGTGCCGGGGCCCCTCAGGACCACCTGCTGGCTGCATTTCCACAGCCACCCTGGCAGCAGAGTGCCCGGGGCAGTCTTGAGTCTATGTGCATGTTATGAACCCTGTGCATTATTGGAGATGGATGAGGGCATACGTGAGGCCATCGCTAAGTCTACTGTCTCCCAGAATTCACACAAGGCAGGGGCAAAAGAGGGGCTCCACTCACTCTGCATAGTGTCTGCCCCACACCTCAAATAGGAGAGGTTAAAGATGCACCAGATATAGATCTACCATAGGACTTGGGTGGCCACAGGTGGCTTCCCAAATACAGAGCTGAGGCAATGGACACAGGCCCATAAAATGCCCTCCACGGTAGGATTCTATGGAAATATTATTAAGGGAACACAGCTTCATAATATATCTTTCTTAGAGGGTTGCAGTGAAGATTAGCCTCTTACAAGGCTCTGAGGACTCCTACAGCAAACCTCCTTGATTAACCCAACGTTTCCCAAACTTTCTTGACCAACAGCTGAGCCCATTTTTGTGCAGAAGGACCGTCAATGTTCCCAGAAATACTGTCTTCAACAAGGCATGTTACCTACGTGACCTCACTCCCTACTGATAGTAACTCTAGGAAGTGAGTATAATTATTTTCCCATTAAACAGATGAAGGCCACGAGGTTCTAGAAGAACTTGCATTCAAGGAGAGGGGATTTAGACTCTATACCTTTTGAAAAGAGGAGTGCCAAAGAATTTCCATTCATATTTTAAAACCACTACATCCTCTCTATGGAGTCTAGCTCCTTCCAGCTTTTCGTCTCTTGACATAATCAATTTTCCCATTGAATAAGCCAGTTGGAATTTGATTATTTGTTACTTGCAGCCAAAGGCATTCGGACAGACACAGAGATTTTTAACAGATTTTTATGATACAATGTGGCAAGTGCCATAATCAAGATATTCACACAGTGTTCTGCTGAGACAGCAGAAAAAGAGAAAATCGGCTATAGCTCGTCCTGGGGCGGTGGGGCGGCGGCGGCGGGCGGGGGGAGGGCATGGGCCAAGACAGGTGATCCTTGAGCAGAATCCCCAAAGAAGGTTTGTTTACCAGGCAGCAAGGTGGAGAAGCACGAACTAGAACAGGAACAAAGCACTGTTAAGCATTTACTATATGAGATGCTCAGATACATCTCTCTGATGAGGAGACAGACTGAGACAGGTTATGTACCTTGCCCAAGAGGACATCACTGTTAATTGGCTGAGCCAGAATTTGAGCCTGGGTCTATTTTATTTCAAAGCCCTTATAATGATCCCCCCAGCATGCCATCTCATTGCCAACAACCAACAACAAAACGGACATTTTCTGCTTCTGTGAATGAAAACCCCTTCAATGTCCCAAAGCTGGTAACTATTTCCCGGATTTGGTAAGGAGAATCTAACTTTGGTGACATCAGCGGCTGTGATAGCTGGAGGAAAAGTCCTTAGAACCTTCTGAGATCTACACTTGAGCCTAGAAGGTGTTTTCCACAGGCACAAATTCCTTAGGCTTTTAGGGACTTTGAGATCTTCCATTCCAACTATTACTTAAAGGGCTTCTGTGATTTTTATTACATTCTCAATGCCCAGTCTCAACCTGCCCTCATTGACTTTTACTGTATAATTTCAGTGTCTTCATTTAACTCTTGGTGCTGGAAAAAAGCAGGAAATTTAGAAAAACAAGACCTATGTTGAAATTCTGCACCATCATTTGATAGCCTGAGTAATCTCTCTCATTCCCAATTACTTGGTCACTTGATTCTGCACAAATTATTTTAACAGCTCTTGGTTTCCTCAACTGGGAAATGAGGAAATATCCCCAATCTTGTAGGACTTGGAGGATTCAATGAGATCATGCCTGGCCCACAGAAGGCTCTAGATGCGTCTCAGTTCCTATTTTCAATCCCTACAGTCTTTTCTTCTTACTTTCTGGAAGAACATGTCAAATCAAAGGTAAACGATCTTCCCAATTTGACTTATTAGGAGTTCTCCAGACAAGGACAGTGTTAAAAATATTTAACAACCAATACCACACAGGCATCATCAATTACACTACACATAATCAGTCGAAAGCCAAACTGTTACCGAACATAAGTTTGTGTGCCCCGATGCACAATGAGGCCAAACAAACCGAAATGTCAGAATTTGAGCAGAGAAAGGTTCATCGCAGAGCCATGCAAGCAGACAGGTGGCTCGTGCCCAAAAAGCCCCAAACTCCTAGAAGGGTTTCAGCAAAGCACTTTTAAAGGCCAGGTGACGGAGGGGCATGGTTACTTGTTGCAAACTTCTTGGTGTAGGAATCCTTTGCATCTGTCCACATAGATCAGGTCACAATGCTCCTGTAAACCTCCAATAAAACAAATGTTATTCTCTGTTCTGCAACTTTTTATCTCTATATGAATGGACTCAAAGGTCAGAGCCCTGAGAATAGGCTACCCTGTATACTTCAGGCTCTAGGCAACATTCTTTTACAAAAGGTACAGAGCCAGCATGACTAAGCACAGGCAACTGAACAGATCCAATATGGAGTCAGATTTGTTCTTCTCTATTACAAAACTACAGTAAAGATTGCTTAAATATTTTCCCTGTTCCTGGGAAAAGAAAGGAATTCTTCCTCCCGACTCTACACTCCCCACCTAGAAATGAAAACTGGCCACTGGGGGTGATGATGTTGCTAGTATACCAATTACAAAAATGAGATAGAGCTCAAGCCAAAAATTCACAATAGCTTGAACCAAATCATAATCATAGTTAACGTTCATTGGGTACTTGCCATTTGCCAGCATATACTCAGCACTTTACATGCCTGTTCTTTCTCCATTCTCATAAACATCCCAAGGAACAGGTATGAGTGTTACCTCTATTTTTCAAATGAGAAAACTCAGACCCAGGGAGGTTAAGCAAATTGTCCAAAGCCACAGGATGCATGTGACAGAGCTGGGACACCAACAAGGATCTGTCTGACACAAAAGCCTATAACCATAACCATTAGGTTCTATTGTCTAAATTTTTCTATGATTGGAAGCTGAGCCTTTTACTCATCCCGACCCCTGCCCCATGGCTGGTTACCTGCATCTCAAATAACACAAACTCTTCACAGAGGCAGCCCTAAGCCTCCATCGGTGTCCGTGTCTTAGGTCAGGTTCCACACAAGCAGACCTTGAGACCAGGATTCGGGTGCATGTGACTTCTTAGAGAGGTACTCCCAGGAGAAACAAGTAAAGGGTGGGAAGAAGCAGGTCAGGGAAGGGGAGGAAGCCACACGAGGGTGTGATTGCAGACAAAAGTCCCACTGAGGGTAGCATCGGCCTAATTCTGTAGGGGAGCTCTGGAGCAGAAGTTGCGCCTCGGGGTGGTCCTGACCCAAGGCAGGAGCGCTCCACCAGCAAAATGATGAGGATGTGAACTGTAGATTCCCAGAAATATTCTGGCTCCCTGTTCACACGGGCAAAGTGACTCCAGTAGCCTAAAGGCAATTCTCCAAAGAAGAGAAAAGAGACACAAGTGCTGGCCATTGAAGACATACCCAATGGGGAGCTCCCTGGCAGTCCAGTGGTTAAGACGCCGAGCTTCCAACGCAGGGGCCACAGGTTCGATCCCTGGTTGGGGAGCTAAGATCCCACAAGCTGCACAGAGTGGCCAAAAATAAATAAACAAATAATTTTTTAAATAAAAGAAAACATACCCAGTGGCCTCCAGGGCAGAAGGTCAGGATTAGCAATGAAACAGCAAAAAGCTCCCAAAGGGATCAGGACAGAGAGTTAAAGTTGCCAGAGGTGGAACATTTTTCTCAGGCTGAGGACAGACCCTGCTCTGTTGAAGTTCGTCAGCATCATCCTTGAGCTGAGCTGGGAACAGTGAGTTGGAGAACAGGCTGAGCTTTCAGGCACCAGGTACAGTGGTCCTTGCTGGGTCAGACAAGAACATCTCCTCTTTCTGAGAAAATGAGGACTCTGGGTCAGTGCAGCACCTGGGGCTCCTCAGACAGTGAGTGGATGCTGAAACACCAGCCAATGCCAGACTGATAACTGAGTATGCACCCTGCAACTGCAGTCATGGTTAGGGGCCTGGTATTGCTGATTTTGATTTTATTTTCCAAGAAGAATTGACTTCTATGTCTAGACTATGGCCTTAAGATGAAACACTCAGGCATCTCTCTTGATGAGTAGTCCTGGATTTCTACGACAAAAAGAAATCTTCCATTATTTTTTTTAAAAGTCTTGACCATTCTGCTATGTGATTTCAATATCACATTTCTATGCAATAGGGGTCTCAACTCTTAATGAAAATCCGATATGAAAGGGGGGAAAACTTAGCAAAATTGCAACTAAACTGAGAATTGTCTCGTGATTATTAGTGAAGAATCACTCTCACTTCACATCAGTGATTTAACTTTAAAGTATCAAGCATTAACCTTCAATCGACGCTTTAAATAACTTTTACCATAGTTACTTTCCAAAGTAAAAATATATTAATAACATATGTTCAATGTTCTGTATCTTTCATACACCGTGATTAACAGAAAGTATTTTGTAATTTTCCAAACTTGCTGTTTTTTAAATGGTATTAAGCCTGGGGATGACGGGGGTGAGTAGAAGTCAGACCACAAGTAACCAGCCAGGTCACACTAAGACTGGGCAACGCCCTGAGGGCTGGTGAACCCACAGCAGTGACCCTGCTTGTCCAGCAGAACAACACATCTGTCTGGGAGGTGTTAGGTTTAGGGCTCAAATAAGCATCCCTGAGTTCTTCCTGATACCTGCCACAGCGGCCACATGGAAATAACCAGAGCCCCAGATTCAAATCAGATGGAACAAGGTATCAGCTCACATCCTAGTTACCAAAACCTGAACAACCAGTTATTCTTTCTTCTCTAGAGTGGGGAGGGGATCCTCCACACAATCCTGAATCCCAGCCACTTGGTACATCCCTGAGACCTGGGGCGGCACGGGTGTCATCATGCAGGAGTTACCATATGCCAGAGCCTCCAAGAAATACTTCCCAGGCGTGATTTCACTGCATCATCATAAAGCCTTTGAGCAATTGGTATGGCAGGGACCGTGAATGCGTGCTAATATCCATGTGTTCCTTTACATTTCCCAACCTCCCTTGCAGCTAGTTTGGGGTCATTAGACTGAATTTTAGCCAGTGACTGTAGGTAAAAGTGACAGATACCACTTCCAAGCCTACCCCCTAAAACCAAGGTCAGCAAATTCTTCCTGTAAAGGGCCAGGTAGTAAATATGTTACCTTTTGCAGACCTTATAGTCTAGATCACAACTATACAACTCTGTCACCGTAGAACAAAAGTAACCATAAGAAACACATGGGTGTGCCTGTTCCAATAAAACTTTATTGACAAAAACTGGCCAGAGACTACATTTGCCTTAGGAGTGTAGTTTGCCAACAACTGCCCTAAAAGATCCCACTAAATCCTCAGTCTCTGCGGGCTTAATACAGAGGATCCAGCAGAGAAGGCAGCCTTAGGAGATGGCAGAGCCACAGCACGGAAGTGTCTGGCTCACTGAGTCACTGCTGTCAAGGAGCGTGGACCCACCTAACCTGACTTGTACCATGATGGAAGCAAGAAATAACACATACTGTGTTAGGCCACGGAGCTTTGGGAATTGTCTGTTATAGCCTCTTGCGTTAATTCACCTAACAAAGTAGGTTTAATTGTTCCTTTTTTAGTATATGATGAATTGCCTGCCCCTTTCTAGCCCAGGTTACTGGCTCTGCCCACTTTCGGAGGAGGCTGTGATTCAAGGACAACTCACCCAGTGTGGATGTGACTGTGTACTATCCCTGAACCAGACAATAGCCATTGCATACACACAACACGACGGCCTTGCTCCACACCACTGGCCTTGGATAATTGTTCCTTTTGATAGCTGAAAACATGAGGTTCAGAGAGGGAAGTGAGCCTCCCAGAGTTATAAAGCAAAGAAGCAGTAGAATCAGGTCCAGGATAACCAATTCATCCTGGTTTGCAGGAACTTTCCTGGTTTTACCATTGAAAGTCCCACAACCCAGAAAACACCTCCGTCCTGGACAAACAGGACCAACTGGTCCTCAAGTTAGAACTCCAACACAGGTCTGTCTGGCTCCAAAGCCTGTTCTCACGGCCCATTCGGAAGGGGGTCGCGGAAGGCCCCATCTGGCTTGGCCCGATCCCTGCTGGGAGGCCCCTCATGCTAGTGCCCACTCAGGGTGCATGAGACCTGCGAGGTGAGCATGGAACCGTGTCAGCTCCCCCCAGGCCTCAGGCCTTCTCCCTGCAGGCAGAAAGTTGGGCGTGAATTTTAAATATACACTAGCTTGAGTGTGGAAGTCAGTCTTCACATCTATAAAATGGCAGTATATCCTGCTATTATGAGCTCTTGCTGCATTCTGTTGAGTGTTGTCTCACACTCACTGGAAGTTTACTGAGGGGAGTTAATAACCCCAAAACGCTGGGGCCTGCCTGGCTCTGGACTGAGGAGAGGTGGGATGCCCAGCTGGTGATTTGGGAGGAGCTGTTAGCACTTGTGCCAGAGATGTCTGCCCCTCTGCTTCCCCGGGCTCCGCTCTGCCCAGGTCCTGCCCACTCTTCCATCCTCCCCTTCATCCAACTGTCCTACCGGCTGCTCCGTGCCCAACCTCAGGCTGAGCTCAGGTGGTCAGGGAAGGACCGTCTGAGAGGGTGACCTTTGGGCTGAAGGTTGAAAAGAAGTTGATCATTCCAAAAATGAGGGGAAGAGTGTCTCCAGGAGAGGGAACAGCATAGGCAAAGGCCCTGAATCCCATGACACTTAACCCAGGCAGAGAAGGTTTTCCAGAGGAAGACAGGAGAAGGCCAGGACAAATCCTCTAACAACCACAGCCTAGAAGAGATGGACAGGGGAGGGGACACCCAAAAAGGAGACTGAGGCAGAACAGTCAGAGAGATGAGAGGGAAAGCCAGGCAGAAGGGAACCATAGGTGCTAAGGAAGGAAGCATCTCAAGAAGAATCAGTGGTATCAGATAGTACAGAAAAGCTGAGTAAGAAAGCAAAGAAAGGGGTCCCTTGGCTTCGGCAATGTCAAAGTGACAAGTATTTACTGAGTGCGTACCATGTACCAGGCTTTGTGCCAAGCTCCAGGGCAGGGAAGCAAAGATGAAATAAAACGCAGGGATGGGGGAAGAGAGAAAAATACACAGATAATTACAGCGACCTGCGTTCAGTGCTGTGGGATCCCAGAAGAGAGAAGGAGGAACTCTACCTGGAGAGTTGAGGGGGTTTCTGAGAGAAGGGCACATCTAAGTTGGGTTGTGAAGGGTGAACAGGAATTTACTACATAGGTGAGGAGACAGAGGAAACATCGTAGGCAAAGGCATCAGAGTGATATCTTTAGGAATGCAGGAGTGTCCCTGACCTGGGAGAGCTGGGTAAATGAGGCTGAGGGGAAAGGGAAGGGGCAAAAGACCTCTCAGGCCCTGCCAAGGAGTTTGGGTTTGTTCTCCAGGCAACAGGGAGGCGTGGAGGGAGATAGCATCAAATATGCACTTTCAAAAATAGTCACCAGGGCTTCCCTGGTGGCGCAGTGGTTGAGAGTCCGCCTGCCGATGCAGGGGACACGGGTTCGTGCCCCGGTCCGGGAGGATCCCACGTGCCGCGGAGCGGTTGGGCCCGTGAGCCATGGCCGCTGAGCCTGTGCATCTGGAGTCTGCGCTCCACAACGGGAGAGGCCGCAACAGTGAGTGGCCCGCGTACCGCAAAAAATAATAATAATAATAATCACCACCTCCAGCTTTGACACTAACCTCCTGAGTGACCTTGGACAAGTCCCTCCCATGCTCTGGGCCTTTGAAGTGAGGAGATGAGACTATCCTCTCCAGTTCTTACAGTCTGAGGGTTCTGTGGTTATTTTCAGAGTCAGCTGTTCTGAGAGGACTTTTTGTCTGTATGCGTCGGATACAAATAAATTCATTGCTCGGGTTCTGATTTTCAGAGTTGTAACTGGCCTTAAGTTTTTGAGAAAGACTCTCAGGGTCAGACATGCCACCAGCACATGTAAGAGGCTTTTTCCCCAATTCCCTGGTGAGGATGAGAAGCAAGGGCTCCATCATGGCCCAGGGGAAGGGCTGACATTTGGTGAGATGTCTGTATTTAACTCACACCACTTGACATCTGTTTCCAATTAATCTGCCTGTGTTAAGAGGGATGCTGCCTGGAGCATAAAATTCGGGCTGAGTTCTGGAGAGGCAGAAGGAAGCAGCCAGAAAGGGTTAGTGCAAACCCTGGTCCACCCACTCCCCTCCACTGTACTGCAGTGGGGCTCTCACGGACCCTCAGGACACCTGGCCTGCAAGGTGCCTGAGGACCTACTCCACTCTGCCTTCGCAATTTACACTTCAGCAATACCAAGTGTGACGTGTTTGAAGAACCAAAAGAAAGCCAAGGTCACTGGACATACTGCGCAGAGGAGAGTGGCATGAAGCTGATGGACAAGTAGGCAAGGGCCAGATCATGCCAGGGTTTGTAGGCTGAAGGGAGGAGTCCTGGTTTATCCTAGGTCTGGTGGGAAATAACATGGCTCAATTTGCCTATTTGAGAGATGCCTCTGATTGCTCAGTGGGGATGGGATGGACAGAGGCAAGAGTGGGAGAGGTCATCCTGTCAAACTGCGCTGGAAAAGGCAGAACTACAGAGACAGTAAAAAGGTCAGTGGTTGCCAGGGGTTAGGGAGGTGGAAAGGATGACTAGATGGAGCACAGAGGATTTTTAGGGCAGTGAAACTCTTCTGTGGGATACTATAATGGTGGGTACAAGTCATTATACACTTGTCAAAACCCACAGAATGTACAACACCGAGAGTGAACCCTAATGGAAACTATGGACTTCAGGTGATGATGTGTCCATGTAGGTCCATCGATTGTAACCAATATGCCACCGGTAGGGGAATGTTTTGTTTTTTTGTTTTTGTTTTTAATTAATTTGTTGTTTGTTTGTTTTTGTAGGGGGGGTTTGGTCACACCATGCGGCATGCGGGATCTTAGTTCCCCAACCAGGGGTCAAACCCGTGCCTCCTGCATTGGGAGCACGGAGTCTTAACCACTGGACCTCCAGGGAAGTCCCAGCGATTTTTGATAGTGGGGGAGTTTGTGCCTGTGTGGAGACAGAGGGTACACAGGAAATCTCTGTACTTGCACTCAATTTCACTATGAACCTAAAACTGCTCTAAAACCTAAGGTTCATTCATTTAAAAACTTAAACTCACCTGTTTCTGTTCACTTTTTTGAATGCGGCCACAAGAAAAGGTAAACGTGACCACATAGCAATTCTGATAAGATAAAGAACTAAATTAAACTCTACATCATTTTAAATATAAAAGGAAGTAACCACACTCATGACAGACAAATTTGGTTACTTAGGAAAAATTTAATTATTTATTACATTGGTAATGTGCCTGTAAGATTGATGTACCAATATCAATAGTTAAATTCAAATTAAAAATAAAATAAAATAAAATAAAAAAAAAAACAAAAATAAATAAATAAATAAAATAAAAAAAAATAACAGATCTAAACAGAAGAAAAAAGAAAAGGTCATCTTTCCTGTGTGGTGCTCATTATGTTTCTAGAGGCAAGCATTGAGTGGGAAGGGATGGTGGTTATTGGGACTGGGGTAGTGTTGGTAGAGGGGAAAGGAGAAGGCATAGCTGAGATGTGTTTTGGAGGAAGCTCTGGTAGATCTTGCTGATAAACTGGATGTCGGGGATGAGTGAGAGGAAGGGGAATATCAGAGATGATAGTGTTGGTTCTGGCTTGAGCACTTGGATAGATGATGGTGTCATTGCCTTGAATGGGGAAGACTTAGGGGAGGAAAGACTTCACAGGGGGGAGGGGGGAGCTGCATCTCTCAAATAGGCAAACTGAACCATGTTATTTCCCACCAGACCTAGAATAAACCAGGACTCCTTTGGGACAAAGTTTGAGATGCTTGTAAGATGCCAAATGGTGATGTCAAGCCAACAGTTGGATGCTCGGGCCTGATACTCAGAAGCAAAGTCTGGGGAGAAGATCTAAATTTGGAAGGAACCACTTGGAAAAACTAGGTCCCTCCTCTGGGTATGAATATCACCACAAAGAGACAATCAGACAGACAGATGGACAATACACTCCCCTGCTCTCTCAGTTACAGCAAAACCTTCTGAATATGCAAATGTTCTCTCCAGCTTTGAGTCTTCTCTGCATGTCACCAGCTCTCTCCTCTTCACTCCCCTCCCCCACCATCAAGCCCCTTTCTTGGCTCTCCCACCTCCCAAACTCGCCAGGCAAAAACTGTGGCGAAGACACCCACTGCAGACACTCTCCGTCAGTGAGCTGTGGGTCAGGATGTTTGCACAAATGCCTCACAGCATCATTTATCTTGAGGGATGTCAACTCGAAAAATGTTAGTTCATGTCACTGTCGGTGTAAATGCCAAAAATTAGCTTTCTTTCATCATAAAACAGAATAATTAACTTTGCAACTGTTTCCAAAACTGCTAATTAATGGGTTTTACCCACTCGATTTGTCAGGCTACATCCCGAGCTAACAGCAGCCGGGGCCCCTGGAGGATTCCCGTCCTCCCTTTCTCTCTGTCCCCGGCGGTTGGAGTTGGAAGAAGTTACTGGAAAACAAGTTGAGGGAAGCAAGGCCAGAGGAAAACGATGTTATTTTGGAGTCAGGAGTTTTCTTTTTCCTTTCAAAATCAGAATCTCCCACACCACTGTCCCCAGTTGATCTAAAAACTGTGGTGCTTAGCCTTAGTTGATGGGCTCACCGAACACTCGTCACCCAAACTTGAAGGTCAAATAAGATGCCTCTTTCCTTCACCCAGGATGGTAGGACCTGAAGGTTAAAGACTTAGGTCCTGGAGGTAGACAGACGTGGGTTTCAATACCAGTTTGAGCTCCTACCAGCTGTGCGTCCCAAAGCAAAACACTTCCCTCCCAACTACCTCGTCTGTAAAATTGGATTCGTAGTAGACATACGTCATCAGGTTGTTGGAAGCTTAAAGGAGATGAAGGATGCAAAGCCATGGGCACAGTGTTTCAGATACAGTAAGTCCTCAACAAAAAGGGCTATTATTACATCTTTTACCCCATCCCCATCTACCCTGCCCCTGCCCTGGCTCAAGGCTCCCCCTCTCTCACCTGGATTGTCGACTCTTTGCTGAGGGTCAGTCCATCCCCGACCATCATTGCTAAAGAAGTTTTCCCACCATGAAAATCTGAGCATGTGGTGGGTTGAATTACTGGTCCTAATTCGTACTCCACTATATCAGGATTAGCCATCCATACTCTTTGCCTGGTAACCTTGCAGAGCCTCCCACTGTAAATGGAGTGTACTTGCCCATGCCATTGATTGTGTTAAGTATTTTTAATTTTTAATTGTGGTAAAAATACACATAAAATTTACCACCTTCTCTTTCACCAAGCTTCTACCAATATTGGTCACTAATAGTTTTCACCTCCACCCTTCTCTGGAGAATTGCCATTGGCTAAACACAATCCGTCAGCTTGTGGCCAGTGATTGATTGACAAGGCAGGGGTCTATCAAAGGACCTGAAGGTGGGACCGATGCAGAGCTGCACTTTTGCCTCTGCATTGAACCAGGTTGAAGTCTATCTCCAGCCTTCTCCCATCACAAGAGCACCACCAAGCAACTAACTCATAGACCACAGAACAGGAAGGCTCACAGACTAAATCAAGATACTCAAATCATGCTGTTCATTAAACCAATTAAGACACAAAGCAAAAACTCAAGAAAAAAAGATGTGAGGTTGACTGGCACATTTAAGATGGGGTACAAGTAGATGGAAGGACAAAATGTCCCTGGAACCCTGAGGTATGCAATGTTCTCTGTCACATCAGCCTGCCCTGCTGATGTGTGGTTCAGAGCACCAGAGCTGAGGTTTGAGCAAAGGGGTCCTGGGGTCAATCACACACATGATCTATTGAAGAGACAAAGCCAAGTACATATGCCTAGCTACTGCTGCATCTTGACCACTCACCTCTGAACAGCCATGGGTTTTACCTGCATTTCTTGGACAAACCATATGTGGGAGAAGAATGAGACCAGGATTGGTAATACCAGTGGGTGGCCAATTTAGGCACGACCTAGCTGTCAGACCAGAAGTGGCACAATCATGACTTGGTCTTTCCACCCATTCCTATTTATGGTACTCTTGCTTCTTTGACCATATAAGCCATTTAATTTATGATTAACAGGTTACTAACATTCTTACTATCTGTATTTAACCCATCTTATCAATTTTGCCTGAGTCTCAAAAGTTCATTCATGGTGTGTACTTAACAAACCCTCTGAGCTTTGCCTCTGTTGCATAGGCTATTAGCTTATGTACTATCTATGCCAAGCACTTCTTAGGAGGTTCAACCATCTTATTTGTTTTTCTTGTCCTTTATAGAAGAATTACATATTCTCAAGTAATACAGTAAATACACATTACACTTACCAAACCACCCACTTTCCTGTAACTCTACTACCTCCTCCTTGGTCCAAGCCACCACCATCTTTCACCCAATCGGCCTCTTAACTGGTCTCCCTGCTGCCACACAGACCACCTACACAGCAATCAGAGGGTGGCTTCTGAAAGGGTAATCTCTTCCTGCTCAGCCTGGCCATAAAGTCTAAACTCCTAAGCAGCGTTAGCCTATTGTGATGCAGCTCTAACAGTCCCTCCACTCACTTCATGCCCCACCAGGAACACCTCCCCACACCATGCACTCTCAACACCAGCCCTGCCTGGAATGGGCTCCTTCCCACGTACCTGTTCAGCTCCTACACTCCAAGCCAGACCCAGCCCAGGTATCACCTCCTGTGATGGTTAGTTGCTTTTTGTTTTTTGTTTCTTGTTTTTTGGGTTTTTTTGTGGTATGCAGGCCTCTCATTGTTGTGGCCTCTCCCGTTGCGGAGCACAGGCTCCGGACGCGCAGGCCCAGCGGCCATGGCTCACGGGCCCAGCCGCTCCACGGCACGTGGGATCATCCTGGACCGGGGCACGAACCCGCGTCCCCTGCATCGGCAGGCGGACTCCCAACCACTGCGCCACCAGGGAGCCCGATGGTTAGTCTTATGTGTCAACTTAACTGGGCTAAGGGATACAGAAAACTGATAAAACATCACTTCTGGGGGTGTCTGTGGGGTGTTTCTGGAAGGGATTAGCATTTGATTCTGTAGATTAAGCAAACAGACCTGCCCTCACCAATGTGGTCAGGACCCAGCTAATCCATCAGAGGACCTGATTGAAACAAAAAGGTAAAAGAAGGATGAATTCTATCTCTTCCTCTTCCTGAGCTGGGACGTCCATCTTCTCCTGGCCATCAGAGCTTCTGGTTCTGAGGTCTTCAGACTCTAGGACTTACACCAGCAGCCCCTCAGTTCAGGTCTTAGGCCTCAATCTGAATTATACCACTGGTTTTCCGGTTTCTGCAGCTTGCAGATGGCAGGCTGTGGGACTTCTCGGCCTCCACAGCCGCGTGAGCCAATTCCTGTGATAAATCTCCTCTTATATGCATCTATATATATCCTATTGGTTCTGTTTCTCTGGAGAACCCTGATTAGTATACTTCCTCTGGGAACCATTTTTTGATTCTCTCCCCAGTAAATATTTGCAAAGGAAAGAAAGAAAGGAGAAGGGTAGAGGGAAGGGAGAGTGAAGGGAGAGAAGAAAGAAGAGATGAGAGGGACTTCCCTGGTGGTCCAGTGGTTAGGAATCTGCCTTCCAATGCAGGGGACGTGGGTTCGATTCCTGGTCAGGGAACTAATATCCCACATGCCACGGGGCAACTAAGCCTGCACAGCACAACTACTGAGCCCACACACTCTGCAGCCCATGCGCCACAACTAGAGAGTCCCCGTGCGGCAACTACTGAGCCGCGCACTCTGCAGCCCGCTCACCACAACTAGAGAGAAGCCTGCACGCCACAATGAAGATCCCACGTGCCGCAACTAAGACCTGATGCAGATAAATAAATATTGTAAAATATATATATAAATAAATAAGTATTTTTTTTAAAAAAGAAGAAATGAGAGCTATAAACATCCCACAATAAGAGAGGTTAACTCCAGAAGTAATCATTGTCCTGCCCCTCTAGGTAATTAAGTAAAAGACTGAATGATGTCTAGGGGGAAAAAACTGCAGAAATGATTCAAACACAGAATGTGCAGTTGGACCATCTACAATCTATGGTCTTTGATCTTCCCTCAGACTCTCGGTGTTCCAATTATCTCTTGATGCAAAACTATCCCAAAAGTTAGTGCCTGAAAACAACAATCATTTTATTATGTCTCATGATTTTCATGGCAGGGTTCACCTGGGCCATTTTATGCTCTATGTGGCACTGGCCGTGGTCACTTGATGGTATTCATTCAGCTGGGTTGATCTGGAGGGTCCAAGAGGGCATCACTCACATGTCTCGACTTTGTCAAGGACTAGAAGGCTGGGCTCACCTGGGTGCCTCCCTTCTTCAGGCAGACTCAGGGCCTGTCCATGAAGTGTGTCCAGCAGCGTGGTCAGATTTCTTAGATGGCAGCTCAGGCTCCAGGAGAACAAGGTGGAAGCTGCCAGCCTTTTTAAAAACTAGACCCAGAACTGGCATAGCATCAATTCTTCCATACTCTTCTATTGGTCAAAATAGTCACAGGCCAGCCCAGATTCAAGGGGAGAAGAAATAGACATCATCTCTTGATGAGGGGAGTGTCAAAAATTTGCAACTATCCACTAATTCCTGGTGCAGAACTGATAATGACACATCCAGAAAGACTTACCAAGACTGGGAACCATACAGAGGAAACAGCTCCTGAATCCCTGATCCACAGTAACTGTGAGAAATATGATATGTTTATTATTGTTTAAAGCCACTTAGTTTGGGGGTAATTTGTTACATAGCAATAATTATGAATATATACACCTTCTTCAAACTGTCTTTCTGTCCAAGACTGGGTCCTGGGTGGGAGGATACTGGGGACTTAACTTGTGATGTATTTCAGAACAGGAGCTTGAAGAATTTTGGAAGTTTATCAGACCAGATCTTCAAAGTCTGCTATCTCAGGGACAATTCTCATTCATGTATTCATTTAGCAAATATTTATGAGTGCCCACCAGGTGCCATGCACTAAGCAAAGTGCTAGAGACAGAAAGATGAGTAAAAGCAGACCTGGTCTCCCAAACTACAGGCCTCTCTAAGAATATCCCATTCTGGGGGGCTTCCCTGGTGGCGCTGTGGTTGAGAGTCCGCCTGTCGATGCAGGGGACACGGGTTCGTGCCCCGCTCCGGGAAGATCCCACATGCCGCAGAGCGGCTGGGCCCGTGAGCCATGGCCGCTGAGCCTGCGCGTCCGGAGCCTGTGCTCCGCAACGGGAGAGGCCACAACAGTGAGAGGCCCATGTACCGCAAAAAAAAAAAAAAAAAAGAATATCCCATTCTGGACACAGTCCTGCTCTGTAACCTGGAAGGTTCACCCCCCCCGCCCCCCCCGCCCCCCCCGCCAAGGCAGCCACTGTCCGATGAAAGTGGGCCCCATGCACCTTTGATTATTCACAGCCCGTCTTGCACTCTGCTCTGCATTCTGCTCCCTGGCTTCCGGCCCCTGGGTCCTTTTCTTGTTATCTGGCCCACCACTTGGACTTCGGACTCTCTGGCTTCTGGCTTCCCTTGTAAGTTCAAGCCGCAAACCAGACCCAGGTGTTGCAGCCGTGACCTCACATCAGTACCAGGAGCCAGCCCAGGAAGTCCACCCCCCCCAACTCCGGAAGTAGTTCCAGCCTCACTCTCCCCTGCGCTTCCGTGGACCAGTTCCTGCCTTAGATGAACACTGAGAGTTATCCTCGGCTGGGCTGGCTCTTTGCTTCCCCTCGGGCCCATGAGCCATCGTCCCCAGCCAGTGAGGCGCGTCTCGGAAGCACCATCTCCTCGGGCTCTTTTTCCTGCTCTGTCTGGATTGGGCTCATTTACTAAAAATTAGTTGGGAATGAAAAAAGCCCCTAGTTTATTAGCGTGCTATTATTCCCCTCCTGCCATCCCCCTGCAGCATGATGGATTGCCTGGTGAGGGGATGCAGCCTCAGCCGGGGAGTCAGCGAGCTCCGCGCTGTCCCCGGCGCAGACAGATGGGGAGGCCAAGTCCTGACCATGATTGATTAGCTCCGCAAAGCCTGTTGAGCGGAGTTCCATCAAGATTGATGCTTTCTCCTCATAACAGCATTTCCAAAAAGTTTCTATTACATTTTGATTATGTTTATAGCATCTCGCTGGTCCGGGGGAAGATGCAATTTTGTTCCCAATGTGTGTCTACGTGGGCCGTTCAGTGCCTTACACGGCCCTGCCTGCTTGGCCTCTGTTGAGGGCCTCTCACTTGCTGGCCAGCAGGAAAGACCTCCATTGCCTCCCAAAATCAAGTTGGAGGAAGCCAGCGTCCACTCAGCTGGGGCCCAAAGCCCAGTGGCCTGGCAGCTTTGATATTCGAGGGCCAACCCCACGGTGGTTCTAAGGCCTGGGCCTGAAGGTAAGGAGGAACCAGAGAGCAGAGGCGTCTCCTGAGACCTGCAGGTTACTGGGAAAGGAACTGGGCAGCCCCCGTTTGTCTCCCTGGTTCCCATGGGCACCGTCCAGGACCTTGTCAAGTGTCTGGTAAACTGCATATTTAAATATTTATTTGTGTGTGTGTGTGTGTGTGTGTGTGTGTTTCATAGCTTATCCCACAAGGGATTTGAGTGATTTACAGGACATGGTGAAAAATGAATAAAGAATAAGAATTAAGACCAGGGAAATGCAAATCAGCCAAGAATGTTCAGACCAAAAAAAAAAATAAAATACATAGGCAGCAATATATATATTTATCTTATTTGGTACCTATATGAGATGACAGATATACACTAAATTATTGTGACAGTCACTTCATGATGTATGTAAATCAGATTATTATGCTGTATACCTTAAACTTATGCCATGCTATTTGTCAATTATATCTCAATAAAACTGGAAGAAAAAAATAAAATAATATATATATTTGATATATGTATATTTGATATACAATATGTACATGTTTGATAGATAGATAGATATGTGCATATGTATATATCAAGTAAGATCCCACAGTCTTTATGCTGGGGCCTTTAATTAGGTCTGAGTTTCCTAATAGTGAAAGAGAAAAAGGAAACAAAACCAGTTACTTAGGTCTTACTGTCATTAATAAAAGAATGAAAAAAGTCAGTTCCTCAAGAGACTCTTAGGGTTCCTTCAGTTGTGATTCTAAAAGAAATTTCATACTAGAGAGCTCTTAATTAGAGACTGTGAGAACTGTCTCTTAAGCCAGTTAAAGTGTTTCTCAGCCTGACACTATTGACGTTTTGGGATGGACCATTTTTGTTGAGGCGGGTCTGTCCTGTATGTTGTACAGTGCTGGCCTCTACCCACTAGATGCCTGTCGCACTCCCCTCCTCAGCTGAGACAACCAAAATGCATCCAGACATTGTCAAATACCCCTGGGGGTAGAGTTACTATATTTAGCAAATAGAAATTCAGGATGCCCAATGAAATTTGAACTTCAGATAAACAACAAATAATATTTAAATATAAGTATGACCCATGTAATATTTGGAACATACTTATACTAAAGAATTATTCATTTTTTTAATCTGAAATTCAAATATAACTGAGAATCCTGTGTTTTAACAAGTAACGCCCCCACCCCCGCATGAGCCACATCTTTTGATAGGAAGATCCTCAGAAAACTTTCCAGCGTAATACACTGCAAGGTGCCCACTCCCTACACCAGTTTTTTTTAAGTGTTATGATAGTGAAAATGTGGGGGGGGGGGGGTTCCAGTGCTTCTTTCTTTTTTTTTTTTTTTGTTTTGTTTTTGTTTTGTTTTTGTTTTTTAGCATCTTTATTGGGGTATAATTGCTTTACAATGGTGTGTTAGTTTCTGCTTTATAACAAAGTGAATCAGTTATACATATACATATGTTCCCATATCACTTCCCTCTTGCGTCTCAGTGCTTCTATTTATTTACAAGTAACCAGCAGTTTGTCTTCTGTTTCATATCTTTTTTTAACTGTGAAACTCCATTGTGAAATATCTTGCAAATAAGTTATACAAATTTTTTCACCAAAAAACAAACCAAAACAAACCTCTGATTGATAACCACTGTGTTAATGCCCACAAAATAGCCCTTCAGGTAATGAAGCCAGGGGGTTCCATCAGGCTGTTTCTCGTAGCATCCATACAAGGACTCAAGAAGATAACTCTACAATCACATTTTTAAATAGCATTTCTTCAGTGTTCTAAATAATATCATCCTTCCACACCATTTTCTACTTGATGTAAGGTTAAAACCTAGAGACACTTCACTACAACCTGCCGCTAGCCTACCTACCCAGAATCCCTTTGCAAGAAGGCAAACAGGTGTGTTTCACCTGCTGGCCCTGAATGACCCCATGCTGGCTTCCTGTGACCACTGGGATTATCAAATAGATAAAAGCCATCTTTAGAAATTATCCATTCTTGGATTACTCAATTGTAAAAACTGGTTAGGTATTTAGAAAAATAGCAAGTTGGATGTCTTCCTCACTCTCCATTCCAAAATAAATTCCAGATGTATCAAAACTCTTCAACATAGAAATGAAATCAGAATAGTACTAGAAAAAAATATGGGATAATTTTTTGAATTTCAGAATGAGAAAAGTCTTGGTGTAGCTTTCTGGACACAAGATCCGGGACACATTGAATAAAAGAAAAGATTGGGAGATTTAACTACATTACAAAATTTAACTCTCTGGGCTTCCCTGGTGGCGCAGTGGTTGAGAGTCCGCCTGCCGATGCAGGGGACACGGGTTCGTGCCCCCGTCCGGGAAGATCCCACATGCCGCGGAGCGGCTGCGCCCGTGAGCCATGGCCGCTGAGCCTGCGCGTCCGGAGCCTGTGCTCCGCAACGGGAGAGGCCACCACAGTGAGAGGCCCGCGTACTGCAAAAAAAATTTAACTCTCTGTATGGCAAACAGAAAAAAAGAAAAGTTACAAACTCAGGGAAAAAATATAAGCAACATAAAATAGAGACCTAATTTTTCCATTACATAAAGAAGATTTCAGAAATCAATATAAGGGAAAAAATAGAAAACTAGGCTTGAAAAAAATGAACAGAGAGTTCCCAGAAAAAGAAATATAAATGGCTTTTAAACACATGAAAGAGTGGTCAACCTCTCTGAGATACAAATCAAAACTATAATTTTAAACATTTTTTTAATCTATCAGAAGAGCAAAGATCAAAATATTTAATAACATGCCGTCGGTAAAAGTAGGAGGAAACAGACAAAGACTGTGTTCTTGGGAATATGCATTGGTCCTCACCCTTGGAAGGCATTTTGGCAGTATGTATTCAAATTTTAAATGTCTAAGTCCACTTTCGATATTTACTCCACAGATATTCTCATATATGGTGCAAAGATGTACGTACAAGAGGATTCTTAAAGCATTCTTTTTACATCAAAGTTTATGAATAAACTAAATGCCCACCACTACAACGTCTTAAATAAATTATGGTACATCCATGAAAAGAAACACAATTTTAAAATATGGGATGGCTGTAGAACATGTAGTGATAAGGAATGATCTCCAAGATATATTGTTAAGTGAAAAAAAGAAGGTGCCAAACATGTTTAGAGGATGGTAAGAAAAAGGAGATGTGTGAGCAAATGTACCTTTCATATCCATATCTGTATTCTTGTGGAGCTAAGCACAAGAAACTGGTTATATTGAATTTCTCTGGGGAGTGACCATAGGCACCTGGAATGAAAGATGAAAACAAGACATACTTTTTTTTCTTTTTTTTTTTTTAATTGGGGTATAGTTGTTTTACAATGTTGTGTTTAGTTTCTAATGTACAGCAAAGTGGAGTTCCCCGTGCTATACAGCAGGTTCTCATTAGTTATCTATTTTATACATATTAGTGTATATATGTTAGTCTCAATCTCCCAATTCATCCCACCACCCCCCTTCCCCCCTTGGTGTCCATACGCTTGTTCTCTACATCTGTGTCTCTATTTCTGCCTTGCAAACTGATTCATCTCTACCATTTTTCTAGATTCTACATATATGCGTTAATATACGATATTTGTTTTTCTCTTTCTGACTTAGTTCACTCTGTATGACTGTCTCTAGGTCCACCCATGTCTCCACAAATGACCCAATTTCATTCCTTTTTATGGCTGAGTAATATTCCATTGTATATATGTACACATCTTCTTTATCCATTCGTCTGTTGATGGACATTTAGGTCGCTTCCATGACCTGGCTATTGTAAATAGTGCTGCAATGAACATTGGGATGCATATGTCTTTCTGAATTATGGTTTTCTCTGGGTATATGCCCAGTAGTGGGATTGCTGGGTCATATGGTAATTCTATTTTTCTTTTTTTAAGGAATTTTCATACTGTTCTCCATCATGGCTGTATCAATTTACATTCCCACCAACAGTGCCAGAGGGTTCCCTTTTCTCCACACCCTCTCCAGCATTTATTGTTTGTAGATTTTCTGATGATGCCCATTCTAGCCATTGTGAGGTGATACCTCATTGTAGTTTTCTTGGACAAAAATCACAGCAAGATCTTTTCTGACCCACCTACTAGAGTAATGGAAATAAAAACAAAATGGGACCTAATGAAACTTGAAAGCTTTTGCACAGCAAAGGAAACCATAAACAAAACGAAAAGACAACCCTCAGAATGGGAGAAAATATTCGCAAACAAATCAATGGACAAAGGATTAATCTCCAAAATATACAAACAGCTCATGAAGTTTGTATGGGCAGAAGACCTAAGTACATATTTTTCCAAAGAAGACATACAGATGGCCAAGAGACACATGAAAAGATGCTCAACATCACTAATTATTAGAGAAATGCAAACCAAGACATACTTTTTTTTTTTTTTTTTTTTTTTTTTTTGCGGTACGCGGGCCTCTCACTGTTGTGGCCTCTCCCGTTGCAGAGCACAGGCTCTGGACGCGCAGGTTCAGCAGCCATGGCTCACGGGCCTAGCCGCTCTGCGGCATGTGGGATCTTCCCGGACCGGGGCACGAACCCACGTCCCCTGCATCAGCAGGCGGACTCTCAACCACTGCGCCACCAGGGCAGCCCCACATATTTTTTAATGAACATACGGTTTGAATATCTGCAGATTCCACATCCACGGATTCAACCATTCACGATCCAACCAACCGCAGATCACGAACTTAATTCATCGTCCATGGTTGGTTGAATCCAAGGATGCAGAGCCCACAGATACACAGGGCCAACTGTGGGACTTGAGTATCTGCAAATTTTGGTATCTACCATGGGCCCTGGAACCAATCCTCCACAGATACTGGGGGATGACTGTATACTAAAAGCCACTTATACACATTAAAAGGGTGAACTTTACATATGTGAATTATAGCTCAATAAAGCTATTTTTTAAAGAGAGAAACAGCTCAATAAAAAAATCTCAACAGGAAAAAAACAAACATTCCAGTTAGAAAATGGCCAAGAGAAACAAAGAGACATTTCACAGAAGAGGATATACAGGTGGCAAATAAGCACATGAAAAGATGTTTGGGAAAAAAAAAAAAAAAAAAGATGTTTGGTACCATTAGCCACTAGGAAAATGCAAATTAAAACCACAGTGGGATATCACCTATAAGAAGGACTAAAACGAAAAGTAGTAACAACACCAAGTGCTGGCAATCATGCAGAGAAACTGGATCACTCATACATAGCCAGTGGGAATATAAAATGGTTCAGCCACCCTGGAAAATAGTTTGGCAGTTGGTTATAAAACTAAACTCACAATAACTATATGATCCCGCAATTGTACTCTTGGGCATATGTCCCAGAGAAATGAACATTTATGTTCATATATAAGTGAAACTGTATGAAAACCTGTACATGAATGTTCATAGCAGCTTTATTAGTAATAGCCAAAAACTGGGAACAACCCAGACATCCTTCAGGGAATGAATGGTTAAAAGAACTCTAATGCATCCATACCATGGAATACTACTTAGCAATAAAAAGGAATGAATTACACACACACAAGCTCTGTGAATCTCCAAGGAATTATGCTGAGTATTTTTATAAAAAGCCAATCCCAGAAGGTTATATATTGTATGATTCCATTTATATAAGATTTTAGAAATGAACAGACTGTTGGTTGCCAAGAGTTGGAGATGGGCTGGGGGATGGGAGGAGGTGGGTGTGGCTATTTAAGGGCAACAGGAAGAATTCTTATGGTAATAGAAGTGTTATCTATCTTGAATGTGATGGTGAATTAACAAACCTACACATGTGATAAATTACACAGAACTAAATACACACACACACACACACACGTACAAGTACAACTGGGGAAATATTAGTAAGATTTGTGATTTGTATCAGTGTCAATATCCTGGTTGTGACATTGTACTATAGTTTTATAAGGTGTCATCACTGTAGGAATATGATAAAGTGCACACAGCATCTATTACTTCTTACAACTGCATATGGATCAACAATTATCTCAAAAATGAAAGTTTAATTTTAAAACCCCTACCTGATATGATGAAAGAAAGAGAGGGAGGGAAGGAAGAAAATTAACACTTACTATGGATTTACCATGTTCCAAAATCCAGGCTGTTTAATACCTGATTGGAGATAAATATTATCATTATTATTATCCCCATTTTATAGATGAGGAAACTGAGGCTTAGAGAATAACTGTCCCGTTCACAAAGACATGCTTTGTGGAGTCAGGAGTCAAGCCCTGCTCCCTGACTCTCCCTCTGCCTGTCTCCATCCTGTAGGCAAACACAGCCATCAATCACATGTAGGCAATGACTGCATTACTCAAGAGGAAATTGAAGCCAGACAGTAAGATGCAGTCCACAAAATTCATGATTTCTTCCCCCACCCCCTCTCCCTCTATTTGGTCCCTTTTTCATATGGATCGGGTTTTTATTTCTGCGTTTATTGCACACGCAAATTACAGATGAGAGCATGGACTACACAAGTCATTACTCAGAGTAGCATCTCCCCAACTGCCACCGGACGAGGACCGAACAGCTTGTGGTTAATTTGCTATATAATCACTGCCTGTGACAGGGGGGCAGGGCTGTGCCTGTGCTAATATTAGGAAAGGGGAAGTTGAGCAGAGAGAACTCCTGGGGTATAGGGAGGAAGCACGGTATTGAACCAGGGAGAAAAGAAGAGAGCTGATGGGGAGCAGAGGGAAGGGGCTCTGTCCCAGTCAGAGGCGTTTCTTCCTCTACCAAGGAGTAGAATTGCTCTGTCCCATTAGTCGTGTCTCCATGAAAGAGCTAAGCACAACCTGCATTCTCCAAACCTCCACCACCTCAGCTCAGAGAAGGAATGTCTGTATGCACACACTGCAACCACAGGGATGGGTCAGAGGCTGGAGGAAATTGACCGACAGGCAAGCTTTACACCCCTATACTAATGTGCTAACAATTCAGGAAGAAAAAAGACCAACAATCCAATAAAAAATGGGCAAATGATATGAACAAGCAGTTCTCAGATTAGGAAACTCCGCCCCGAAACATACAAAAAGATGTTCAGCTTCAGTCTTAATAAAAAGGAAATGCAAATGAAAACCACAATGAGATACTATTTATTTACCTATCAGATGGACAGTGATCAAAATGTTCGATCACACACTGAACGGGCTGGAGTGTGGAGACACCATGGCTCTCAAAGGCTGGTGAGAGTGTAAATTGGCACAGTGTCCGTGGATGGCAATTCGGCACTCTGTCAAAATGTTTGAGGCATGTACCCATTGACGCATAAATCCTACTGCTCAAGAATATATTCCACAGACATACTTGCATATATGTATGCAGAGTTGGATGTACAAGGCAGCACGGTTTATAATAACAGAAGATTGGAGATAGCCTGAATGTCCATCAACAGGGGACTGCTTAAATAAATTGCCGTACATCCATCCAATGGAAATCTTTATGGCTGTTAAAAAAGAATGAGGCAGCTCTTTATGTTTGGATGTGAAACAATCTCCAAGATATATTGTTAGGTGAAAAAAGCAAAGTGCTGAACAGTGTGATTAGAATGCTGCTCTTCGTGAGGGTTTTTTAAGGATATAGACACATATATATCTTCGCTGATATAGGCAGAGTATCCTGAAAGGATGACAATTTTTTTTTTTTTTTTGCAGTATGCGGGCCTCTCACTGTTGTGGCCTCTCCCGTTGCAGAGCACAGGCTCTGGACGCGCAGGCTCAGCGGCCATGGCTCACGGGCCCAGCCGCTCCGCGGCATGTGGGATCTTCCCGGACCGGGGCACGAACCCGTGTCCCTTGCATCGGCAGGCGGACTCTCAACCACTGCGCCACCAGGGAAGCCCCAGGATGACAATTTTTGCAATATTTGGTTCTATAGAGGAAAAAGGGCTCTGGGGGGTGGGAACAAATTGGAAGGGAGGCTTGTTACTCACTGTTCACCTCTTTTACAGTTTGCTCTGTGTGTGTATGTATAACCCGTTCTAACTGATTAGTAATAATTTTTTTAAAACCTCTGTTGGTTGCTCCTGCCTTCTTGGCCTGACCCCCAAGGCCCTTGATGGTTTGATTTATGCCTGTTCCCCTTCATCTCCTGACATGACACCCCTAGCACACGCCTCTCAGAGACACTGAATTTCTCACTTCTCCCAAAGGCATCACGCTTTTTCATACCTCAGGACCATTTCCAACGCCCACCAGCAGTGTATGAGACCCTTCTTCTATGACAAAGATGGATCTCCTTGCCTTGGCCTCAAAGCCTCATACAGTCTGGCTCCCGCCAGCCTCAGGCATCTCATCTCCGCGCACTCTGCTCCTTGTTCTTTTTCTCCAGCCACACTGTCCTCCCACTTCCTCCAAAATCTCACACTCCCTTCAGCCTCCAGGCCTTTACTAAGGCTCTTGCCCCTACGACCGGGTCCCTTCCTGATCCCGTTACCAGTATGACCCTTGACCCACCTGAGCTTCTCCTTTGTATCACATACCACAATTTCACTTCAATCTGTAATTATGCTAACAGGTAAAGAACTGACAGGACTAAGTGTTGGCAAGGATGTGAACAATAGGAACCCACACATATGGCTGATGAGAGTGTGAAGTGGACTATATAGTCTGGCAAATTTAACCCTAGGTATTTATCCACAAGAAATCAGTGCATCTATCCATAAAAAGACATGAGCACCGATGTTCATAATGGCTTTATTCACAATAGCCAAACACTGGAGACAACCCAAACACTCATCATCAGTAAGAGAATGAAAGAACAAATTGTGGTATATCCATATGATGAAATACTACACAGTAATAAGAGAGAGGAAAAACTACTGATAAACACAGTATGGATGGATCACAAAAATATTATGCTGAGTAAAAGAAGTTAGACATAAGAGAGTACGTATTGTACGATTCAATTTATATAAAATTCAAGAATAGGCAAAATTAATCTGTGGTTGTAGAAGTCAGAATGAATAATGGGGGAAGGGGTATTGTCTGGAAAAGGGTATAGGGAGCTTTCTGAGATGGTGGAAATGTTCTGTATGTTAATATATATATATATGTAAAATTTGATGAATATATGTATGTAAAAATTCATCAAGCTGTATAGATATGTGATAAAGCAAACAGACAAAATGTTCATTGTAGAATCTAAGTGGTGAGTATATTGGTGTCCACTTCTTTCTCCCACACTGTAGAGGTTTAACACAATAAATGTTTATTTCCCAGTCATGTAATAGTCCGGTGCAGGTTTCACTGGTCAATGGGAGGCTTCCCTCCTCACAGTGAGACTCAGACCCAAGTTCCTTCCATCCTGTGACTCCAACATCGGACTCCTAGCACCGTGGTTCTCAATTTGAAGTGGTTTTGTCTCCCCCACCCACCCAACCCCAGGCATTTTCAATGCCTGGAGAGACCTCTGATTATCATGACTGGGGAAGAGAGTGCTACTGGCATCCAGCGGGTAGAAGCCATGGATACTGCTAAATATTCTACAATGCACGCGCTAACCTGCCACAACCAAAGTGTATCCAGTTGAAAATGTTGATACAGATGCTGTAGAGAAACCCTGCCCTGGGAGATCTTAACCTAAAAGTCCCAAGGCATCCTTGGAGAGAACTTTATTTCAATATAATTGGCTTCCCTTATAATTCTAGGGATTAAACTTCAATCAGAAGTATGATGGAGCATCATTATGCTGAGTGGGGGTCTATAAGCATCACTAGCCTGCCAAATGGTCCATGGAACACAAAAAAGTTAAGAATCCCAGCTAGGGACATTGGTTAAGGTTTACGTATTTATCAATGTAATGCCCATACTAATAGAATAAGGGACAAAAATGACATGATTTTCTCAGTAGATGCAGGGCAGGGTTTACAAAGTGACTGCTGATGGATAAGGAATTTCTTTCCGGGATGATGAAAATGTACTAAAATCAGGTTATGGGGATAGTTTCACAACTCTTTAAAATCCACTGAATTTTATGCTTTAAATAGGTAAATGTTATGTCTATAAATTGCATCTCAGTTGGGTTTTTTTGTTTGTTTGTTTCAGAAAAAAAAAAGAATCCCTGCTAAGGCCTCAATGTTCTCTGCCTCTAACCAGGTAGAAGAAGAGGTTGGAGAAGGCAGACCCACTTCCTAACCTCCTTGACTTAAAATTAATACAAAGTATTCCTGTTCATAGCCCACTGGTAAGAATTAGTCATATAGTGCCACCTAGACGCAAGGGAGTCTGGGAAAAATTGTTTCTATCTGGACAGCTGCCCCTAATCACCAACTCTATTCTGTGAAAGAGGAAGCATGAATTCTTGGAGGCCATCTAATAATGCCACCCCTAATAATGATGATGATAGTAATAATAAGAAGAAGAAATGCTAAGGATAAATAATAACAACTAGCAATCATTAAGCACTTCCTCTGGCCCAGTCACTGGGCTGAGAGCTTTACAATCATCATTCTCTTCAGACTCCCATCCTCCCTATGAGGTTAGAAGACTTCTGCTCTGTGGTCAGATCCTGTTCCTCTCCAGCCCTCTGTAGAGATCCTCACTGCCATGGTCTACTCTCACATCTATGCAATCCAGGCAGTCATAGTACCTGTGCCCAGAGGCTGAGGAAGGAGCAGGGAGGCCAGCTGAAGCGGGCTTGAGACCACTTTAATCATAAAAAAAGGTATAAATGAACTTATTTATGAAGCAGGAATAGAGTCACAGATGTAGAAAACAAATTTATGGTTACCAAGGGGGAAAGAGGGGGAGGGATAAATTGGGAGATTGGGATTGACATATATACACTACTATATATAAAATAGATAACTAATAAGGACCTACTGTGTAGCACAGGGAACTCCACTCAGTACTTTGTAATGACCTATTTCTACTCTTTCTTAAAAGAATCTAAAAAAGAGTGGATATATGTATATGTATAACTGATTCACTTTGCAAAAACTAACACAACATTGTAAATCAACTGTACTCCAGTAAAAACTAATTTTAAGAATAGGTCACAGAGACTAAGAGCCCAGCAGGCTGACAAGCTGGGCCTGGGTTCTGGACCTCTCAAAATCCCCCAATTCAAAAAGCGTCCTCTTCAGTCTGCCTGTGCTGACCCACTATGTGCACATCTGCAACTAAACCCTTCAACAAGACCTCCCTCCAGCTAGAAGAGAGCAAGCCAGGAAAAGTTATCACCATGTTCACTCTCCGTAGCTTCCTATTCCTACAGCAGAAAGCCCCCAAACGATGGTTGTAAAATTATATCTCCTTATCATTAGGGAATGTAGCTTATCATTAAGGAAATGAACGATGGACCCATGGGGTCCAGAGACCTGAAGGCAGGTGGAGGTTTGTTTTATAATCAAAAGTAAGAGCCGATCCCCATGTCTGAGTTCTCTGGGTCAATGGTACATACAAATATTATCCCATTTTGCAGATGGAGGAACTTGACTATGTTAGGTCAGGAGCATGCAATCATGGAGCTGGGTGATGGTTCGGGACCGGGGCTCTCAGGGCACTTTGCAAGGGTACCTGAGCCTCCTGCTTGGAAGTACTGGGTCCAGGCCCAACACACCAGTCTTGATCAAGGGAAGTGGGGGAGTGGTCTGCAGCTACACATACAACAGGTGGTAATGGCTGCCTCTCAGATGGTGGGTGGGTTTTTGTTTTTTAATCGCATAGCTTTTTTTCCTTCACATTAGGAATTTTTTCTAAAACCCTCTAAAACCATGAGTTTTACAGCAACAGAGATGGCTGAGTGTTTTTGAGTGATCCAGAGCCCAGACTCAGTCTATCAGCCTCCTGGAGTCTTGGCCTCTGGAACATACGAATAAAGTAAGTTCAAGCTCACTGCCTGGAAATAGTCCCTGGAGATGGGCTGCCTCCTCTTCCCCTGGGATTCTAGAGAATCTAACTAGAGGAGGCCTGGGATTCTGGAGAACCATCCCCCTGACCATCTTGTCCCAAATCCCAAGGACAGGCTGTAAGCCCAGGAGAATAGGGAGTCAGGGGAACCAGGCCCCCGGTTAGGGTGAGAGCTCCGGTCTCCAAACATGCTTGAGTCTCCATGGGAAGGAACCAAGAGCAGCATACCCTCAAACAAGTGACTTAACCTCTCTAAGCCTCAGTTTTCTCATCTGTAAAATGGAGATAAAATATTGTCTGCCTCCTGAGGTTGTTGGGAGGATTGGATTAGGCTTGTAGAAGGGCCTAGTACAGGGCCTAGATCCCAGAACATTCCCAGTGAAGGTTAACTTTGATGATTATTTTCAGGCCTCAAGAAAGAGGAAGGATAATCAATGATCCAAAGCCAGAGTAGATGAGACCTCAAAGCCCAGATGGAAGGGCCACGGATGGACCGGATGGGTCAGAGAAGCCCTTGACCTTACCTAGCAGGAAGGAGGGGCTGCTCTAGGTGGACTGGAGGAAAAACTAAGCCCCCAATCCTAGCTTTGGTCTCACCTCTGCCCTTGTTCCCACTGCAGAGAAGTCTTCTTGTGCAGTCACTAGGTTGTATTGTCAATAAGAAAAATGGTGGTAGACATCCTTAAAGACGTGACGTTTCCTGTCCTATAAAGATGCCCTTTACTCAGACAGGTGCAGACAATACTGAGAAGGACATCCTTCATGCTCCCACACAGCATGTCTGCAGCCTGTACAGAAGGAGCAGGGTAGGACCCACTGAGATGTGGTAATTGGACCATGTGAACAGATGCTCTTCGTGGGGATCAAGGCATCAGTTTTGCAGGGGGACATGGAAGCACTCAGGCTGGGGACACCAACTTCCAGGAGAATGAATGCAATTCACTGACCTACAGAGGAGCCAGGGTGTGTTTCCTGGTGAGTGGGGATGGGAGATGTGCTGGACCCTTAAAGAGCAAGGTCCCCTGGGTCAGAATGGGACCCTCATCTTGAGTGGAACCTTGAACTACCAAATCCTAAGGGTCTTCCAGATGACAAAGCCTCACTGACATGGAATACTTCCAACAATCCAGGGACCTGAAGATTATGACCCTCATTTTATGGATAAGGAAAAGAGGCTGAAAGAAATGAAGTTACTTCATTCATTCAAGCAATTACTTCAATTTTTTTTTTTTTTTTTTTGCAGTACGCGGGCCTCTCACTGTTGAAAAAAAAAGGTGAACAATAACAAGTGTTGGTGAGTATATACAAAAAATTGGAACCTCATACATTGCTGGTGAAGCCTCTTTGGAAAACAGTTTGGGGATTCTTCAAAAAGTTAAGCGTAGAGTTACCATATGACCCAGCAATAAGTCCTCGTAACAACTTGTATGCAAATGTTTATAGCAGCAGTATTCATAATGGCCAAAACTTGGAAACATCAGGAAGGTCCACCAAATAATGAGTGGATAAACAAAATGTTTGCATGGAATATTATACAGCATGTATACAATCCATTCCAATGTGTGCAGTGGAATATTATTCAGCAATAAAAAAGAATGAAGTACTGATACATGCTACAACATGAATAAACTTTGCAAACATTATGCTAAGTGAAAGAAGCCTGTCACAAAGACCACATATTGTATGATTCCATTTCTATGAAATATCCAGAAGGGGCAAATCCATAGAGACAGAAGGTAGATTAGTGGTTTCCAGGGGTTTGGAGAAGAGAGGAATGGGAAGTGACTGCTAAAGCATGTGAGGTATTTTTGGGGGTGATGTGAATGTTCTGGAATTAGAGAGTGGTGATGACTGCACAACTCTGTGAATATACTAAAAACCACCACACTGTATACTTAAAATTGGTGAATTGTATGGTATGTGAATTTTATTTCAATAAAGCTGTTAACCAAAGAAAAGATCATAGAACTAAATATAAAACCTAAAACTATAAAACTTCAGAAGACTTCATAGAAGGAAAACCTGTGTAACTGCAAGTAAGGCAAAGATTCCTTAGATATGCCACCAAAAGCATGATGCATCTAAGAAAAACAATTGATAAACTGGACCTCATTAAAATTAAGAACTTTTGCTCTTCGAAAGATACTGTTAAGAGGATGAAAAGACAAGCCACAGACTGGGGAAATATATTTGCAAATGACATATCTGATAAAGGATTTGTATTACAAATACATAAAACTATCAAAACTCAATAATAAGAAAATGAGCAACCCAATTTTTTTAAGTGGGTAAAAACTGTGGACGCTTCACCAAAGAAGTTATATGGATGGCAAATAAACCCAGGAAAAAATGCTCAACATCATTGTTCATGAGGGCAATGCAAATTAAAACCATGATATGATTCCACTCTACTTCTATCAGAATGGAAGACTCACCATATCAAATATGGGCGAGGATATGGGGCATCTGGTGCCTGTATCTCTCATACAATGCTGGTGAGTGTGTGTAATGGTAATACCACTTTGGAAAAAGCTTAGCAGTTTCTTAAAATGTTAAACATATGGCAACACATGATCCAGACATTTCACTCCTAGGTGTTTACCCAGGAGAAACAAAAGCGTATGCCCATGCAAATACTTATACAGGAATGTGCATAGCAGCATTAGCTGTAATCACCAAAAACTGGAAATAAACCAAATGTCCATCAACAGGTAAATGGATAAATAAAAATCGTGGCACATTCATGGTATTCAATGGACTATTAGTCCACGATAAAAAGAAATGAGCTATTAACACATGCAACAACTTGGATGAATTTCAAAGTAATTATGCTGAGTGAATGAAGTCAGAAATAAGGAATGCATTCTGTATACTTCCATTTGTATAAAATTCTAGAAAAGCAAAGTAATCTACAGGGACAGATCAGTGATTGCCTGGGGATGGGAGGGAGGAGAGATTTAGGAAAGGGCGGGAGGGAGATTGCCAAGGGACATGAGGAAACTGCTGGGAGTAATGGATATGTTCATTATCTTGAATGCGATGATGGTCCTCCAGGTGTACACATATGTGAAATCTTTTCAAAATACACACTTTCAATATGAGCAGTTCATTGTATATCAATTATACTTCAGTAAAGTTGTAAAAAAAAAAATTAACAGGACTTGTGGATGGTTTGGGTGGGGCAGGTGAGGGGGAAAGAAACATCAGGTGTAACCCCCAAGTTCCTGGCTTGAGCCTCTGAGGAGGGATGGAGATGCCATTTCCTTTTTTTTGTTTTTTTGGCCACGCCACGTGGCATGTGGGATCTTAGCTCCCCAACCAGGGATCGAACCCCTACCCCCTGCATTGGAAGCATGGAGTCTTAACCACTGGACCACCAGGGAAGTCCCTGGAGGTGCCATTTCCCGATGTAAGAATACTCAGGAGGGGAGAGAGTTGCAGGGCACTGGAGAGAGGGATTGAAAGTTTCCCTGAGGATGAGTGCCTTGGCCCAGAAGGAGACTATAGAGGGAGAGAGAGAAAGAAAGAGAAGCAGAAAGCCTGAGAGAGAGTCCCTGGAGAGCAAGGGAGGATGGAGACAGCGTCTGGGAAGGGGGGGGAAGTAGGATGAGAATCAGACCCACAAAGTCCCCAGAGACCTTACAGGAGCATCTTGGGCTAAGGGTCCAGAGCAGAGGTACGCCCAGGGCTGGCCCCCAGGCCTGAAAAGGCGGCTGTCTTTGGAAGGACACAGGACGGAACAGGACGTCTCACTCCTCCCCTGGACCTGGCACATATACATCTCCACATTGAGATCAGTGTAATTATCCCCCTTAGACAGACAAGAAAACCGAGGGTCACAGAAGTGAGGAGACATCTCCCAAAGTCACAGAGTTTGTATCTAACCCACATCTGGGGGCTCAAGTACTACTTTTGGGCAATGAGGTGCCAGAATAAGGTTCACGGGGGGCCAGGTTTAAACCCAGCACCCACTAACGCCCCCCAGGGCACAAGCACATCTGAAGCAGTTACCGCGAAGGAGGGAGCAGAGCTAATTGCCTGTACAAATTAAGTCTAATGTGGTGGGTATCGACGTACTTATCTTTCTTTAATTACATTAATCAATTAATGAAGAAGATGGCTTCCTCTTATTATGATTTCCAAGGCCCATATGTTCTTGGGAATCAGGCTGGCTTTCCTCTCAGGCCCTGGCTTCAGTGGACTACAGGGCAGGCATCGGTAGGAGAACCTGCCCCAAGCCTTCTCCACCCTGAAGCTGAGCTCCACGAGGGGAGAGGCAAGAACGAAGTACTGATCCCGGAAGAGGTAACCAGTGGAAGAAGTCCAGACTCCTTACCCAGCATTCAAAGCCCCTCTCCAGCGTTGTTCCCTCAACCCATGTTTACTGGCCTGGGCTGATTGATTTCCTACAAGCTACCCGTGCATGCTTCAGACGCCACACCCACATAAGTGATATTTCCTCCACCAGGAAGGCCAGCTCCCATCAGTCAGGGGTCCAGGGCAGGCCAGGCAGTCACCTCTTTCCCCGTGCCCTGTAGAAAGCTTGCCTGCAAGATCCTTCTTTATTCATTCATTTCTGATTCATTTCTGATTCATCCATTTCTGATTCAACAAATATTTACAGTCCTTGCCGTCGGGAAGCTTCCAGCCCTTTGGGACAGACAGACATTAAACAGATCTATGATTACATAGGGCAGTGGTTCTCAGCCCATTAGAATCAGCAGGGGAGCTTTTAGGTACGATGCCCAAGCCCCACTCTAGACATGTTAAAGCACAATCTCTACGGGTAGAGCATGAGTGTGTTTTTTAATTCCCCAGGTGATTCTGATGTGCAGGCAGCACTGAGACCATATCTGAAATGCTGCCACCCAGGGTTGCTTTCCCCAGAGGTTTTTTTGTGTTTTGTGTTTTTTTTTTGCAGTACGCGGGCCTCTCACTGCTGTGGCCTCTCCCATTGCGGAACACAGGCTCCGGACGCGCAGGCTCAGCGGCCATGGCTCACGGGCCCAGCCGCTCCGCGGCATGTGGGATCTTCCCGGACCCGGGCACGAACCCGTGTCCCCTGCATCGGCAGGCGGACTCTCAACCACTGCGCCACCAGGGAAGCCGCCCCAGAGGTTTTTGAGAGTGTGATCAGCCAACGGTGCTTTTTATAATTCTTTGTTTAGATGAGATGAGTTTATATTAGCTACTCTGTTTTCTGTATGTAAATGTGGCATGTCATGGAGAGCAGTGCTTCTCAGGTTCCTACTCACTCTGATCATTTGTCTTTATTTTTCATAAAAATAAAAATAATTAGCTTCTACTCATCAGACCTTACTATGTGCCAAGAACTGCAGGTTACATTACTGATCTTATTTAATCCTCAGGACAACCCAACACTCATTGTATCTCTTTTACAGATGAGGAAACTATGGCTCGGAGAGGCTGAGGATATTTACCCCCTGTTAAGTGGCAAAGCCGAGAAAACACTGCTCTCTGCCCCACTCCAGTCTACCTTTTCCAAACAGTAATATTGAAGGTACCAATCACACTCACGTAGCCATGGTTGAAACCTCCACTGTACTGCACTCCTTCAATCATAAGTTTTTCTTAATACTTCATCCCTTTTTCCTGCCCAGACACCTGCTTTTTAAATCTAACATTCATTTAAAAAAATGTTTTTTAGGGCTTCCCTGGTGGCACAGTGGTTGAGAGTCCGCCTGCCGATGCGGGGGACAAGGGTTCGTGCCCTGGTCCGGGAAGATTCCAAGTGCCGCGGAGTGGCTGGGCCCATGAGCCATGGCCGTTGAGCCTGCGTGTCCGGAGCCTGCGCTCCACAGAGGTAGAGGCCACAACAGTGAGAGGCCCACATACCGCAAAAAATAATAATAATAATAAAAATTTAAAAATGTTTTTTAATTTTTTCAAACCTGATCAGTTTTGAACTGCTTAAAATCATCTCATAACCGCCCTAACATAAATCATGCATTTTTATTTTTTGGAAATTGTGGAACTCAGTTGAATTGAAGAAATTCAAAGAGCAGACACATGAGTTTCCTCTGAGGAACGAAATTTAGATGGAAAGTGGAATTCAAATATACAACAACCTTAAGGTTCATATGGCCCAAAACAACGGAGCTCAAACTTAAAAGTGTGTAACCTCAAGTTCAACGATAATTCTCCAAATATATTTGGAAGCCTGTTGCTCATAGCCAATGATGTCTTCATCAGCCAATCAAGCCAGCCATTCTAAGTGGTCGAACCAGTCAGTTTGGCTCCCCTGGAACCGTGCTACAGGGTGGAGGTCATTCAATGACAAGGTGATAACTAGCTTATGTCTTTAGCAGGAGAAATTTTGACTGGTCTGTGTTATAGTCACACACAGACAGCCTAGGGTGACCAACGATCCCCGTTTGCCCAGGACTGTCCTGATTTTAGCAAAGGAAGTCCTATGATGCTGAAACGGTTGGTCAGCATCACAACACATGCTCGGCTCATCTCAACATACACGGAAAGGAGTTGCCATTTCCCTTCAACCAGCCATGGGCCTGATCCCAGGGCTCTGACAGGTGGTTCGTGGCTCCCTGTGGGGCAGGACGTCCTGCCCAGGACTAGCAAAAAGGGTATGTCTTAGTTCAGGCTGCTATAACAGAATACCATAGACTGGGAGCTGAAACAACAAACATTTATTTTTCACGGTGATGGAGGCTGAAAGTCCAGGATCAGGATGGCAGCATGGTCAGGATCTCGGTGAGGATCATTTTCCTGGTTTACAGATGGCCATCCATCTTCTTGTTATGTCCTCACATGGTGGAGAGAAGAGAAAGAACTCTGGCCTCTTCATCCCCTTATAAGGGCACTGATCCCATTCATGAGGGCTTCACCCTCATGATCTAATTCCCTCCCAGAGGCCCCACCTGCAAATACCTTCACACTGGGGATTTAGGCGTCAACAAATGAACGTGGGGGGACACGAGCATTCAGTCCATAGCAGAGTACTTGGGGGCAAGAAGGAAACTGGCCCGAGTAGTGACCATGACTTCTGCTGACCACTCTCCACTCTCCCAGATAAACTTGAGAGAGATTTTGCTCAGATGATTCTGGGGCAGGAACTCTGTGCCAGGCCACGTTACCTTCTCTGAGCATTGCTTTTCTCATCTACCAAGTAGAAAGAATAATCATAACCTCAAAGAATTGTAGTGAGCAGTAAATGAAACAGAACACATAAAATGCCTCAGACATAGTAAGTACTCAGTTAAGTGTTCATCACTGTCATCACTTTCATCCTCCAGGGCACCGAGGTGATGGGGAGAGGCTGAAGGAGGAAGGGGAGGGGAAGGGTCCCACATCCTCCCTCAGCCATGGAGCAGGAGACCCAAGTTCCCAATCCTATCTGTTCTCCCTCAAAACCAGCACCGACCTCTCCATCAGGCTCAGAAGCACCATACCTGAGGCCAACAATATTTTACGGATGCCCGGCAATGTTTTCATGTCTTTTCATCTTCTTTTACTGTGGTAAGAACACCCACAGTAAGTTGATTTACCCTCCACGTATTTTTAAGTGTACAATACATTACTGTCCACTCTCAATACAATGTTGTACAACAGACCTCTAGACCTTATTCATCTTACTTAACTGAAATTTTTTTTTTTTTTTTTTGCTGTACGCGGGCCTCTCACCGCTGTGGCCTCTCCCGCTGCGGAGCACAGGCTCCGGACACACAGGCTCAGTGGCCATGGCTCACGGGCCCAGCCGCTCCGCGGCATGTGGGATCTTCCCGGACCAGGGCACGAACCCGTGTCCCCTGCATCGGCAGGTGGACTCTCAACCACTGTGCCGCCAGGGAAGCCCTGAATTTTTTTTATTGAATTATATTTGACATATAACATTGTATAAATTTAAGGTGTGCTCATCTGAACCTTTATGCCTGTTGATGAGTAACTCCTTATTTCCTCCTTGCCCACAGCCCCTGGCAACCCCTGGCAATTCTATGAATTTGCCTATTTTAGTTACCTCCTCTAAGTGGAAGAATTCAGTATTTGTCTTCCTATGACTGGCTTATCTCTCTTAGCAAAACGACCCAGAGGTTTATCCACATTGTGGCATATTGCAGAATTTCCTTCTGTCTTAAGGCTGAACAGTATCCATTGTATGTACATAGCATATTTTTAATTTCTTTTAAAATCAGAAGAAAATTAACTTCGGGTAGATCAAAATGTTTCATTTTTTCTCTCATCAGAAACAAATGAAATTTTTAGGATACCTCCACCCCCACCGCCGCAAAATCTATTATTTTGGGAGCGACCCAAAACGGCAGAAGTGTCCAGGGTCCACGGAGGTCAGAAGGCAGCCATGCTCAAAACTTCACCTGTGCCTGCCTTTTTGATTCCCCCCAACCCTGTCCTAATTCAGGCCGTGTTTGCCTCACTCCTGGATGGTGGCGGGGGCGGGGGTGGGGGGGGTGGGGGGGTGGGGGGGATGGGGGGGCCTCCCAGCAGGTGTCTCAGCCTACTGTCTCAAATCCTCCACAGAGCAGCCAGCACGGTCTGTCGAAATCGCAAATGTGACTTACGTCTCCTCTCTGCCGAAAGGCTCCCCATTCCACGGCTCCCCATTGCCCTTGGGACAAAAGTCCAAACTCCCAGGCTTGGCACACACGGCCTAGGTGGGCAGTCGTATGTAGACCTCCTGCCGCTCCCCTCCACGCCCGCAAGCTTCTTACTCTCACATCTCCACGCCTTTGCTCTGCCCAGAATGTCTTTCCTCTGCAAACTCCTAGTCATCTTCAAAGCCCAACTCCTCTAAAAGAAATTTCACACATTCATCATCTTGTGATTTTGAGTGAATGTCTCCAAGAGGTCAGGACCCATGTTTTCTTGGTCTCATCCCTCCATCCACCACCCCACTGCCTAGTTTAGAGCGGCTGTCCAACAGGGTTTGTAGAGGCAGCCATGACACTCCTGAGGTCACTGCCAGCATCTGGGCCCTCCTCTGCCCCACTGCACCCCTGAGCTCCTGCAGCCCTGCGGTTCCCAAGTGCTGAGTAACACCCCACGGTCCTGCCTACCCCTTCCTTGTCCGGCGTGCTGGGACTGCAGCATCTCAGGTGCATGGTGGCAAAGCAGCCCTAGGTGAGTGGAACTGTAAACTTCACCTACAATACCCGCTCCAGGAGAAGCCGTCAGCCAGCCAGGACTGGAGGGGTGGCTTTCCAAGCCAAGAAAATCCCAGGGGCCATGTGCAGACTGGCCGGGGACCAAGAGATCTGGTTCAGCCTTTGTCTGCCTGTGCAGCCCTCTGTGCCTCAGTTTCCCCATCTGCTAAGAGTGGATGCGGCTAAAGCCGCTAAAGAAAGGTTTCTTCCAAGTCTGGCTGCAAAAGCTCTCCCAGGGCCTCCCATCAACCCAGACAGAATTGCCAACACAGAGGGAAGAGTGCCACCTACTGACTCCCAGTACTGCGAACCACCAAAGAAATCACCAAAATCTGCAACCCTCAACTTGAGTCAATTAACCTGCATCCTCCCCTTGCATGAAGCTAGGCCACAGCCCCCTCCGCTTGCATGGAGCTAAGGGTCTACCCTCCAGCCTGGCCAAGGAGCTCTGGCCGCACCATTCCCAGCCCCCAAACCCCAGGACAGCCAGGAGCTCCTGTGCCATCCTGCCCCCTGTGTCAGACCCAGCACCAGGGCAGCGCCCAGCTGCACCGCCCACCCTGCCCCCAACCCTGGGCCTGAGGCTGGAGGTAGAGAACAATGATCCCTATTGTGACTAAATTTCTCCCTGAAGATCTCATTCAAGATGTTAGAGGGAGCGATCATAAAAGGAATTAATAGTTGATTCGCTGTATAATTTCCTAGTTCAATATACTTTAGTGCCTCAGCTAAATGAGCCATCCCGGCCGTTCGGGGGGGCCAGAGAGTGACTTTATCACTGGGATCTCAGGCTGAGGAATAAAAGCAATTCTTCTGAAGTAATTGCGTCTAATTAAAAGAAACATTTAAAAAGTGTAACCAAAAGGAATTCATTTCAAATGGAAAATTAATGCTGAAAAATAGCCCTGAGCTCTCTTGTCACAGCTAATAGCCAGACAGCCGCAGAATAATTAAACTGTTTTGAAATGTCTATACCATCTTCCTCAGGAGAAGATGGGCACGGCAGAGCACGTCGCCGGCACCGGCCAAAGGGGCAGCTTCCAGAGAGGTGGCCGGGACTGGGACTTGGGGTCAGCCACAGGCTTCCAGGCGGGGTGAGGACCGGGTCACCTTGGGCAAGACTGGAAGAGGTTGGTACCATGGTTGGTCCTTCATAGGAGGAGCCCTGGGCATCTCGAGTGTCTGGGTGTCCCATTAAATCCTCAGAAGAACCCTGCACATCAAGTCTTTTTAATTATCATGATGAATATTATCATCATCAGCTCAAAAAGGGGATTCCCAGTGACAAGATACGTTGTCCAAAGTCACAGCTAATATGGAGCAGAGTCAAAATTCAAACCTGGGTCCACATGGTCTGGTATCCATATCACTCCTGCTACACTGGATGTTAGGACTCAGCTTTGGGAAAGAGGCCTTGTTCTTGCTTATGCTGTGGTTCTCAGCTGAGTCTTCCCCTAGGGAGCTTTGGAAAGCCTGCCCCAGGCTCCACTCCCAGACGCACTGACTTCATTGGTCTGAGGGCAGCCTGGACATCAGTATGTTTTAAAAGCTGCCCAGGTGACTCCCCAGTGCATTCAGGGTTGAGAACCACTGGTCTAACCCCCAGTTTTCTGGCACGTTTCAACCAGTGGGCACTCCCTGAAATCTTTTTTCTTCATAAATAATTTTTTAAAATTTTTGTTGGAGTATAGTTGATTTACAATGTCGTGTTAGTTTCAGGTGTACAGCAAGTGAATCAGTTATACATATACATATATCCACTCTTTTTTAGATTCTTTTTCCATATAGGCCATTACAGAGTATTGAGTAGTGTTTCCTGTGCTATACAGTAGGTCCTTATTAGTTATCTATTTTATATATAGTAGTGTGTATATGTCAATCCCAATCTTCCAATTTATCCCTCCCTTCCCTTACCCCCTGGTAACCATAAGCTTTATTTCTACATCTGTGACTCTACTTCTGTTTTGTAGATAAGTTCATTTGTACCCTTTTTTTAGATTCCACATATAAGCGATATCGTATGATATTTGTCTTTCTCTGTCTGACTTACTTCCCACCCATTTCCACAGGCAGGAGTTTGGCTTCAATGCAAAGCAGCAGTGCGAATACTCCCTTTCAAGGTTGCAGCCAGGATGAAAAGGGCTAATCCAGAGCCCAGCACTTAATAGATGCTAAGTAAATGTTAGTTTCCAAACGGAGGGCAGCAAGGAGTAAGAAGATGAAATGTCCAGTGAGCCTTAACTATAGCTTCTGACTCCATTAAAACCTGGGAAGAAAACTAAATCTGAACGATTTAATAGTGAAGATGATCTGGCCAAAAGCATTTATGTTCCAACTTGAATTCAGAATGGGGAGATCATGTTGGCTTTAGAGCCAAACCTGTATTACTGAATATACACAAAACCCACATTTTTTTTCAAGTTCTTATAGTTATTCAAACTAAGCTCAGGGTTGCCTGTGATCAGGGATTAGGGGGCATGCTTTAATGAAATAGAAGAATAACTTGTAATAAATGAGTTGTTTATATGCTGACAAGCATTTCTAAAGACCCTGGGAAAGCTTGCAAAGTAGGTTTAAATATGCACCTAAACCTTATTTACACCATTATGATTCTTAGAAAACACCTTCTTTATACATATGCAAAGATCCCCAGCCCTCCTTTCAGAACTGCAAATAGATTCCAATTTTCGAAGATCAACGGCAAGGCACCCATCTGCTCTGCTAATGGTTAAACCCCTTAAAAGGCAACCCAGGATCTCTAAGGATGGCAGAAAACTTTGGAACCAGGAGAAGGCAAGCACGACCTTATCTTCTGATGAAACAGGGTAACCCCAGGATTTTTGCAAGCGTGAGGGACCTTCTACAACGTTCTGGTATTGCCAGACACACTGACTTCATTGGTCTGAGGGCAGCCTGGACATCAGTACTTTTTAAAAGCTGCCCAGGTGACTCTCCAATGCATTCAGGGTTGAGAACCACTGGTCTAACTCCCAGTTATCTGGCACATTTCACCCAGTGGGCATTCCCTGAAATTTTTTCACATAAATAATTTTTTTTAATTTTTATTGGAGTAGAGTTTCTTTACAATATTGCGTTAGTTTCAGGTGTACAGCGAAGTGAATCAGTTATACGTATACATATATCCCCTTTTTTTAGATTTCCTTCCCATTTAGGTCACCACAGAGCACTGAGTAGAGTTCCCTGTGCTATACAGTAGGTTCTTATTAGATACCTATTTTATATAGAGTAGTGTATATATGTCAATCCCAATCTCCCAGTTCATCCCCCTCCCCCTTCCCCTCTTGGTAACCCTAAGTTTGTTCTCTACATCTGTATCTTTATTTCTGCTTTGCAAATAAGTTCAACTGTACCATTTTTCTAAATTCCACATATAAGCGATATGATACAGTCTTTGTTTTTCGCCTTCTGATTTACTTCACCCTCAGTTTCTTCTCCTGTAAAATGGGCTGCACTAACCATCTCACCCTGGGCAGCAGCGTCATCCCAAGGGCCAAATTAAAATTCTATGTGAAACCCCCTAGACCAGCACCTTGTCTGGCAGACCCTAGAAGCACAAATAATGTTGACTGAATCTACTACAGCAGTTATGTTGGCCTTTTATCCTCTTAGATCTTTGGGCCCTAGTTGCCCCCTCTCCCCAGTCCATCCTCTGTGATCTCTGTCTCTCTCACATCCTCCTCTCTGCCCACACCTTCAAGCAATCCCTGGGCACTGCACAGATAGAACCAAAGGCTCGGACATGTGGTGGGGTGGGTGATATTTAGAAGAATGACTTTCCTGGGCTCCGAGGGGTGATCCTGAAAAACAGATGCCCTTAAAAGATGCCTTTAATGCCTTAATTTAAAGGCATTAAAGTCATATGCCTTTAAAGGCATATTACTGAGTAAAGAAGTCCATCTGAAAAGGCTACATCCTGTATGATTCCAACCATATGACATTCTAGAAAAGGCAAAAAGTATGGAGACAGTAAAAAGATCAGTGGTTAGGGGAAGAAGGAGGGAGGCCTAACCAGAGCACAGGGAATTTTTAGGGCAGTGAAGCTATTCTCTAGGGTACCATAATGGTAGATACAGGTCATTATACATTAGCTCAAACCTATAACATGTACAACACCATAATGTAAACTATGGACTTTGGGTGATGATGATGTATCCTTGTAGGTTCACCAGTTATAGCAAATGTACCACACTGTGCGGGACGTTGATAGTGAGAAAGACTCCTTTCGGTGGGAATTGTGTACTTTCCATTCAATTTTTTTTTTTTTTTTTTTTTTTTTTGCGGTACGCGGACCTCTCACTGTCGTGGCCTCTCCCGTTGCGGAGCACAGGCTCCGGACGTGCAGGCTCAGCGGCCACGGCTCACGGGTCCAGCTGCTCCGCGGCATGTGGGATCTTCCCGGACCGGGGCACGAACCCGTGTCCCCTGCATCGGCAGGTGGACTCTCAACCACTGCGCCACCAGGGAAGCCCTTCCATTCAATTTTTCTGTGAATCTAAATCTCCTCTAAAAAATAAAGTCTACATTTTTAAAAAAGGATGGAAGATCCTTTCAGTACCTTGGTCCTCGGCAGATGCCAACAGCAGTAACCAGATTAGAGGAAGAGCTGTGGCGGGTTGCGGGGGGGATGGGAAGGACGGGGGTGAAAAAGGTACACGCCGAGGCATGATGGCAAGAATAAGGGTGCAAAATGAAAACGTCCAGCCAGAATGCCAAGGGAGTAGCGTTAGATCTGTAGACCCAGCCTGCCCTGGGCCCTCCCATCCTTAGCCATCGCCAGCCCTGATCCAGCAAAGTCAAAATTTTCAGGAGGGAATATGCCTAATCCTCTAGCCCTCCCAGTCTCTGCCCGACATCTTCATTTCCCTTTATTTGCTCTTTATTTTCCCTCTACCACTATAAGCTCAAGTCATCCAAACTTTCCCTTTAACACTGAGCCTCCCTAATTAAGCTAACATTATTAGGAGGTTGAAAAAAAAAAAAAAACACCTCCCAAATTCTCTTTGCGTTTCAGTAGCTCTTTAATATGCGAGGCAACGAGAGATGAGCTTCTCCTAATTGCCAGTCCCTGGAGTAGCCGGTCAGAAAATGAATTGATGCATTTTTTTCCTTATGAACAATGCATGTAGCACAAATTGTGGCGGCCGTCACCAGAGATTTAATTACAAAATATCATTACTTTCACACATCATTTCAGATTTGGCCTGATCAAATCAAAGTGAGGGCAAGAGGGAGAGAAAACTGCACTCCTAGCAGGGTCACTCATTCAGGGGTGGCTGGAAAGTGGGCGGGAATTGGCATTGTTGAAATGTCCTCGGGGCGGAGCCGCTGCCAGAGACATAAACGGAAAAGGAGATTCCTGGGGTTCAGTGTTTCAGCGAAGCAGAGGTTGTGGGCTGTGTGAGGGTCCCCAGGGCATGGAAAGGTCCCCCAAGGGAAGAATGAGGATGAAGAGAGCATCACAGTTCTGCAACTCAAAGGTGCTACAGAAATTCCCTTCTGGGCTTCCCCGGTGGCGCAGTGGTTAAGAATCCACCTGCCAATGCAGGGGACACGGGTTCGATGCCTGGTCTGAGAAGATCCCACATGCCATGGAGCAACTAAGCCCGTGTGCCACAACTACTGAGCCCGCATGCCACAACTGCTGAAGCCCATGCGCCTAGAGCCCATGCTCTGCAACAAGAGAAACCACCACAATAAGAAGCCCACGCACCACAACAAGGAGTAGCCCCTGCTCACCGCAACTAGAACCCGCGCGCAGCAATGAAGACCCAACTCAGCCAAAAATAAATTAAATAAATAATTTTTTAATTAAAAAATAAATAAACAAATAAATTTTAAAATAATAATAATACATGGTGTGAGTTTCATACGGTGACATTGCTTCTCCACATCACGTAGGGACTGTTTTACAGCGCTGAGAACAAATATCGTATGGCTAACCAAAGTCATGGCAGATCTATTGCAAATATGGTCCCAATTTTCCCTTCCCTGTAACCACATTCCTTGCCGTATGACTTCGTGGCTCCTCCCATTGAGAGATGAAGTCCATTTCTGCACATCTTGAACCTGGGCTGGCCTTGTGACTTGCTTTGCCCATCAAAACGTGCTAGAAGTGACCCTGTGCCAGTTCTGAGCCCAGGTCTCAAGCAGCTTTGCATGCCGCTGTTTCTTCCCTCGGAACCCTGCTCAGCCACCATGGACACAAGCTTGACCTAGCCTGCTGGAGAATGAGAGAGCACAAAGACCAAAATGAGTCATCCCAGCCAAAGCCGTTCTAGACCAGCCAGCAGTCAGCTGACACAGGAGGGGGCCCCTGCCGAGAGGAGCAGAACCAACCATCAGGTGACCCAGAGAATTATGAGTTAGATCAACAGTTGTGGTTGTAAGCCACTGAGTTTTGGAGTGGTTTGTTACGTAGCAGTAGCTAACTGATACACATACTTGGGGAGGGGGTGCCTCGTAAGAAACAAGAGAGGAACCTGTAACACGGTGTGATGCTGACATATCCAACATGTGTGCAGAGTGATGCGAACGCCTAGGAGGGAGGACTTAGTTCTTCAGGGAAGAAAGAGGGGCCAGTTAGAGGAGGCTTTCTGGAAGAGAAAATATGAGTATCTTTGTCCTAGGAACTCACCAGAGAGAAGAAAGAACACGGGCAAAGGCATAACATCATGAAGAGAGAGGGGGCTTGGTGAAGAGCAGGGAGCTTCAGGTTCCTCTAGGACATGCAAAGGGGCAGAGCTAAAGGCACAGCACCAGCTAAGGAGCACCTGGCTGGGAGGAGGAGGGGAGACTCGTATGAACACCTGCTAGGGCTGCAGAAGATGAGGCGAGGGGCTCAGACGGGGGGCTCCTGGACAGATAGAGTCAGGGCTGGAGAGCCAAGGAGGAAGCATGACTCCTCCACCAGACCCACGCTACTCCTGGATATGATGTAGGTCACAGGGGTGTCCTGGAGCAACCGTAAGACAAGACCATTCCCCCCACTGTGGGGTCTTGGCAAGTCTGTCCTCTCTGAGCCTGTGGGTGTAGGATTCTCACCCCAGCTTCTCAGAGGTCCTCCCAAGGAGATCAGGAAATGAAGCCCGGGAAGGTGCCTTGTAAACCAGCAGACTCATGCAATTGGATGGGGTGGGAGTTATTCCCATTCCTCATTCTATGTATTTTCTCCAGCTTTATCCAGCAAAGGGAATTTTCCTCCCCAAAATATGAAAGAAAGAAAAAAAAAAGACCTGCACATCAGTTGGAATCCCACAGGAAGCATACAGCAATTGAGGGGAGTTTAATTTTTTTTGAGTTGAGCGGGATGCAGGAAAACTGACCAGGATGGTGCTGTATCTCAAGGATGACAGCAGTGAGGAGGCCTGCAGGGGAACGGTTACTGGGACAGAGAGGGGGAAGGGGCTACTTGCAGCAGCTGTGGTTCCTGTCACCAATCTGGTAGGGAGGGAGGTGGAGAAATCAATGCCCCAGATCTCACTCTCCTCCCCCTCCAGTCTCCAGCCAGAACTCCCACTGGTTGGGCCCATCCAGAAGACAGAGGGCAAGGAAGGTCACGATGCAGTCCTTACGGCTCAGCTGCTCAGTGCCAGAGCAGGGTAGGAAAAGTGGACAGTGGACCCAGGGGCACATGGAAGACATCCAGCACCACCTCCTTAGAGGATGTACAGGTTTCAGGAGGAGAAGAAGGCAGACACTCCAAGACCTGCCATGAAATAGGCCAGGGACAGGACTACCGCCCCTGCATCCAACCTCTTCTCCACGCAGCCTTCAATCCAAAAGTTCTCAAAGTGTGGCCTGGGGGCATCCCTAGGGGTCCCTGGGATCCTTTCAAGGGGTCCACAAGGTCAAAATATTTTCATACTAATCCTAAGATGTTATTTGCCTTTTTACACTCCTTCTCTCACAAGTGGGATTTTCTAGAGGCTACTTGAGGCAGCCACAACCCCCTGAAACGACTGTTAATTCCTCCCTCTTCCAACTGCGTATTTCAGTGAGGGCAGATTTTCTTTATACATTTGAACCAAAACAAGTTATCACCAGAATCAAATGCGGAAGCAGATATGAGAATCTAGCAGTCTCTTATTAACCTTAATCATTTCAAAAAATGTGACGTAAATTTATGTAAAAAGAACTTAATGTAAAACAATGCCACTCTTCTCACATATTTTCCCTTGTTTTGGAAAATACAGATATTTTCTGTTAAAAACGTGATTTATGCTGCCACGTAATAGGTTGATTACTGTTATTATAAATGAATTAATAAATATTTTTAAGTTTCCGTTTTGATTTCTAATACAGTAAATATTGATAGAGATAGCCCACATAAACAAAACTTCTTGGAGGTATTGGATAATTTTTAGACGTGTAAAGGGGTCCTCCGATGAAGAAGTTTGGTACGCACTTCTCTATGGGATGCTCAGAACAGCTATCTATACTAACCACACTGACTGTAACTAACGCTGCCCACCTCCTGTTAGGGAGGAGGACGCTAAGGCTTGGAGACAGGACAGGAGGACAACTCCCCAGGCTCACACGGCTGGCTGAAGGCACAGCCGGGATTCCAATCTGGGCTGTCTGGCACCACGGCACACACACTCTCCCCCACGGCCCCACCGCCCATGAAGCAAGACGCCAGGGGAGCAGCAGATGATGGACCAGCACCTGTTCTGCCACCTCCTCCAAGGAGGGAAAATGACAGGGATTGATTGATCCCTATGATCAGCTACAAATGGTCCCTCCGTGTGGCCGTGTTAATCAGCTTCTACCAGCCAGGATCTGACCAGTTTGAAAGGTTTATAGCAACAACGTGGTGCTGATTTATTTCACCTTAATAAAAAAGTGATCAAGGGAAACCTGCATCTATCATTCTATTTATCGCTCGGAGTGATTTATGAACTAATTACACTTGCAGCGGCTGCAGGCTCTAAGGATAGGCCATGGTGAGGAGGTGGGGTCAGGATGGCCCTCGGCACTGCCTGGGACACGCCCGCCCAACCAACTGCCCTTCTCTTCCAGCTTTGCTCCTGATGCCCAAACAAGACTGAATTCTCCAAGGAGTGTCAAGGCTCTGAGAAGAGGCTGGGGGTGGGGGGGGGGGGGGAGCGGAGAAAGGGAGGAGCTGTCCTGTCCCAGCCATTCCCTCCTTCCTCACTTCCTTGTCCCTGGAGCAAGCAGCTCTGCTACCCCAGCTTCCTCCCAGGTCTCTGGAAGGAAAGGGGGTCTTCAGACAAGATCTGGAGGGTATGGATGGTTTGGGGAGGGAAAAGATGAAAAGCCAACAGCCCAAAAAGGGGATTCCAGGCTAATGGGAACCTGCCAGAGGGCCTCCTTTCCTTGCTGCTCCGGGTAGGGCTGCAGGTAAAACATGGGACACCCAGTTAAGTCTGAATCACAGCTAAACAATGAATCACTTTTTTTTTTTTTTTGTGGTACGCGGGCGTCTCACTGCTGTGGCCTCTCCCGTTGCGGAGCACAGGCTCCGGACGCGCAGGCTCAGCGGCCATGGCTCACGGGCCCAGCCGCTCCGTGGCATGTGGGATCTTCCCGGACCGGGGCACGAACCCACGGCCCCTGCATCAGCAGACGGACTCTCAACCACTGCGCCACCAGGGAAGCCCATGAATCACTTTTTAGTGCAAGAATGTCCCAAATATTGCATGGATGTCCTGTAAAATCTAGCAACCCCGGCTGCAAGGCCGAGAGGGATCTGGTACAGTGTTCAGCAGACTGGAACTGTCAGCACTCCCAGGGTCCATAGCCACGGACAGCCTCGCTCTGCCCACCCGTTCTCTGACTCCTGGACCCCTCTGGATCCTATGGGCTTCCGACGGGGACCTCCGGGGGGATATGACTTCTCAGAGCTGGTGGGCAAAGACCCTCAAACTCCCTGAGCCTTATCTGTAAAATGGGGGTCCCTACCCTGTCCTTGCCCTTCTCCCGAGGGCCACACAAGGTGGTGGGAGTGGATGAGTCTTTCCTTCACCAGTGTGCCACAGGGGTGGGGAAGGGGCTGTCTTGGGGTCATCATGGTTGGGCCCCCTTTCTTTTAATCATCTTCCCTGGAGCCTTGGGTTTGTAGTAGGAAAAGTCAGAAGGTGAGCTGGCACTGCCTTTGTGGGAGAGCACGGTACAGTATCTACTGAAATTGAAAGTAAATGTGTGCAACCATCCAGGTCCCAGGCATCCAAAGGAGGGAAGCACTGGACTCTTGCAAAAGCTGTAGGAACAAGGGTGTCCGCCAAAGCATCATTTCCATTATCGCCCAGAAAGATCGGAAGCTGCCTGAAATCTATCAAAGGAGAACTAGGTAAGTGGATGGCGACGCACGCAACCTACGCTGAAGTACAGGAAGGAGGAAGAGAAATTTACTCACCTGTCAAGATTTCCAAGAAATACTGCTTTTAGAAAAGAACACGTTGAGGAACATGGGTTTCTTGACCTCAGCACTATGGACGTTTTATTTTATTTTATTTATTTATTTTGCGGTACGCGGGCCTCTCACTGTTGTGGCCTCTCCCGTTGCGGAGCACAGGCTCTGGACGTGCAGGCTCAGCGGCCATGGCTCACGGGCCCAGCTGCTCCGCGGCATGTGGGATCTTCCCAGACCGGGGCACCAACCCGTGTCCCCTGCATCGGCAGGCGGACTTTCAACCACTGCGCCACCAGGGAAGCCCACTATGGACGTTTTAGACCCGATAATTCTTTCTTGTGGGGGTTGCCTTCTGCACTGAAGGATGTTTAGCAGCATCCTGACCTCTACCCACTGGATGCCAGTAGCACCAACCCCACGAGCTGTGATGATCAAATACATCTCCAGACATTGCCAAGTGTCTCCAGGGGGTAAAGTCACCCCCCAGGGAGAACCACTGGTCTAGGTGTCATCAGGGATGTTTACACGCGAGCAAAAGCAAACACCAAAACCAGTCTTTCTGTAGGGACTTGGGTAAGGTTGTGAGAGCACAGAGAAAGTCCAGAGGGCAAGGCTCTGGACAGGCAGCTGGGGTCACCTCTGGGGAGGGAGTGGGAGTGCGGATGGGGGAAAGAGGAGGGTCACAGGAGGCTGTCACCTCCTTGTATTAGCTGCCTGTTTGCCAGGGAGGATGTATGTGTTTCTCCCTTAATTGTATAACAGAGAGGAAAGAGAGGGGAGAGAAAAGAAAAAGAAGCAAGGAGAGGGGAGGGGAGAGAAGGGGAAGAAGGAAGGAAGGGAGGGAGGAAAGAAGGAAGGAAGAGAGGGAGGAAAGAAGGAAGGAGGGGAGGGAGGGAGGGAGGGAGAGAAGGAAGGCGGGAGAGAAGGAGGGAGGGAGGGGGAGAGAACCCCAAAAGCCAGGTCTGGGCCGAGGTGCTGTGGGACCTCTGTACTGTCTTTTCCTCTCTGGTCCTCAAAGCAAAATAAAGGGGGCTGCACCCACAGGAACTCCTGCCCTGTGCTCAACCCGGGTGAGCCCCAAGGTGACCTCGCCCCTCCCTCGGGCCAGTCCTCTGCACTGCAGCCCAGCTGTGACACAGAGAAAACAGGGCTTGGGGCCTTGCTCTCCCTCCCAGCAGCTCGAGCTGATTAGCCTCCTGGGGGAGAGGGGAGGACAGGGTCTGGTCAGCCGCCCAGCTCCACGCTGAGGACTTGGTGGAGACTTGATTAAATAATCACACAGAACCCACTGAGTAATCACACCGTCTCCAGAAACAAGGAGCACCTTCAGAGGAGGACCCGTTAGTGATTTAGGGGCGTGTGAGTGTGTCTGTCTTCTGCCTAAGAGAAAATTATCATCACAAGTCCTCATTTGCAAAATGCATCCACCTCCCCCCATCTCACTCCATCCCCTCCCAAACCCGGGTGTATAACGTAACCCCTGCTCCATGACGGAGGACCCTGAGGCTCGGAGAGGTTCGGAGCTAGTTTAAGGTCCCAGGAGAAGGGTGGGGACAAGCCCAGCTCTGTCTGCCCCAGGGGGCTGGTGCCCAAAGGCGACCAGGAAGTCGGCACAGCCAGGACAAGGTTCAGGACTGAAAGATCCTAAGAGAGATTTCCAGTTCTTGTTTGTGGTTTTTTGTTTTGTTTCCGCACTGGGATTATTTCTCTCCTTTCAGTTTTGGAAAACAAACCTACAATAAAACCAGCCCTGTGAGCCTTCCCAAGGTCGGCTGCTGCCAAGACAACAGCCCAGTGTGTCAGGTGAGAGATGGGACGCCCCTGCGGCCACCCTGGTCCCCAGCTGCCCAGGCCGAGGAGGGGGTGCCGGGTGATGGGGAGTCCAGGGGTTCCAGGGGCTCTGCTGTCAGGCTGGGACCCCCGGTCTTCCCCAGGGTGAGGGCCACGGGTGGCTGGCTGGATGGACGTGAAGACTCTGGCACCCCTTCCAGCCAAGTGTCTCCGTGGCCCAAAGGGGGGTGCCCACAGCCGACTCTCTGCTGGTCCAGCTACCCACCAGCCAGCCGCACTGGCTCATTTATGCTGGAGCAGCCCAAATTCATTAATAATGATTAGTCTCTCCTCAAGAAGAGGTTCACAATCAAAGGGCTATTAAAATTAAGTGCTGGAGGAACGTGGGGGGTGAGGGGGAGGGGAGGGGAGGGGGAGGGACGGGGGAGGGTCAGGCAGAGCTGGGCGTCAGTACCCCCGGACTCTGACACCTCCTTGCCGCGGGACCTTGGGTCCGTCACACCTCGGCCTCATTTTCGAGGACTTGAGGCTCAGTTTCGCCATCTCCGAAATGGAGGGGCGGTTGTGACTACAGGGTCAGTGATAACACGAGTGGAAGCACCCAGCTTGGGGAATAAGTCTTGGGAGAGCCTAGGATGAGACTCCCAGCACCACGACCCCGGGGGAGTTAGTGGAAGGGGAGGGGGATGCCCCCTGCCAGACCGGAGCCCTGGAAGTGCCTTTTCTCACCGTCCAGCTGTGCTCGCTCTGGTCCCTGGGCACTATACACGCCCCCCTCTCAGCCCCAGCATCCCTTTCCTCGTCTCCGGGCTGGAGCAGCAGAGCCATCGGGAATAGCGTGGGGGGGTGGGGGGCGACCAGGACACCCACCCCTAGACCCTGGAGGAGGCTGGACCAGACAGGGCGTCCCTGCCCTCAGCCCCCCACCTGCCCTGTGGTTTCTCGGAAGGCCTCAGGTGCAGAGAGGAGGCCAGGGGCCCACACCCCACTGACCCTCCACCTGCGTGGGTGACAAGAGTCCAAGCCATGGCCCTCAACTGGGCACCAGGCCATCCAAAGTGGAGTCCCACGCACGGGCGGCTGTGAAACGCACCCCCCTCTCAAGGAACAGGATTCAAATAGAAAAGAAGCAAAAGAAGAAAACAGAATCCTGAAGCCTACCAGGTCTGGCCCTTCCTTGGGAGAAGGGGAGATGCCAGAACTCCAGAAGTGCTGAGCCCCGGGTTGATGTGGCCGCCTGATTCCTCTTGAGGACAGGAAATGGAAGGTTGTACAAAGGCCCCTATTATGTGCCAAGCACTCAACCTTGTTGCTTCATCTGACAGCCACAAGGACACCACAAGGTTGGAATTAGTCATTCCCGTTTTACAGAGGGAAAAACTCAGAAGGACAAAGCAGCCTGGGCAAAATACCGTGTCTGGGACAGTCGCAGTGCCAAAGTCAAGATTCAAAGCCAGGAGCAGTGGGTTCTGACTCCCTTCTCCTTCCACCCTTCCACTTGGCAACCAGGAGACTGGTGATGACGTCGGTGGTGATTACAGCTGACACTTCCCAAGCCCCTCCACAGGCCAGGCTGCAGCTCCCGCAGACCTGAGTCACCCCACCCTCCCCAGAAACCCACCAGGCCTGGACTCTCCTACCATTTCAGAATGAAGACCCTGAGGCACAGCAAAGCTAAATGACTCGTCCAAGGTCACGGGATAGGACATGGCAGAGCCAGGACTCCACCTGATTCGCAGGGCCCAGCCTTGCCCCGCACTGAGACCCACTTGCACAGTGCTTGGAACAGAGCGACTGGTCCATAAAGAAATATTGGACAGAAGAGAGGATTTGTAGCCAGAGGGAAGGATGACAGATTAGCACAGCAGTGGATGGTGATGGTCAAGAGGGGGCACCCAAGAGTCAAATGGCCTGGGTTCAGATCCCAGCTTGGCCACTTCTTAAGTACAAGCTTCTTAACTTGTCTCTGTGTCCATTTTCTTATCTGAAAAAATGACTGTAACAATAGTTCTTACCAGCTAGGGTTCTTCAGAGAAACAAGGAAGTTACTCCACAGCCTGGCACCTGCTGAGAGCTCTATTCTACCGTGGATGCGTGGAGGGCAGGCAGCACCACAGCTTTGGACTGGCTCACAGGCCAGCCCCAGGGTATTCTTATGAGGCCACCAGGGGCGGTCACATTCCACACTGCACAAGCCCAAGAGTGAGCACATCCTTAAATTTTGCACCCTGGGCGACTGGCTTGCCTCACCCTAGTCCCATCCACCCTCGTCTGCCCACTAGTTCCTCCCTGAGCTCCCCAGGTCTCCTGGGGTCCCGCTGCCTCCACCCAGAGGATAGATGCTCTCAGACCAGCCCTGCCAGGGTTTCCAGCCTGGTGACAGTAAGCTCCCCATCACTGAGAGGTTAGAACAGAGGCCGAATGGCCACATGGAGCCCTACAGACAGGATAAGGGCTGCAAGGAAGCTGGAAACCCGCTTTAAAGCTTTGAGTAAGCTGATGGGGTGAGCATCACCGGTGTGAATGATCACATCGCCACCTGGTGGTAATGTAGGAGATGGGCCAGTTGGCCCCGGGAGGGCGGAACAGAGCACCCTCCAGCCCCCACCCCTTGCCCCGCCCAGGTGCTTCTCACAATGGGGGCATTTAGACAGTTAACAAATGTTAATCGAGGTCCTAATGCCGAGCACTATTGATGAGTTATTTTCGTACATTATACCATTGAATTCCAACAACTCTAAGGCAGGTATCGCTATCCGTTTTACAGATGAGGCTGCTGAGGCTCAGAGACTCAGAGTTAGTTGCCCAAGGTCACACAGCCAGCAAGTGGCAGAGCCAGGATTGGAGCTCAGACATTCTGACACCAAAGCCTTCCCTCATAATCGCTAAGCCTCAGGGGATTCAGTGAGAAAGAAAATAGACACCTCCCCTGGCCTCACAGAGCTTACAGCCTCGTCGGGGCACAGAAATCACAGATTCATTTATTAGGTGTCCACTGTGCATTAGGTGCCAGGGATGGAGAAAGTAGCCAGGGTCCCTGACCGAATCAAGCCTGTGGGGAAGACGGACATTAATCAAATAATCACACAAATAAATATACAACAGTGTAAAAAGACCTGAAGGAAAGGTATGGGTTCTGAGACTGGACTTCAGGGTGCCTACCTGGCCTGGGGGGTCAGGGGAGTCTTCCCTGAAAAAGTGATGCATTGAGCTGAGATCTGGAAGATGAGCAGGCCTTACCTAGGCAAAGAGGCATGCATTCGTTCATTAGCAAATGAAAGCAGTGTGGCACGTCCATCCATGTTTGCATTTTTTTGCTGTTGCACATTCATAAATCCAGAAATAACACATGGAATATTTGCCTTTGCAACTTGCTTTCTTTTTTTATTTTTATTTTTATTGGAGTATAGTTGATTTACAATGTTGTGTTAGTTTCAGGTGTACAGCAAGGTGAATCCGTTATACATATACATATATCCACTCTTTTTTTCTTTTTTATCTTTTTTAGATTTTTTTTCCCATTTAGGCCATTACAGAGTATTGAGTAGAGTTCCCTGTGCTATACAACAGGTCCTTATTAGTTATCTATTTAATATATAGTAGTGTGTATACGTCGATCCCAATCTCCCCTTTATCCCTCCCCCACTTTCCCCCGGGTAACCATTGGATTGTTTTCTGTATCTGTAACTCTATTTCTGTTTTGTAAATAAGTTCAGTTGTACCACTTTTTTAGATTCCACATATAAGCGGTATGACACGATATTTGTCCTCTGTCTGACTTACTTCACTCAGTGTGACAATCTCTAGGTCCATCCATGTGGCTGCAAATTTGCAGCTTGCTTTCTTACTCCATATTTTTCTTCAGGTCTTTGCATGTCAACACATAGAACCGTTCATTTTAACTAAGGAGGTCGTCATGCCATGGACACCTGCCATATGCACTATGATTTATCTATCCATGGTCCTGCTGATGGCATTTGGGTTGTTTACAAATTTTCATGCCTAAAAACAGTGCTACAGCCAACATTCTCCAAGCGGATACATCTCAACATGCACATCTCAACATGATACATCATAACATGCACGTATGTTAGAGTTCCTCTGAAGTAGGGGTCTGTGTTCTTTTAAATACTTTTCAACATCATTTTGGTGGGGATGAGGAGAAAATACATTTCTATTAATAAAAAATGTATCTTTCCACCATCTTTCCGTGCTGCCATAATGGTGTACGTGAATGTCCCGGCTGATGCTCTCAAGAATGTCAACAATGTCAAAAAGAGAGGCAAACACCAGGTTCTTATTAAGCCATCCTCCAAAGTCATCGTCAGGTTTCTGTGATGATGAAGCATGGTTACAATGGTGAATTTGAAATCATCGATGATCACAGCGCTGGGAAAATCATTGTGAACCTCACAGGCAGGCTAAATAAGTGTGGAGCGATCAGCCCCAGATTTGATGTGCGACTCAAAGATCTAGAAAAATGGCAGTAAAACCTGCTCCCATCCCACCAGTTTGGTTTCATTGTACTGACAACCTCAGCTGACATCATGAACCATGAAGAAGCAAGATGAAAACACACAGGAGGGAAAATCCTTGGATTCTTTTTCTAGGGATGTTATACATACATGCAAATAAAATGCCTCAGAGGACTCTGAAAAAAAATAAATAATTAAAAAATAAAATTTAAAACATATACAAAAACAAATGCATTTACGAGTTCATTTACCGTGGCTGAAGCCACTTTAAGGTTCTGAAACATCTGCCAAAAATGTTTCCCAAACTTCTGAAGACTTTGTTCTTTCTTCCCTTTTTTGTAAAATTTTTCCCATATGGACAGCTTCTTAGAAGACATACTTAAAGGGTTTTAAATGATGTGGGTTTTTTTTAAATCACTCATTTCATAAACAGGACTACTTTTGCAAGCCTGATTTCAAGGTTTCAGCTGAGTGCTCTGTGGCCTTCAGGCTGGCGGGTCTCAGGCAGGTGACACCCCTGTAGTTACACCAGGTCACCTGGAGATGTACATTACCTGAGGTAGGTGGCGCCTTGGAGGTGGGGCTCACGTTTCTATTCAAGCTTTTGCACGTTGGACCAGTGTGCATGCTGCCCAGTCTGTGACGAGCTTCATGGGAAAACCGGAGTTAACCAGCACCCTACTTCCTGCTGATCCCCTTCATGTGTTAGGGCCCCTTCACCTGGCTCCAGGTGTATGTGTAAACTCCACATGAGAGGTTTCTAGAGCATCAGGTCTGACACAGACCTTGAGGCCCATGGTAGTCTGTGTGTATGTGTGTGTGTGAATGTGGGATGTGGGGCGAGGGGTGACTACCCAATTCTCATCAACCCCTTTTTGGGAATTGCCTCTGGTTCTCAGAATTATAGCTAGGGAAGGGTGAAAGGAACTCTAAAGCCAGGCCTCACCACCTTCTCTACCAGATTCACTCACCGGGCACTCCCCATGGTCCACTCTGTCAGGACATAAACTGAGCGGAGCAGGGCTGCACAGAAAGTCACATCCCAGGAGACAGGGTATCTGATCCAGCAGCAGTTCCAAAAATCTACCACCAGGTGGCAGCACAGCTCCTGCTCTGGCCCTCGCCTCTCAGTGGCTTGGGGGTCCACTGGGACCCTCAGATCTGCATCCAGACCCTGTCTTGTGGTTCCTCTGCTTGTCTCAGCTGTGTGACGCACTCTGAGTCCCCCTGCCCCCATCGGAAACCCCTCCAGCTGGCTAAGATACTATAGTCAACTGAGGCACAAGGAATCCTGTGCCCCTGAGAATCTGTGTTCCATTCCATCACACTGGAGGCATAGAGTGTGACTACTAGACAGCCCTGAAAAACCCAGGAGGGAATGTGAGGAGGCTTGGGCCAATGTGCAGCAGAGAGAGGGCTTCCAGAACCCAATAAAGTAGCCCTGGTCCCTCTCCCAGCTTCTGTCCCTTCCTTCACCTGTAGCCATGAGACCCTGAACCAAGGGTGAGTGGTCTGTGGCCACAGGCCAAGCCCGGCCTTCTCTGCCCACCATTCCAGGCAGTGCTGAGCTCACTGGCCTCAGCCCCTTATACGATATGCCTCAGCAAAGGGGGGCCCCATGCGAGGCCCCAGATCTCTGGACCAGCACAGGTCCATCTGATGGCCCCCAAGATGCTGTCTCTAGCCAGGATACTGACCGTTAGTACCCTGATCCCTGGTCAAGGCAGAGCCCCCTATATGGAAAGGTGAGCAAGGACAAGCCATGACCCTGGAGCCCTGCCCAAAGCCTGAGGTCTGAAGCCTGAGGCCCGAAGCCTGAGGTCTGGCAGGTTTCCAGCTCCACACTCACAGCTTCCAGGACAATCTGTTCATTCCACACATGGCAATTGTAATTGCATGACATGTGTGTTTGTGTGACCTTTGAATGTCCCACTACCCTCTTGATCTGTAAGTCCCATAAAAGAAGGGGCCAAGTTGACCCCGGTAATCACTACACTGAGCACAGGGCCTGGCACATAGTAGGTGCTCAGAAAAAGACTGTGGAATAAGTAAAAGAATAAATGGCTATCTTCCCAGAGAGAATGCGAAACACCTGTCAATTGTTTTACAATTGTTAAGGCATGTCCCGCAGGGATCTCATTTCATTCTCCCCATCAACCCACAGAGTAGATACTATTATTATCCCACATCACAGTGTATTCCTTTCCTATCACTGTAGTAACAAATTGCTATGAACTTAATGGCTAAAACAACACAGTTTTACGGTCTTACGGTTCTGGAGACCAGAAGTCCAACACAAGGCGAAAATCAAGATGTCTGCAAGGCTGCATTCCTCCTGGAGGCCCTGGGGAGAATCCATTTCCTTTCCTTTTCCAGCTTCTAGAAGCTGCCTGCATTCCTTGGTTCATGGCCCACTTGCTCCTTCTTCAAAGTGGACAATGTCCCATCACTCTGACTGAAGCCAGGAAGGGTTCTCTGCCTCTAAGGACTCCTGTGATTAGATTGGGACCACCCGGATAATCCGGAATAATCTCCCCATCTCAAGGTCTGTAACCAGAATCACGTCTGCCAAGTCCTTTATTCAATGTGAGGTAACATATTCACAGATTCCAGGGATTAGAGCATGAATATTTTTTTCTTTTTTTTTTTGGTGGGGTTAGGTATTATCCAGCCTAGCACATACAGATTCAAAATCAGAGATGAATAGACCTCCCCCTCCCAGCGTGTGACTAATGAAATGGGTTCAAACCCAAGTCTTTGGGGCTATAGAATCTGAGTTCTTTCTCCCCTTGTTACCAATGCAAATACCCAGGGTCTCTGGTCCACTTTTTAGGAGGCAGCAAGGCAGGACACACCAGCCCAGCCCCCTTAAGAGTAAATACAGACTTTTATTTATATATATTTTTTAAAAAGTGCTTGTCTAGACAGTGGAAGAATGTGGGAAAACGTTCTCTTTATTTCCCTTTATTGTCATTGTTTTAACATAAATACAGTTGATCCTTGAACAAGGTGGGTCCAACAGAGTCGAAAATCCTCCAGTAACTTTGTAATAATTGAGCCTCAGTATCCGCAGTTCCACATCTGGGGATTCAACCAACCTCAAGTCAGGTAGTATGTTATTTAGTGGAAAAAATCTGCGTGTAAGTGGACCCGCGCAGTTCAAACCTGTGTTGTTCAAGGGTCAACTGTGAATCATTTTCAACCAGAGGGAGAAAGGATTCACCCACCTGATTGGCTGGAGTAGGGGAGTGCGCCGGACATTCCCGTCTCTGGACTTAATGCTGCTCCTCTCTGCAATTAAACAAATGGCCAGCAGATGGCGTACCAGGCTCACAGCAGGCTTCTCACTCCCTGGATCACCCCTTTTCTGGGGGTGCAAAGGTGGCAAGTGTGGAAGAGGTCTTCCCCTTCTCTTCTCCAAAACCGGTGCTAAGAGGAAATGCCCAGCAGGTCAAGTCAAGGGCACAAAATCCAGGGATTCATGCAGCTTCAGGGCAGCCAGTTTGGGGACCTGTGCTACCTCCTGCCCCATCCTCTGAGGCAGATTCAGAGACCAGAATTCAAGCCTGTGTGAGTTGAACCAGAGGGTCAGTCTTGGCTTCAGGGCAGCAGAAAGGAGGAGCAGCTACTTTACAGGACACTTAAGATGGTCAGGCACCTTACATACTTTTATACACATGTATTATTTCATCTCATCTTTCCTGTGGCCCTATAGGGGACATGGCATTAAAAATAGTGACTTGTGGGGGGGTGGGATGAACTGGGAGATTGGGGTTGACATATATACACTACTATGTATCTCAATAGATAATTAATGAGATCCTACTGTATAGCACAGGAAACTCTACTCAGTGCTCTGTGGTGACCTAAATGGGAAGGAAATCTAAAACAGAGGGGATATACATATACGTATACTTATAACTATTCACTTGCTGTACAGCAGAAACTAACATGACATTGTAAAACAAATATACTCCAAAAAAAAAATTTTTTTTTAATGGTGACTTGCTGGGGAGATAGTAGCAACGCCAATCTCTCCAAATTCCAACAAAAATAACTGGGCAAATTAGCAAAAGCAAAACCCACGGACAACATTTGCTTCACAGTTAGGTGGCAAAGGTATCCCCATGAACACCAAAATAATATGAGTGGAGGAGCTCAACCCCCGGTAGCCACCTGCATGTTATCAGATGCCCTGGGGTTTCCCCCACCCTCACCCCAAGCTGCTCCTAGCTTGGCCTCCAGCCTTTGGCATCCCATCTGTTGCCAGCAGAGGGAAGCAAGGGGGTGTCTGAGGGACATGACAGGAAGACAACCCCCAAATAGGCAGCAGGTATTCAGTGGAAAGCATGGAGGGACAATTCGAGAAGAGTGACTGAATCTGGGAGGGGTTTTGCCCACTCCCATAGTAAGCGAGGGCAAGAATCCTCAGGAAGGACTACTAACTCTCAAAGATGTTTGGTTCCCTTCCAGGACAAGGTCCCACACTGCAGAGGAAATGCTTTGGAGTGGGATCAAAACGGAGGAGGACTGATTAAGGCAATGGAGAGGAAGGAAGAAGATCCAGATCAAAGTGGCGGGAGGAGAAGGAGCCGGGAGACCTCAGAAAGCAGGTCACCAAGTCTGTGTGCACCACATGCAGACGAGAGGAGGAGGAGCTCTTGAGGTTAGAAATGCATCCCAAACATCACCTTCAAGTTCCGGAAAACTAATGTCACATAAAAATGAGCAACAGAGGGCTTCCCTGGTGGCGCAGTGGTTGAGAGTCCGCCTGCCGATGCAGGGGACGCGGGTACGTGCCCCGGTCCGGAAAGATCCCACATGCCGCGGAGCAGCTGGGCCCGTGAGCCATGGCCGCTGAGCCTGCGCGTCCGGAGCCTGTGCTCCGCAACGGGAGAGGCCACAACAGTGAGAGGCCCGCGTACCGCAAAAAAAAAAAAAAAAAAAGAGCAACAGAGAAGTCTGGAGGTCAAATCCCATACATAGTTAATTTAAGCAACAGGAGATTCAGGAGCCAAATAGCATCCCTAGAAAGAGGATAAAGCATGCCAGCAAGACATTTCTTCAGGATGGATCAAAACCATAGCCTTCTATTTCAAAATGACCTTAAAGACATTTTTTAAGTATGCAAGATGTGAAAGAACAACATAAACTACAACTAGAGAACCTTAATTAGAAAACAGAACTCAGGAAAGAATTAGAAATACAAGGGAAAGAAATCATTTTAGAAATGAAGGCTAAGATAGAAGAAACACAAGAGCAAATTAACCCAACCTTAAGATAATGCCTTAAGAGAAAAAGTTGAGAAGGAAGAAATATTATAAATCAACAAGAAATGAAGACAGAGGGTTTTTTTCATATTCTAGAGAAAAGAACAAATATTGTAATTAGGCAAAGATGTTTCAACATACAAGTAACAAAAGTCCCCGAAGAAGAAAACCAAAGCAAGAGAACAAATACTAAAAACTATTAATCAAGAAAACTTACCAAAATTTTTTTAAATTAAAATTACAGATTGAAGGAGCACACTGCATACCTGAAAATATCAACCCACAATAATCAGACACATTCAAGACATTCTAATAACATAACTGGACTTCAAGAAAAGAGAAAAAAAATCCTCCAGGCTTCTAGGTAATGATAATAATAATAATTGACTTATAAAGAAAAATAAATTAGATTATTATCAGGCTTTTCAAGAATAATGCTTTATGCTAGAAGAAAAAGAAGTCCCATACTTAAGATATTCAAGAAAGGAAAATGTAAGTTAATAATTGTATGTCCAGCAAAAGTGATTTGTAAGTTAAATGGACTCAGACATATAATGATTAACATAAAAGAACTCAGGGAATATTGTTCCCATGAGACTTTCCTGAAGAATCTGCCAGAGAACAGGTTTCAGACAACCAAAATGACTAGAAAGACAGGAAAAAAAGGACTGGTAGTGAACATTAAATATATAGTTACTGGAACAACTAAGACTCAATGGGGATTGAAAAGAGATGGTGCCACGTGTAATGTCTGTGTGCTCTGACAATGTATCTGCAAGACCACTATTAAAATATGGAGAATGGGAAGAGCATATACCAAGAAAAATAATGTTTTTAACTGTTTCCAATAATTATGTTGGTGGTGGTATTCCTGTCGTAATTTTGAGACTGCTGTGTGTGTAATGTGGGATAAAGCATAAGTAATTACGGAATATTCTAATTCTACCATCCACTATACCCTTGTGAATGTGATTCTCAGCATGGAAGAAAGGAGAGATGTAATACCGAAGTGGTTAAGTAAAAATCCTAAATGTGGGTTGGAAGTATCAGTTTGAACACAAGGTTCTGTCCTCTGGGATTTTGGCTAAGGAGTGTGCATGATAAAATATATTTCTTTGTAATCAAACTAGTAGCAATGTGTATCCCTAACACCTGGATAGCGGTCATGAAATACCATTTCCCTTTTCTTTCTTTTTTAAATTTTAAATAAAAGGCCTTCTTGGAGAAAGAAGATTCCAGGTCTGGAGCAGAAAATGTAGAAGATGAATCTGATGCATCCTGTCATACAGAAAGACAGGAATCTCTCAGGGACAACTAGGGTTGTACCGAAAAGACTCAAGAGCCAGCTTGAAGAAGCTCTCCCTGGCATGGGACGATGGAACGGGACAAGTTGAGCTTCAAAAAAAATGATACTTGTAAATGATTGTAGCCCATCAAATATGCTAAAATCTAAGAGTTCATAATGACATTGAAAAGGAATTAATTGGTCCCCTCCTTCCGAGGATGATAAAGAACCAATTCATTTCCTTGAAAACTGATGAATAAAGGGAAAGAAGCAGGCATGTGTCCTGCCTTTCCTATATGACCTGTATCAACAGGGCAACAAAGAGTAGATGAAAGGAAGCATCCCTTTCTAAAAGTCTCTTTCCAATTGATAAATGAAAAAGAAAGATTGGGATTGGAATGTTGCCACGTGCAACCCAAATGAATTCAGGGACTAACTAAGACCATCGACAGACAGCTGCTAAGACAGAAAGAGAGAACACCCAACATTGTGTGCTGCCTGAGGAGAGCACACAAGCCCCCCAAGGAGCTAGTCAAAGGGATTGAACCCAGGTCTGATCAAGCCTCTGGATCCAGCTGCCAGCTTCCAGGAAGCACAGAGGACCCAGGAGCACACTGAACGGTACTGTTCGGATAAAGTCAGCAAAATCCAGACCGTGGGAAAGTCTACAAGGCAAACGGTGTTCCTTCAACAAATAGCTTGTAAGGAAAAGAAAGGGTCCAGGAACATCTCTAGATTAAAGGAGACTTTAAAGATGTATCTTTTCTTTTTAAGAGGCAAGTCTAACAATGATATCTAGGGATACACACTTAAGTGCTGAAGTATTGCAAGAAAATGATTACTGTAAAAGTCAGGCTACTCGTTCGTTGCACGGGGGTGAGAGGGCTTAGATTGGAAAGAGGCACCTGGAGAGAGTTGGGGGAGAGGAGTGCTTGCAAAGTTCTATTTATTAACTTGGGAAGTAGTTACAAAGATATTTACCATAAGATGACTCATTAAGCCATATATTTTGTGTGGTTTCTGTATCTGTGTTTACTTTACAATAAAGGGTTTTTTTTTTAAAGGCTGAAATGAATGAATGAATGAACCACCTAGGAGGTCTCCCTGTTCTCCTTTGATGGATGACAAAGAGACAACTCAGAGAGGAACACACATTTGCCCAAAGCCACACAGCTGCTAAGCCGCCCAGCTGGACTGGAAACCCAAGTGAGATTCATCTGTTCTTTTGACAAACAGTTGCTGACACCTGCTGAGTTGGTTTCTGGGCAAACAGCTGAGTTAAAACAGTCTGGCTTCAGATCCACCTGCCCTGCACGGGAGTAATGCAGGGGGGGTGTAAGGGACATCTGTAAGGGACACATGAGGGTCTTGGTACCCAGCTGGGTGTGGTCACAGTACACCCCAGGGCCCCTCCCTTGTTCAGGGCCCGCGTGATGCTCTCAGAAACTGTGTCCACGCAGCTTTTCTCACCCCAGACTCTGGACATAGAAATGCATTTGATCTCACCTGACCATCTGATGAAGTTTCGCTTCTGTTTCTCAACACCTCCCGGAGTGTTCTGTCCCCTGGAGAAGAGAGAGGGTCTGGGAAAGGGTCCTGGCCTAAAACTAAGAGGCCAGCTTGCACCCCTCCCTTGCTACTCCACCTGGGAGGGCGCCAATGAGTTGGGGCAAATGGGGAGAAGATGGAACTGTGCCGTCAGCTCTGCAGGCTAGAGCCCGTCCCTTATCTGCCTTGGTATCTGTCAACCCAGCATTTGACGCTCAGTCTGGTAGAGAGCAGGGGCACGATGCATGTTTGTTGAATGAATAAATGAATGAATTTGCTATATCACTTTTGATCTATTTTATAGAGTCTAAGGTTAAATCAATGCTTTTAAACTATATCATCCTAGGGACTTCCCTGGTGGTCCAGCGGTTAAGACTCCACACTTCCACTGCAGGGGGCACGGGTTTGATCCCTGGTCCAGGAACTAAGATCTCACATGCCACACAGCACGGCCAAAAAAAATTTTATTTAATAACATTATCCTTAGACCCTCAGACATAGAGGACAAATTTACGGTTACCAGGGAGGAAAGGGAGGGATAGGTTAGGAGTTTGGGATTGACATAAACACACTGCTATGTATAAAATAGATAACCAATAAGGACCTACTGTAGAGCACAGGGAACTCTACTCAATGTTTTGTAATAGCCTATAAGGGAAAAGAATCTGAAAATATACATATATATGTGTATATATATGACTGAATCACTCTGCTGTACACCTGAAACTCACAACATTGTAAATCAACTATACTTCAATTAATATATATATATATATGTATATGTCATCTTTCACTCTAAAATGGGAGTTATGATAATGCCCACCCCTAGGGTCATTGAGAAGACTGAACTAGTTAATAAATGTAAAACCCGGACTTCCCTGGTGGCGCAGTGGTTAAGAATCCACCTGCCAATGCAGGGGACATGGGTTCGAGCCCTCGTCGGGGAAGATCCCACATGCCACGGAGCAACTAAGCCTCTACACTCCAACTACTGAGCCTGCACTCCAGAGCCCGTGAGCCACAACTACTGAGCCTATGTGCCACAACTACTGAAGCCCGTGCTCCACAACAAGAGAAGCCACCGCAATGAGAAGCCCACGCACCGCAACGAAGAGTAGCCCCCGTTCGCCGCAACTACGGAAAAGCCCATGCTCAGTAACAAAGACCCAACGCAGCCAAAAATAAATAAATTAAATATATATATATATGAAACCCTTAGATTAGGGTCTGGCACGTAGTGAGCCCTCAATGAGTTATTCCTGTAACTGAGAGAAGTTTGTCTAAAGTTAGGGCCCAGTCAACGTGGGATTAGGGATCAGTATGGGGCCAGGGTCAGAAGTCAGGGGGCAGAGAGAGCTAGTTTAGCATGGGGTTAGGATTAGAGGAACAGTTTGTGGCCAGTCAGCAGATTTTTTAAATTAATCATCTGTGTGTTTATTTATCCCCCACATTGTTCCAGAAGGACTCAAGGCAGCTCTTAGGAACCCCAACTGCAGAAATCAGGAAAGAGAGATGGAAGCAGGTATGCTCCTGGCCTGGGGCATTCATGCTGATACCCCAGGGCCCTCTCAGCAGAGATCCACGAGTGGGTGACCAAAATCCCAGGACTTGCTGGCCGCTCTGAAGTCCACACTGACAGCCCAGGGTCAAGCAGAACCGACCTCTCAGAGTTCTAGTGAGAAGTCCATGAGTTACCCATCAAAGTACCGGCACATAGTAAGGTCTCAATAAATGTTTACTATTATCATCAGAGAACAAGGCTGAGGTGGACCCAGAGGGCCTGCTTTGAATGTGCAGTGAGCAGTGGGGGGTCGGCATTCTCTCACTGGCCAGACCAGTACAGCCTCTCCCCGGGAGCAGAGCACCGCCCCCCAACCCTGCCAATGAATCAGAGCCAGGAGAAGTGGACAGTCAATAGGATCAGACTGGGATGGCCAAGTCCACTCCATCAGGGCTGCCCTGACCAGCAGCTCCAGGGATGCCTGAAATCCATCGGCTCTGACCTCCTCCTCTCCTTAGAACGTGCCTGGATGGGTCCTGCCAGCTCTGGACTCTGCGAGACCAAACCCCAGCCCCAGGACATCCCTTTTCTTTACGTTGTTGAATGTATTTGGCCAGACAAGGAAAAGTCCACAGGGCATATTTAAAATGCTCTGTGTGTGTGTGTGTGTGTGTGTGTGTGTGTGTGTGTGTGTGTGTATTTGGGGGTTGTATCAGTTTCCTGTTGCTAACCATAACAACTTAACCACTTGAACAATATATAGCATCTTAATCCTACAAGTCAGATGTGGACTAAAATCAAGGTGTCAGCAGAACCCTGCTCCTCCTGGAGGCTCTAGGGTAGAATCTCTTCCTTGCCTCTTTCAGCCTCTAGTAACATCTTGCATTCCATGGCTCATAGCCCTCATCCATTTTTAAGCCAGCAACTGTATCACACGGTTTTGCTTCCTGTCCTCACATCTTCTCTGACTTTGACCCTGCCTCCCTCTTATACGACCCTGTGATTTCACTAAGCTCACCTGGATAATCCCAGCTAATCTCCCAATCTCAAAACCCTTAACATAATCACATCTGCAAAATCTCTTTTGCATGAGAGATAACATGTTCACAGGTTTCGGGGTTTAGGACAGGGACATCTCGGTGGGGGACATTATTCTGCCCAGCCCAGGGGCCTAGTGTTGTACTCCTAGGATGCTGTGATTCCCCTGCTCTCTGTTCTACCCACTGGGGGAACTTTGGAACCAAGAAAGCAGCCCCTCTTCTCAGTCCAAAGAAATGTTCGTAAAATGTCCCATCAGAAGACAAAGAAAAGAAGTGAAGCAGCTCTTTGGATCCTTCTAGAGATTGGACAAGAAATTAAGCTCACCTCCCTGGGGTCCCAACATATACCTGTGATACCAGCCAAGGGGACAGCCAAGAGTAAGGGACAGTGGCCAGTACCAAGCTCCTCCCGCTGGGGAAAGCCAGGCCGGGAAAGACTTCACCTCACTTCTGACCTCACTTATGATTAGAAAGATCATTTCGTTACCAAATGAAATGGACAAAGAAGCAATGGCCCAGGGGCCAATTCGAAAGCTGCCTTCCAGCTCGCAGAAAGTATAAACCAGACCCAAACAAAAAAAACCCCTAGAGCACCCAGGGTCCCAGATTTGCGTTCCCTGCCCCTCCACCGCAATTTTATCTGACTTGCTGACTCTGGGTCTGGGTTCCGAGTCACGGAGACGACGCAGGAAGGACGAGGCAGAGGTGCTCCGGAGACCTTCCAGCTCCAATCTGCACGAGCTGCCGCAGCTTGGACCCATCAAGCATCCCTCCTGTAAAAATGGTTCTTTCAGCTGGAAGTCATAAATCTCCTCTTGTTTTGGTGACAGCTTGATTGCTGCCTTTGCTTGCAGGAGACACACACATAGGAAGCAGTCAACCTTCACAGTCAGAAGGAGAAGTCGGTCAAATGCCAAGATCAGAACCTGGTCTGTTAATCCTCGGGCAGGAGTGTGGAGAGGAGACCCTGCTGGGACCGCGCAAACCCTGGGCACCACCAGGTGTCGTGCCTGGGAGGTGTCCTGTCTCTACCTGGAGACTTTGCTCTTTTCTGCTCCTAATAGACTTGGCTGGTCCCAGCATTTAACTCTCAAAGGCAACCTTGTTACTCTCATGTCCATGTTCCAGAGGTGGCCACCTCACCATATTCCTCAAGAACTGACAATTCAAGAGTAAAAAGGTAAAAAGAAAAAAAAGAAAGAAAGAAACAATTAGAAAGGTAAAGAAATAGGGACAGAGGGGAAATGGGAGAAGGAACGCTGAGAGCAGCCAGTGGTGAGATTAGTGCAGACAGCAGAGCTCAGGGTCCTAGGCACAGATATGACTCCGCTTCTTAGCAAACATTGTGAAAAGGGAAACAAGGTCCATCATGTGTCGTAAGGCCTGTCAGCTAAAAGCAAAGTCATTTCCCCCCCGCCCCCATGCCTAATCTTAGTACTAAGATGTGGAAGAAATTTATTCTGAGGTTCCCAGGGAGAGGCCACCACAGACAGAATGAAGGAATACTGTCCTCATCAAGATCCTGACCGTAAATCCAGCAACCAGGTTCCTAGGGCTGTTTCTTATAACCCTTCTTGATGAAGGCCCAGAGTATAAGGCTGAAGGCCTACAAAACGCCTGTTCAGATAAGGGTTACTAAGCATAAAGAGTTAAGTGATGGAAGTGGTCCATTATGAGTTGTGTGTATTTGACAGATGTGTACATTTTTGCCTCTGTGCTTCCTGCAAGTCGGCAGCTGGACCCAGAGGCTTGATCAGGTTTGAGTTCAATCCCTTTAGCTAGATCCTCAATGGGTTTGTGAAACGCTAAACGCCGGTGAGTATGAACTATCAACAAACACACACAGAAATATGGATGAATTTCACCAACACAACCTTGAGCAAACGAAACCAGACACCAAAACGTGTACACGGTATAATTTCAAATACAGTTGACCCTTGAACAACGCAGGGGTTAGGGACGCCAACCCCCAGGCAGTCAAAAATCCTTGTACTGCTGTCTCGGTCTAGAAGACAAAGGAATTGATAAAGGACTCACTCAAGGGCAGGAAACTGAAAGAGTTTAGATAGAATCAGGACTCAAGCCCAGGAAACTGAAAGAGTTTAGATAGAATCAGGACTCAAGCCCTCGTTTTTTTATTCCACGTACTGTGATCTCTAATCGAACACAAACTTTTCCCCCCACTTCATTAATTTAAAGATCTGTAAAGTGAAAATACAGGTACCACATTTATTGAAAAAAATTCACATATATGTGGACCCGAGCAGTTCAGACCTGTGTTGTTCAAGGGTCAACTGTATATAGAAGTATAATTACAGATAAAACGAATATATGCTGCTGAAAGTCAGGGTAATGGTTAACTCTGGGAGGTTGTGGGGAATTCCCCGGCTGTCCAATGGTTAAGACTCCACGCTTTCACTGTCTTGGGCTCGGGTTTAATCCCTGGTCGGGGTACTAAGATGCTACAAGTTGCGTGGCACAGCCAGAAACAAACAAACAAACAAACCTTGAGAGGCCGTGGTGTGTGGAAGGGCAAGAGAGCTTCTGGGATGCTGGCAATGATTGTTGATTACGTGGATATGTTTCGTCTGTGAAAAATTCTTGTGGTATGGGCACTTTTCTCAATGTATGTTACACTTCAATAAAAAGTTTTTAGGTGGTATCAGGTCATCATCGTATGAATTTTAAATTAGGCGGGGGCAGGGATTCAGGCTGTGACCACAGTTAGAACTCATTCCAGGACTGGAATGTGGGCTCAGCTGGGATAAGTGTCACTGTGGGCACAGGGTCGACACCCAGCTGTGGCTAGATCAGGACTGATCCTGGCATGAGGACTCAGTCCCTCAGTCTTCAGCTTGACCACTGCCTTTCCAGGGTCTGACCACTTGATGTCTCCACTCAACAAATTGCTAAGTGAGGAGAAGGCTGGATAGAGTCGTTTGGACCCATAACGTCCCTGAGCTGGATTTAGGTCGGGAATGACTAGAAAATGTCAGAGGATGAATCCGAGTGGACCAGAGCTGGCTCATCTGGGGCTGAGGGACAGGCCCTGTGGAACAGTGGGCAGCAGAGGGGACCGCAGAGGCAAGGCCAGCTCAGAAGCCCCCAGCTTTTTCCCCTATTCAGTCAATATTATTTCCTTCCTTCCTTCCTTCCTACTTTTCTTCCATGTTTAATGAGCTCCTGCTCTGGACCAGGCACTGAGGATTCAAGGGGGGCAGATGGGCCACAGTCCCTGTCTTCACGGAGCTCACATCACCCTCACACCTCCTCTCTCCCTGCCCAGCATCCACTGCTTCCACTAAGCCCAGAAGAACTGCTGATATTAGAATCTACCTCCCCACCAGCTCCTCAGCCAGGACCCCCCTTCTTGTTTGTCTGTCTTTCCCACCAGGATGGATATCCAAAGGGCAGGGGCCTCATCTGTCTTCCAGACCCTCGTGTTCTCTGGTTCTGGCCCAGAGTAGATGACCAATAAATATTTGTTGAATGGAAGTGGGAGAGCAACGAGGTCGTCACATCATCCCTTCAGAACCGAGCAGAGCAGGGGTGCTTTCTCTGAGTCTGGGGCATGAGGCTCCCAGGCCTTGCAATTCTGGAAGAAGTCTCTGACAAGACTTTCTGTGGGGTGGACGTGGGCACATGAGTAGGTCTGAGAGCTGGAGGTTTCAGGGCCAGGAGGGCTGCAGGGGAACAGAGAACCAGAACGGTGCTGTCAGTCCAGCTCCCGGAGCCAGGTGCAGTCCCACTTCCCCTTTTTCAAAAGCAAACACAGGGGGAAGGAAGGGGCCGGCTTCCACACCACCCTTTGATAGGCCCAGGTACCCGGCTACAGGAGCAGGAGAGCCAGCAGAGATTAAGTAGGAACCAGCTGGGGGTGTGCCCTGCCTGCCTCCATCTCCACGCAGTACCCCAGCCACCTCTACCCAGCCTTGGCAGAGGATAAAGGGTAAGAGGACCAGCTGGGTTGGGACCTGCTAGGGTCCTGAGAAAGAGACTTGGGGAATGAGGCAGGGCATAACTTTGGGGAAGCAGGCTGGAGGGAAAGGGATGAAGAGTAGGAGCTGCAAGCAGATGCTCCCTGATAGAGGGAGGAGGCTGCGGGAGATTGAGACACAGACTTGGATGGTCACGTGGATCTGGACGGTTCCCCTGGACCTTCAGAGAACCAGTTTTGGACCATTTCCCGCAGCATCAGAGATGGGGGTATTAGGATGGGACCTTCAGCACCAGGGTCTACTGCCCCACACACATCCAAATAACATTTCCATGTTGGCTGTTCCATTGGAGTCTAGAGTAGATCAGCACTGTCCAATAGAACTTTCTGCAATGAAGGAAATGTTCTATAGGTTTTCCAAGATGGCAGCCACTACCATATGGCAGCAGCTACCACATTGCACAGCACAGCTCCAGGCTCACATGGAAGGTGAACAAAGCCACTTCCCACTATTTCTTTCTTCCCCTCCCTCTCGTTCCATTCTCTCACATCCTATTCTTCTTACGCCTCAAGCTATCAGTCAATAACGACGTCGTAATGCGTATGAATTTCACAGGCCATAAACTCGTGTAAAGCAAATATATAAAATAATTTATTTTTCTATCATTGAGTGTAACATCTGTCTCAAGTACCCATCCTGTAGCAGAGATTTACTCTCAATAAATTCAGGTTAAATGCAGTCCAGTGAAGATTTCCTCCTTCTTTTCCCACAGAATACATCTAAGTCCATATCCTATTCATTTAATCTTTTCTTTTATCTCCAAACTTCATCTCTGGATTCTACTATTTCTACCCCTCCTGCAGGGGCAAGTGAAGCAGGCATAGAATCCCTTCTCAAAGACTCATCCCAGCATCTAATGTCACTGTCCCCCCGCCCACATACTCCTGTACTTCCCACCCTTTGTTAATTTATTGAACACCTCCTATGTACCAGGCATATTTTTAAAATAATTTTTTTAATTTTTATTTATTTTTTGGCCTCGTTGGGTCTTTGTTGCGGTGTGTGGGCTTCTCGTTGATGTGGCTTGTCTTGTTGCGGAGCATGGGCTCTAGGTGCACGGGCTTCATTAGTTGCAGCATGCAGCCTCAGTAGTTGCGGCATGCGGGCTCTAGAACGCAGGCTCAGTAGTTGTGGCGCATGCATGGACTTTGTTACTCTGCAGCATGTGGGATCTTCCCGGACCAGGGCTTAAACCCGTGTCCCCTGCACTGGCAGGCTGATTCTTAACCACTGCACCACCAGGGAAGCCCCCTATTCTAAGCACTTTAAAACCATTCACTCGTTTAGTCTTCCCAATAACTCTCTGAGGCAAATACTGTTAATATTCTCATTTTGCAGATTAGAAACAGAGGCACAGAGAGGTCCTCTGAAAAAGCTCACACAGAAATTATTCTTGGGCTAGGACTTCAAAAACCAGTAATACATATGCATCACCCAGCAATCCTACTTCTAAGAACCCATCCCAAAAATAGGCTGCCAAAATCCTGAAAGTAATTATGTACAAGACCTTCTGTTATCATACTCTTTGTAACAGCAAATGGCTAGAAGCTATCCAAATGTCCATCAACAGGGAATCAAACGAATAAATCATGGTACTTTACATGATAGAGTACTATGCAGCTGTGAAAATGGAACAAGTGCTATCTCTACACATTTTAATAGGGTGAATTTCAGAATATATCATTAAAGACATGCAGACATATTGTTAAAGACAGCAAAAACCTCAGAACATATATACTGAAAGAAACGTATATGATATGCTACCAGTTATGTAAGAAAGGGGATATAAATATATATACATATATATGCTTATACTTTTTAAAATTAAAGAAGAGGGAATTCCCTGGCCGTCCAGTGGTTAGGACTCTGTGCTTTCACTGCTGTGGGCCCCGGTTCAATCCCCGATTGGGGAGCTAAGATCCCGCAAGCCATGTGGTGCAGCCCAAATAATTAATTAATTAATTAAAATAATAAAATTAAAGAAGAAAACAAAAAAAAAGCTTTAAAAAATTATTACCTCTAGGAAGAAATGTATATGGTATGCTACCAGTTATGTAAGAAAGAGGGGAGATAAATATATGTACACATACATATATGCTTATACTTTTTAAAATTAAAGAAGAAAACGAAACAATTTTTAAAAATGATTACCTATGGGAGAGGGAGAGACCAGAGCGAAGGGAACAGGCATAGAATCTAGACTTACCTGAATATACTTTATTTTGAAGATTTGGCTGTGGAACGGTACCATTGTTCTACATAATTATTAAAGCAAAATTGAATTTCAAATAAAGTAATCCCTAAAACCTGGAAATAAAATGAAAGAAATGCATCAAACTAGAAATTAAATTGATAGTGTAACCACTCAGAGAAGAATTATTTCAAATAATTTTGATACAGTAATTTGTGCATTCTTAGATTGTACATAAATCTAGTGTTATTGCCATTAGAAACCAACTCTCTCAGCATAAGAGAAAAAAGATACAAATATAAAATCAAAAAAGTTAAGCAAAATCTCTATAATCTGGGACTTCCCTGGTGGCGCAGTGGTTAAGAATCTGCCTGCCAATGCAGGGGACGTGGGTTCAAGCCCTGGTCCGGGAATATCCCACATGCCCCAGAGCAACTAAGCCCGTGTGCCACAACTACTGAGGCTGCGCTCTATAGCCCGCGAGCCACAACTACTGAGCCTGCATGCCTAGAGCCCGTGCACCACAACAAGAGAAGCCACCGCAGTGAGAAGCCCGTGCACTGCAAAGAAGAGTAGCCCCCACTCACCACAACTAGAGGAAGCCCGCGCACAGCAATGAAGACCCAACGCGGCCAAAAAAAAAAAAAAAAACTCTGTAATCTAAATTAAATTTTAAGTTATCAGTGTGAACTCAAGACCTCTTAAAATTTTTTATCTCTATCCACTGAAAAGACCTGGAAACAATTACCAATGCAGTAGCTATGAGCACCCCTAGAGAAAAGATTGTGAAAGATCTAAACATCATTTCCCAAGAACCAGGGGTACTTGAGAAATGGCCAATTCAAGGTCTGGGGCAAAAACATGTACAAGATGAACTTGGAACATCTTGTTATTCTAGAAAGCAAGTAAACTACAAGGTTATGTCAAAAGGACTCAGAAGTCAATCTGAAGAGGCTCTAGCTGGCCAAAGATGAGACACTTTGAGCATCAATAAGGCTTAAAATCAAACAGGCTTAAAATCCATAAGTTCATAATGAGACTCAAAAAAAAAAGAAGAAAAAGAAAATCTCATTGCATTCCCTTTGAGCATGTTAGGGAAGCAACTCAACATTTTGGAAATTGGTAAATAAAGGGAAAGAATCCAGCATTTTTTTCCTACTTCTCCTGTATGAACTGAATCTCATTGTAACCAGCTAATTGACTAGAGGAAATTTCTCTTGATAGACATATTTCTCCTAATAAGTGAAAAAAAATTTAAGAATTAGAATTTTGCATTTTGGGTTTTGCAACCTTTAACAAAACAATGGGTTTAGGCCGTGAACATTCATGGCTAGGAATTTCACTAAAAGAGAGACAAATACATACAACTTCCTAGTGGAGGTGTACAACATCACCTGTGAAGTATTCTTGCTAAAAAACCGTTTAACCTGACTCTACTAAGGTACTAGTCACATGAAATAAAGGGCTCAGCCGATATGTGAAGCAACGCCACAGGGATGCAATCAGCCAAATCCGGACTGTAGGAAACTCTACAAGACAAATACCACATTTCTTCAATAAATAAATTGAAGGCAGAGAAAGGGGGAAATCTCTCCAAGTCCTGTCTATTCCACCTCCCACACTTATAAAAAAAGAGAGAGATGGTGGAAGAACCTATGTATTAAAAGAGACTTAAGAGATATATCAATCAAGGCAATATGTAGACCTTGTTTGGATCTTGATTCAAACACATTATACATTTTAAAATTAGACAACAATTGGGCATTTTGAACCCCGATGGGATATTTGACAACATTATGAATTCGTTGTTGACTTTGCAGGTGTAATAATGATATTATGGTTACATGTTGAAAGTTCTTATCTTTTAAAGAGACACGGGGAAATGTTTACAGATGAAATGATATGGTGTGTGTTATTTGCATCAAACTCATACAATGGCGGGGGGGGGCTCCCTGGTGGCACAGTGGTTAAGAATCTGTCTGCCAATGCAGGGGACATGGGTTCGAGCCCTGGCCCGGGAAGATCCCACATGCCACAGAGCAACTAAGCCTGTGTGCCACAACTACTGAGCCCAGGTGACACAACTACTGAAGCCCGCACATCTAGAGCCCTAGAGAAAGCCTGCACCCAGCAGCGAAGACCCAACGCAGCCAAAAATAAGTAAGTAAATAAACAAATAAATAAACAAACTCATACAATGGAGGAGGGGGTAGATGGGCACATAGTTAAGTTCATCCATGAGTTAATAACTGTTGAAGCTAGTTGATGGGTATGTGGAGGCTTATTACATTATTCTCTCTGTTTTTGTATACACTTAAAATTTTTTATTATAAAAAATCTTTAAATAAAAAATTTAAGGGAAAAAGCTCACACTGATTGCTTTCTATTCTTTCTGCATTTCTGCTATAAAAACCACCTCTGAGGCCAAAGGTACTAGTGTGAACCTGAAAAGATGATGGGATACAAGGCTGTACCAAAAAAAAAAAAAAAGACTGACATCGATTAATACTTCAAACTATTTTTTAAATTGAGGTGAAGTTCACATACTATAAAATGAGCTACTTTAAAATATACGGTTCACTGGCATTTAGTACATTCACCATGCTGTACAATCACCATCTCTGTCAAGTTCCAAAACATTTGCATCCCTCCCAAAAGGAAACCCCATACGCATTAAACAGTCATTCCTCATCCCCCAGCCCCTGGCCACCACCTGTCCGCTTTCAGTCTCTATGTATTTACCTATTCTGGATATTTCATATAAATGAAATCAGAGACTATGTGACCTTTTATTTCAAACTATGTTCAACCACACATGTACTAAGCTCTATTATGTACCAGGCACGAGTTCAGCACTAGAGATAAGACGGTGAAGACAGGCATACGATCCAGACCTTCCTGGGGCTTCAGAGACCATTATGCAAATGAATACAAACAATTAACTAATTACAGGAGGATTTATTTTTATAAATTTATTTATTTTATTTATTTACTTTTGGTTGCCTTGGGTCTTTGTTGCTGTGCGCGGGCTTTCTCTAGTTGCGGTGAGCGGGGACTGCTCTTTGTTGAGATGCACTGGCTTCTCATTGCCGTGGCTTCTCTTGCTGCGGAGCACAGGCTCCAGGCACGTGGGCTTCAGTAGTTACGGCATGCGGCCAAAAGTGGAGTTGTGGCTTGCGGGCTCTAGAGCACAGGCTCAGTAGTTGTGGCTCAAGGGGCTTAGTTGCTCCACGGCTTAGTTGCTCCGTGGCATGTGGGATCTTCCCAGACCTGGGCTTGAAACCCGTGTCCCCTGCGTTGGCAGGCAGATTCTTAACCACTGCGCCACTAGGGAAGTCCCAACTACCTAATTACAAATGTGCAAATGCTGCAGAGTTGAAGAACAGAATCTACAGGAAAGGTAAAACAAAGGGGGGGTTCAGATTTAATCTGCTGAATGAGGGAAGGCTTCTCTGAAGAGGTGACATTTAAACTGAGCCCTAGGGACTTCCCTGGCGGTCCAATGGTTAGGACTCGGCACTTTCACTGCTGAGGGCCTGGGTTCAATCCCTGGTCAGGTAACTAAGACTCCACAAGCCGCTTGGCACAGCCAAAAAAAAAGAAGTTAATTAAAAAAAAAAAAAAACTGAGCCCTAAAGAATGACTAGCAGGGAGCCAGGGGGAGGAAGGACAGACAAACCTTCCTGGCCAGGTCTGAGGGCAGGCACTGGAAGCTCTAATCAGAGTCATGAAACTTGATTTGTTTGTTTTTGTTTTTGTTGGATTTTTTATTAACTGAAGTCCATAGTTTACATTAGGGTTCACTCTTTGTGTTGTATAGTTCATGGGGTTTTGACAAATGTCTAGCGACGAGAGTTCACCATTATAGTATCATACAGAATAGTTTCACTGCCCTAAAAGTATCCTGTGCTTGACCTATTCTTTCCTCTCCTATTCCTCCCCGCCCCCAATTGATCTTTATACCACCCCCCCTACGGTTTTGCCTTTTCCAGAAGTTCATATTGTTGGAATCATATAGTATGATAGTCTTCAGACTGTCTTCTTTCACTTAGCAATATGCATTTAAGGTTCTTCCGTGTTTTTTTGTGGCTTGATAGGTCATTCTTTTGTGTGTGGAGGAGGGGAGTAAACTATACATAACATAAGATTTACCATTTTAAACATTTCTAAGTATATGGTTCAGTGGAATTAAGTACGTTCACATTGCTGTGCAACCGTCATCACCATCCAAACCAAAACTTAGCTCCTTTGTTATTGCTGAATAATATTCCACTGTATGGATGGACCACAGTTTGTTTATCCAATCACTTACAGAGAGATGATTTGTTTTTAAGTAAGACCACTGACTTCCATGTAGAGGACTGATTGGAGAAGGACTAAGAATGCAGGCAGGGAAGCTGGGGAGGTAGCTGAAGGTGTCGTCCAAGCAAGAGATGACAGTGGCTTCAACTGGGGTGATCTCAGCAGAGGTGGAGAGAAGTGGACAAATATGAGATGATGAGAGGGTGAAATTGTCAGGACTTGAGGATAGATTAGATGTGGGGGTTCTGGGAGAGGGAAGAGTTAAGGATGAGGTCCAGCCTTGCAGTTTGGGGGACTGGGTAGGTAGGTGGTGGTGTCATTGACTGAGATGAGGAAATGAAAAAGGAAGGACGGATTTGCAAGAAGACAACAGGTTCAGCCTTGGATCTGATGTTTTGGATTTAAAGTATCTGAGAGACGTCCAAGTGGAAATGTGAAGTGACGCATTGATTTATGGGGCTCAGACCCCTTTCCCCGTTCTTATTAAACAATCTATCCCACTGGTCTTAATTCTATTCCTGAACAGGCCAAGTCTCCTCCAGCCTCAGGACGATGGCATTGCTGTTCCCTTTGCCCAGAATACTTCCCCTGAGATGGCCACATAGCTAGTTCCTTCTTAACACTCAGATCTCAGGTCAAATAGCATCTAATCAGAGAATCCTTCCTTGGACCCAAGCTAAAGTCAGCACAAGGAGTGAGTTAAGAGATCCACATGGGCCAGATTTTGCTGTAACAATGCTGCATAAAAAACAGTTTCCTGGGCTTCCCTGGTGGCACAGTGGTTGAGAGTCTGCCTGCCGATGCAGGGGACACGGGTTCATACCCCTGTCCAGGAAGATCCCACATGCCACGGAGCGCCTGGGCCCGTGAGCCATGGACGCTGAGCCTGCGCGTCCAGAGCCTGTGCTCCGCAACGGGAGAGGCCACAACAGTGAGAGGCCCGCTTACTGCAAAAAAAAAAACGAAACAAAAAAACAATTTCCTTCTTGTGGTGTTGATTTTGAAATGTAGAGAAATATCGAATTAGTATGTTGTGTAACAGGAACTGACATAGTGTTGTAGGTCAATTACACTTCAAAAACAAACAGACCCGGCAATCCCACTTCCAGGCATATACTCAGAGAAAACCATAATTCAAAAAGACACATGCACCCCAGTGTTCATTGCAGCACTATTTACAATAGCCAGGACATGGAAGCAACCTAAATGCCCATCAACAGAGGACTGGATAAAGAAGATGTGCTACATATATACAATGGAATATTACTCAGCCATAAAAAGGAACAAAATTAGGTCATCTGTAGAGACATGGATGGACCTAGAGACTATCATACTGAGTGAAGTAAGTCAGAAAGAGAAAAACAAATATCGTATATTAATGCATATATGTAGAATCTAGAAAAATGGTACAGATGATCTTATCTGCAAAGCAGAAATAGAGACACAAAGATAGAGAACAAACGTATGGATACCAAGGAGGAAAGGGGGAGGGCATGAATTGGGAGATTGGGCTTGACACATATACACTGTTGATACTATGTATAAAATAGATAACTAATGAGAACCTACTATACAGTACGGGGAACGCTACTCAGGGCTCTGTGGTGACCTAAATGGGAAGGAAATCCAAAAAAGAGGGGATATATGTATACGTCTAGCTGATTTACTTTGCTGTACAGTAAAAATTAACACAACATTGTAAAGCAACTATACTCCAATAAAAGTTAATTTAAAAACAAAAGCAAACAAACAAACAAACTCATAGAAAAAGAGATCAGATTTGTGGTTACCGGAGGCGGGGGTGAGGGAATTGGATGAAGGCTGTCAAAAGGTACAAACTTCCAGTTACAAGATAAATGAGTACTAGGGATGTCATGTACAACATGATAAATATAATGAACACTGCTGGATGTTATACATGAAAGCTGTTAAGAGAGTAAATCCCAAGCATTCTCATCATAAGGAAAAATGGTTTTTTCTACTTCTTTAATTTTGCATCTATATGAGATGCTGGATGTTCACTAAACTTGCTGTGGTCATCATTTCATGATGTATGTAAGTCAAATCATTATGTTATTCACAAACTTATACAGTGCTGTATGTCAATTATATCTCAATAAAGCTAGAAGAAGGAAAAAAAAACAGCTTCCACAAACTGAGTGCTTACAAAAGTAAACAATTTATTTCTCATCCAGGGGTCTGAGGGTCAGCTGGGGTTCATCAGGGCTTTCCTGGGCTGGGCTCCAGGCTGTGGGGTGAGTGCAGAGCTGCCCTATGTATTTTCTCATTCTGAGTGCAGCCTACAGCAGCCCCCACTGTGTGGGACTCACGGTTCTCATGACCGATGACAGCTGCTCAAGAGGGGGGAATGGACACACTGGATATCTTGGAGCTGGCCCCTGTCACTTCCACACATATTCTTTTGACCAAAGCAAGTCACATGGCTAATTTCAATATCAAGAGAGTGAGAAACTGTATTCCTCCCATGGTGAGGAGGGCTGGGGGAAGTAAATATTTGCTGAACAATAATACAATCTACCACCAGACCCAACTCTTTTCTTCCTAGATGGACATGTTTATTGAGTAATCTTCCCACGCTCTTACAAAATACCATCTTCTATGAATGAATGGATGGATGGATGGTGGAACGTGCCTTTCAAGGCAGGAAGATTCTCCTCACTCTTCAGATGAGAAACCTGAGGCTCAGAGAAGAGAAGCAGCTTGCCCAAGATCATAGAAACCACACATGGCCAGCCCACCCTGGCTGGCACCTTCAGCTCAGTTCCCTAGACACGGTGAATGAGTGAGGGGGGAAAATGCTATTCTCTGGGAAGCAGGGCCACAGCTCCCATTCTGCCCTCTCACTAAGGCTTGGCGGACTTGCACATAATCGAGGACAAGTACACAATGGGGTCTCCTTGCTGAAATTCAATCTCAGGTCTCACTCCAAAGCCAGGTGGGACCTTGATTCATCATTTCAGGGTCTCAGAGTCCTTAAGGCTAAGTGTATGCTGGGGGAATGAGTCATCGGTGGCTTTAACTGCTGATTAAGTGTTCCGTGAAATTCTGCATCCCATCCCAACAATGCCCACCCTTAAGGTACAGACAGTCATCTGGATTTCTGAGGGGGCCCTCCAGTATCTACCACAGAGAGGGACGAACAGTGGCGCTCAAACGCTAGGCACAGGAAAAATCTGGAAGGGCATGTCTCAGATAAACAGTGGGTGCCTCAGAAAAACAGTGAGCACTTCTTTCAAAGCAGGATTACTCAGGACTTTGGCCCTCGGCTTTATTATATCTGTATGTAATGTTTGAACAGTTCACAACGAACATATAAGTTGCTCCTGCAATCAGAGAGGAAAAAGCCGTCTGGAAATATTTTCAAGTTCATACTAGTGTGCAAAAAGCAACCCCTTTCAGGGTGGTTGGGAAATTCCCGAAAATTGTCCTTCAGAATCCTCCTCCCACACATTGTCAGAAGCCTGTTTTCAGAAACACTGAGTCAATTCCCAACCACTCCTGTAGTCAGCAAGCCAGCGAGTACCTACCACACACCAAGGGCTGAGTGAGACACCAGTGGGACAGGTGACAGGCTGGGGAACAGGTGAGGCCAGAGTCAATGAGGTCTGCATCCATACACAGCTGACACAGATGGAACCGGCCCCTGGGACAGACACTGTGGTAAGTGTTCCACATGGATTATCACGTTTAATCTGCACGACATGTCTATGCGGTCAGAGCTATTATTATCACGTTTTATAGCTGTGGAAACTGCAGTGCAGAGAAGCGAAGGAACTTGCCCAAAGTCACATAACTAGCAGATGGCGGAACTGACATTCAATTCCAGAGTCTGTGCTCTTAACCGCTACCCCACATTGCCTCCCTGTAGGAACCTGCCTGAATTCCACAGGCAGGAAGTTGCAGAGTCAGAATTTAAACCAAGCAAGGTTCTTCAGCCTCCAAAGGACATTCTTTTCATTGATGAGTCGTCCTTCTCCCTTCCAGCCCTCCCCGTTTCTAGACCCACTGCCAACATGCTGGGTGACAGGGGTTGCTTCCCTGAGCCTCAGTTTCCGTGGCTGAACGTGGCAAGAACATTGCTTACCCCAGGGAGCTGGAGAGGCATTTGTGGGAGAGGACACGTCCTCCCCTGGATCACGCTAGGCTCTCGGTTTAGATACATCTGTGTTCTTCCTGCTTTCCAGGAGTTCAGTGCAGTTGGCCAAGTGGACACGGGAGCAAGCCCGTTCCATGAGCTCTATGGGTGAGAGGGGCACTAGGTGCTATGGGGCCAGAGGCTGGGCACTGGATGAAATGTCAAGGGTTACTACGCATCCAGAAAACTCAGCTGAGGGAAAAAACTGAAATAAACAACCCCCCAGGAGGAGGGGAGTTTGGTTTGTCATCTTTCCTGTTTTCCCAGCCTGGCCCAGTCCCAAAACCTCTTAATCTTGTCAAGATTTTGGCCCTTCACCCCAGGAAGGAGCCGCCAGGAGGCCCACAGCGAGCCAAGTCTTGAAGGAAGTGATGTCTTCCGTGGGTCAAGAAAAGGGAAGAGGCTTTCTGGGAGCAAGGAGAAGGCAGGGACAGAACCAGGAAAGGTCCCTCCTTGAGCCAGTGGAAAAACTGAGGCTTAGAACAGGGCAAGTCTTCTTGGTTTGCTGGTGGCAGGGTTGGGGCAGGTAGCGTAGCTCTGGTCTGCTGGTACAAAGTCTTCTCCACCGCACAGTACCGACTGCTCTCTCCCTTCCTGCTCTAGGATAGCCCAGGCAGGGGGAAGCTGCCTTCACTCCCCTTCCCCACAACTTTTTCCAGCAACATCTCCCCATCACTGCACTGGGGACTTTGAAAACAGAGATGGGTCCTGTGGGTACTGGAGGAGGAAGTGGTATCTGCAAAGAACTTGGTGTGTTTGACCATGTAGGAAATGGGACTTATAGACCTTTTGAAACAAAGAACCAGAACTCCCTATGCACCTACTGTGAGCCCATGTGGGGCCCAGCACACTCAACGTGTCCCATCATCTAATCATTTTCCCTTACTCTGGGAAATAGATCAGGTCCCCACTGTGCATATGAGGCACCTGAGGGCCACAGGGGAGATGTTTCCTGCCGACTCTACCTCCACCCCCTAAATCTCTTTCAAGAACCAGAGCTGGCTGTTCACGTCATCTTGGGCATCCCCATTTGTATACCCCACATTCTTCTCACCCTCAACTTGAACGATCCTAAACTCATCATCTTCCCTCCACAGCCTTCTGTTTTCCCATCACAACCTCACTATTCAAAACCCAGGGGACTTCCCTGGCAGTCCAGTGGTTAAGACTTGGCACTTCTACTTCAGGGGGCACGAGTTCAATCCCTGGTCGGGGAACTTAGATCCCACATGCTGCGTGGCATAGCCAAAAAATGTAAAACTAAATAAAAATTAAAAACGAAACGGGATATCAACCTTGACTCCATCCTCTCCTTTGTCCCATCTCCAAGTAGTAACCCTGACCAGTGGTCTCATCTCTGACTCTTTTGCCAGACACTGGATTTCCTTAATTTCAGGGTTCGCAGAGTAGTCCAAAGTTCTCAATGACTCCATCAACTCCTCAATAGATATTCTCCCTCTATTTTATCCCTACATCCATCTATGCCCCATGCAAACATCAGGGTCATCTTTTTAAAACGCAATTCTGCCTAGCTTCACCGAACTGAAAACCCTCCAGTGGTGTCTCATTCCTCCCAGCAGAAACCCCTTGCCCCGGCTTACCAGGCCCTCCAAATCTTGGCCCGGGCTACCCTCTCTGGTCTCACATTGGGTCACTACCTACCCTCTGCCCCCCAAGCGTCAGACATCCTGGAATACTCAACAGTTTGTCTTTCACTTCCAGGCCTGGGCACCTGCTATGTTCTCTGCCTTCCTCTGCTTAACTCCTTCTCATCTTTCACATGTCAGTTTAGTCACCACTTCCTGACCGGCCTCTCTTGAAGCTTTGTGAGCTGCCCCTTCAGTGAATTCCCAGAGTCCCCTGTACTTCCTCCACTGGGCTACCCACATGCTCCCTCTCCCATGTTCCTGCTTCAGCCAACAAAGCCTGCCCAGCATCTCAGAATGTTGGAGCAGCACTCTCCAATGGAAGCATAATGCATGCTTCATGCATAACTCTGCATTTTCTAAAAGGCTCATTTTAAAAAGCAAAAAGAGGACTTCCCTGGTGGCGCAGTGGTTAAGAATCCGCCTGCCAGTGCAGGGGACACTGGTTTGAGCCCTGGTCTGGGAAGATCCCACATGCCGCAGAGCAACTAAGCCTGTGAGCCACAACTACTGAGCCTGCACTCTATAGCCCGCATGCCACAACTACTAAGCCTGCGAGCCACAACTACTGAGCCTGCGCTCCTAGAGCCTGTGCTCTGCAACAAGAGAAGCCACCACAACGAGAGGCCAGCGCACCGCAACAAAGAGTAGCCCCCACTCGCTGCAACTAGAGAAAGCCTGCGTGCAGCAACGAAGACCCAATGCAGCCAAAAATAAAAAAATTTTTTAATTTAAAAATAAATAAATAAAAAATTTACGGCCTTTAAAAACACAAAATATTTTTTAGAAAATAAAAATAGGGCTTCCCTGGTGGCGTAGTGGTTGAGAGTCCACCTGCCGATGTAGGGGACAAGGGTTCGTGCCCCGATCCGGGAAGATCCCACATGCCGTGGAGCGGCTAGGCCCGTGAGCCATGGCCGCTGAGCCTGCGCGTCCAGAGCCTGTGCTCCGCAACGGGAGAGGCCACAACAGTGAGAGGCCCGCGTATCGCAAAAAAACAAAAAACAAACAAACCAAAAAATTAAATAAAAAAAAGTTTTAATTTAAATATAAATAAATAAACAAAAAGAAACAGGTGAAGTTGATTTTAATAGTACATTGTAACCCAATATTTCAAAAATTGTATTATTTCAATATATAAGCCATATAAAAACCTTTGATTTTCTTCTTAGACTTTGAAATCTGGTGTGTGTTTTACCCTCACATCTCAATTTGGAAGAGCCACTTTTCAAGTGTTCAGTATCACCATGGGCTAGTACAGTTTGGGAGGATACTTTAAAGCTGCTTGGCCTGTGTCCTGTTCTGGGGACACTAATTCTGAGAAGTTCTCATAGGCATTCTGTAGAAAAAGGGATTCTAAGTCATATAAGTCTTTAAAACACTGACAAAGTGAAGCCCAGTTTTTATGCTTCCCATCTCCCAGAGTCTTAACTGTGTGAATGTAAGATGTGATACTAGAAACAGACCAGAGAGCCTGGATCATTTGCCCAACTCCTTTGAGCTCAAAGCTCTATTTTCGTAAAGCATTTCTGGGGATTAGTGTCCAGTGGAATGTTCTTTAGTAATGCTGGTTTAGCCACATCCCCGAGTCAGTCAATCCCGGGATCCCCATGGGAAGAATTCAGGGTTCAGGAAGCCCCACCTCACGTGCCTTTGAGCCTGGAGCTCAGGAAACACCCAAAACCTGATTACTGAATTGACTAATTAACTAATTCTGGGAGGTTGCAGAGGGCAGGGCTAGAATCAGTAAGCAAAAATTGCAGCATATTTGAGCTAAAGCGAGAAAGCTTCTGGGGTTTTGTGTGTGTGTGTGTGTGTGTGTGTGTGTGTGTGTGTGTGAGTATGTATGTTTTTAACAGCTTAAGGCTCACTTGCCAGATCTTCCTGGAAAATGCAGTAGATAGCCTTATAAGATGATGATTTCTCCATCTAGGGGTGATCAAGGCTGGAGTTCTGGGGTGGCGGGGAGCAGGGTCCTCCCCAGAGTCTCTAATTTCCCTCCTTCAGAACTAAACAAATAAAATAAAATCAAGAAGAAAGAAAGTAAAAAACTGCACTGACATAAGATCTTGAACTTTAGAGGAAGTGATCAGATGTGCATGCATGTTCTGGGCCCTTTATTAAGAACACACTTTGGGATTCTGGAGGCCCAGTGGAGGGTTAGTTTACAGCCAAAGCCCCTTTGAGGCCACAGGTCTTTGGTTTAATTCAGATTTTTGATCCATTTTATACACAGTCAACATCTGGTCAATGACTAATTGAATCAGTCAATCAATCAAAATGTGTGTCTAGGGGGTAGGCCAGAGGATGGTCTGCTTCTCTTGAAATTGTTTCTGTGGGACAAAACCAGGCAAGACCAAGCCATGCTGTTAGAAGTCATCAGGATAGTGGTTATGTTAGGGATAAGGAGAGGAAGAAAGCACACAGGGCAGGGGGTTTCAGGGTGCTGGAAAATTCTGTTTCTTGACTGGGTACAGGTTATTCAGACGGGTTAAGGTGGTGAAAGTCCATCAAGCTGCATACTTTTGATCTGGGCACTTTTCTGCATGTATGTTACGCTTTGGTAAACAGTTTTATAAACTGCTTTTGTGATGATCTACTACTTTATCACACTAAGAGCAAAAGTGTGATTGTGATCAACCTAAGTAAAATCATCAGGCCAGTCTGAGATTTGAGCTGAGGAGGAAGAGGTTAACCAACAGCCAGGTGTTTCTCATGTTGGCTCTGAGCAATAGTTTTGCTGGCTCAGGGGGCAGCTAAAGTTTAGCCAAGCTGCAGAGGGGCCCCAACCCTCCACAGACAGGCAGCAGATGGATTCAGACCAATCATCTTGGAGCCTCCAGGTGCCCATCAGTAGTATACCTGGAAGAACCTGGAAGAACCTGGAAGAAGCTGGAAGCTAGAGCCTTTAAAGGTTGGAGTCTGTGCCCCCAGGCCATGCATGAGGCCTGGCCCAAAGTAGGTGCTCAACTGGGTATCCCTTTCTTTATTCTTACCTGGATTTCAGGTATGGCATTTCCAGAAGTGCCAAGGCCTTCTGCCAGAAGGGGCTGGAGCGCCAGCAAGGATCACGGAGGCTGGCACAGCTGAGCTGAGAGTGGAAGGGGAAACGAAACCCTTGCATGGCTCACACGTGCTTAAGCAACTGCAAAGAAGCCACCTGTGGTCAGTTGAAGACATGGAAGGGGGAGAAGGAGGGGACTTCAGAGGAGTGGGGGAGGTGATGAAGACTGTGCCTTTCAGGTGACAGAGAGGGGGGAGGTAAAAAAAAAAACCCAGCAGTTGAGAATAACAGGCAACACACCATGGGGTGTAGGTGGGGGCAGAGGTAGGTTTCAGGCAGTGGCGATAAAGAAGGTCAAAGAAGACAGCTGTTTATAATAGGCAACACAACGTGGTACAGAGGAAAGGAAGCCTGGACTTAGAGCTGTGTGGTGTTGGCAAAACACATAACCACAGAGTTCTCTCATCTGTAGAAATGGGACAATAATAGTTCCTTCCTCTTGGGGTTGTTGAGAGCATGAAATCAGTTGATACGTGAAAAGGATTGTGCAAATCTTGTGGCTGCTGTTCATAATAATAAGGGCATTGGTAATAATGTGGTAGGGAGACGCTTCTGATTCTGAAAGGAGACCAGGGAATTGACTTGGGAGCCAACAACAACCAGAAATCTAGAGGGGAAGAGAGAAGGAGAAGAGAGAGACCCTCTAGAGGAGGGGTTCTTAATTGGGGTGCATTTGAACTTCTATGCAAAACGCTGTATTTAAGAGTATATGTGAACGATTACATTAGAATGGATAAACAACAAGGTCCTACTGTATAGCACAGGGAACTATATCCAATCTCCTGGGATAAACCATAATAGAAAAGAATATTAAAAAAGAATGTATATATGTGTATAACTGAATCACTTTGCTTCACAGCAGAAATTAGCACAACATTGTAAATCAGCTATACTTTAATTTAAAAATCAAAATGTTTCAAAAAAAAAAAGAGTATATGTGTTTTTTGGAGGGAGAGGGCCCATAGCCCATATCAGTTTCTCAAAGGGGTCTAGGATCCCTCCCAGCAGTTTAAGAATTACTGATCTAGAGAACTGAAGGCTCAAGAGAGAAAGGCAGATGAGAAAAGTGGGCCACCGTCATCCATGGATGGAGTGAGTCATCTTCATGACCTAAGACATGGGCTTAGGGGGTGGAGAAGAATCTAAAAAGAAGACACAAAGGAGAGAGAGTTTGTTGGAATGAAGTCTCAGAGAACCAAGCCAACTCACAGTGGGGATAGGGTTGGGGGGAGGGGTAACTCAGTTTTCACTGTGGCCCAGAGAAGGCTCGAAGACACTGTTGCCTGAGTGAGTGGGTGGATGGGCAGGAACACAACCCAGCAGCTGAAGATTCAGGAAATTAGTGGGGCAGAATGCAGATGGGGGTGGGGGGTGGGCAAGATCCTGATTATAGATGTGAACTTAGGCCTTCTCAGTATGTAATTGGTCTGAAGATTAACCCTGACTGTGTGTCTGGGGAACTATGGAGGGACTGAGTGGAGAAATTCTTTCCATTCACCTGGTGTGTGATGGGAAAAAACTGTCGGCCACTGTACACTGTTCTCCATCTGAAATACTCTGGCTCTCATGAAAAGTACTCTGCTAAGGGGAGGGACTCTTAACTACTGGCTCCATGGCTATTATAGGGATTCCCCCCGCCCCCAGAGTGGGGTGAGCAGAGACTTTGCTATCTGAAAGTTGTGGGTTTGTATCCTGATTTGGCCATTTCATTCATTCATTCATAAAACAAATATTTCTTAAGCATCTCCTATGTGCCCAACTTTCTACCAGGAGCTTGATATGCAACAAGGAGTAAGAGATGACCCTTGGGCTCAAAAGTCTTACATCTAGTTGGTGAAATGGACAATGACAGTGGAGAGTGATAGGTGCTGGGGATATGCCCAGGTTGCTATGGGAACAGAGACGAAAGACACTCATACTTCTCCAAGCTTCAGTTTCCTTATCTGCAAAATGGGAATCATGTTACTCACTACAGGGGGTTTCCTGGCACATTCCAGGTCCTCACTTGACACATGTAGGAGCTCACTGCAGCCCATGACTAATTAATTTTCTGTTTTTTTGTTTTGTTTTGTTTTGTTGTTTTCTGTAGTAGTTTTTCTTTAATATTATTTTTTAGCTATTGATAACATAGCATGGCAGAAAGATTACATCAACAATGTGGTATAATACAACTGTTTTCATTGAAGCCTTACACCTTACTATTCCGTAGGCTATTTGGAGTGTCCCTGCCCCTTGCACGAAAGTACAACTGCGATGCCTCTACTGCCATGACTAATTAATTTATTCAACAAATATTAATTGAGCACCCCATGAGTGCTGGGCACTGCTGTAGATACTAGAAATTTGGCATTAAACTAAACAGAGAAATAGAGTAGTCAGGAAAATTCTCACTGAAAAGGAGATATTGTAAGTATCTGAAAGAAATGAGAAAGTAGGCCATGGAGATATTTGGGGGAAGGATGTTCCAAGCAGAAAGATCTACAAATGTAAGGGTGCGAAGGGTGGAGGGTGAGTGGTAGGGAGACCAGTGAGGCTAGGGAGAGGTGATGGAGGTGGGAAGCGCTAGCAGATGAGGTGGAGGGACCAGGGAGGGGGACAGGCCGGGGAAGGTCTTGGGGACCATTGTAAGCACTTTGACTTTTATCTTGAGTGAGATGGGAGCCACTGGAGAGGTTTGAGCAGAGGAGTGACAGGATCTCACATTTTCAAAGGACCACTATTTTTAAAAATCACTTGTTCTGAGGATGTCCTACAGGAAGACAAACACGGAAGCAGGGACACCAGTTAGGAGGCTCCTGCACTAAACCAGGTGGAGATGATGGACGCTTGGGCTAAAGTGGAAGCAGAGGGAATAGGGAGAAATGTTTAGCCTTTGGATATTTCAGGTGGTGTCCACAGGATTTGCAGATGGATTGGCTATGGGGGGTAGGTGAACAAGAGAAAGATCCAAGGACTCTGAGGCTTGGCCTGAGCCTTTGACTGTGATGGGGAAAACCAAGGGAGGGGCAGGTTTGGGAGGAAAGATGGAAGTTTGGTTTGAGGTGTTGTGTTTAAGAAGCCCATTGGGGCTTCCCTGGTGGCGCAGTGGTTGAGAGTCCGCCTGCCGATGCAGGGGACGCGGGTTCGTGCCCCAGTCCGGGAAGATCCCACATGCCGTGGAGCGGCTGGGCCCGTGAGCCATGGCCGCTGAGCCTGCGCATCTGGAGCCTGTGCTCCGCAACAGGAGAGGCCACAACAGTGAGAGGCCTGCGTACCACACACACACACACACAAAAAAGAAGCCCATTGGAGGGAATTCCCTGGTGGTCCAGTGGTTAGAACTCAGCACTTTCACTGCCTAGGGTGCAGGTTCGATCCCTGGTCGGGGAATTAAGATCCCACAAGCCACAGGGAAAGAAAAAATAAAGAGAAGCCCATTGGAAATCCAGATAGGGCTATAGGGTAGGTAGCCGGATATACAAGTCTGAGGCTGGGGCAGGGCTGGGGGTGGGCAAAGTCCTGATTACAGATATGAACTTAGGACTTCTCAGTATTTAACTGGTATTTAAAGCCACAGGAGTGGATGAGATACGAAGAGGGAAGTTCTGAGGACTGAGCCTAGGGATTCTCCAACATCCAGCAATGATGGCCTCACCTACTTTTCATTTGGGGGTTCCAAGGCTCAACTTGGATATTCTGTAAGGTTTTGTGCAACTATTTCCCCAATGTTCTGTCTCGCAGTTCTGAATACACACGCACAACAAGAAGCAGGAAAGTCTGCAGAGGAACAAAAAGTCAATTTAAAATACATTGTGTTGTGGGCTTCCCTGGTAGCACAGTGGTTGAGAGTCCGCCTGTCGATGCAGGGGACACGGGTTCGTGCCCCGGTCCGGGAAGATCCCACATGCCGCGGAGTGGCTGGGCCCGTGAGCCATGGCCGCTGAGCCTGCGCGTCCGGAGCCTGTGCTCTGCAACAGGAGAGTCCACAACAGTGAGAGGCCTGCGTACCGCAAAAAAAAATAATAATAATAAATAAATAAAATAAAATACATTGTGTTGCCATTTTCCCCCAAATAACAGAAGAGCCAAGCTCTGGGTCTGTAGGAAGATTTGGAGTCTTTAGCTTTCTGCCATCAAACCCTTCAGGCTGGGCTTCCAAGGAAGAGTCTGCCTGGCTTCCCAGCCCTGAGGGCTCTCTCATGAGGTTCCTAGACCACTGTCTCGTAACTTATGGTTTACTTGTCTAGCTCCTCTTCTGGACTGTGGATTTCTCCAAGTGGAGGCCCTGTCTAATTCATCACAGGACTACTACCAGGACCTGGCACCAAACAAGCATCAAGAAATGTTAGCGGAAATTAACCACATGGCAGAATCCAAGGAGGAAACACCATCCTCCAGGTTCTGGGTGTCTTTCGCTACATTGGTGTCTATTCTGCTGAACCCCTTCCCTGATACCTGCAGGTGAGTCCTGGAAAGGGAGAGATCGATCCTGCAGGGCTGCACTCTACCCTTTGGGAGAAGAATATTCTCGGGGGCCTGGATAAGCCATCCTCAAAAACAAGTTCTCTGAGTCAATCCTTAAGCGAGTTCTGGTGGGAAAGGGTCCAGAACCCTGGAGGGAAGGTTTAAGCAGCCTGTGGCCTCTGAGAAGCAAAAAAGGGGTATCTCCTCCAAAGGGACCTGCCTCTTTATCTGACCCAGAATTCCTGGGATATCAACTCGATTGTGCCATCACTTTGTCCAAGGAATAGAACGATCCAAAAGGCCTTCTTCTGGACAAGTGTGTGTTGTCCATCATAAAACAAACAAACAAACAAAAACCCTCTTAATCCCAGGTTACTCTGGTTCCTGCACTGTGTTCCACCTCCTGCATGTAGCTAGACCTCTTCAACAACTTGTCTAAACTGTTATCCTTCACTTCATCACTCAGGCCCATCCCTAAAATAAGGCTTTCCTTCCAGGCCCTCCTAAATGACCTCATCTAGACTAAACACTTCAGGTACCACTTCCAGTTCCTCTCCTGAGCTCCAAACCCATGTATCCAACTGCCTACTGGACATCTTGACCAGACTACCCCACAGGCACTTCAAACTCGAATGTACAGAGCTGAATTCATCATCTTTCCCTCAAACCAGGTCATCCCGCAGTGTTTCCTGCCTTTGTGAATGGCACGCCCAGCCATATCCTCGAATCCTCCCCTCTCTCTTTCTCTGACATATATAATCAATCCCTGATACATCAGCCCTCTGTCATGAGTATCCCTCAAATGCAGATATACTCTTCTCCATCTTCATGGCTCTTCTGCTGATTGGGGACATCATCAACATCATTTTTGCCTAGATGTTGACATCAGCCTTCTTTTTTTTTTTTTTTTTTTGCGGTACGTGGGCCTCTCACTGTTGTGGCCTCTCCCGCTGTGGAACACAGACTCCAGACACGCAGGCTCAGCGGCCATGGCTCACGGGCCCAGCCGCTCCACGGCATGTGGGATCCTCCTAGACCGGGGTATGAACCCGTGTCCCCTGCATCGGCAGGTGGACTCTCAACCACTGCGCCACCAGGGAAGCCCGACGTCAGCCTTCTTAACTGTGGCCCAGCAAGTCTGCAGTCTTGACTATTTCAAAACCATTTTCTATACTGTAGGTAGCATTTACTAAAATGCATGTGATTATGTTCCTCCATTGCTTACAACTCATCAGTGGCTCCCCATTGCTCTCAGGATAAATTGCAAACTTCTTAACCAACACAAAACACCCTGCATGAGTTGGGCCTTGCTTACCCCTTCAGCCTCATCTCTCACTACCCCTCCTCCCAGTCTACCCCTCAGCCACACTGAATTACCAGTAGTTCTCCAAACAAACCCTGCCCTGCCCAATTTCCAAGTCTTTATTCCATTTGTTCCCTGGGCCTCTAGTGATCATGTCCCTCACTTGTGTTCTCTATCTTCCCTAACTTTCACTGGCTAGCTTCTATCCCCACCTCAGGGCAGGCCTCAAGTTTGAATGTTATTTCCACTGGGAAGCCTTTGCCTGGACTCTTCAATTCTGGCATGACAGCAACCTTAAAGGGTTCCTATAGCAAACATACTGCACATTATCCCCAAAGCATTTATCAGAGTAAGTGGCAATGACTTGTTCTCTTGTCTGTCCCACCTACCAGGCCTGAGCTCCTTAAGAGCAAGGACTTTGTCTGTCTGATTTGTGGCTGAATCCTTAGCACCAGGCATGGTACCTGGCTCACAGTTGTTGTGTATTTATGTGTTTGTGTGTATGTATGTGAGATGCAGGAAAGCTAGGGAAGGGGGAGATGCCATGAGAACCCGGGGGAAAGAGGGACAGATAATTACAGAAGTAGGTCTTGGCAGACTCCACAGAGACAATAGCCACTAATGGGATGGGGAGGACAGGATCAATTCAAGAGGCTCCTAGGATTTGAGCCTGCATGACTGGGAGGGAGATGGGCAGAGCTATTCACCAATCAGGGACTATAGAAGGGAAAGGTAAACCCAGGGGAAAAGTTGAACTCAGGAGCAGAGGACTGTTGGAGACCATCAGGGGTACACATGCAGTAGGCAGCTACAGATATTTCTGTAGCTCCAAAAAGAAGTCAAGGCTAGAGATACCCATTTGAGAAACTATCTATAGGAGTCAGTATAGAGTTGGTAAAGCTTCCAGGAGGAGAGTGGATAGAGAGAAAAGAAGGTTGAGGACAGAAGTTTGGGAATGCTTACATTGTCACGGGAGAAGAGGAGGCAGAAATATGGCATTTGCAGAGATAGGAGGAAAACCAAGAGAATTCATGGTCCCTGGAGCCAAACGGAAAGGACCCAAAGAATGTGCCCAGCATCACTGAGTGCTGCAAGAAGGTGGAGGAGAATAAGGCTAATCTATTTGCAAACTAGAAAGTCTCTGATTATAATGGAAGTCAGATCAACAGTGTTTAAGGGGTTGGATAATAAGACAGAAAAGGCAGCAAGCATGCACTATCCTTTCCAAATATTTCAAACATGCCGAGGGAAACAGTGACCTAAGGACCTTGGAAGGCAGTACAGGGATTCCGAGACTGGGCTCCATAGTCAGACTGCTTGGGTTCAAATCATAACCCCACCATTCCATAGCTGTGTGACTAAGTTAAACTTACTCAATCTTCCTAAGCCTCAAGTTCCTGGTCTGTAAAAATGATGGAACTAGTAGTACCTGCTTGATAAAGCTTATTGTGAGGATTAAGTGAGATCATGTATGGGAAGCACTTAGTCCAGGGCAGAGCACGTGGTAAATAATCAGTTAATGTGAGAGACTATTTTTAACAAAGTCAAGAGGGAAAATTGAGAGGAGGGAGCAAGTGGAGAAGCTGCCATGCAGGAGGGAGAGAAGATGCTGGATGTGGAAGGGATGGGATGGAGGGCTCGAAGGGCTTGTTGGGGGCATGGGGAAGTAGATCTCTTTAAAACCTGATCTTGGTGAAGCTGTCACCTACTGGTTATTGAGCGAGGCTGCCATCTCTGTTCCATTTTCTTGGGAGGGTCATGCTGAGTCAGCCTGGGGTTTCACTCAGTCCCAGACTTGTCCAGGATTTCCTAGAGCCCCAGTTTCTGCCTCTTTTCCTCCCCCAGCCCACTGGTTCTCCATGTGGAGGCAGCTGGACCTGAGTAGCGGCAGGATGTCCCAACAGTATACCCTGTGAGAGGGAGATTCAGGGACAGCTGCTATCCTAAGTTCTCCTTGGGCTGTACCCTGGACACAGGTCAATATCCTGCTGTCCCCTTCATGGTCTGCATCTTCACAGTTATTCCAAATGACCCCCCACCTCCCATAGTTAATGATGCTTCTGAAACACTTGCAATGGTCTTCACATGCCTCCTGGCTAATCTGCCTGTCTCCAGCGCCAGCTCTGCCAAACTGTCCCCACCCTGCTGCCCATGGTTGTTCTCTCACCTCCTCAAAACCCCGCCATAGCTCACCCTGCAGTAGCTCCTCTGTCACTGGGGGAGGCCTCTCCACTTGCCCAACCTTCTTCTCTGGTTTATCTTCACATGGACCCTCTGCTCCATCCTGACCAAAGCTATTCCTGCCCATGACTCCCTGCCTTGGCCCAGGTTGGTCTTCTTCCTGTAGTACCTTCCCTTCTCTTCCACAAACCAGCCCTCCTCATCTTTAGAGAATGGCATCCAACCAGAAGCCTTTCCTAATATTGCCCCCCCTGCCACCACTGGCGAGTTGGATGTGCCTCTCCCACCCCAGCATTCCCATAGCAACCACTGCTTCCATGTTATTCTTTGTTCCTTATGGTAACAGTTGGGGAATATGTTTGTCTTGTTATCAGACTAGGAACTTCTCCAACATGAGGATTAGGTCTTATTAATATCTGTATCTCCAGGGCTTAGCATAGTACCTATCTACCACATAGCCCCCGCACCCTCATTTCTCAGGGAATACTGGTTGAATGAATAAATGTCCTCATCACAGGAAGGATGTCTTCTGGCAGGAAGACAAAGGAAGGAATATGAAAGTGGACACCCCACACGGCCAGGCTCCTACATCCTTATTGCTTATCCTCTCATTCCACAACTCCAGGGTTTCTGGTTGTTACTGGGATTGCCAGCCTGAGTCTCCTTTCTGGGGTGTCAAGCATTCTTTTCTAAGCATCATCTAAGTCTTAAAAGGGAAGCGGTCCTTAGGCAAGGCACCCACAGGAAGGGAGATCTACCAGAAGACACTGCTGCCCAAGAATTGCCAAAGTCAAGACTGTGCAAGCATCCAAGTTCAAAATGCCAGGGGGCATCCAGGTGCCATAACATGAGGGGCCCAGGTCCAGGACCAAAGAGAAAACAGAGGCCTTGTGAGCGCCCAGGAATCAACTGTAGATTAGGACTTAGTATAACTTAGAGCTCTTGGTCTTAAGTGACCCATCAGAGATCTGTTAAGCAAAAATGGGGATTTATTTAAAGGTACAAGAACAGGGGTGAAATAAGGCCTCAGGAGATAGTAGGAATCAGGGCCCTAAACTCCATCAGAGCCTTCTATTCTCTTCCTTCTCTCCTCCTTTCCTCCCAGCTTTTTTCTGGCCCTTTTGGCAGAAAATACCAGCAGGGTAGCTCCCTGATTTACGTACTACACATCCATCTGCAAGAAGAGACACTGAACCACTTTCTCCTTCCTAGTTCCAGAGTCTCAAGGAAGTTGATCTGAGTGGCTCAGCTTGGGTCACACAACTGTAGCCCAAGGGACAACAGCATAGTTGTGTATTTGTGTACACTGTGCAGAAGGACAGGTGCCCTGAAAAGCAGAAGTTGTTCAGACAGCCCTATATGTGTTCAGTTCTGGGAGCCAAGAGTTGGGCTAAAATAATAAGCACAATCCCAAGAGAGTCAGAAGCAAATGAGTATGGACTGAATCTTGAGTGACCATCTAGAGCAGGTGGCCTGAGCGCTGGTCATTCCAAAGAGCCCAGTCTTAAGAAGTAGTCTGGAAAAAAAAAAAAAAAGGGGGTTTCTGGGCTTATATACACTTTGGAGATGCTGTAGTGCCATGTGTATCAGCATATGGACAACTCTGAGAAGTCCTGTGGGAAAAGACCTGTTTAAATCGTAACAATGCATACATGTGAGTTTGTGTATGAAGTCCTTCATACATGTGTGTTTGTGTATGAAGTCCTTCTTTTAGTGGAATATTGATAAATCATCCACCTTTCACAGTGTGTACTGTCCTTTACTAGTGATTTTTATGGGGGCTGGGATGGTCCATGAGTGAGTGGTCTTGATTTAAAGCAGTGTTTCCCAAGCCTCATTTATGTCTCTGACCTTCGCGGAGTTTGTCTTATATGTTCCCTCTGTGCCATTCCGTGATATTTTCATGTAAATCAATCAACCAACCCATCCTAAACAGTGACATCCTTAAAATCATGGATTTGATATGATGGTTAAATTTTTTTTCTCATACACATGGCAATATATACATAACGATTAAAATGAAAATGTCTGTACAGGCATTACCTATAATCTTCTCAAGTACTAAGGGTAGGTGGACCATATCATGGGGATACCAGATTAAAGTATCAGGAATCAGAGAGGGGTCGTGTGGGCTTGGGTAAGCCAACCAGCCTCGGAGCACTGCCAGCCACATATGCTGGCAGAGAAGTTCAGTCTGTGACAAGACGCCCAGATATCTGCATGTTTGTGCACGGGGACCATGCTTGGGATGCCATTTTGGTGTGTGTGTTCTGTTTTCATGCCTACCCAGATCTTCCTTGAAAATGAATGCAGATTCTCCCTGGCTTGGGAGGGTGGCAGTGGAGCAGTGGTAGGAAGCACTGTTATGCCTTAAGGCAGTCCTCAACTTACTTTGGCCTTACTGCAGCAAACAGGTAGGAGTTATATGCTTCACCTGGTGGCCTGGCACTGATTCTGAGATGGAAAGACTATGATGAAAGACACCAAAAGCAAGTTGAAACTGGTTCTGGCAACTTGTTTCAGAGAACTCCAAAGAATAACTTTGGAGTCAAGCAGACCTGAGTTTGAATCCAAAACTCAGCACTTACTAGCTGTGTGTTCTCAGTCAAATTTAAAAAACAAAAATCTCTTAAAATTGCACCATTATCACCATTATCCAGTTGAGGAAACTGGGGCTCAGAGAATTAAAGCAATTTGCCTGAGGTCACAGAGCTAATAAACAGCAGAGAAGAATTCAAAACTAGATTGGTTTGACTTCCGCATGTGTGGTCCTAACCACTGTATTACCCTGCTTTCATTCCCTCACTGATTGCACATCTCTTTTGTAGGATCTGCAGCTGGACGCTGGGGATCAAGTGCTAAGCAAGATAGACAAGGTCCTAGCCCTCATAGACCTGGCATTCAGTAGGGGAGAGAGACATAAAGTCACTAGTTACCCCCCTTAGTAATTTAATAACTTTGATAAGTGTTACAAAGGAAAAGGACACTATGAGGGGCACTTGATCTGGGTGGGGAAGGAGGAGTCAGGGAGTGTGGAAGGGAGAAAATGGTACTAAGATTGAGCTTTGAAGCATTCACAAGAATTAATTTTTCTTAATGAATTAAGAATTAAAGTGTTTACCACTAGATGTGATAGAGGTGATTTCAGTGGTCCATGGATGAACACTTTTTGTATTTTATTTGTAAATGATTTCATAGACATTATTATTTCATAGCTATTATTGCTTAGGATGAAGCTAAAGAAAGAAGAGGGATCAATTAAAATATTAAGTAATAATAGCGGAAGTGGTAATACATATGGAAAAAAATTCACAAAGGTCACACTTGAATTAAGCAGGTTATTCAGGATCTTGGCAGCTACTTTAAGAATTTTGAACTTCGTACTAAGATGAGGGGAAGTTTGCGGAAAGGGGATAATAGTTAGATCTGGTGTTGAAAGAGCACTTTGTCTACTGTTGCAGAGCAGCTTGTGAGAGAGCCAGAAAGGAAGTAGGGAACCCTGTTAGGAATGTATTGTAAGAATTCAAGCAGGAGATAATGCAGACTTCACAGGTGTGTGGGCGGGGGAGAGAGGATTGAAGAGATGCAATCAGTTGGACTTATGAGAAACGGAGAGGAAGATGTCCAGGGTGGAGCTTTTCTAGCTGGGTGGCGGAGGAAGATGGTGAGTTCAGCCTTGGAGAAGCTTGTGAGGTATCCAAATGAAGATGTCAGGTAGGTTAGTAGGTTACGTATCTCTGACACAGTTTAACTTTAGTAAAATAGGCGACCTCACGGAGCTATTGTGTGAATTCAGAGCGGAGTACACAGTAGATGCTCCATAAACGGCAGTTCTTTCTCCAATTCCTCCCCCCTACACCCCATAGCGCGTTATGGACACAGCCGGGTACAGAGCCAGGTCGTGTTTACTCCGCGATCTGATTCCCTTTGGCCCCAACTCCTCTCCTTAGCACAATTCCTGGCTCAGGGATGTTTGAAGAATGAACGAATGAAATCAGGCCTCTTGTGATCCAGGGCTACATGTACCCGGCTGAAAACTGGAGCTAAGCCAGACCTTTCGCGGGTTGAAAAATTAAAATAAATTTTAAGAAGTGGGCGTGAAATCATCCATAAGTTGGAAGGCCTGGACAAAGGCTGGGGTGGAAGCTCCTCCCGCCAAGCAGCGTCGGGGTCCGGTTAGCGAGAGAAGAATAGCTGGTGAGAGCTCGGGGCCCCTGCTGCCAACGTATTTGCAGCTCCCGGGAGATCTCGGACCGGGCCCTGCCGCTGTCCCGCGGCGGCCTTTAAAGGCCCACCACGTGGCCGAGCTGCCGGCCCCAGTCCGGAGGCGGTGTCCGGGCTGCGCCTGCGCACTGCCTAGGGGCGGGATCTGGGATCCGAGAAAAGGAGCTGGGAGAGGAAGAGAAGATTTCACAGGGTGGGCGGCCGTGGGCGGAGTCAGCTCCTTATGCAAATCACATCGGCGCGCGAGGGCTAGGGGCGGGGCTTGCGATGCAAAGCCGGGTCCACCCTTGGAAGCACGAGGGGGCGGGTCCCGCAACCCTCGGCCTCCTTCCGGAATCTCTGACGTCAGGGACGTCGCATTTAAAAGCGGCCGCGCAGGCGCAGTGAGCCGAAATGCGAACTTAGGCTGTTACACAACTGCTGGGGTCTGCTGTCGCCACCAGGCCGGCAACAGTCAGCCTCGCCGCCGCTGTCGCCGCCTCAGCCGTTCCGGGAGTCTCAGGCCCTCCCCGCCGCCCTTTACCCGCGTCTCCGGGAGCCTCCCGGACCCCCAGTCCGCCCGAACAGGCCGGCCGCGACCGTCTCTACGTCTCCTCGGCGCCCCTCACCGCCCGCCGCGCTCGCCGCCTGAGCCGTTCCGGGAGTCTCAGGCCCGCCCCGCCGCCCTTTACCCGCGTCTCCGGGAGCCCCCGTCCGCCTGAACAGGCCGGCCGCGGCCGTCTGCGACTCCTCGACGCCCCTCGCCTTCCGCCGCGCTCGCCGCTCCGGCCGACATGAGTGGGGACCATCTCCACAACGATTCCCAGGTACTGCCCTGCCCGGCCCGGCCCGCCCGGGCCCCCGGCCCCGCCCCGCCCCTCCACGACCCCCGGCGCAGGCCCCGGCCTCGGCCGGGCCGCCGCTTTGACAGGCCGGAGCCCCCCGCCAGGGGTGGCCGGCCGGAGGAGATCGGCTCCCCGGGCCCCGGGCGGGAGGCGCCAAGTTACAGTTTTAGGGGGGTTGGCTGACCCTTCAGGCCGTTCCCGGGGCCCCCTTATCCCGGGGGGCGCAGGGTGGGCCCGGCCCCCGGCAGCGCGCGCTCGCCCGCCGCCCGCGGGGTGAATGTGCCTGTTGTTTCATAGTCCCTCCTTTTCTCTCCCCAGATCGAGGCGGATTTCCGACTGAATGGTGAGTGTGCCCCCTCCCCGACCCCGGTCCCCCCGACCGCCGGCCCCGCGCCCGGCCCGAGCCGGGCAGAGGACAGACATGGCGTCCCAGAGACTAAGTCCCGGCTCCTCGCTCACCGGCCCCATTGTTCCCATCGGGCCGCCTCTGGACCCCCTTTCCGGGGACCCCAGCGCCCCCAGATCGCGGCCCTCCCAAGAGGGGGCAACGGAGACCCCGCGTCGCCCGCCGCCGGGCCTCTGGCAGTCTTTCCGGGCCCGGATTCCTCCCGGGAAAGTCGCCTTGTCGACAGTCGGGACTTAGTCTCTGCGCCATTTTCTTTTTCTCTCTCCTCTCCTTTCTGTGTCTATGTCTCTTTCTCTCCCTCCCTTGGCTCCTTCCTTGAGCTGCCCAGAAAAAGCTTTCTGCGGAGCAAAGCCACGTAAATCACAGACCTCACCAGGGGGAAGGTTGGGAGCCTGAATTGTTACTGTTTTTTCCCAAAGAGAACTTTATTTGGGGTGTTATTCCCTCTTACTGCTTCTTGTTTGTTTCCTTTTCTGCTTTCAGAATGAAAGATACCCTTCGGCAACTGTTGATTTTTTTTTTTTTTCCTCCCTTTCTCTGGTAAGATGTTTATGGTAGGAAATAGGGCTCTAAAGCTAAAGCCCTCCTTTGTGGAGTTCTTTATATTTTGAGATTGCTTTCCCCAAGTTGTGTTCTTTGCAAAGGTAGTGGTACCTGCCTTCAGAAAGTTTGCAAGTTCTCTGTTGGCCATCCATTGTAAATGTTGGGCTTAGGCATGTTGATTTTTTTTTTTTAATTAAAGTATTACTGACTAGAACTTCAGTGGGGCTGAGGTTCCTAAGGCACTGTTTTTTTTTTTTTAGAAATGCAGTTTAGTGTAGTTGTCAGGAGGAAACGTTGCTGAGCATCTCATCTGGCCTGGTGTATTAGGCATTTCTCGTAAGCTGTGGGGTAGAAAAAAAGATTTTATTTATTGAAACAAAGATGACCAGCACCACCCCTGCTTCCTGTTCATTCTTTTTCAGAAGCCTCTGTTTTTCAGGAATCGAGAGCTAGCTTGCTTTTGCCTGACCTTTATGTTTTGTACCCTTTTCAGCCAAATCAAGGCATTTATTCTTTGAGTATTTCCACTTCAGTTACCGAGTGAAGATTCCCCCAATAGAAAACTCACCCTGCGAGCTTTTCAACAATCCTGTTGAAGGAGAAGGTACCTTCTGTAGTGTGCTGGGAATTCCCACTGATTCTGATGGTACATAATCCTGCTCAGTTGAGTTTGGGTTCTGGGAACCTATCCAGTGGGAGAAGCTGATGACTAGGTTTTCTGATGTTGTAATCAGCAGTCCATCGTGTTAGCCTGCTCTACTGCGAGCAGCCTTATGTTCAGATTTTGAAGTAGGGCATCCAGCAAGGGATGGTACTCTGCGAGGAGAGAATCTGGTTAAAGTGTAGCATTTCTTGAGCACCTAATATATGCCAGGCACTGTGCTTAGTGCTAGAGCTGAACCTTTGGCCACAAAGTGCTGCTCTTGCCTTCAGTCTATGTGGGGGAGACATAATTAGTTAATTACAAGGTAGGTGCTGGGGCAAATCTATACCCAAAATGCTTTGGGTGACTAGGGGATTTAATTTTGTCTGGGGGTGGGGAAATTTCTCAGAGGAGGTAGCTTTTGGGCTTGCTTGTGCAAGACTAGGTGCTGAGTGTCAAGAGTTGGAGTATTTCTTAACTATGTTTAGTCAACCTATCAGGGTTTTAAAAGCGGGAGATGAGGCCCCTGCTGTTCAGAAAACCGCAGAGTGTAGATACGTTTCTTTGGGATGTGGGAGCAAAGAAAGGATGTGGCAGGTGAGGATGTAAAAGTCCTTTTGACCTCTCTTGGAGGAAGGTAGGATCTTAATACAGAATAAGTGTTTTTTGACTCTCAGACTGGGCTGAGTAGGTAATGTATCTAGTAATGAAACAAAGTGTAGTCCTTTCTCCTCAGAAAGTTAACCTCCATGGTTCTCACCTAGGTTATACAAAGGAACTGTTGAATATGTGAATGATTGTAGGCTGGGTAGGTTATTGCTCTTTAGTGCCATTTTTTAGAGACTGAAGTAAACTGGCTTTATTGACTTTTAGAATGTGTTTTTTCACTTGTAATAGCAATAATTGCTGATATTTATTGAATGTTTACTGTCTATCAGGCATGAATCTCAGTTCTTTCCATTGGATCATCTAGTTTAATTTAATCCTTGGAAGAACCCTTATGAGTTGGGTACTATTATCTCCATTTCCATACATAAGGAAACTGAGCCTTAGGTATATTTACTAGCTTTCCCAAGGGCAGTGAGTTGGCACTACAAAGCTCACAAGCTTAGCCACTATGCTATATATGATTCTAGTATGAAGAAATTAAAAGCTGCCTCATCTCTGCTTTCTTACAGAGCTGAAAAAGGCAAGAGGGAGAGATTTGATAGTTTGTTGTTTGCTTTTTATCTAAACCTGCTCCCAAAAGAAAAAGCACTTTAACTGCTTCCCCACCACACTGAGGGTCTGACAGTGGAGTATTATCTTTGTAAATATTGTCTAGAAGAAAGATGTAGTATTAGTAGCTGTTTGCTTGCTCTATTAAGTAATACATTAGTAACTAGTGATTGATTTATGTAACTATGAAAGAGTTTTTAAAAGATAAAAATCAATGTTTAATTATGCTCAGACAAGTTATTGTTGATCTTTGTATTAAGAGTTTGCTTAAGCATGATTTTAAGTGGACCTAAACCCATCTTACAGATGAACTGTGCCAATAATGTTAAAACAAAACTCCCTCATTTGCCTGCCCTCATCCCCTAAGAGCTGAAAGATTTTTTGCCTTTGGAGTTCATTCTTTACAATAGTTAGAACTGTTACTGTTCGTATAGAATTTAGAACATTCCAGCCCATACTCAACTGCTGGGAAAAATCTGTTATTTGTGAAATGTGTGTATATTTAAAGTATTGCTGGGAGTTTCAGGAGCAGAAACCATAATCTCTTATACCTAAGAGAAAAGGCTTCTTTTTCTAGGTGTTGGTAGCACTCATTGAAGTGGGGCTGAGTCATTAGCCCAGTACTGTGCAGACTACTGAATTATCTGTAGTGTTGATAATGGTAACATCAGGTTGGGGGTCAGTGGTCCTATTGCTGTTTCAAGAGCTTGATGTTTTTGTCCATCTACTCTGGAGTAGTAGGGTTCTTTCTTCCCTGGCATGAGTAATGTATAATGCTTGGTTTCATCAGTGATTATTCTCAGAAATGTTACATGGGTTCATTGTTTGGCATTATCTTGTGTTGATTCTAGTAGCTTAGTGGATTCAAACGGGATGATGGAATTAAATATGAATTGTTTCTGATGCTAACAGATAGTTATACTTCTGTGCTGTTGGGCACTGGTTGGGATGGCAGGTGGGAAAACTAATGATGTGGCTATCTGAAAATTCCCATCACATTTTTAAAACCAAACTGATGGCACCTTCAAATGAAATCTGGCACGTCTTCCTACTCCATCCAGAAACACTTAAACTCTGGGCTCCAGTGTTGTCCTTCCTTCCACTGCAGCCAGATTTCTTGGGGGCACCTTTTCAGAATTAGTGAGCTGCTGTAGAATCTTTATAGATGAAACGGAGTTGCTTGTCAACATGTGCTTTTTAGATTACTAGCATGTCAGAACTCACAAACAAATTTTAGATTCCGACGTTACCGGTAAAACAAGAAGATCAAGTAGTTACTAAATCAGAAATACCTCATGGTTTAAAAAGTGAAAACTGGATAATATTGCTTGCTATAATTAACTCATACTTGTCTTTGGTAAGTAGATAAAGTAAAATGGAAAATAGGAAGTCAGGGTCAGTTCCAAAATCTCATTTTAACCAACAGTAGCAAAAAAAGAATTGAGTCTGGCTTTTTTCCTTTAACATCAGCATAATAATGGGGAATTGTGAGAATTTGAAGAGAGATTCATTAGTTTGTTCTAGGTGAGTCAGTATCCATTTATACAAGTGCCAGGGATTCTTAACATGTCTCAAGCTTATATTCTAAAATGAAGCTGTTGGGGGTTTTTGTTTGTTTTCGGCGTGTGTGGGGGCATGCAGAAAACATGGCTGACTTCTGAGCTTGTGAATATGTGTTGTATGTTAATCACAGTAACAGTTACCTGTTGCTGCCAATGGTATTGGACGTGATTCTGTTGTGCTTTCTGGGTGTATTTCATTTTAGGAACTTTCAGACATACTTCAGTTGTTCATGTTATTTCCTAGTAGTTGGGTATGAGTGCATACGTATGTTATTGGTCTTTAACAGCTTTTGCCGTACTTACAGTGCAGAATACTGATTTTCTTCAAACCCAAAGTTATTTCTCCAGAAGTGTTTTGTGAGGGATTGCGTGTTTTTCATATGAAACTATGTTGAACTCCAATAAAGTTCTAGGTTCACTGGGAAAAATGGATTCCAATGTAATTATTTACTTTTGAATGAGGCTATGGAAATGCTTGAAATGAGTATTTGATGTGGGATCCTGAGTTTAAAAACTGTCTTGAAAGAAAGGTAAAATATGGTCCATTCATTGCATTTGGAGACGGAAGAGAGTCAGTTCACTAACTTTTCTGAATCCTGTGGTTAAGGTTACCTGACTGCCGCTTAATTATTTTTGAATTCATTAACTTTGCGAAATGAGGGCATTTGGGCAAGCAGTTGAGAATTTGGCTTCTTAAGGTAAAAAGTTTGGGATGGGAGAAGTTCCCAACTGGCCCTTTAGAAATGAATGAGATATTGTGTTTAAAGGAGGCTTTTAGATTGTCTTTAAACTTTGAGTAGTAATAGTTGGAACAAGTCTTTTCTGTTTCCATGCCTTGTAAATCTGAAGTTTGTGAAGCAGCTTTCCATCCCCATGGCTTCAGGCCAGTAGCTAAAGTAGGAAATGTAAAATAGAGGCCATCGGTATGGAAGACGTAGCATTTGCCAACCTTTGCCCTTCCCCCACCACCTGCCTATCTAGGTGTGAGCAATGTGTAGTATGCTCTGTGTTGATAGCATAGGGCCTGGGTACTGTGCAGGGGGATAAAGATGGGGGAGTGGTGATGGTGGGTGTAGCCTTGGCTTTATTAGGTGGGAAGAAGCTTAGAGTGGAATATCTGTTAGATATTAATGGTATTTTGGGTAGTGTTGTAGGAAATGACTAATAGTTTGCTAAATGATTTTAGCAGCAGTAGATATTATTTAAAATGATATTTATTCTGTATATTCAAGAAAGATTCTAAATATTTTTCAGACTGGGAGAGAAGTGACTCAAGTATATGTCTAGGTATACAGATTGTAATATCATCAAGCTAGACCACCCATTGTCAAAGTTTGTATTGTGTCTTTATCTGTCATTTATGGCTGTAAGGTTTAGTTAAGAAAGAAACGGCAAGGGATATTGGCAACTTAAGTTTTAAATTTCTTTTTGGTAGGTACTCGTTTTTAATTTGTTGCCTTATATTTTTAGATCCACTCAGTTATCTCCCTGCCAACTTTACCTTTCTGTACTGTTCTTGAGAATTTTTCTGAAATGTATAGTAAATATTTTTATTTACATCTCCCTTCTGCCCTCCTCATTAGATTGGGTAGAGGTGCGTGCATCTCTACCAGTCTCAGGTTAATTCCTCTCTGAGCCTTTGAAGTTAACTTTGTTTCTGTGGATTTAAGGAACCGAAGAACTCAGTTCATTAGCATTCCTGAGACACACCTAGATAAGCTTCAACAAAAGGTGTTAAAGCAGTCAGCATAATTGAGGACTTTAATTCGCTTGTCTTTGTTGTTGACGTTGCTGAGAACAAGTTTAATAGATCCCTGGGTATTATGACATTTTCCTGTATTTTAAGAACAAAAACACATCCGCCAACCCTTGGTCCAATATTCTTTGTATTTTTCTCAGCACAGCCTAGGAAAGATAGAGGGCAGGAACCTTGGAGGAGATATCCTTGGCTATTTGGAGTTTACCAAAAAAAAGTTGTTAGTTGAAGGCTATTCCTACACTAGAATACACTAGAAGTGTACTCATTGCCCCTTAGTAAAAGTCCAGATTTTAACCTTGCTACCAGATACGAATGCCTAGATTTATAAAGTTTTGTAGGCAGAATACGGGTTGGGCAGAAGACTGATCTAGATTTCAAGATAAGTGGATTAGGGAATCTCATTGGCTGAGACCCCTTGCTTTACCCAGCTCCTATAAGGTAGCCCCTTTATTTCTTTGTAGTCAGCTATCTGAGCTCTTGCTTGGCAGCAGAAGGGGAAGTGGGAGGAAGGGAACTAATTTTGAGAGTTTGGTAGACACTATGTTTTTGTATTCATTAAATCTCATTGGGAGATTGGGATTGACATATATACACTAATATGTATAAAATGGATAACTAATAAGAACTGCTGTATAAAAAAATAAATAAAATTCTAAAAATAAAAAAAGAATAAATCTGAATTTAATGGGAATAGTACAGATTTGTGGGAAAACCTTCTCATCTCCCCCCCCTTTTTTTAAAATATCTTTTAAAAAAATATTTTATTTATTTATTTTTGGCTGCGTTGGGTCTTCATTGCTGCACACGGGCTTCTCTAGTTGCGGCCAGCGGGGGCTACTGTTTGTTGTGGTGTGTGGGCTTCTCATTGCAGTGGCTTCTCTTGTTGCGGAGCATGGGCTCTAGGCGTGCGGGCTTCAGTAGTTGTGGCACATGGGCTCAGTAGTTGTGGTCACGGGCTCTAGAGCTCAGGCTCAGTAGTTGTGGCACGCGGGCTCAGTAGTTGTGGCACACGGGCTTAGTTGCTCCACGGCATGTGGGAACTTCCTGGACCTGGGCTTGAACCCGTGTCCCCTGCATTGGCAGGAGGATTCTTAACCACTGTGCCACCAGGGAAGTCCCTCTCATCTCCCCTTTTTGGTAGCATACTGCCTTAGTCCAGATTCCAGAAACCCCAGTCAGGTGGTAATTGGTAAGCTTCTAATAAGATGTCACAGCCGGGACGTGCCTGGTAGTCCAGTGGTTAAGACTCTGTGCTTCCACTGCAGGGGGTGTGAGTTCGATCCCTGGTTGGGGAACTAAGATCCCATATGCCCTTCAGCGCAGCCAAAAAAAAAAAAAAGATGTCACAGGCTGTCCTTAATTATATGCTGTTAGAGGTAGCCTTAGACCCCTTATATCTTCAAGAGATGCTATGGTATTAAGGCTGGAACCAGATTGCTATTGAAGTAGGAGAATAAGTGATGAAGAGGGAGGCTCTGGGGAGATACAATGCTCTTGAGCAGCTGTGGTAAAATAGAAAGTTGGAGTAGAAATCAGAGCAATCTGGATTAAGTCCCTGTTCTTACTATGAAACTTGCCCTGGCCGCTATACCTTGTTTTCTTTTTCTTTTTTTTAAAAATCTTTATTGGAGTATAATTGCTTTACAGTATTGTGTTAGTTTCTGCTGTACAACCCTCTAGATCGTCACAAAGCATCAAGCTGATCTCCCTGTGCTATGCAGCAGCTCCCCACTAGCCATCCATTTTACATCTGGTAGTGTATATATGTCAATGCAACTCTCTCACTTCATCCCAGCTTCCCTGCCCCCCCGCCCCCGGCCGTGTCCTCAAGTCCATTCTCTGCTTCTTTATTCCTGCCCTGCCACTAGGTTCATCAGTACCGTTTTTTAAGATTGTATATGTGTGCGCTAGCGTACGTATACCTTGTTTTCTCATCTGTAAACAAGGATGATATTTCTATGCTTCACAAGCTATTGAGATTTAAATGAGTATATGAAGGTGTCTCTCTACCCACATTTTAAAATTTAAACTTTGATTAGACAGCTTCTGCTCTGAGATGGATCTTTATCTTGAATGTTAGATTTGAAGTAGTGAGTTGGTGGCTCTTTCCTTCCCTCACTGATATTCTCTGTTAACATTTTAAATCTTCCTGACATTTACACAGTGAACAGTAACACATAACTAGAGTTGGTAGATAGAGTCTTTACCTAACTGAACTGCATAGCCTATGTGGCTCTCTTCTGACTATTAAGCAATCACCGTAAAATAAAAGATGGTGTATCTATATCTAGGTTTGGGCTAAGTAGGAGCCAAATGTTTACCTGGTTCTTACTTTTCTAAGAATAAGTCTAAGGCAAGGTGGTTACTGCTGAAAGAACTTCTTCCAGCAATAAAGGTGGGCTTAGAAATGAAGGAAGTGTATTGATGTGGGTAATTTCTCAACCTTTTAATAGAATTATGGGTTTTCTATTAAAGTCACCCAGAGCTTATATGTCATTTATACCTCAATTAAAAAAGAAAGATAACCAAGGGTTTATCTTTTAGATACATTTAATCAGTGAAATGCCTAGTTCATTATTTGTGGTTTGTTTTTTTTTTTAAACCACAGAACTCAGTATGTCTTCCGCCATCATGGTTCTTCAAAGGGTACTCTTTTACTACCTGCCACCCCAATATATATATATATAATATATATTATATATATTATATATATAATATATATATATTTTTTTGGCTGCATCACGTCTTCATTGCTGCGCGCAGACTTTCTCTAGTTGCGGCGAGTGGGGGCGACTCTTCATTGCAGTGCGTGGGCTTCTCATCGCGGTGGCTTCTCTTGTCGCGGAGCACAGGCTCTAGGCGCGTGAGCTTCAGTAGTTGTGGCACACGGGCTCAGTAGTTGTGGCTTGTGGGCTCTAGAGCACAGGTTCAGTAGTTGTGGCACACGGGCTTAGTTGCTCTGTGGCATGTGGGGGGATCTTCCCGGACCAGGGCTCGAACCCGTGTCCCCTGCATCGGCAGGCAGATTCTTAACCACTGTGCCACCAGGGAAGTCCCCACCTCAATATTTTTAAACTGAGAAGACTCAAAGCACCTGAGAGTTACTTTTTCATTTATTCAGATGGTTGCTCAAAGTGACCAGCTCAACTTGCTGTGAAATAATAATTCTTGGGAATAAGTGCCTTAGATAATAAAACTTAGGTATGAGAACTTAAGTAGCAAACTCCATGTTAACAATTGTGCATGAGTATAGGCATTTGGGGGATTCCATGGAAAAAAATTTTAGTAATGGCTCATAAGTCTAGGTAATGCTGATTATTGAATTGCCTTGAATTTTTAATTTGGAAGTACTATTTAAGATAAACTGAAGTTAGTTAGGGATATGTTTACTATTGTACATTAAACTAAACCAAATGGATCTTAGTAGAGATCTTATACCATGGATCAAAAGGATTATCCGAGTAGCATCACAACAGGAACAGACTTCAAAATTAATATTCAATTAAAGGTAGTCCAGAGAAAATAATTTTGTAGGATCAAAATTACAGCACAGGGTCTAATTTTAAAGAGTCTCAGAGATAAAGTCTTGAAAAGATAAACATCTCAGGAACAAATGGTTCTTAAAGTACTTAGGAAAAAAAGTGAGAAAGTGAATATTAATACTGCATGTCTCTATTGCCCTCCGTATGTTAGAGTGTCAGAAATAGGATTGGGTTTAAAAGTCTTCAGAGCTTGGACCTCTTTCTCTTACATCATTTTTCTCTGATTAAGAATGTGAATAGCCTTGGGTGGGGAGGGGATCCATGTGTCTCCACCCACCCACCGCCAAATCAGGCAACCATAATGTAGTGGAAAGGATATTTCAATTTGAGCTCTTGCACTTCTGCTCAATGGCGATGTCTTTGAACAAGTTAATCTCTGAGTCTTAGTCCTTTGCATCTAAACTAGGTCTAATACTGAGGATTAAATAGCATGTGAGGATCACTTTATTTATTTAAATTTATTTATTTATTCATTTATTTTTTGCTGCGTTGGGTCTTTGTTGCTGCGCACGGGCTTTCTCTAATTGCAGTGAGTGGGGGCTACTCTTTGTTGCGGTGCGTGGGCTTCTCATGGCGGTGGCTTCTTTTGTTGTGGAGCACGGGATGTTAGGCTTATGGGCTTCAGTAGCTGTGGCTCACGGGCTTTAAAGTGCAGGTCAGTAGCTGTGGCACACGGGCTTAGTTGCTCTGTGGCATGTGGGATCTTCCCGGACCAGGGCTCAAACCCGTGTCCCCTGCCTTGGCTGGCAGATTTTTAACCACTGCGCCACCAGGGAAGTCCTGAGGATTACTTTAGTAAAGGTAAAAACTTAGAAAAAAATTTTGAGTTCCTTGCCAGTCCTTAAATTAAAAAAAAAAAAAAAAATCACCCAATCACCTTTTCAGAGATTGCTTCGTTCGTCTTCTGTACAAAGGGAACTTCAATTTCTTTAAATTTGGGTATTGTGAGATTTTACTCCAGGGGAGAAGGGTCACTAGGGAGCTTTGAATATGATACTGTTGCTGTGAATCTGAGATGGGCGGGCTCAGGAGGGTGCTGACTCGCCTTTACTTTGTGACTGTGTACAAACCACTTCATTTCTCATACCGCTTTGCCCTTGGGTTGGTGCAGTATTTAAGAGATCTTCTTAGGAAGGTAAAACATTCATGTTTAATTGCAAATGGAAACTTTAAGTTGCCATGTTCATTTATTTAAACATTCACAGAGTAAATACCTTTAGTGACTAGATACAGATGAACAAGACAAACCCATAGGGCTCTCAGAAGGAACACTTTGAGGTTAGTAAGTTGCAGGCCTGTATTTTTAGTTCCTCTGTTGAGATTCCATGTGTTTTCATCAGTGCAAAGGCTCCTGTCGTACCAGGGTAAGTGGGAACGGAAGGTACTTTCTGGCAGCTAATGCTTCACTATCAGTGAAAAAGAGTGATGTCTCCATTTATTTCCAATCCTAGGAGATTTTTTTTTCCCTCCTTGGAAAGAATTGGAAAAGCTAGGACCTTAGATTTCCAAAGATGTCCAAACTCATAACTGTTCTAGAAAAAAAAAATTTAGGATACCTATAAGCTCATTAAAACTTTTTCACCTGGAATAGAAGAATAAAAGTTTAGTTTTAAGTTCTGTGTATTTTCCATTATCTTTTTGTATCAGATACCTGTTTTGCATGAATTTTAGGAAATTAGTTTTCAGGTTTCCCCGAACAGGTACATTTGTCAGGGTGACTAGAAACGTTCACATTCTGTGCAAGAGATTCATATGACAGTAGCTAATCAAGTATTTGCTTGAAATAGTTTAAATCCTTGAATGCATTGCCTAAAATAAAAGCTGTGAAATCACCATCTTATTAAATTTGAAGAATTGAAATCTTAGAGGTTAGACTCAGGACTTAAAGTCCTGGGAAACTAATTGTATGAAACATTTCAAATATATTACTATTGTTACTCCTTCCTAATCCATGAGGTGTCTTGATACGGGCAATACATGAAAGCTGTTAAACTCCTCAGAGGAAGGTTCAGAGTACATAGTAGTGTTATGTATAGTGTGATTTGAACACTAGAAAACTGATTGAGACTAAACGTTAGCTTTACTCTGCCTTATTCTTATAATCAGTGTGTTTTCGCAGGAGTAGATGCAATGACAGTAGTTCTTGCTATTTAACATCGAAATTTTCACAGTTCTAGTTAACCAGGAAAGAACAAAAATGGGGAGGAGGAATACAAATTGGCTAGTCTTTGCAACTGCTGGCTTGTTACACTTGACTTCCAAACTGAAAGCTCTCCAAGGCCACACAGCCCAGCTCTGAAAAGTCTCCCAGTTAGCTCCCTTGGCATACAGAAGTCCACGACAGACAGACGGGGTGGGCTCAGTGGAGATTCAGCTGATGGTGGTTTGACCATAATTAATTACTCTTTCCACTTAAAAATCAAATCACCTTCTTCCTCCCTTGAGTGCAGTGTAATATAAAAATCACACTTCCACAGAAGTTTATAATCTTTTTACAGATGTTAGCACCCTCCTAATCTCAGAATGTTGGGAAAGTGGTCTATAAGCAGAAATGTGCTTGTTTTCTCTTTGGGGAAACAGATTTTAGTGGGCAAACAAGAAGCTAAAAATTTTCCCTCAGTAGTCCTGAAAATGTTATAGAACTTATTTAGGACTGGAGCTAACTTCTAGAATTTAGATGTCAGGTAGTGTTTGTGTTAAGCTCAAATTTTTAGGGGAAGAGTTCAAAGTTATAGTACAATATGATGAAATATGTCTATAAGTGACTGAAAACAGTGAAAGTGTTTGCATAAATAAGACTAGCGGACTATCAAACAGAATTCATCCTGATTGCACATGTGTAAATATGCATGCCAGTAGGTGCTGTTGTACAAAAGTGAAGATAATTTTGCTCAGTACATTTACTGAAAACTTGATATATTTTTTTAAAGGCCTTCTGCAGCAACCCTGTTTCCCAGAAATGAAGTTCAGTGTGCGTTCTTCTCCCAGAAGTCTATGATCATGTTTTGTTCTGTTAAAATATTCCTTTTTACCCTGGAATGCCTCCTTAGTGTTTAGAACTTGGTACAGTTTAGATAAGTATATCATCTCCATTTTCCTATCTATTTTTAGGAAGGCATTAAGTATTGTAAACTCCTTGAGAGTTAGAAACATCTCAGAGCTTGTTTCAATATTGAAGGCATAGTCTTAGATACTCAGTTTCCTTTCCAGTGAAATCTGTCTGCAATCAACACTTAACCCCAAGCCAGAAGTAGCCACTTTTCTCTGGCTTTCACTGAGCCTTTGTTGTCCTCTTCCAATTTTTCATTCTAGGCTTTAGAAATTTATGTGGTTGGCTTATTACTTACTAGGAAGTGGGCAAGAGCACTATCTCATCTTATATGGTCAATACAGATGCTTTTAACAAATGTTTAGTTGTGAAATGGGATCCTCCCTCTCTCCTAGCTCACCAACTGGTTGAAAATCAAGTTAGGAACATTGAGAGCTTTACACTGAGTTTTCAGTTCTTAAGCTAATTTGCATAAGAATTACCTGGGAGTGCTTGGTAAAAATACATATTCCTAGTCCTATGCCTTGAAGTTGATTCTGTTGTGGAGCTATTGAGAAATCTACATTTTAAATATATCTTTAACAATTCAAAATGATTCTAATACAGGTGACCCATAAGTCACCTTTGGAGAAACTGATCTATGTGAACTATTTTATTTGGCTAAGATCTGTTTTGTTTCATTTGATTAAGGTACTCCATTGGTCTAGTTACTAAATTTACAGAATTTTTAAAAAGGCATCAGAACAGTGTTTTCCATATGTTTATAAATGCTTATTACTTATCTCACTCTAATTTAAATAAATATCTTCTACCTTTCAACGAGCATTTAGATAAATAGCAGAGATAGTTAACTGCCTTTGCAGCTGTTTAACTATGTGTCTCATCAGAATCCTAATCCTTTCTCCTACTTCCATGTTTAACTAGCCATTATTTGATCCTGATGTCATCTTTTAAGATTGGTTGACTAAGCGGAGCATGAAGAGTGAGAGGCAGTTTTCATGCTAGTGTTCGTAGGATGTTGAAGGCAGGGCTTGAGGACGTGAAGTGGAGCGTAGTTTAGTGGAATGCTGTGGATCTAACCTGTGGAGGGCACTATCTTTAGGTTAAACTAGGGGTCTTTAGTTACTGATGGCACTGATTGAAATGGGAGGATTTGAATAGAGCAGTGGTTCTTAAAGTGTGGTTTCTTGATCAGCAGCATCAGCATTGCCTGAGAACTTGTTGGGGGAAATGCAAATTCTTGGCCCTCATGCAAACCTACTGGCTCAAGCTCTGGGAGTGGGGGCTCACGGTCTAGGTTTTACCAAGTCAGCCAGGTGATTGATACACACTGAGGTTTCAGGACCAGTGGAATAGAGTAAGATTTGAAGTTCACCTTCTCCTATTGCACCTCTCACATTTTTAGGAGGAATGAAAGACAGTTGAAGTCCATGTGCTCACCAGTGAAACATAGGCTTTGGAGTGAGATAAACTTGGATTCAACTCTCGGTAGTTGGGTGGCCTTGAGCAGATTATGACTCTGATTCATATGAAGCCTATAACTAGTTTTGTAGTAATTCAACCTCTTAAACAGTGTTCCTTGTTTTTTTCACAAGGCCCATGTCTGGGCCTCAATACTTGTTTGATACTTATACTTCCTTATAGTTAGGAATTTGGAGTAATTCAAAATGGGAGCAAAAAATAGGAGCCAGTTACATGATTAGCACCAGGAAAGCTTCTAAAGAGCATATATGTATTCAGGCTTACACTTTCTGTAGCTAGTTACCCAGAGAATGACCTGTGCATTTCAAGCACAGTCAGTAGTGATATTCTGGACAAAAAGGGCCCGTTGGCTGAATTAGTAATAGGATGCATGAAGCAACGCATCAACACACTTGATACCTTTATGGCCAGACAAGGTGTGGACTTGGGGCCGTTTGAGGCCCACGCCCATTGGAAATGGGCAGTTTAGGCTGAGCTGGTGGGTTCCTATGCAGCACTGGCAGGAGGTTTGTAGTCACTTTCACTACTTCCCAGGCATTAAGGGCCCACTTAATAGAAGCAAAGGAAGGCAAGCCTGCAGGAATGAGCCTGTCCTAATTGAGCTGGCCTGAGAAGGTACATTTTCAGGTTAGACAAGTCCTTTTTCTCTTTTAAGTTCTGCCTCCTAGGAAAGGAGAAGCATTTTCAGTACGGAAATGTCCTTGTGAAAACATTACTCACTACAGAAGAGTATGTAAAATGCAAATAACCCTCTTAAGGATCTTGTACTGGTTAATTACTTTCAGAGGCAAAAGTAAAAAATTCCAACTTTGTCTTGCGTTTAGAGAACAAAGATGAGTTAGTAAAATGGGACTTCCTTGCCATACTCCTGAAGCTTAAAATAATTGCTCTATCTGGTTTAACTTATACCTTAGTGGACTAATGCCTTAGTTGAAATGTTCTCTGGGCAGCACTCATTGAGTCTCTGATTCCCCTGGAACTCTGCAGAAGCGGCCTGCTTTTGAGATGGCAAACTTCGGCTGACCTTAAGGAACTACACAACATAGTGTCTTGCCGTGTAGGGAAAAGGCCCCTGACTGGGCTCCAGCAGAGGAGTCACTGGTGGAGTGGAGAGTGCTAGGCAAGGCATCAGGACACAGGAAGTCTCAGTCCTGGTTTTGTCAGCACTGTCCAGTGGAATTTTCTGTCATGATGGAAATTGTTCTTGATCTGTGCTATTCCACATGGTAGCTGCTGGCCATGTTGAGCCTTTGAAATGTGGCTAGTGTGGCTAAAGAACTTAATTTTCAAGTTTTATTTTTTCTTTAATTTAAAGTAGCTACATGTGGCTAGTGGCTTCATATTGCACAGCACAGCTCTAGGTAAAATTTAGATAAGAGCAAAGAGATTTGGGTTTAGATTTTACTTGGAATATGGGAGGTTGGGGCTCTTGAAACTTCAAAATCCAAAACAGGTATGAATTTATGTTATGAGTTTGAATAAAGAACTTCCTTCTGTAAGTCTACATTGCCTTATCCTGGGTGACATGCTAAGAGGATTCATGACTGGTAAGTAAAGTTGAGTTTACCACAGCAGTTGGAAAGCTCAGACAGTTTTCCATTTTACTTGACCCCTTTAGTGCTACACAAAGGTGAACATTTAAGGTACCTGTGGATTGAATAAATTTTCATTTTATCTCAGCAACCCTATGAGATAGGTCATTTCTGTTTTGTAGTTGACAAAAACAGATTAACTTATGTTTACATATAATACCTTATGGATCACTGTCCTTTAAAATGGTTGGTTTTAGCTCACAACTTAATTTGAAATTGCAAGTTTTTAGTATGTTGCTATGACAAGAAGTTAATTCATATTTGTTCCACTGTAGTCAGTAATAAATTAATGTCTCACTGTAAGTGGTAGAGAATCTAAGATTGTCCAGGCAAGCAAATAGCACCCAAGATTTTAACTCACCCAAGGTGCTGCTTATAGTAAAAGCAGATCAGAACTCAACTTCTCCACCCCATTTGGGGTCTTCCTGTCATTTGTACGCTCACAGTGAACATAGTGAGTGAGTGTTGACTTACTTATAAGTAATCTAGTCCACCATTAGCCAGACAATCTTAGTCTGGTGGAACAAAGTGAGATTTTATAGCCTTGACCACTGGCGTATAGTGAACGTATGAGGTCTTAGAAAATAACTTGAGTAAATTGCTTAAAGACCAGGGACAGATCCAGTTTCCTTCAGCTTTAGCTTCAAATTATGATCTGTTATTTTTGAGGGTGGGAAGACAAAATGGAATTGGGATAAAATAAGTAGCTGAATTTTGAACATTTATTATCTCCACTTTTGAAGAAACTGAGGCTCAAGGCTATAGTTAGTAGTAAGCCACACAGCTGGGAGGCTAATCGAAGCCTGTCTGATGCCACAGCTTGAGTTCTTAAATGTGACACAAAACAAGGTAAAGGGGAGCCTGGGTGACTCAGTTGCCTCCTGGGAATCCTGGGTTGTAGTGGAGTGACCTGTGTGGTATCAGACCAAGGACTTGCATTTCTTAGAGCACTTGCCTTCATTTAGTGGATCCTTATCAGACTAATATCATTGACTAGAAGGCTCTGTTACAGTTTAATGTGTAATCCTTTCCTTATTAAGGAAGGCTTGCCGGCTTGTGCAGCAGAGACCCCTGGATAATTTATTTTTAAGCAGTTCACCTTGTGCTTGGAGCCAGTTACTCCAAAAATCAGTAAAACTTCTGTTTATCTGAGTACTCAAGAAAAAGGATCTTTTTGTTAACCAGGGATTTACTAGACCCCGCCCCGCCAACCCCCTTATTTTAGAAGGATCTCTGAAGTCTGCTTATATACTAAGGAGTTTCATTGGAGGTGGTTAGGAGTGTGAACAAGTGTGATGTTGTTACCACTTCAAGGGGGATAAATAACAAATTTAACTAGCTTGCTGCTTAAGAAGCAGAATTAGCAGTGGGCTCAGCCTTGGCCTCCCCTTCAGAGTTCTCATTCATGTGACTGACTCTGTCTAGTTTTGTAGAGCAAGTAGATTTTAACCACTTTTAAATCAAGTATGGCCATTCACGGGCTGTTTGAAAGGAGGAGAGAAGAGGGAACCAGGCTGAGCATGGATATCATTTAGGGGAAAGCCTTAGGTAAAGCAAGGAGGATATTCATTTACACACCGAGCTTCAGAATGGCACCGCTCTCTCTACGGGGGCATTGGGGATAGTTTCTAGTCACTGTTAAGTAATTGCAGAGTTCTGAAAACTGTGCCTTCTTTTGTATGGCCCATGGTGTTTATATTTTTTTACTGGTTGGGGAAAAAATTATTAAATACACCTGAAACTAATATAATGTTATGTCAGTTATACTTCAATTTAAAAAAAGAATATTATTTCATGACACAGGAAGATTATATGAAATGCAAATTCCAGTGTCCATAAATAAAATTTTATTGGAATGCAGCCATGCTCATTCATTTACATATAATCTGTGGCTGCTTTTGTGCTACAGTGGCAGAGCTGAGTATCTGCAACAGAGATTGAATGGGCCACAAAGCCTAAAACTATTTATTACCTGTCCCCTTAGAGAAAAATTTTGCTGACCCCTGGCTTGGTGAGTAGTGCCAGATGCTTACCTTGCTGATTCACACTTGTATGTATCACAGGAAGCTCACGGGACTCTTTTCATAAAACTTGGTAGCCTCTGGCTTCCAGAGGAATCTGTATAAGCCAAGTGTCAAAAGTTTACTGTGAGCTTGCAGCTTCATTAAGTCTTATTCTATCTTTTTTCTAGTCATTCATCTTCTCAACTGAGTCCCAGTGGCAGGACTCAAGTTACCTCTGTCTCTAAGCACGTCTGTGCCCGATGTCCAAACAACAAAGGAAATTTCTATTCTAAAGCACCTGACTACCCTACTCCTTATCTAAGTTGGGGTAGCTGTGTCACCCCTAATGTAGCTCTTCCTTCTTCCTTTCAAATAGGGGCTGGGAAAGTAGCAGGTGAAAACCTCTTTCTTCCTCAGTTGTAGAGCCTCAGTATACTCAGCTGTAAATTTAAAAAAATCCCCAGGGACTGACTCAGCAAGCACCTTGTGCCTGCCTTTTAAAGGAACAGAGAGACCCAGTTGAAGTAGAAACTGAAAATAAAATCGGTAGCATGTCCATTATTGTAGGTGGCTGGTACTTGGTATTAATCACTGCTCAAAGGACCAAGACATGACAGAGCAGGGTTTTTCAAAATATGATTATAGATTATAGTCACCTGGAGAGCTTGTGTTAAAATACACATATCTGAGGATGATCTTATTCCCAGGTCTCACACATAGGAAAGTTTGAGAACCACTGCTCTTAAAAGAGATTTTTTAAGCATTTAGATTTTTTTCTTTTTATCCTAATTTGTTTGAACTAAAACAATTTTTAAAGATCATAGAATTCTTGGGACTGTAAGTGTAAGAGATCAGTAGAGGTCATTTTACAGACTAGAAAACTTGAGACCAAAGTAGAGAAATAAATTACCTAGGACCCCGTCATGACATTGCATGTTTTTTTTATTTTTAATGTAATCAGTTGGTCCCTGGGAATAAGAGCCAGAGGAAGAGAGGAAGATGAACTTGAATTTAAGGAGCATAATGGGAGGAGTAGGATGGGAGAGAAGGTTATAAAACAAGTTAAAATAGGGTGCATAGACAGGAAGGGACTGAAAAGACAGATTAAGGTAATTGTAGTGTTGTAAAAGCATAAAAGGAGTCCAATTTAAATGAGGAAGTGGACTGGAAGAGAAAACATCCTATGACCATTTAACCCTTTTTTGTATGAGATTGAGGCCTAAAGCACACCAGTTGGCTGCTTCATGGTGTGTCTTTTCCAAGGCAAGGACATGGAACAACATCTGGCCACTAATCTTACAGAATTGCTGATGTTTAAGAACCAAGATAGGTCCACTAGGTGTTTTTAAGTCAGTTTGTGGCATTTCTTCTAAGCATATAGACACTTGGGAAGATGTTGTGATTGGTTTTAGAATTTGAGATTGTGTTGCAGAGCTGATAAAAACAAAATGGAAAATGCTAGACTGCTATCTTTGAGCAATTCTTAGTCTTTTAATGCATTATACTACTAAGTTTCTGATGATGAAATTTTACCAAGTATTGAACATTGAGGAGAAAAACTTAAGTACTTTGCAAAATATTTGGCAACCTTCATCTGATTGTTTGGCCCTTTCTTTGACTTGGCATCTATCACTTCTTATGAAGGTACCTTCCAGCTGCAGTATTGAAGTCTGATTCTGGAACTTCATGGGGCCAAGTCCAGGGAAACTTGGGAGACCCTTATGGAGACCCTTTTTTCCCCCTCCCTTTCAAGAGTTACTCATTTAACAGCTGCTGGGTTGGGGTGATTATGATGCTTATTATGGGACTTCATGAGACCAGAGACTTGGTACTGTTTTGCCACACCTAGAACAATGCCTGACACAGAGTTGGTACTCAGTAAATATTTGAATGAATGAATATTGTGAACCCCAGCTTCTTTAAGGAGAGAAGAAGAAATACTTACATCTGCATTTTCTCCCTGGAGTTTTTTGTGTTATTAGCTTGAGAGTACTAGGTCCCTAATGAGGAAACCCCATTAGTTTCAATAATGAACAAGTCAGTTCATGACAAAAGGTCTCGTTTATATACAATACACATTTGGGGAGAAAAAATGATAATTTGGACTTTAAAAATTGGAAATATTACTAGTGTCTTTCTTTAGAGCTGAATCCTCCCAACATTTTTCTTTTAAATTCCGGAGCTCTTTGAACTTTTAGCCATAACAGCCTCTGTCTTGCATACTTTGAAAGGCTATTAACTATGCACTGGAATTTTGGAAATGTTGTCTGAGAATCACTGTAAAACAGTGATAAGGACTCTTCCATGGGCTGCAAATTGAAATCAGCCACCCATTAAGATGGATCACAGACTGGATTTCCTGGATTGAAACTAGATCAACATTGATAAAGTCTGAATTTAGGCAGCTGTGTGGGGAGAGAAGGAAGGGTAGAGTTCTCTCACCCCGTCAACCCATCCCCCTTTCAGTGACAGGCTCTCAGTCTTCGTGACTGCTTTTAGTTTGGCATTAAGTTCCTGAGGAGATTCTTGCACACCCCTGATACTGACCACACTCCGGATGCCAGTCTTTATCATTGAGACCAGCTTGTTGTCTGTCCTAGACAAAAACAGTCTCAAAGTGTTAGAACATACTGGATGTAGAGTGTTAAGCAGAAATGGGGATTTTGTTAAAACTCCAGCTTCTGGGGATGTGGTATCCATGGGTTTAAAGGTCAGGGAGGAAGGAGAAGATACAAGGATTTATCCCAATAGAAGTGATTTAATAAATGAGCAGGTGATGAATATCTTCTTTAGAAAATTAATTTCTTTTTTTTTTTTTTAATATTTAGGCTGTGCTGGGTCTTAGTTGTGGCACGCAGGATCTTTAGTTGTGGCATGCAGGCTTCTTAGTTGTGGCATGCATGTGGGATCGAGGTCCCTGACCAGGGATCGAACCTGGGCCCCCTTCATTGGAAGCACAGATTCTTACCCACTGGGTCACCAGGGAAGTCCCTAGAAAATTAATCTTTTCACCCACTGTTTTCACCCAGATCGTTCCACTGTCCACTTTCCTAAGGCACTGGCTATATATCTGTGTGTCAGAGATGAGCAGAGATTATCTTTGACAATGTTGTTTGAGGGCCTCTTTGGGGAAGGCATCTTTTGGTTGAATAACTATTCCCCACCCCCATCCTCCACACACTTGACTATCTTTGAAGGAAGAGCACATGATATTTTACAGCTACTGCTTTAAGTCTCAAAACCTGTTGTCAGAAGTCAGTGTAAAGAGGTCTGCCTCAAAGCTTGGCAAAGAACCCTTCTTTATACCAGAAAAGTCTCTGCTTTTGTTTATAAGGAAGCAAAGGACTCTCCTGCTCTGATCTGATTACCCTAATCATTTAGAAGAAGGTTGGAGTGGTAAAATCCTTAAAGATCATGGAGTAGTTGATAAAATGGTCAGAAATCTTTGCCAGTTCCTTTGCCTTTTCTCTCTTAACAAAACGTAAATGTTTGTGCTTGGGTTGAATTGTAGTTGCATTAGTGACTTATGCAGCTACCTAAGTCACTATGTAGCTTGTAATAAGCTTGATAACACTGTTAGCCACCTGCTGATAACCACTAAACTCATGCAAATATTTCTACCTGGGGGTGTTAACTGGTTTAGCAGTGTATCCCTTAAAACCAGTAGGTATTTTAGGCTTCTGGGTACAGGATTGTTAGATCAGGCCAAAGTTTTACTTCTTTCTTCGTAAGCTGCATCCAGGAAAGAAAATCAGACAGCCTTTTATTTATCGTTCGCTGGTCAGGCAAGGTGAATGGGCATGGTTGCCACCTTAAATGCATATATAAAACCTGAACCCTAAGTTATTTGGAATGATTGGGTAGGCTTATTTCAGTTTGATGTAAATTAATCATGAAGAGGGGTCAGTAACAATTGTACCTTATTGACAGTTGTGAACATGTTTGGAATTTTGTGAAGATTAGCCAGGAATTCTGTTACAACCATACACAAAGAATCTGATTGACTTTTGAAGTTAAAATTCTTTCCGGTCACTTAAATTTTCTGAGCCCCAATTTCTTCATCTATAAGAGAGGTGAGTTTACTGAGATTACAGGTATCAAGTCAATGATGAACAGATTTGAAGCTCTTAATCACTAACCTATGCTGCCTTCTTATAGACCCAGTAGTTAAGTGACTTTTACCCAAGGTCATACAGTCAATGGTAGAACAAGATTTGAATTGGATCTTTTTCACTCTATTGAACCAGTCTGCTTCCTTCAGAGGTTGTTTCCAACCTTCTGTGCTTGTCTGTTATGTCTCTAATCGTCATTAGGGTTTAACTATGATCTTTTGTTCTAACGGTATCGTTCTTGAACTTTTTTTCTTTTTTCTCTGGCCCTGCCGAGTGACTTGTGGGATATTAGTTCCCTGACCAGGGATTGAACCTGAGCCCTCAGCAGTGAAAGCGTGGAGTCTTAACCACTGGACTGCCGGGGACTTCCCATTCTTGAACATATTTAACAAAGTGTTTTATGGACTTGGCTTCCTTTTTCATATAATTTGTATATGTGTCTGGTTTCCCTGTGAGGAGTGAACTCTTCATCTTACACCGTGATACTGATTTGGCTACTTGGGGCCGGTTCTGGACTGGTTTCCAAACCTGCAGCTTCATTGTCATCCTGGGATTAGGCCAGCTTTCAGGTACTTTATAACAGTTGGATCAAATTTTGCTGGATTTATTTGATACTGAAGTTTCTTATTCCTAGGTGTTTTGTTTCTCTTCTGTCTAAGCAGAGGATTGGGGCTCTAAAGCTACAAGCAGTAGAAGTGTATCTATATCTTTTTTAAGCAACTGCTTTTGGGACACATGGTTTAGAAAAGCAAATTAAATATAACTCTGGGATTTTATTTTCTTGTATGCCCTGACAAGAATCAACTCTACCATTTCCTAACTGGCAGGAAGTACATCACACTTAATTTTGCTCAATCATGAGAAGATACATTTCTCAGTAATAACAACAACAACAACAATAATGATAGTAATAATAGGTAGTTGACTTTCATGGCTCATCTGCCAAGAATTCCCTCTAGAGAGGGAATTCCCTCTACGTTGCTAACTCCCTCTTAGCCTTTAGCAAGACTTAGTTCAAATACTGCCTCCTCCAGGAAGTCTGTGTTAATGCCTCATTGCCCTGTTGGATCCAGGCTCTTTATTTCTGTTCTCCGGTGGAATCAGATTGTTTCTCCTCATTATATTACTTTTCACTTGGAAACAAAGGAGGCAGGTAACCCAGATTCATTATTTTTACTCTTAAGACTTGTTTCAAAATGCTCATAATCCTACTACCTTACTACCCTTTCTAAAAAATAACAGGGCAGAAAAGTAGAAAATTCTACCATGGTGTAAGAGACAGAGGTAATGACACCCATGTGTTTCATGTGTAGACATTTAGAAAAATGTCTGTTACCTTTTTAAATATAGGAGCATCATGATGCAATACAAACACTGTTGCTTTAAGGTCAATCATTTGACATCCGAGATTTTTGGAGATAGGAAAGGAATTTTAATCCATTTTAGCAAGTCTAAAATTAAGGTTTCTTCTCTGATGACCTAATTTTCTCTGCCTTCACATATACATAGACCAGCATAAATTTTCTGCTTTTAAAATATATATTCAGGCTAAATTCCTAGATATGGATTGCTGGGTTAAAACAGAGTATGTGAGTTAGTTCTGCTGGATATTGCCAAATTCCCCCTCTATACGAACCATATGCACCTTTTCAGAGATGTCTTAAGAGGCAAAAATGTGTATTAGATTTGGTGAAATCAGTACTGCCCAGAGTTGTGAAAACTAGAGGTAATACATAAAGCATACTACCTTGTGCAGAATGCACCCTTAGAAAGGGATAACTATTACTCTTGTGTGAAATTGGGAATATTTCCTTATCGTAAGAGTAGTAAGAAAATTGAATGAGACAGTGTAAGTACTCTAGCATGGTTCAGCACCTATATTAGTGCCCCTTTTCTCTTGCTTGCCGATGGCTGTTTGGGTTCATATCTTAATTATTCCTGCAATCTGAGAAGACACAGATACTTACCTCTTTTGTCATTTGGAAGTCTCTTTACTTAAAATCTTTGTTAACCTCAAGGAACATCTTAGGTGACAATAACAGAAAATGTTGATTCCTGTTCTCTCTCTCTGTTCATTGACATACCTATTCTTAGGGAGTAACTCTAGTTAAGTTAGAGTGAAAGGAATTAGTTGTTAACATCTTCTCAAGGCTGCCTTATTTCAGGGATCGATCTTCCTCCCATGTCTTTATCTTGAATTTTTGAAGGCTAGGGTTTGAAACACCTGTCATCAAGAGGTTATTGGGTGACCAGAATTCACAATGAATGGGGTTTTCTGGTGACTTAATATACGGTGGTTTACACCTTTCATTTCTAATCTCCAGTCAAGTTCAAAACAATTCTTTTTGCATTTAACAGATGCTTGAAGTGGCAAGATCCTTTCTCCAAAACATTTTAACAATATCTATTCTTAGATGAATTCCAGATAAGGGAAAGAGTATGTACTAAAAGTAATATTCAAGTCCATTAGTATGCTGTCTACATTTTCACTTTGGGGATGTAGATTATTGTGCCCTTATCGGCATCTCTTCTGACCAGCATCTTTAGATTTCCCAGTGTTACCTTAAATACAATATGACTTCAGTTAGTTTCATCATTTCTTCACTCTTTTTGTTCTCTTCGTTTTTGTTCTGCACAGCTTTCCTGTGTCTTCTTCCAAGGCACCTTGTTCTCGTCACCTTGACTTAAAGTCTTTGAGTCTTCTTTGACTCTTCCCCTGCATTTATTGATTACACATACCAGTGAGTTCCTGGAACTGGATTCTACTTCCTCTTTTTCAACATGCTTTTATGTTTTCTCCTTTCTTCTCAATCCCTTTGTTATCACATTTTTCTAGATTGCTTCAAAAACACTAGCTAGTTATTTTGCTTTTACCTTCTACCCACACTGCCCTTCAATTAATCCTCCTTAAGTATGGCTTTTATTTTGTTCCTTTTCTGCTTGAAGTAGCTCCTTGTCATCCTGAGAGTAGGACACCCTGACTTGGGTTAATTTCATCTATCAGACTTTATCTCTTACTGCTCCTTAACACAAATCCTCTCTTTAACTAGGCTGGTCTTCTCCTTGCTGTACTCTATATAAGAAGAAAAAATAAGAGATTGAAAGGGACGAAGCTTAAAGGTAGTGTTTAACTTTCTATTATGAAAAGTTTCAAGCATATTTAGGTAGAGAGTAGTATAGTGAACTCCCACGTATCTTATCTGCTTACTTCAATAACTATCAACCTCTTGCCAATCTTGTTTTCTCTATTCCCATATTGCTCCAATTTTTTTTTTTTTTTTGCCTGAGAGTATTTTAAAGCTAATTGCAGACATCCTTCACCTGGAAGTACTTGCGTATGCATCTTTAAAGGTTATTTATCTATCAGTTTACATAGTGCAGATCATCTCTATGGTGGTTTCCCTGTCAGTTGGTAATTTAGCTTGTTTACACACTTTTGGTGTTCATGAGATGCCTCATTCCATTTTGCCTCCCTGTCATTTCTCCTCAGAAGGCCCAGGCTGCCATGTGGAACTATACTATAGCTATTCAGATATTTGAAGAAGTTGTCACATATTATTCTTTTTGGTACCTGTCACAGCACACATAGCACAATTTGAGCATACAGGAGACATGTAATAACTTTTAAAATTAGGGGCACTTGGGTTTCAGATCTTTGACCTTGGTATTACTTGCACTAGTGGGATTTTCAGCTACAACTTTAAGTTTCTTTCTTTAAGTTTCTTTAAGTTTCAGACATTTTGGTTTTATGTTTTTAGATTAGCAATTGAAAGAATTGGGGACCTGGCTTTCAAACTTGATTCTAAGGTTTTGTGCACTTAAAACAACGTTTTGGGCAGACTGGTTATCTAAAACCTACCTGGAATTATTTTCAACTTTTACTTAGTTTTCTTTTTCTTTAAATTTAGTGCTTTTTAGTGAGCTAATAATATGTTTTCCTTGTGTACACCAGTACTTGTCAAAATAAATTTTTTAAGCTGGGTAATTTTAAAAAATAACTTCTTTATTTTATTATAAAAGTGACTCATCGGGAAAAAATTGGAAAACAAGGCAAAGTATACACACAGAAACTCAAACTGCTTATAAATTTACCACCCAAACTACTTTTAACATTTGGTGTCTATCTTCTAGTCTTTTTGGACATGTTTCTGTGTTTGTTGAATTATACACAGAGTAATTTTTTTTTTTTTAATATATTATGTCCCTGCCATATGCTTGTGCCATAATAGCAGATCCTAATGTTCTGTTTCTTGTTTGCTAAATCTGGCCTGTAAACAAAATCAAACAACACAGACTTCATTCCAGGTTGTAGTGCTGGTGGCATGTTTTGTCATTATTGTGGTTTTAACCGTAAGTGCTAGTTGGGCATAGAAGTAATGAGGGTATTAATTATTGTCAAGTGAACAGGGGCCACCAACTTTGTATCAGATTGACTCAGCATTTTAAAATTGTAGACTTGAGATTTTCAGAAATTGGAGGGTTCTTTATGCTACATGGAAGATTGGGTTCAAGTCCTATTTCTGACACCATATGATTTTATTTTCCCATCTCTGTGGGATGAGAATTTCTTACAGCTAGGTGTACGGTCATGCAAATTTCTGTTTCCCTAGGGCCTGGCACAGAATAGATACTTAATGGATTGTGCCAAATGTGGCTTCTTTTTTTGCTGTGAGCCAGGAGTAGTGTGAACACACACATTGCCTATACATTATTGTTAGTTATCTATTGCTATTAAACATGTTATCTCAAAATTTAATGGCTTAAAATAACAAACATTTGTCTTACACAGTTTGTGTGAACCAGGAATCCAGGAACAGCTTAGCTGGGTGGTTTTGGCTCAGAGTCTGAGACTGCGGTCATCTGAAGGCTTAACTGAGGACCCACTTCCAAGGTGGTTCATTCGTGTAGCTATTGTCGGGAAGTTTCAGTTCCTCACCACATGGGTCTCTCCATAGGGCTGCTTGGATGTCCTAACAGTATGGCAACTGGATTCCTCCAGGGCAAGGAGAAAGATCCAGTGCCTTTTATGACCTGGTGTTAGAAATTGCACACTGACATTTCCACTTTATCCTGTTTTTAGGAGTGAGTCACTAAGTCCAGCCCATATTTAAGGAGAAGGAAATTAGGCCACACCTTGAAAGGAAGAGTATCAAAGAATCTGTTGGACATATTTTAAAACTACCACATGTGTTGGATACATAAACTTCTAATTGATTCATATTCAACATTGGGGTCACATGTCCCCAGTGAGCTGCATTTTTAATATGCCCTTGGGTTAATTCTGATACACTAAAATTTGAGAGTCACTAACTTAAAAAAGTGGAGAGAGATACCATGTTCGTGGATGCAAAGACACAGTATTTTTTTTTTTTTTTTTTTTGCGGTACACGGGCCTCTCACTGTCGTGGCCTCTCCCGTTGCGGAGCACAGGCTCCGGACGCACAGGCTCAGCGGCCATGGCTCGCTGGCCCAGCCGCTCCGCGGCATGTGGGATCTTCCTGGACCGGGGCACGAACCCGTGTACCCTGCATTGGCAGGCGGACTCTCAACCACTGTACCACCAGGGAAGCCCCACAGTAATGTTTTGATGTCACATCTCTCCAAATTGTCCTATGAACACAAACTCCCAGCTGGCTTTTTTTTTTTTTTTAAAGAAATCAACCAACTGAATCTAAAATTTATATGGAAATACAGAAGACAGAATAGCCAAAACAATTTTGAAAAAGAACAAAGTTAAAGTACTTGTATTACCTGATATCAAAACTTACTATGGAAAAAAGCTCTACTGTGAAGCTTTAGTAGTCAAGATAGTGTGTGTGTGTGTAGGATAAAATGGGGTCCAGAAACAGATCGATGATTATGTGGTCATTTCATTTCCAGTAAAGAGGCCTAAGGCAATTCAATGGAGAAAAGGCAGTCTTTTCAAGAAATGGTGCTAGAACAACTAGACATCTTTATAGATTAAAAAAATGTTCCCTGTCCCTTACCTCTGTAAAACTCCTAGAAAAAAAGAATATTCACAATACACATGTCTAACCAAAAATTTGTAATGGATAATGTATAAAGAACTCTTACAACTTAGGAATAAGACAAATTTTTTTAAGTGGGGGAAGGATTTGAAGAGATACTTTACTGAAGGAGATATATGAGTGGCCAATCTGCACATGAAAAGTTGCACATCATTTAATCGGGAAACTGGATTAAAACCACAGTGAGAGGGACTTCACTGGTGGCGCAGTGGTTACGAATCCGCCTGCCGATGCAGGGGACACGGGTTCGAGCCCTGGCCCAGGAAGATCCCACATGCCACAGAACAACTAAACCCGTGCACCACAACTACTGAGCCTGCACTCTAGAGCCCGTGAGCCACAACTACTGGGACTGCGTGCCACAACTACTGAAGCCCGCGTGCCTAGAGCCCATGCTCTGCAACAAGAGAAGCCACTGCAATGAGAAGCCTGCACACCACAATGAAGAGTAGCCCCCGCTCATTGCAACTAGAGAAAGCCTGCGCACAGCAATGAAGACCCAACGCAGCCAAAAATAAATAAATTATTTATTAAAAAAAAAAAAGCACCACAGTGAGATACCACTACATACCTGCTAGAATGGCTAAAATTAGAGACTGATAATACTAAGTATTGGTGAGAATTTGTAGCAGTTGGAACTCTAATCCATTGTTGGTGGGAATGTGTAATGATACAATCACTTGGGAATACAGTTTGGCAGTTTCCTATCAGGTTAAACATATACTTACCGTATGACCCTATAACTTCACTATTAAGTATGTACCCAAGAGAAATGAAAACACATCTACACAAAGACTTGTATATGAAAGTTCGTAACAGATTTATTCGTAAAAACCAATGCCTGAAAAGAACTCAAATGTCCATCAACAGGTGATTGGATAAATAAATTGCAGTGTATCCACACAATGGGATACCATTCTAATAAAAATCTAACCAATTACTGATACATCCAGCAACATGGTTGAATGTAAAAAAAATTTTGCTAAGCATAAGAAGTCAGACACAAAAGAGTAAATTCTGTAATTTCATTCATATGAAACTAGAAATGTAGACAAATCTAATTCATTGTGCTAGCAGATCAGTGGTTGCTTTGGGCTGGTGATGGAAAATGGGGATTGACTGGGAATGGGCACAGGGAGACTTCTGGGGATGATGGAATTATTCTAAATTTTGATTGTGGTGGGGATTATATCTGTGCATATGTTTGCTAGACTTATCACACTTTATCTTTGAAATTGTATATCTTACTGTGTAGAAATTATACTTCATTAAAGTTGATTTAAAAAACAGGTATCTCTTAAGGTTTGAATTTTCCAGAAGTTACATAGATAACCATCTGATCTTGAAAGTCAGTGTTCAAGATTTATCCCTTCGAATCATTTATGGCTTAGTCTTCATAGTACCTGATCTACGAGAAGAATACCAAACTGTTGCTTCCTTTTATGGTAGAATTGACTCCCCTCCCCTTCCTGCTTATTTGTAACACATCTTGGTTTTAGAGGCAGGGTAATGGGATGCCTTGTCTGGGCTGCTTTGTGAAATCTTTCCCTCCAATGGAATGTGCTGTTATGGCTACCATGCCATTTAAATCCTGTCATTGTGCTTCTTGACCAGCTTGTCAAGGTAGGTGGGCAGGAGATAGCTCATGACTGCTCTTTACTGACTCATCTCTTATGGTTACAGATTCTCATAAACACAAAGATAAACATAAAGATCGAGAACACCGGCACAAAGAACACAAGAAGGACAAGGAGAAGGACCGAGAAAAGTCCAAGCATAGCAACAGGTAAGGGTTGAACCAGCAAGTCCCTCATCATTCAGCAGTGGGTTGGCTATGGCTTGGCTCACCTGGAACAGGCCTTAACTTGAACCACAGGTAAATACCATGGATAGCAAAGTCAGCAGAGACTTTGATTCCAGAGTTGTTAAGAGGATGGCCTTGACAATTCAGGCTTCCTGGGGATGCCATTTTTCAGATCAGGATGTACAAAGCAAGTATGGTGAATTGTTAACACATGATGGCATTTAATCAAGTGTCCAGAGAGCTTGCCTTGATAAAAGGTGACTGGATTGGAGACTTGATATATATTTTTCTTATTTCCGTACTTTAAAGGGTATAAATTTAAAAATTCTTAACTTAGGCTTCCATGGTTTATAAGCCCCTGAAATCATATACAAAAGGTTGGGTATATGAGATATTCCAGGAGAGAACATTCCTAGCTTTCGTCAGGTTACCAGAAGAGTTCAGCTCTCACAAAAGCCAATAACCGCCAATGTAAATGAAACTCAGCGGTGCTGCCCTCTGGGATCCAAAGGAATCAGAAAGATGTTTTCTTGTTCATTTTGCTTCCATTTTTTTGGTGTAGGAGACAAGTGGTTAAGCCCAGAGACTTAGGTTATCTTTGGATATAGGACCACTTATTGAAAATGAGGACTTAAACTTCCATTTTGAGTTAAAGGCAGTTGTTGGTGAGAAAGCCATAGGGTATTCTCATAGTGGCCAAAGTTTTGGTAGAGGGAACATAAAGTTCAGTCATTTATTGGCACAAGTGCCTGTAGCCTAGAGTCTCTTAGAACTACTTCATTAGGTTGGCTTATTGTCTGTGGATAAGATATTTTCAACATAAATAATAGTCAAAAGTTTCTTGTCCAATATATACAGAAACCTTCTACCAATGAATAAAAATGAGGCAGATAATCCAACAGAAAAATTCATGAGAGGATTGAGTAAGCTCTTCACAAAAGAAGATATCCACATGGCCAATAAAAATACTAGAAGACGCTCAACATTATTCATCAGGGAAATGCAACCTCAATATAATATCCTACACATTGTAATAATGGCTAAATATTAAAATAACACTAATACCAAGATCTTACAATGATGTGGATCAATCCCATTTCTGATGGGACTATAAATTGTTAAATCATTTTGGAAAACTACTTAGCAGTGTCTTCTAAAGTTAACATATGTATACCCTGTAACTTAAGAATTCCGTTCCTGAATGTGTTCTCAACAGAAATGTGTGTATTTGTGCACCAAAGGGCATGTACAAAGCTATTCAGAGCTGCATTGCTTTCAATAGCCCCAAAGTGAAAATCTCCTAAATGCTCATTGATAGTAAAATGGATAAAGTGTGGTATATTCACATCTTAGGATACTATATATAAATAAATATGAAATAACTACGGTTAAAGTAATAAGCATAGGTGAATTCCACAAACCTATGTTGAGTGAAATAAACCAGCCAAAAAATACATATTGTATGCTTCAATTTACTTGAAGTTCAAAAACAAAAAAATTAATCAGGACCTTTAGAATTCAGAGTCATGGTTATCTTTGGGAAGGAAGGAAGGGTAGCAATTGTAAAATGGTATGAGGGGAACTTCTGGTGGGGTATCAATGGTATTTTTCTTAACTTTGGTGGTAATCACATATTTATCGTTATTTTGTGATAACTCTGAACTCTGCACATACGATCAGAATATAATTATGTGTATATGCTACTTTTATTTTTAAAAGTTATAAAAAATAAGGCTTATCAAGAAAAAAGATAAAGTGAGAATTCTAAGTCTGTTCTTTTTATGAGTAATGAAAAATTTTTAAATATTTTAAATGAAAATTTTAAATTAATAAGTCTTTGAATCATTAACCAGATTAATTTCTCTAGTGAGGATGTTTCTTCACAAAATCATCTATCACTCCTGTGGTTGGTCTTTTTCTTTTTTTTTTTTAATTCTTAAATTTTATTTCTTTTTTTTTTAACTTTCTGGCTGCGTTGGGTCTTCGTTGCTGCACACAGGCTTTCTCTAGTCACGGCGAGCAGGGGCTACTCTTCGTTGTGGTGTGTGGGCTTCTCATTGCGTTAGCTTCTCTTGTTTCAGAGCATGGGCCCTAGGGTGCGTGGGCTTCAGTAGTTGTGGCGCGTGGGCTCAGTAGTTGTGGTGCGTGGGCTCTAGGGCACGTGAGCTTCAGTAGTTGTGACACATGGGCTCAGTAGTTGTGGCTCGCAGGCTCAGTAGTTGTGGCTCGCAGGCTCTAGAGCACAGGCATGGTAGTTGTGGTGCGTGGGCTTAGTTGCTCCACGGCATGTGGGATCTTCCTGGACCAAGGATCAAACCCATGTCCCCTGCATTGGCAGGTGGATTCTTAACCACTGCGCCACCAGGGAAGTCCAGTTCTGTGGTCTTTCCCCACCACTCACTCATTTCTTACCACTTGATTATCTAGTTTCCATTTTCATTAGTCTAGTGATTTTAATTTTAGTAGTGGAATCCAGTCTCAGTTCACATGCATCTTTTTTTCAGTTTGTAGGTGTCCAGCCTATATTAATATCTACCAAAGTAGATTTGAGAGCAAAGAATATTGCCAGTAATGAAGAAGTTCATTTCATAATGATAAAAAGGGACCAATTAATCAGGAGGACATAGCAGTTATAAATGTTTATACACTGATATCAGAGCCTCAAAATACATGAAGTAAAAACTGATAGAATTGCAAAGAAAAATAATTCATATTTATAGTTAGATTTTACTACCTCTTTCTCAATTGATAAGCAGAGAGAAAAGCATTAAGGATATAGAAGACTTTGAACATCATCAACCAACCTGATTTAATTGACATTTATAGAATATTACGCTCAACAGTAAAATACACATGGAACATTTGCCAAGATAATACCATATTCTGGGCCCAGGCCTTCTCCTTGAAACCAGCTTCCCTTGGCTTTCCACTTTTCTGGCCACCTTTTTCATCCTCTCATTCCAGTTCACAGAGTGATTCTCTAAGTTTTTGGCTCTCTTCCTCTGCCACCTCTCTTGCCATTTACCCTTCTCTCACATTCCATTTCCAGTCTCCCTGAACTTCTTTTCAGTTCCCCAAACACAGCGTGTCTTCTGAGTACTCTAGGTTTTAAAATATGCTGTTACTGATTCTGGAATACTCTGTTGCCCTCTTAAGAACATTCTTTTAGTTGCAGCATGGAGTTTACTTCTTTCAGGTATCCTTTATGCCCTCCACCCTCATATTAAATTTTTATGAGTTCCCTCGCACCTTGAATATATCCCTATCACAGTAATTACCAGTTGTGGTGTTGTTGTAATTGTCTCTTTACTTTTCTGTGTGCCCTATTAGACTCTTGAGGTCCCTGGGAACAATGTTGGAGTCTGTTGTATTCATTTTACATCCTCAAGGCTTAGTATAGTACCTGGCAGATAGGTGGTACTTAGTAGTGTATGTTTATTGAATCAATGAGTGGTTGACCTATGGTTACACCAGTTACCATCTTCTCTCTCCTTTTCATATATTCTCAATTCTATAGGATGGTTCCCTTTGGCCATCCCACATTTCAAATACCTTTGTGTGTGTGTGTGTGTGTGTGTGTGTGTGTGTGTGTGTGGTGAAATATGCCTAACATAAAGTTTGCCATTTTGAAGTGGCATTAAGTACATTCACCATATTGTGCAACCATCCCCAGTATCCATCTTCAGAACTTTATCATCATCCCAAATAATCTCTGAACCTCTTAAATAATACCTCCTCATCCCCCCTTCCCCCCATCCATTAGCAACTTCTATTTTCTATCTCTGTGAATTTTTCCACTCTAGCTATCTCATGTAAGTGGAATCATAAAATATTTGTCATTTTTGTGTCTGGCTTATTTTTCTTAGCATAATGTTTTCAAGGTTCATCCATTTTGTCAAATAACAGAATTCCATTCCTTTTTATAGTTGACTAATATTTCGTTGTATGTCTACCACATTTTAAAAAATTCATTCATCTGTTGATGGATACTTGGGGTTGTTTCTATCTGTTGGCTATTGTGAATAATGCTGCTAAGAACATGGGTGTACAAGTGTCTGTTTGAGTCCCTGCTTTCAGTTCTTTTGTGTGTATACTTAGGAGTAGAATTGCTGATCATGTCAAACAAGAATTATCTTGCTTGCCATGTTTATGATGTGCTAGTTGATGTGAAGTGCCAAAAAATGTGAGATAGTCTTGACCATGAAGAAAGAACTTCATCATCTGAGGAAAATGCTTATAGATCAGATGAAGAAAAACTAATTTTCATGTTACCTGAAATCTGTCCAAAAAGACTTTAAAAAGATAGAAGTTATTATTTAAACCATAAGCTTTTTTTTTTTTTTTTAAGTTGAGAATTACGTTTTATTTGACGGACTTGCTGAGGACTTAAGGCTAGAAGACAGCCTCTCAGATGACTCTGAGGGACTGCCCTGAAGAGGCAAGGGAGGAGCCAGGATACATAGGAGTTTTTGCAAGAAACCAGGTTGTAGGAAGGTCAAAAGATTATTGTTAATTAAAGAAAAACAGGGACTTCCCTGGTGGTCCAGTGGTTAAGACTCCAGGCTTCCACTGCAGGGGGTGTGGGTTTGATCCGTGTAAACCATAAGCTTTTAAAAATGGATCTCTTACTCTCTGATACATCTTACTTCACCAACCATAATTTGCAATTGTGATGGGAGAAAAGATTAGGTAGAAGTGGCATAAAAGACTTTGGGATATAAATTTGGCCCTCTCCTGTTTTGCCAGAATCTCCTTTTTAAAAATAAAGGATGTAATTTTGGCATCATTTTTCTTGAAGAGTCCACAATGGTTTCTTGCCTGTATCTAGGAGAAGGCCTCTGGTCTGGTCTATCCACTTAGGTCTCATGAGATCTTGACTAGGTTATCTAACCTTCCTCAACTGAGCTTTCTCGTCTTCCTTAGTTTCCCCATATTAATACATGCTTCAGAAGGGACCCTGGGAGTCAATAAGTATGAAAGCTCTTTAACTGTGATCTGCTCTACAGATGTGAGGAGATAATATTTTGTACATCTATTAAAAGCATGCTTTTCCAAGATTATAGCATAGGCAATCAGGAATTTGTTCTATGCAATTTTGTGCCTTTTAATATTTTCTTCATTTCTAATCAGAATTAGAGAAATTGAGAAAACAGTAGCCTGTTTGCCAAAAGGCATTGGAAGGACCTGCTCTGAGTTTCTGTTTATATATGACTAAATCTAGCCCTGGATCTCTAATTCACATGTGAGTAAGTTTAAGACAGTTTAACCAGATGATGTGTTGTAAGCAGACTTTTAAATGCTTCCTGTTTTGACCTCTCCTGACACACTACCTCTTTGCAACAAAGCAAGTGTGTTGGTTATGGTCCAGTAAAATCCTGTACACTGTGTTCCTTTTTAAGTGACTTCTGATCTTAACGGTAGTTTTGGGTTTCTTCATTTTTCTTCTTAGCACATTAAGGAAACCTTGAGGATTGTTTAATCACCTCTGAAGCCCAGAATAATTAAGATGTAGTATGTTCTGTTCCAAAATGCTTCACTTTAACACCTTGATCATCAACCCTGCCTAATTTTGTGGCTATCTGTATGAGGAAACAAGTTCTACAGTAATGTGTTTCTATATTCCCTCCTTCTCTGCTAGATATTAGCATCAGTCATTTTTCATTAGGCTACACTTAGGACCCAAATCCAGGAGGCCTCTTTGTTCTGCATAGTAATATGTACTGCATATTTGGAGTGTCAGAGGATGGGAAACAAGCCTTTTGAGAGCTAGAATGGGATTTAGACCTACCTCTTAGGAGATCCCATCTTATTCATATGCTTTCTCCTTTTATTATTCTAATTCAAGGTGCAAAATAGGGAAAGGGGTGTTAAAGATCATTCCACCTCATCTCTTTTTTGTGTGGACATGAGTCTGAGGTGACATGCCCAAAGTCACATGGCAGGGTGGTAGCAGAGCGAGGATAAGAGACCAGGGCTTCTGAGTCCTAGTATGATTTTTCCCCCACTACATTATTCCTTCCAGTAAAAAACAAAACATAACAAAACAATCTCCCTCCCTAAGAAAGGTTCGTTGTGTTGCTAAACTATCTGTGTTTAAATACAAGCATCTCTTTCTCATATGCATATTGTCGGCAGCTTAGGTTTTAAAATGCCAGATCATTTCAGGCGCTGCCTCTTTCTTTGGGCCCCAAATCCCTAAAGTTTTTGGCATTAGAAGTATTAATCTCATTAAATTCTGACCCTGTGAAAACCCCATCTCTGACTCTCTGGCCTATAACATCACAGGAAGTTTCTACCAAAGTCAAATAAAAATAATTTCTTCTGTTATTTGTCTCTGATACTGCTTCTTTCCATTAGCATTGATATTTAGCACTTGAGGTCCTTTAAAGCAATATATAAATCCTCTCTAAAGAAATAAAAGGAATACTCTTAACCAGATGCTAAGGAATCACTGGACTTGTAGGATCTCACCAGATACTTCTCTTGAAAGGTTGCATTCTTAGCATAAATTATCTTTAATACTAGACCTCTTATATATACAACATAATTAAAAGCAATTGCGGCGGGGGGAGGCTTGATTTTAGAAAACAAAGGACTGTCACATGTGAAACATAAGATTTCTCCTGCTAGCTTTTGACTGTGTGCATCTCTTGTCATTTTTAAACCTGACACTCAGGGTGGAGTGACAATTTTGTGGAAGGCCAGGGAAGACAGAACTACTGTGAAATAGTAAGGGAAGTGCTTTTCCAGCCACATTGGCAGTGCTAATTTATACAGTCAGTGTGAGAATAAGGATGCTTTTGGTTTCTGCTTTCCCTTCAGTTCCAAATCCTACCTGAATTAGAGTTGAGAGAACATAGGCTCGTAGGGAAATGCACTGGAATTAAGCAGCTGGTTCTCAGATTAGGGGCAGTTTTTCTGAAAGTAATCACATTTAAAAGATTGTTTACTGCTTTTTTTGTGAGCTGTTGCTGAAGCCCTCCATTTACCTACATGTCCCTGTATCACCCTGTCTGGGGGAAATGGACAGTTAACATAGGTAAATAGAGAAGATTGGGTAGTTTAGAAATGAGAAAACTGAGTACCACCACCATTCACGTGGGAGTCAATGTGATGTAGTGGAAAGCACACTAAAATAGAAGTGGAGAAGCTAGGTTCTATCATTTACTAGCTGTGTGTCCTCATCCAAGCCGCTTAACTTCTGGGTCTTTTCCCATTTTGGTTGAGTGTTGATAGCAATACTAGCCTGGTCAAGCTTTCAAGTGTGTTGTGGGAGAATTCAATGTAATTATGCAGATAAAAGCTCTTTGGAAACTGTAACATACTCAGTAATTGAGATTATTATGATTACCACAAAGCCTGGTAGAATATCATTCAGATAAATTGAAGCTGTTGATTTTGGTAGTTGAATCTAATTTAGTAGTTACTTATGGATAACTTCTATTTTGGTGCCCTGGTTTTCATTGATATCTAGCCCTATTATAATGACCTACAGTCTTTTTTTTTTTTTTTTTTTTTTTTAAGATTTCATGGTGGAAAGGGTATTTGAGCTAGCCATGGAAAGATGGTTAAGATCTTGTCAAGGGAAGGTGATGGCTAGAAAGAGTGACATTCCAGACAGCGAGAAAAGCATAAACAAAATATGGAAGCATTGTAATGTACTTTGCTCTGAGAAGAATCCAGTTAGGTGGATGCCTGGGTTAACAGGATGGGTTAGAAAATGAGGGCTCCAAAAAGTTGCTTGAGGCAGAACTATTAAATGCTATTTTGAGAAGCTGGGACTTGATTCTAAAGGAGCAAGAAGCCTTTGAAAATAGTTGAGAAAGGGAAATATAGGACTTAGCCACAAGTGGCATGAGGGGGGTCTAAGAAAAAGGATTCCTAGCTTGGATAACTGTGTGACTGTTTACCCTATTGGTAGAGATAAAGAACTTAGGGGAGGAATGGGAGTTCAGAATGTGTATTGGCTTTGGCATCGGCTTTGGCATCTTTGGGCACATCCCTTTATCTGCTCTGGCCTGCAAACAAAGGATTAAATAATTTCTAAGATTCCACTCAACTCCCAAGTTTTAATAATTCTTGGGATTTTGTTTAGTAACCTATTAATGGTGGATGAGCATTGAGAAATCTTCATTTCTCAGAGCCTTTCAGAAACTAGCTGCTGCATTTTTTCAAGAGGCAACTTTTGAATTTACCTCCTAGAATGTTTAATTGAACAAACATTATTTAAGCTCTAATTGTCTGCTTTCCTTTGAAGGGTTTCCTCCTTTCACAGCTTGGAATCTTTCTAGGCTCTCCCATAGGAATCCCCTGTGACTCCATTGGCTGCAGCCTGCAGGGGTCTGCTGCCTTGAGGAAGTGGGCAGATTGCTGGAATGAGTTTGTTCTCTTAGCCATTAGTGGCTAGGTCCTATTCGCAGAAGATAAAGAGGCTTCTTCTTCTCTTAGCAGTGTTTCGTTTTTGCTTTGTTTGGGGAGTAAGGCACCAGAGTGGTCAAATGCATGACTGTCTGAGTTTAAGTCCTAGTTATTGTTCGTTAGATGTATTTCCTTGGGCAAGTTACTGAATCTTCCCGTGTCTCAGTTTCCATATCTGTAAAATGAAAATACTTACCTCAGTTTTGTAATGGGGATTAAATTGCTTAGAAGAGTGCCTGGCACTTAGTACTGTTTAAGGATCTGTTAAATATTTTTCTTGCTGATAGAGGACAGACCATTGTTTTAGTTTTCTTTAACAAATTTAAATGGTTTCCCATAGCCAACATCCTAGCTTCCTAGAATATCAGACACAGGGTTTTTTCCTAAAGAGGCAGCAAATGCCTTCTTGCAGAAAGAAAATATTTTCACTCTTGGCTTCCTACTGCCATCCCCCTACTTCCACCCTCTCTCCCATTCTTCTTCCTAAGTGCCTAGGGGAACCCTGGTCATCCCTCTCTTTTGTCTGCTCAGGTCCAACAAGAGTCTTACTCGAGAGGTGACTTTGATCTTCCCATTTACTCTGTTTGGCATTGACTTTTGCTTGTCTAGGCTCTGATGTTAGGTAGATCTTTTCCCCAGACAGAGATGAGCCCCGAGCCAAGGAGTCAGCTTCTGTGTGTAGCCAGTAATTGGATGTTTTCTCTGTGAGTTCCTGATGATGAAATTCATATTTAATCCAAGAGTATGACCATTTCAGAGGTTCTAGGAATGCCAGCTACTGTCTGTATTTTGGCCTTCAGTGTACCCCAGACTAAACTCATTCTTAAAATGTATTTGTTCTTCAGATCTTTGGGTTTCCTTACTGTGGTCATTATTAAGCTTTTCTTCTAGTTTATTTTTCTTATTTAGCCCCACTGAAGTTTCTTCAGTATTACAGTCACCTGTACTGCTGCCCCAAACTGGCCAGTATTGTAGTCCTCAGTTATATTTAAAACCCATTTTGTGACTTTTACATATTGTGTCTATTGTGTATGGAAAAGTAGCAGGATCAGTATAAAGACATGGGTAATGTCTCTTTTTTTTTCTTTTAAATAAATAAATTTATTTATTTATTTACTTTTGCCTGTGTTGGGTCTTTGTTGCTGTGGGCGGGCTTTCTTTAGTTGCGGTGAGCGGGGGCTACTCTTCATTGCGGTGCGTGGGCTTCTCACTGCGGTGGCTTCTCTTGTTGCAGAGCCACGGGTTCTAGGCACGCAGGCTTCAGTAGTTGTGGCACATGGGCTCAGTAGTTGTGGCTTGCGGGCTCTAGAGCTCAGGCTCAGTAGTTGTGGCGCACAGGGTTAGTTGCTCCGAGGCATGTGGGATCTTCCCAGGCCAGGGCTCGAACCCGTGTCCCTTGCATTGGCAGGCAGATTCTTAACCACTGCGCCACCAGGGAAGCCCTGGGTAATGTCTGTTAAAACAGGTAGTCAGCATATGAACTCCTCTTCTGCACTGGACAGAATTTCCATCATCTCACTATCATAAGTGGAAAGGTGCTGCCCTTTAAGCCAGTGTGAAAGTCAAGCCAATTTTAAGTCTTGGAAAAAGAGGTACATGTTAGGAAATCCTGAATGGTGATGAGTCAGCCTAACTGATCCAGATTGGCTGCATTTTCTACCACTGGCCAAATTCTGCTTCTGACTTCCATGGCACAGCCTTAGACATGCTTCTGTATGATAGGACTTTGACCCCCAAGTGCATCTGCTACTTACTTCAGGTAGATTCCTAGGAAAGACTACCACTGAGGCTCGCTCTTTGGCGGCACTTCTGTCGGTGTGGGGTTATGGATGAGGGGTAGGACCCCCAGTGCTCTGCTGTCTATTTCTGGAGGCAGGGACAGGAACAGCACCTGATACGTAGATACGATGTTAGCATTGTGTCCAAGAGACTTAATAGGGCTTCATAAACCCATATTTCTAATAGTCCCCAATGGAATGCATTGTACCACAAGATGTTCCTTAACCCTGAATCACCGGAACTCACTTAGTCTAAAAATCTAAACTTGTTCTCTTATATCTAAACAGTTGGGAATAGAGGAGAGTGAGTTGCCTTTGGAAAGTCAAGTTGATAGTTTCATCTCATTTTGGTCTTTGTGATTAATTATGACCTACAAAGGGGTTACTACTCTAGCAGGAACTTTGAATTTCCTGAATAGATTTCCCTCTGGTTAGCAGGCAGAGGAAGTACTGACTTTTTTCACTTTCCTGGGGTGGCCTGGGTACTATCTCATCGCCATGTCATTTGTTGACTTCTTTTCCCTGATCTCTGTTTGGTGTGGTAATGAATAGCAAAGCAGAAAACTGGAGGCCTATGTGTATACTTACGGTGCCCATGCTGTGATTGCCAGAAGGCCAGAGAGCCAGTTTTCTAGTGAAACAGACTAATGTTCTAAGAATTGCTTTCATTGAGAAAGAGAACAAGGGGGGTGGGGGTGGGGGAGGCGTGGAGGTGGAGCATAAAGGAATAAGGAATATAGAGCATTCCTAAACTTAGATTCCTAAGTCAGCCATTTAGAGTTTCATGGGAAGACAAAATGAGAAGTAGCTGTCCCAAGGGTTTTATCATTTCAGATATCCTAGATCTCTATTCTAGAAAGTTTCCACTGATGGTAGAATAAAGTTTTGATCTTATACATCAAATCTCAGACTGGACATGCATTTGTCTCTAACAACACCAGGCTACCCTTATGTGGTACGTATCGACTTCATGGAATTGTAATGATATTGATTTAGTGGAAAGTGCTCTGAACTTGGAGATGGAAATACTCAGTTTAAATCCCAACTGCCCTTCTTTCTAACGTTGTAACTTTGAATAGACTTTGAACCACTGGCTCCTGTGTTTCTAAATCAGTCTAAGGGGATGATAGAGCCTACTTCACACGGGTGTTGTGAGGACTGAATGAAATAATGTATGTGAAAGCGCTGAGCAGCACAATGCTTGCTTAGATTTTTCTTTTTTCTTAGTCTAGGGAGGGATGTATATATCCACCCATTAATATTATGGATGTAATTTTCCACATTTTTTGCTTTTAGGCAGAAACTTCTGTAGATGACCATTAATTCCTCTTACAGTTAATGTTTAAAACAAAAACTGAAACTTCAGTGCTTGTATATAGAATAGTAAGCTCAGACATTTTGCTGGTAGTATCAAAACCATGGGCCTATGATTTCACATATGTAAACTCCTAAAGAATCAATTGCAATCTTGGCAACTTTGCCTTTTCACCATTCTAAAGCTGGAAGAATTAATGAGAACTGGAAGTAAGAGTGTTATTGTAATCGGGAGCCATTTTGTACAAAATAAAGGATAAATTTGTTTATAAAACATTGCGTTTTGGTAAAAACAGATTATGAGAGAGAGCACATTGAGTAGAGAGTGACATCATAATAATGCTGAGAATAAAAAGCATGGTGGGAAAAATTGACCATCATGTGCTTCCAAGCATACTAGAGTTAAAAAGAAAAGTGTGCTCATATAGAAATTTGTTATTTTTCAGTGTGTGGCACATCTAAATAACAACGTAATGAGAACAACATAGAGGGAGGAGTACATCAACCAAGGAAAGTGGACATTGCTTTATTTTCCATCTGTGGTAGTTCTGGGTCTTCCCTAAATCTGTAGTCCTGTTCATACTAGTCCCCCTGCCCTCCTGGCTGGATTCATAGTTTCTGCTGATTTATTATCCAAACTCCTTAGTTGGGGCTCCTTTTGTGCCCAGAGATGTGAGTGATAGCGATGCTCTCCTGATCCACATTCTGGGGCTCTCACCTAACTGGTCGCCATCATTTGTTTCTCCCTTTTTGGCCTTTGATGTAACTGAGTATGCTAGCCAAATCTCTTCAGAACAAACTTCGTGGGATGGTTGTAACCTAATGAGCTCATTGCTGGTAAAATCTGTTTTTTTCTCCTGGGTTGAAGGTGGTAAATGTGAGATAGGAAATACAGTCTATGGTGGGAAAGGCAAGAGCCGATGCTGCCTATAGGTTTGACTGTCCCTGTCAGCTGGGGTTGCTGTCAGCTGTCCTGTGTCTGGGGTGACCCCCAACTCATAGCACTTGAATTCATGCTCTCTTTTGTTAACTTGTGGAATATATTGGCTGCTGAGGTGAGCAAGGTTCCTAAACCTCCTGCCCAGTGTACTGAAGAAAATAGTCATCCAGTGTTCACCTTAAAATACAGCTTGTGATTTTTGCTCTTTAGTCTTTGTCTACATGCATGTTTTTATATAACTGCAGTCATTTTATATATTCCTTTTTTCCATTTGTGTCATAAACATTTTCCATGTATATTTGTAGGACTCACAAATTATAGCATAACAGCTACATAATGATAATGATAACTGTGATGTATACCTTTGATATATCACAGTATCTCCCTCTTGGTATTTACCAAGGCTGTATCTGGTTTCTTGGTGCTTTTTTGTTTGTTTATTTGTTCTTGTTTGTTTTTTGTTATGGGAGGCATCAAAATGAACATCTCTCTGTAATGTTTTACCCAGAGAGAAATCTCCAGGAGCTAGACCCAGGATATGAACACTTTAATGGCTCTTGTTTTGTAATGTCATATTTTGTTTTCCAGAGAAGCGGCACCTTTTTATAGTGCTACCACTGTGCCCACAAACCCCTTTAAAAGCAAGGCTTTAAATGTTTAGCACAGGAAATGCCCTTGCTTTTAGATGGATCTTTTCTTATTCTGAGGAAAGAACCAAGCAGGATTTATAAGCCCTAGCTAGAAAAGCTAGAAGTGACTAGCTTTTCCTAAGCTGGCAGGAAACACTGACTGTGTTGGGCTGCTACTGCACAAAGCCCTGGCGTGGCTACATTTGTGATATGTCTCACATCTGGCACTAAGCCACCAAATGATTTTTGGTGAACTGTTTTTACCTCCTCACATGAGATGTGAGAGCTCAAGTTGGAGCTTTCATTATAGTTTTCTGCTGGTAGAATGTTGTAGAAATACAGTGGGTTTGCTGTATAGTCTTAGTAACTTAAAAAAATGTCCTGTTACGTTTAGAATGACTATGTTTTTTCTATTTGATTCCTTTGCTTCTTCGAAAAAATTAAAACATTAAGCAAGGTAAAGAAAGTCTGATGTAGCCAAGAGCCTCTACTTGAACCTTCTGTCAGGACTATTTATTTAAAGCATTGTAAGTTTCCATGGTTCATGTTATCTCAGGGTATCTTGTGAGTTAATCTTGTGATATGAACCCTGTGGTCCCTACTCTGTTTGTCCCTACTCTGCTAACTGTTTGTGTCTTATTTTTCACAGTGAACATAAAGATTCTGAAAAGAAACACAAAGAGAAGGAGAAAACCAAACACAAAGATGGAAGTTCAGAGAAGCATAAAGACAAACACAAAGACAGAGACAAGGAAAAACGAAAGGAGGAAAAGGTACAGAACTTTCCAGTGGGGAATGAAGAGGTGTGGGATGTACTTTTCATTTTGTTTACCTGTAAAAGCAGGTATTGAAAGTACCTTCATTGACTAGTAAGATTCCCTGGCCTTTGAGTGAAAAAGGTCTGTGTCAGGAGACATCAGAGCCAAGCAGAGTCTTAAACTATAAAAACCAAAGCCCTTTACCACTGTATTTCACGCACCAAACCTATCCATATCATTACCTTACTTTATATGGCAAATGGATAAATTGAGGGATGTAGGGTTTCTGGGAAAGTCAGTTTTCTTTCATGGGGAGAATTAATTCTGCTAGCCAAATCTCTGTAGAACAAACTTTGTGGGATGCTTGTAAACTAATGAGCTCATTGCTGGTAAAATCTGTTTTTTTTCCACCTGGGCTGAAGAAGGTGGTACATGTGACATGCACATCTGGCTGTGAATAAGTAGTAGTACTGTGCATAGACCTTTTAAAAAAAGTTTTTATATTAGTTTCTGAAAAGGTAATGCTGGATGGACTTGCTAAATTCAGACAATATGAAATAGAGAATAATAGTGAGAAATACATCTCCCTTTTACCCTCAAATCATTGTCGTGTATGTTTCCCTTTCTGGAGACAGCCACTGAGCTATTTTTTGTATTCTTCCATTGGTACCGGTGTGTGTGTGTGTGTGCGTGTGTGCGTGCGTGCGTGCGCGCGCGCGCGCGCATGTGCGCGCGTTCCTCTGAGTGTATGTGTGAAGATTTTTGTAATGTCTGGAAAGTTGAAGGAGGAAAAAAGTAAATATACTTTGCCTAAATCAGAGAAGATGGGAAATAAAGTACTCTTTTTTGGTTTGGTTTGGTTTTTTATTTCCTGTCTGTACTGCCAAGGGCAAATCCTTGAGAGGTGGAGTATATTTATTGAGGGAGAGGGACCTACCATCATTTAAAGGTAAAAAGCCACCATTTTGAAGGGAAACATTTCTCAGTAAATTGGACAGTTCATCTGAAGAATTGTTAAAAAGGAGTCTTAGAAAAGTGTCAAGACCTTTGGTCCACCTGTTTGGTTTTTTTTTTTTTTTTACATTTTTAAATTTATTTGCGGTATGTGGGCCTCTCACTGTTGTGGCCTCTCCCGTTGCGGAGCACAGGCTCCGGACGCGCAGGCTCAGCGGCCATGGCTCACGGGCCCAGCCGCTCCGCGGCATGTGGGATCTTCCCGGACCGGGGCACGAACCCGCGTCCCCTGCATCGGCAGGCGGACTCTCAGCCACTGCGCCACCGGGGAAGCCCCACCTGTTTAGTTTTGCTAACAAGAAGAGTCAGTCTGGGATCAAGATGCCCCAAGAGTGGAGGCCAGATCATCTCAAGTAAGGTAGAGGCTTCTTCAAGTTTAGTCCTTTTAAGGTACTAATCCGTTACTGTTGTTTTACCTTTCAGATTAGAGCCTCTGGGGATGTAAAAATAAAAAAGGAGAAGGAAAATGGCTTTTCTAGGTAAGATTCCTCTGCTGCCTTGGCTTCTCTTTCTCTGTGTGCATCCAGTAGGCCAGCTGCCCACGTTACAGTGTTGTCTGATCTTACCTGAAATGCACTGACGGGCCATCTCCAGGTTTTCGAGGAAGTTGGCAGTGAAAGGACTTGGTCTAAGCCAATGTGAGCATTTCTAGAGTGCCATTTAGTGAGACTGACCAGCACATTTTCTAGAAGGCTGTTTTGAGTGGAGAAGGTTGACAGAAAGAAGCTTTTTTAAATTGAGATATAATTTAACAATTCCATAAAATATACCCTTTTAAAGTATACAGTTTATTGGTTTTTAGTATTTCACAAGGTTATATAACCTCCCCATTATCCCTATCTAATTTCAGAACATCTTCATCACCCCCAAAAGAAACTCTGTACTTAGTAGTAATTTTGGAGTTTCCTGGAAAACCCCTACTCTGAACCCCTACTCTGAATTGCCCCTATGCTGAGGCTCATATTTAGAAACTAACTTGATTTGCATTTTAGGGACAGGTGTAGATTTGAGTAGAAATATTTTATCTCTTTTCCAGAAGGAAAGGAAAATACACACCATCTAGAGGTCACTTTTCCTTTACTTTTTGGGGCCATTTTGATTCTGTTTTCCTCATCAGCCTCAACTCCCTAAAATAAGCCTGAATGTCTCCTCTGGTTTAAAAAAACCCAGAACTTATATGATCATATATTCTCACCTGCTCCGCTAAATGGCAGGATGCATTTACAAGGAGTTGTGGGGAGTATTTGCATTACTGTCCAGGGCAAAGTGTTTTGACAGTTTTGCTTCCTTGAAACTTTGAACTTTCAGTTTCGTTTGAGAACATTTTTGAAAATTGTTCCATTTACTCTGGGTCCCTTAGACCAGGGAGAAGCAAGTGCCCTCTTCAGGCATGTTCTGTAACTGTTCTAGGAATGCAGAATAGTAAAATTCAAGAAGCATTAGAGCTGTAAGCTGGGCATTCTGATTTCTTAAGATAACAGTGACTGAACACAGGGCAACTGTTTTCTCCCAGGAGACTGCCTTGAACTTTTATTAAACTAAGATATGATTAGACTCTCTGGACTTGGTGTGTAGTCCTGGTTCAGTTTCAGACTTTCTGGGCTAGACGGTCAGAAGCACACCCTTCGAGGCAGTGGTCTCTGTGTTCACTTTGCTGGACTGCTCTCTAGCTTGCATCTGTATCGTGGTAGAGAATCCACATGCTTCACTGGATGGAACAGTTTTCTGGTAATTGTTTTAAAAATTCTTTCTTCAGGCCTAGTAACCCTTCCCAAGTTTTTTTTTTTTGTTGTTGTTGTTTTTGTTTTTGTTTTTTTTTTGCGGTACGCGGGCCTCTCACTGCTGTGGCCTCTCCTGTTGCGGAGCACAGGCTCCGGGCGCGCAGGCTCAGCGGCCATGGCTCACAGGCGCAGCCGCTCCGCGGCATGTGGGATCTTCCCGGACTGGGGCACACGAACCCATGTCCCCTGCATCAGCAGGCGGACTCTTAACCACTGCGCCACCAGGGAAGCCCTTCCCAAGTGTTTTTAACTTCACTCATGACAGTACTAGGATCTAGCATTTACTTAACTAGTTGGGTAAATGGCAGCATTTCTTTCTTTCTGGTGCAAAGCTTTTGGAGATTTTGGACACTTGGGGCTGTGTCAGTGGTTTCCGTCGTGGGGAGAAACAGCTATAGAGGTCAGCATTCGGGGAGTGTGCATAAATAAGGAAAGAAAGCTAATCTGTTTAAACATTCAAATTCATTTGCAAGCAAGGGGATCCAGTATGCTTGGGGTGGGGGCGGGAGTGGGGGGACAGCATTGAAACCCTGTGAATATCCTTTCTTTGGCAGCTAAATCTGGATGCTTATCCCTTGGCCCCCCTAGAGATGAGTGGCTTTGTGTCTGGAGGCCATTCCCTGTGCCGAGTTAGTTAGCTTTGTAGATGCCTCTGGCTGTGAGCAGTGCAGTTCCAACAAGATGTGCCAGGCCAGGGAATATCCCAGGCTGTGGTGATTGCTGGTCCCATTGGTTGTTTTTTTTTTTTTTAAATGTATTTATTCATTCATTCATTCACTCAGTCACTCATTTATTTATGGTTGTGTTGGGTCTTCATTGCTGCACGCGGGCTTTCCCTAGTTGCAGTGAGTGGGGGCTACTCTTGGTTGCAGTGCACGGGCTTCTCATTGCGGTGGCTTCTCTTGTTGCAGAGCACGGGCTCTAGACACGCGGGCCTCAGGAGTTGTGGCACGTGGGCTCAGTAGTTGTGGCTCCTGGGCTCTAGAGCACAGGCTCAGTAGTTGTGAGGCTACTTAGTTGCTTAGTTGCTCCGTAGCATGTGGGATCTTCCCGGACCAGGGCTCAAACCTGTGTCCCATGCATATATGGCAGGCGGATTCTTAACCACTGCGCCACCAAGGGAAGTCGGGTCCCATTGGTTTTTTAACTTGTTCCTTCCTCTTTTTGGTTCAAGATAGTCATCTAACAGAATCATCTTTTTATATTCAGAAGGCAGAATCTTAACAAAAATAGGACAAGGTACTCTTCTGTGTATAAAGTAAGTAAACCAAAGGAGGAAGTTGAACAGTGAATAGATTTGGCTTAGAATGACTTCAGTTTGTTTTGGGCCTCAAGTTTGGGGAATACATTTTTATTCCTTTTTTTGTGAAAGCTATATTTTAGCTTTTGGAGCACTAGAATAATCAGTTCACATCACTTGAGGGATCAGATACACAGACCCCTCAAATAAGGGGAGGAAACAACTTAGGTTTGTTCCTGTTGTGGTGTGGGTTCCGTTGGCACAGATAGCTAAGATGTAGTGGAAAGAATCCTGAGAATAAGGAGTCCGGATCCTGAACCTTGATATCGCCTCTTCATCTGTAATTGAGATCAATACTGTCTACCTCACAGGGTTGTAGTGAGAATTAAGTGAGAAAAAGTACTCATGGAAAACCTTTTAATGTGTACACATGTATGTTGTTATCCTTCCACTAGCTACCTCCCGCTACTTTGCATTACTTGATATAATGTAGATGTTCCACCGCTCATTAACTAGCAATTTTTTTCTCTTTAGTCCACCATTGATTAAAGATGAACCTGAAGATGATGGCTATTTTGCTCCTCCTAGAGAGGATATAAAGCCATTAAAGAGACCTCGAGACGAGGATGAGTGAGTATTTCTTATTAATTTAATTTTTTTTAACAAAAAGGAGTCGTTTAGACAATAATACACAGAACAACTGCATTAGTTGACTTTTACTCATTAGGAATTTGTGATTAATAGACTGGGTGACTGATTTCTCTTTGAATTATGAGAAATAGCGTTTCTTAAATAAATAAGTAGTGTGCCTGAGGCTTAAATGGAGTATATATATTTACACTTTTCTTACGTTTTTTCTTATTAAAAAGGTAATGCATATTTATTGTTGGAATTTCAAATAATCCAGAATTCACAAAGAATATTTAAATTATTTAAGTTACTTTAAGTTTATCATCACCTACCACAGATAAGTTTTCATTGCTGAAGCAGTTTTTCCTAGGATCTGTGCCTGTTCGTACCTTCTGAGTGAAGTTTCCATGTATAGAAGTAATAAAATTGCTCTTACTTAAAACAGTTATTTGAGACTTATATGTACCTCTTTCTCAGGTTCAGTCATTGCGGTTAAATCCTGTTCATTATTTTCAATCTTGCAGAGTTTATTATGTTTTGGGAATCTACAAAGGATTTATGGTAGAAGATGGATGGAAAGGGAGGAGGGAAATACTTAATGAGCTCATTTGTATATATTCAGAATTCATAGAGAATTTCTTTCCTCCCCTTTCTTTTCCAGTTACTACTTTGTGGTAGCTATTGTTGCCCTGTGTGTGTGCTTCCCAGATTTCTACCTTCTAGTGTTGTCTATGTTTGTATGTATTCCTCTACTCCACTTCCCTTCCAGGCCTGCGTGTAGCATAAAGTTGTTTGTTTTGTTCTATAGAGGACTATAACTATTGGTCCTTGGTCTGGCCGCCTTTACTTTCTCCATTCCTGTTCTTGACTGTAGAATGCCCAGCCAAGAGTAATAGCAGCCACGCCTGCCTTGGAGGCCGCCAAGAAGAGTTTGGAGGTCCTAATCCTATTGGTGAGAACTACTGAGTCACAATTGTGTTAACTGCGTATTCATGTTCCCCTTTCTAGTGCTGATTATAAACCTAAGAAAATTAAAACAGAAGATACCAAGAAAGAGAAGAAACGAAAACTAGAGGAAGAAGAGGTTAGTAAAGAGACTTAGGCCCTTTGGGGCTTGAGTTTGGAATAGGGAGTTTTCCATAAAATAACTTTTGAAGGCCAAATGGGTTTGAGGAATTTATTGCTCTGTTGTAGAGGAAACACTGGGAAAAACTCTTAAGTGTGTTACAGTGGCTGCGGCACTGTTAGTTTTAAGATATCAGCCTTCCTGGGTGTCTACCCATAGCTATGCTGCCAACTGACATGTTCTTGGAGAAACTGTGCTCTCTTCATACATACAGGGGAAGTATTAACAATAAATCATACTTTGGCTTACAACCCAGAAGAGTTTTCCCTAGGAATGTTTTCTAGTGCTTTCTTATATCTAACAAAGCTTGCTCGTCACTCATTTTGGGTAACTCTCCCTATTTAAAGTCCTTTAAATGGGTGTCCCTTGGATACAGGATTAAATCCAAGCTCTTTACAGCTTCTTCCGATCTGGCCCCTGCATCTTGTGCCTCTTCTCTAATTTACCTTGTTCCAGCCTCACAGACCTCCTTTGCTTCTTTCCACACCAGATTCTTTTGTGCTTCAGGGCTTTATGTAACACATGCTGTTCCCTCTGTCTGGAACACATATACTCTTCCTCTTTTCTTTCTCTCCTAGCTTATAACCTTCCTTAAAATCTCAGTTTCAATTCAGGTACTTTCCTAAGGGTTCTATTTGATGCTTGTGGTAGATTTAACATATACTAATATGGTTCCTTCTTTTGACACTATTTCTTGGACTAAAAACTGTGGGCGAGTAATTCAAGAAAAAGATGTCAGAAATTCACAGGGGTCTTAATCTTGCAGTCTCCTAAGAGAAGGGGTTGAGTAAGTTATTAGCTTTGCTGCATTTGAGTTGAGCCATTGTCTTGGGCAAAATGGATTCACAAGTATAAAGTCTATAGCTTGAAGTATCGTCAGTAAAGATAGTGATAGTAAGGGGCAGTGAATATTAAAAGTGTAATCTATCATAATAGTAATAATATTAATAATTCAAATTAAATGTACTAGATGATTACAGTGTACCAGGTACTATTCTTCACGCTTTATAGGTATCATTTCATTTAATCCTTACAACAGTCCTTAGAGATAAATATTGCTACTATTATCTCCATTTTACACATGCAAAAACTGAGGTACAGAGAGGTTAAATCATTTGCCTGAAGCCACACAGATACCAAGTGGTAAAGCCGGGATTTGATCCCATGTGGTTTGATTCCAGAGCCAGCACACTAGCTGCCATGTTATCCTCCTTCCTGTGGAACTTTGCTGATCCTCCAAATCCACAAGAAGGCAGAAGGAGTGTCTTTAATGAAATCATATTAAGAATATGAATGAGTAGGTGAGCCGTAGAGAGATGATCAGGGCCTGCATTTAGGGAATTGTAGCTTTTCTGACAACTAGCCTGTTCTTGGCAGAAGCTCAAGTGTATAAGAGCCAACTCAAGGAATCGAGAGTGAAATGTTGAGTAGTGAGTATGATAGTCACTCCACTTTCATGTAGATTACCAGTACAGACCAGTCAATAAAGAAATGTAAAACTTTAGCTCTCCATGCATTCTATATTGCCTTTATGCTTATGTTGCATTTATGTAAAATAATACCTTTCTCTGGGTTTCACAGAGGTTTGTAATAACTGTTAAAACCATCTGGGAGAAAGAATGGTTGACTTCATTTATTTAATTGTCTTAGCAACCCTCTCCCTACAGGGGAGGGAAAAAAAAAGCAGGCTGAAAGACTAAATTAATACCCAGTCTTATTGTGGTAGGGACCCCAGATGGCAAGATCAGTCATTAAACCTCACTTGCTGGCTATGGTGTTTTTCATTTCTGGGAATTGTTCTGAAGTCTCCTAGTGACTGATAATCCCATTCTGAGGCTTGAAAACATACGATGTAGCCAGTAGTTTCCTGATGAAACCATCTGCATGCCTGTTCAGAAGTTGTTTAGAGAATGTCTTAACTGAAAAACATTTCCTTTTCCTGTGGTGTGTTTCAGCCTAAACAGTAAACATTATCTAAATTAATGAGATTCTCTAGTATTTTCTCTTCCCAGACATACTTACACGTTTATATTCTCCATTCCTATTTTAAACTATGTGTAGTACTGTAGCCTTTCCCCTTCTTTGTACACTGGAGGCCATTTGCTTTCCCTGAGTTTATCTGATTACCATCCTATCATGTGTAGTCCTAGAATGTTTATATATTCCAGCCATTCCCATGAGTCACATTCTGTTATTTTTCTGGTAAACTTGGGCTCTCATCATAGTCAATAGCAGCTTTTTGACCTTGAGCAAGTGACAAAACCTGTTTCAGAGTTTCCTTGACTATAACTGGAAGAGGTCAAACCAAACTATAAAGTTCTTTCAAGTTCTGCCATTCTGAAACTGACTTTAAGATGACTCAAAACCATTTTTCATAGCTATATAAAACTTGCTGAATAAAGACTTAAATTATATTGAATAGTTAGGACAAAGGAAAATATTCTTCAGAAGAGTTTAGATTCTGTTAAGCAGGACCCCCACCTGTTGAATAGCACATTTTTGTCTGGATGTGTGTGTGTGTGTGTGTGTGTGTGTGTGTGTGTGTGTGTTTTGAGATTTATCACCTGTATTGATGGATTATACTTGTTTATGTTTGTTCTTTTTCTGTGCTACTGTGACAGCTCATCTAGGGTTACAGTTCAAAGAAATACTATCATGGGAATTGGTAATTGTTGTAGGGCTTCCCAAGTACTTGCTTGCTTACTGCTTCATGACTTTGTGTATGCAAATAGCAGTAATAAAGTATTTCCCCCCCAGGCTCAATCAGAAATTTCCTTTCAAATTGTATATTTAATACATTAAAAGTCTCCTGTACCTGTTATTTGGTGGTATTAGAAGAGGTTTAAAGATGAGTAGATTTTAAAATAAGTGAGGATAATACACTGAGATTACTCTGTCCCAAACTCCACTGAGGCTAAAAAAATACAATTTCCCAGGCTTTTCTCCTACAGAATGAATGTTTTTAACTACTTTCTCAGGTAATCAATGTGTCTGGGAGTTTTAGGAAATACCGCTTTAGAGAAAAGTACCAATAAATTTTTATTCGTCTGTCAAATTGAGAGTATTGGACTCAGGAACTTCTCCAGTTCTCATATTCCATGATTCCAGTTTTTCTGTCTAATGGCTCCCCAAAACTACTTCCAGAAGTGTAATTGGTCCTTATTTAAGTGCTTTCTCACCATGTTTCTTTGTAGGATGGTAAATTGAAAAAACCCAAGAATAAGGATAAAGATAAAGATAAAAAAGTTCCTGAGCCAGATAGTAAGAAAAAGAAGCCGAAGAAAGAAGAGGAACAAAAGTGGAAATGGTAATATTTCAGCACTGGGTTAAAATGTTAGCTCTTTTATTCTACAACCTAATGAAACAAGAATATTGAGTATTAAAATGAATAGCTTGATATTTGTGGGAGGAGGGAAGTACTTAAAAGAATCTCTCTGGAATAACATTCTGAAATAAGTTTTGCAGGACCTAGTGAGAACATTAACTACCTCTTACCCTATTGGATCTCAATACTATGTCCCACCCTGTTGAACTATAGAAGTCCTATATATATATATATATATATACATGGAAATTTAGCATATGAATGAAGTTGCATTTAAAATGAGAGGGGAAAAGATGGATTGTTCTATAAATCTTGTTGGGGAAATTGCCTATTTGTTTAAAAAAAAGAAACCTCCACAAGAAAACCTGGGTGAATATTTTTATAATTGTAGAATAACGAAGACCTTTTGAAGCAAGACATATAAGCAGAGCCATAAGGAAAATATTTATAAATTTGATAAAATTAAAATCTTCTATATGGCAAATCAACAAACTCATGCCATTAAAAAAAAAATCCTAAAGGAAAATATTTGTACTACAATGGGCTAAGATTCCTAATATGAAAAAAAAAGGTCTTTTAAAACAGTTAATGAAAGGAATAGTCTGATAGAAAAATGAGGAAAAGGCAACTCATTAAAGAAGATAAATGATTAACAAACATCTTAAAATATGGTGAACCTCACAAGTAGCAAAGAAAGATGCAAAGAAAAATAATAAATGAAACATCTTTTTGTTTAATGTGTCACAGATTAGGAAAGATTAGTAAGTACCAAAACATCTAGGGTTGTAAATATGAGAAAAAAACAGGCATTCTTCTTCACTGTGGGGAGTGAAGATTCAGACAATCTTCAATGGAGGACAGTTTAGCAATAACAGGTTATTTCTAGATGTTTAGAGTTTTGAAATAAACTTGTATTTTTTATACTGGCTGTTCTTAAAACTTTGTATTATTTAGCCATTACATCTATATTATACATGATTTGTGTTTATGTTGAAAAAATTCCAATGATTCAGAGGTATACGAGTTAGAAAAAAATGACTGTTCCCTTTCCTTCTTTCTTCCGTTCCCATTTTTCTTTTCTAGCTTTGAGGTATCCACTATTTGTAGTTTGGTATGTAGAGTTCCAGACCCATTGGTATGCATTTACTCTATGGCTTTTGTAATAGAGAACAGTAATCTCACCAGTACTTCTGAGCAAAGGGGAAACATCAGTGTCCAGAGAGGTGGCTGAGAGGAGCAGAGCTGCAGTGGCAGAAAGGCTCAGCACAGCTGTGCAATCGGCATTGTTGGTGTGGACATATGTGGGGTTAAAAAAGGAAAGTGTAAAGGAAAAATACAGAGCAAAGGAACTCTGGGCCTTTCTGGTGTCGGTCAGAAAACTAAAGAACATGTGTTTTTATTTTCCTCATTTTTATTTCATTTTTTTCCTTTGAAATTAATCAAAGTTTTTAGTGATGGAATTTTGAAAGGTTTTTATGACCTTTAATAAAAAATTTTTTTAAGATGAAATTAAGTGATTCTATAAATCAGGGGTTATTATTGGGAGTGGTGAGTTAGTAATTCGTCAGTTTGTTATGTCTCTGGGTCCTGGGGTAGGGTGCTCAGTAAGTTTGTTGAGTGAACAAGGTACTTTCTTTGTCATCACAGGCTCTCTGCTGCCTTCCCCCTTCCTTTGGAGCCCTGGCTCTTATTGGGCCTGGAAGCAGATGTACTCTTTTTCTAGTCCAGCCTTTTGTGTGTGCAATTAGGTATCCTTGAAGGGTCTAATAGCCTGATTTTGCTTCTGTGGTTGAAATTCTTGTCAGTGTTACCACACTTTAATTCTGAGAGATTTGTGACCTATGGTTTTTATTCTTGTTTTGGTTTAAGTGGGACCATTGAAGATGGTAGGTTTGGGGCTGAGTAATCTTTGCTACAGCCTCCAGTGCATGCCTTTCTCAAGTCTGGTTGTTAAATCGTGTGCATTCTTAAGCACAATGCTTGAAGGTACCACTGTAAGTTTTTATAAGTAGAGAACAGGAATGACTGGCCTCTTAACCTATCGCTTGCCCTTTCCTGCTGTCACTGTAGGCTTACCTGTTAGACTCTGAAGTCGGTGGTCAAGTCCTCAGTGACTGTCACTGAGAGCCTAGTCAGTGAACTTAAATGGCAGATACTCTCATTTTTACTACCTCTCTTGCTATCTCACTAAAAGAATTAACACCCTTTACCAGTTTGGTAAATGTGTAGATCTTTCGCTTCCCCCCCAGAGTCATAGACTTGTTCATCCTGCCAAAAAACAAGCCAACTTTGAGCCTTTTCTCCCTTTTTGGTAATTTTGGGAATGGGAAAATGGTCGGGATCCCTGTGGGTTTCTTTACTGTGTCACATTTTCTCCATAGAAACAATGTTACAAGTGGTGGCAGTAATGCTCAGGCTCATTCATAGAAACCTATTAAAACCAGCTCCCCCTATTTTTTAAAAATTTTAAATTTATTTTATTTTTTATTATTTTTAATTAATTGTTTGTTTTTGGCTGCATTGGGTCTTCGCTGCTGCACACTTGCTTTCTCTAGTTGCGGCGAGCTGAGGCTACTCTTCATTTGTGGTGCGCAGGCTTCTCTTGTTGCGGAGCACGGGCTCTAGGCACATGGGCTACAGTCGTTGCAGCACATGGGCTCAGTAGTTGCAGCACATGGGCCCTAGAGCATGTGGGCTTCAGTAGTTGCAGCACACAGGCTCAGTAGTTGTGGTGTGTGGGCCGTAGAATGCAGGCTCAGTAGTTGTGGCACACGGGCTTAGTTGCTCTGTGGCATGTGGGATCTTCCCGGACCAGGGCTCGAACCCATGTCGTCTGCATTGGCAGGAGGATTCTTAACCACTGCGCCACCAGGGAAGTCCCAGCTCCCCCTATTTTTAACTGTTACTCGTTGTAGCTATATAGGGTTTCAGTGCTGCTTTGAGTTGAGTGTACTTTTGTGTCAGGGTTGGCCTGTTGGAACATAAGTCCCATGTTTATTCTAAACAGATGATTCTTCATGAGAATATCTAGAAACTGGGGAGTTTGTTGATGGTGTTAAGTGTGATTAAGTACATGTTTTTCTTAACTTTGTTGGTGAACCATTGATGGGGGCCTTAAAAGGCCAACACTACTATTTTTATTTGTATAGTAGTAGTTGCTGATCCAATGATATCAGCATGTGTCATAGGTTATGTTCTTTCTTTCTGTTTAAACTGAGGCTTAGTGTTGAGTGCATCTCTTAATTTGCTTAAATGGTTAAGAAGTTACCGTGAGCCCTCAGGATGAATGTGACGGAATAGAAAGAATTATAAAAAGTTGGAATCTTAATTAAAAAGCACTGGAGTTGGGAATTCCCTGGCGGTCCAGTAGTTAGGACTCTGCACTTGCACTGCTGTAGGCCCAGGTTTGATCCTTGGTCAGGGAACTAAGGTCCCACAAGCCGTGCTGCGCAGCCAAAACCAAAAAACGAAAACAAAACAGTGGAGTTGATGAGAAGAATGGAACCAAGTTCTAGGATAAAGGAAAACATGGTGCTCTGGATCCCCATACAGTTACTCTGTGACTGCTATAGATAGGCTTCTTGCAGTTTCTCTCACCTCCGTACACACATCCATCCATCCATACATACGTATTTTCTCTGATTTGGAGAGTAAAAGATTCTGGGGGAAGTGTGCAGTTAAGTGGTATTATAATACATTCACTTTGTTGTGCAGTGATCCCCACCACCTTCTGTCTCCAGAATTCCCATCACCTTGCAAAACTGAAACTCTTTTTTAAACAATAACCCTCCTTCATTCCCCCTTTTCTCGCCATCAGTAACTACCATTCTGCTTTCTGTCTCTGTGAATTTGATTAATCTAGGTACCTTGTATCAGTGGAATCACAATATCTGGCCTTTGGTGGCTGGATTATTTTACTTAAAAAAATGTCCTGAAGGTTCATTCATGTTGTGGCATGTCAGAATTTTCTTCCTGTTTCAGGCTGAGTAATATTCCATTGTATGTATAGACTACTTTTTATTTATCCACTCATCTGTTAATGGATGTTTAGGTTGTTTCTACCTTTTGGAAGTTGTGAATAGTGCTTCTGTGAACATTTGTGTACAAATATTTGTTTGAATGCCTGCTTTCAGTCCTCTTGAGTGTACTCCCAGGAGTGAAGTTTCTAGATCATATGGTAATTCTATGTTTAACTTTTTGAAGAACCGCCATATTGTTTTCTACAGCTGCACCCGCTTCATTCCCACCAGCAGTGCACAAGAGTTCCAGTTTCTCCACATCCTTATCAACACTTGTTATTTCTGGTTTGTTTTTGTTTTTTAAGAATAGCTATCCTAGTGGGTGAGAGTGCTATCTCATGGTTTTGATTTACATTTTCCTAATAATCAGCACCCTTGTCAAAAATTATTTGACCATATATATTGACCTTGGTTTTATAGTAATGCTATTGTTACAGCACAGTGTTTGATACATGTAATTTTTATTTGATGTTTCTGAACTTTAAAACATTGGCGTTGGAAGATGACAGGAAGTAATAGAATATGCATAACTGGCCTCCTGAATAATTCTGTAGAACTGTAGGACTTTTCATTTTAAGATAGGAATACCAAAGATTAAAATCTGTGAAGTCTTAAAGTATTCTATCTGTAAGACAACTGACTGACTCTTTAAAAAACAAAATGGTGGTGGTGGTGGTGAGAAGCTTTGTCTAATTCTAGAGAAAGAAAGACTTTGAGACATATCAACCAATTGCAGTGTGTGGTCCTTAATTGTATCCTAGTCTATAAAATACTTTTTGGATATAATAGGGATGTTTTTAATATGGTCTGAGTATTTGAAGGATACTAGGGAACTATTACATGGGATGATAGTCATTGTGTACTTTCTCAAAGGGTTGTTTTCCCTTACACCTTCACCTGGCATCTCCATTCCCAGGAGGCCTTTTCCTATGTATCAGCTGTATAAATAATACCTCTGTCATGTACACCGTTGTGGCTTACTGTTATATCATTGTGATAAAACAGCTGTTTCCATGTCCATATCCCCTACTTATTGCTGAATAATGATCTCATGTACTCAATATCTTTGGACTAAACTGCTGAAATGTATTTTCCTCCATTCACCTGATTATTCCATCATATTTGTTGTGAGTATTGGCTTTTACAAAGTGAAGGATTCTGGCTTTTTTTGACCCAGGCCTTGAATGTGGGGCCGAGAGTCATTCCAGAGCACCAATCAGTTGAGCAGATAATTATTTTGGCATTTAATAGGTGATAATCTCTATATTAGGTGAAGTGATCACTAAATGAGGTTGTACTTTGTCTTTTAAAGGTGGGAAGAAGAGCGCTATCCTGAAGGCATCAAGTGGAAATTCCTAGAACATAAAGGTCCTGTATTTGCTCCACCATATGAACCTCTTCCAGAGAATGTCAAGTTTTACTATGATGGTGAGTTGTTCTAAGGTTGTCCAATTCTTGGCCAAGGAAAGAGTCTGCTTCTATCTAGGAATAGAAAGTGAGGAAGGATCTTGTGCTGTATAATCCTTTTTGTTTGTTTCATTTTGTTTTATTGTCATCGTATGGTTTGGGGAAAGGGCTCTCAGGTGTTTACATAACTCTTAAAAGGCCCATTTGGTGCTGAAAAAGTGCCGTGAGAAAGGGGCTGTCTTATCTCCCTTGTCTCCCTTTGAGACATGGTCCCAAAAAGGTCCATCTACATAGGTCACAGCACTTGGTCCACAAGCCTAATGTTTTTATCTGAACTTCACTTCCAAGGAGCTACTCTTTGTAAGAGTTACTGGAAAAGCCTGACTTGAATGGTAGTATTTTATTTTAGTGACATAATGCAAGCTGACAAGCTGCTCATTGCTAGAAACAGTATTTAGTACTTGGTTGAGGATTAATTAGTCTGCCATCAACATCTAGGTAGGGCTAATAGGTGTCTATCACTCTACACAGCACAACACTATGCCTTTGCCCTTTATGCAGTCAAGTCTGATGAGCTGCTCTGAAGAAATATCCTGCCTAGTTCTCTTAGAACCCTCAGAATTGTCTGTTAACTGTCACTGGTATTTCTGTCCTTGGGTTGAACATTTTGAGAGTAGTCTTTGATGCTCCCTTATTGGCATATAGCAGTATGCAGATGGTAATACTCAGCTTATTTCCCTCATTCCAAGAGTTTTCTCCAGAAATGGCTAGAGCATTATTCCTCAAACTCTCATGTGCTTTAGATTCACCAAGAGGATCTGGGCCCATTTAATTGGTGTTGAGTGACATTGGGTGCTTCTGAACCAAGTGGTCTGCTGACCAAACTTTGAGAAACACTGGGCCAGGAGGACTGCTGAAAAGCATCAGTGGTGAACACTCAGAGTTCTGGTATATCTCTGTGTCCACGAGCAGTGACCTCAGGCCATGGATGCTTATAGGTCAAGGGTAGTAGTTTATACTGAAAGGCCGGGTCTTGCAAGTGAGGAACATGTCAAACTTGGCAAGCTGGAATTCGTTTTTTTAAACTGTATTTATTCAGCGTGCCTGTATTCAGACACCAAGACCCAGCAGCGACAATACTGACAAATCCCTGATCTCATGGACTGTGCCATCTAGCAGGACCTTATAGCCTCAGTGACAAATGCTTACATCAGATAAACATTCTGACCTATGTTGACTGGACAACACAGGACAAGAGTACAGAGTTCTGCTGTCAGCCCTCACAGTGGGTCATTCCTGGAGACTCTTCAGTGTGACTCAAAGCTAAAACTCTAATGAACAGAAAGAGCCTTAGATAATCATAAAAGTTCAGGTATTCTGTAACCCTAGTATGGGTTTACCAAGAGCTTTAGAACGCTCAACTGGTAAAGCCTAACTCTGAGGTCCAAAGTGATTTGAAGGAAAGCTAGATTCCTTTCTTTAGCCTTTGGGTTTCTCTTACTTTCCAAGATGGGAATTCTTGCCTGGTCGTCCTTTATAGGAGCTCCAGCTCCAGGGCTCTCACATTTTCTCATTTGCTCTTTCTCAGATCTCTTCCCTTTGATTAGGTAAAGTCCCACACTGCAGTAAGTCAAGAAATTGTATTTGACTTACTAGTCTAGAGTGATACTGTCAGTTCTGCCTGCTCTCTAGGGAAGAGAATTCTCAGACTCCTTTAGCGCTTGCCAGGGAGGTGGGGAACGGACTGGCTGAAGCAGTGAATGGCCTCTAAGAAACTCCAGTTTTCAGCTCTGACTCAGCAGTTTCTTATTCCTGGAGCTCAGCCTTTTCTACAAAGCACTACCACTGTCAGGAACCTTTAAGTCATCCTCCTACCCTTCTACTGCTGGGAGCTGTCATTTCATCATTTGACAGCTCATCTAAAACAGGAGGCGTCAAAATTGTTCTCTGTTGGAACAGAATTCAGTAAAATTTCCCAAAGAGTATACCAGACATACCCGAGAACGGTTTACATTCTTTCTTGCCTTTTATTTTATTCTTAGTGACTTAATGGTTTCCTTTATATTGGAAGCATGTTACACTTAACTGGCAACGCTGGTTCCGACTTGAGTGGGGGAATTCTAAAGAAGTGCAGGAAACTCTTGAAAGCCAGCCTATCCTCCTCAAGGTGTCGTCTTTGGAAGGAGCCGGAATGTTGAGAGGGGAAGCCGCGCCACCTGCTGGCCTTTTAAAATTATGAATTTCAAGCAGGTTCTTTCTGTCTACCCAGAAAGTTTCAGTTTGGAGCTGCAATTCCCTGTATCAACCCTACAATCAGGGATAATAACTTTCTAACCATCATGAGATGAGATGTCTTCTAAGTTTTGAAATGAATGGATTTCTGGTTAAGTTTTAGTTTTCTGTAATAAATGGGAAAATCCTTGGTGAATTATTAGTACCTATGTAATAGTAAGGCAGTGGAGAAACATGTATGCCAAGAACCCCAGTCATCCCTGTGTTCTGGATGAGCCCTGTTTCCCTGAAAGAGGCAACCTCATAATGCCTGTGTTCCAGGGCATCTCAAACTCTAGTGTATACACAAGCCACTTGGGGGTCTCATTGAAATGTACTTTCTGGTCAGTAGGTCTGGGGTGGGGCCTGAGATGCTGCACTTCTAACAAACTCCCACGTGATGTCAATACTGCTGGTCCATGAACTATACTTTGAGTAGCAAGGTTCTAGAGGAATGTCTTACTTAGATTTTTCATATGGGATATCTGGGCTTGCCTGCTGTGAATATATATTTTTAATTCATATTCCACCCACCTAACTTTGAAGAAGAAAGATGCCTATTTCTTTTCCCCACAATTCCTTTCTTCCACTCCCTGCCCTATCCCTTCCTCCCCTTCTTGAACAGAAGCTGTTTAGCTTAGCAGTGGCAGGAGTCCCTCTGAGGATTTGATTTTTAAAAACCATTGAAGAGGTGTAAAGGACCCTGCTTGCTGAAAGGAAAAGGAAGAGTGACTGGGCCTCCCCCAGGTCATCCCTGTCCTGAGCAGGCTCCTGGGAACAATTTACTGGCATAGTCTCCAGAGAATGACCCAGGTAAATATCTGATACAGAGAAGGCGAATTCGTACAAGTAGATACAAATCAATATACTACTGTCTTTGTTGTTATTGTTGTTACCACGTGTCACCAGACCTTTGTATACATACCTTTGGAAGGTAAACCATTATTAAAGAAGACGTCTCCAGAGCCTCAGTGTTTATACTCAGAACATGAATACTACACCTCATTTTTTGGAACCACTTTTTTCTCTAGGTAAAGTCATGAAGCTGAGCCCCAAAGCAGAAGAAGTAGCTACGTTCTTTGCAAAAATGCTCGACCATGAATATACTACTAAGGAAATATTTAGGAAAAATTTCTTTAAAGACTGGAGAAAGGTATTGTAGCCTATATATTGATATCCTAGCACCTTACAAAAGTACTGATCAACTACTAAGTAATAAATTGTAATTCTACAAAAAATTCCCTGATGTACAATTTGAGTTTTATGAATTTTATTGTATTAAAAAATTGGGAGAGGGGGTTCTGTTCATTTACTGTATTATATAGGTTTTCTGTCCAACAAGAATACCTATATTTCTTTCCTGTCAGCTGTCATAGGACTGTAGGGGGTAGTTTATCAGATTAGGCCAAACAGAAAACCTCAGCTCCAGCTGAGCAAAGCAAAGTTTGCCTCTGCAGGACTGCCCTCTGTCTGCTATTGCAAAGAGACATGCATTAATGTTGTGCTGTTCCCTCTTGATTCATGCTTGTTAGCTTTAGGTACTTTCTGCTCTTGAAACCACATATCTATCCTGTATCTGCCTACGTGATTTTAAACAATTTCCTTATTCTCAATGTGGATAGTATGAACAGAGGCTGAGCTGAAGTTTACCTTCTGAATAGCTCTAGAAGTAAGATTTAATAAGTGAGTAGAGCAAGGATGTTTCTAGGAGAGAATGAATGTGGGAATATTTCTCCCATTACTAAAATGAACGATGTGTATTCATGTTTCCCCAGCTGTAGTACTCATATGCTTAGGGGGTTGTGGCAGTGTGCCAAGGAGTACGAGAAGCTACATAAGAGTGTTACCCTTTTCAGTGTTAAGTTATTTTGAATGTTCTTCTATTGAATACATATTTATAATAGAATGAAGTAAGAAACGTGTTCCTTTTTTTTCAAAACTCACAAGTTTAGATTGACTACATCGCCAGATACCCTTTGACTGAAAACATGATGCTTTGCTGTAACTGCAGAAAAACCAGAGGGCTTTTTAGTTTATTTACCTTCTTCTTCTTCTGTCTCCCCCTTTTCTTTTAACTAGGAAATGACCAATGAAGAGAAGAATGTTATCACCAACCTCACCAAATGTGATTTTACCCAGATGAGCCAGTATTTCAAAGCCCAGACAGAAGCTCGGAAGCAGATGAGCAAGGAAGAGAAACTGGTACTGCAGAATTTCTTAAACCTCTGGAGAATTTTAGAATAGTGATCAGTTTATCTAATTTTCTTCTTGTTTCTTACAAAACAGTTTTGACTTTAATGATTTCACATGGCTCTATACTAAAGATGTAGGATTCTCAGCCTAGTGAAGTCTAGAATTTCTTAAGGGTTTTATATAGACTGAAAATTGTGAATAAGCACTATGTTTAATGGCCCCAATATGAGAACCCTGGTGTTCTGTTGATCTAAAAACCAGCCAGTAGCTCCAATAATACAGTATTTAAGGATGGGCAGATTTGACCCACAGTGGCTCCTGGATGTTAGGGATTTAAGACAGATAAAATCATATTGGCCATGTGTACACACACACACACACACACACACACACTCCTTTGACGTATTTTACTCTGGAATCTAGGCATGCTCATTCGTCTTCTAGCCGTGGCCAACCTCATTCCTAAAGGATCTTTCTAGTATCCAGCTGGGATGTCACTTTCTTCTAGAATACTGGTAGGCAAGCTATAGATAGGCTGCTTGTTATTGTAGAAAAGTTTTATTGGAACATGCCACATCTGCTTGTTTACCTATTATCTATGGTTGCTTTCATGCAACAGTGGCAGAGTTGAGTAATTACAGCAGAGACTGTATGGCCCTCAAGCCTAAAACATTTTCTATCTAGAATCAGAGGGCTAGGAGTTAAGGAGTTTAAGGAATTCTTTGCACTTCAAGGCCTTGTAGTTTCAGTATATTAAACTTGCATGTTTATATAATTTAGGCCATTGTCTTTATGTAACTCATTGTTTGAGGGTGCCTATTTGACCTTCAGTTTAAAAAATTAGGAGTTACTATAGGGATCATAAGAATGGTCCCCCTGCACCAGGCTTTTTAGTCTCAGCTTAGTCTTTTCTCCAGTATTCCCAATTAGTGAAATTTGGTTTATTTTTCACTTCAGGGGTGTTTTTCAAATTAAAAACCACTTTAGGGAGGGTTTGTTTTGGTTTTTTTTTTTTAATATTTATGTATTTGTTTTATTTATTTATTTGGCTGAGCCGAGTCTTAGTTGTGGCACGCGGGATCTTTGTTGCCACGTGCAGGATCTTCATTGCGGCATGCAGGATCTTTTAGTTGCGGCATGCAGGATCTGGTTCCCTGACCAGGTATCGAACCTGGGCCCCCTGCATTGGGAGCACAAGTCTTAACCACTGGACTGCCAGGGACGTCCCTGGGGAGGTTTTTTAAGTAACACCATGTCAGAGCCTTGTCAAGGACACCTGTTGCCAGCAAGTTGTGGATTTTTATCTACATACAAGGCAGCAGGACTTACTTAAATTGAATTGCTGAGTATAATATGAAGGAAGAGTCAGCAGAGGGTAGGGAGGCTCCAAATCATTCCATCTTTGGAGCAAGGATCACAGTATAAAATATATGTACGCATGTACTAGGAAAGAATCCATAACAGGTTTCTTTGCACTTGAAAACCCACGTGAAATACTGTTCACATGGGAATTTTATTGTATTTAAGCTTGAAAAATCTCTTTGGTCTTCTGGGAATTCCCTGGCAGTCCAGTGGTTAGGACTCTGCACTTCCACTATAGGGGGCCCGTGCGGCCAAAAAAAAACCTCTTAGGTTTTCCTTTATCTGAATTTGTTTCTTAGTGATTTTTAGACTTTTCTCTACCTTGACCTGTCCTCCCACAAGAGCTAAGAATGTATGAGTTGAGCACAGTAATTTGAATCCCTTTTGAGTACTTCCTTACCATCTTCCAGAAAATCAAAGAGGAGAATGAAAAATTACTGAAAGAATATGGCTTCTGTATTATGGATAACCACAGAGAGAGGATTGCCAACTTCAAGATAGAACCTCCTGGGCTTTTCCGTGGCCGTGGCAACCACCCCAAGATGGGCATGCTGAAGAGACGGATCATGCCTGAGGATATAATCATCAACTGTAGCAAGTGAGCACAGTTCATCCTTTGGCCGGAAATGGAAGTGGAGGGCTTCCTTTGTTCTTGGTAGTTGGGAGTTTTTCCTACATTACAGAGGACTGTTTGGGAGCAGCATGGTATTTCTATCTATAGATCTCTAAGTGTTTATCACGTATTGACTGGTGAGGAGGAAACGTGGAAATATATGCTCAGCAGATTTGCCCACTTCAGGTTATGAAAGGTGAAATTGCTCATTACTTCTCACCTCACTGCTCTCGCTTTATTTCCAGAGATGCCAAGGTTCCTTCTCCTCCTCCAGGTCATAAGTGGAAAGAGGTCCGACATGATAACAAGGTTACTTGGCTAGTCTCCTGGACAGAGAACATCCAAGGTTCTATTAAATACATCATGCTGAATCCTAGCTCACGAATCAAGGTAAGGGGTAGCTGAGAGCTGCACCAGTTAGTGGGGCTGATAATCTCTGTCTTTTTGTTGAAATCTAATGTTTTCAGCCTCTAGAATCACTTTGACAAATTGAAAAACATCCCCATAAATAGAAAGTAATTTCATAATTAGCATTATCTGGTGATGTCCCTAAGATATATCCATTTTTTACATCACATTGTATTCTTATTTATTAATTCACAAATATTAACTGAAATCCCAGTATGAGCCTGGCACAGTGTATGCATGGTGCTAGGAATTGTGTTGGTAAACAAGGTGGACACAGTCCTTGCCTTCACATTGTTTACTGTCCAGAGGTCAGAGTGCAATGAAGAACGTGGTAAATGTGTATTGGCTTCTACAGCTAGTTCTCTTCCTCACCTTCCTTGGCTCTGAAGAAGGGAATGTAATTACTCTGAATCCAGAAAGAGGTTGTAAAATCTAGAGTCTTACATACTCTGTCTTCCTAAGGTTTCATCTGGGTAGATTCCACCAGGACCAAGTGGGATAATGTATGTGAAAGCATATCATAAACTGTTGAGTACCCATGTGCTGCTGCTTATTGATGCTGCTACTGACAGGAGGAAACTGTCTTGGAAGGGCAGTCAGTTCTTGTTAGCCTGCTAGGCATACCCTGCTTGGGCAAGTCCCTCAGACATACTATGGAAATGTGAACGGCAACTTAAAAGAGAGATGGACTCCGCAGGAAAACAGTCAAGGAATTAGTTCTGTATAGACTGACTGTTTACATGCAGGGGACTGAGGCTAAAGACCCTCTTAATCTTGGTTTATAGTTTATTAAACACGTTAAGATTTGAAAGCCACAGCTCAAAAGGCTGTGTGTCTTTTCAAGACTAAACGCACATTTTCTAGCTTATAGTCCTGTGTCCTAATGAAAAATACCCATGTATATATTTTCTTCAGTGTAATTGGAAAACGTCACTGTTTTTAGTTTAGAGTAAGTATAAAATCAGAAAGAGAACCCCTGTGGCAAGTAAAAGTCAAGTCATTTAAAGAAACATGTTGTATTCCTCTTCTGAAATACCACCAAGCCGTAGGGCTACCAAGGTGGATAAACAATGATTTTAGCCCTCAAGGAACTTACGGGCTGCTGGGCAAATCGGATAAGAAGTCGATTGTATTGGAAAGGTAAATGTTGAATGCTTCAGATAAATGGAGTAGTTATTCCCAGCAGTTAGAGAGATTAGAAACAACTTTATGAAGGAAATTTTGTTACAGTTAGGTCTTAAAAGAGAGGCATTTAAAACAGAGAAATGTGTCATTATGGACAGAGACGAGGAGTGTGAAAAGGAGTAACAAAGAATTGTCAAGTGATGGTTGCACAACATTGTGAATGTGCTAGCTGTCACTAATGGTAAATTTTATATTATGTGTGTTCTACCACATAAAAAAAATTTATCAAAATAAAAGATTTTAGATTACTGTTAAAGTATTTTCACATAAGTTGACATTTGATTCTGTTAGTAACCACACCAGACATGAACTAATGCCATCGTTTTACAGATAAATTTAATCTCTGAGAGGCCAAACTGTTGCCAGCCTTAAATGCCATGCTAAAGCGACTAGACCATGTTCTGCATTTGATGGAGAACCACTGGCTTGGAACAGAGGAGTGTCTTGAGCATAACCCGACTTGAGCAAGATTTACAGGCATTACACATAATCAAATCAATAAATACAAACTGTTGTACATGCTGCAAAGGATACAGGGTACCTATTTGAGAGTATGCCAGGGCACTTGATCTGGCTTCTGGGGTTTAGGAAACGCCTTTCTGAGAAAGTTACATTTAAGATGAGACTTACAGAATGAATAGGATTTATCCATGGAAAGGACAGGGGAATGGGCATTCCAAAGAAAATAGCCTTTTGAAATCCCTGAGGTAAGAAGGAGCTGCGTGTTCTTGAGGACTGAAAGGTGAACACCGTAATTGGAGTATAATGAGCAAGAAAGAGGCATGATGAGAGGAGACTGGAGAGAGGAATGCAGGCTAGATCTTCAGACTCTTCCTTAAAAAAAATTTTAAGTTTTTTTTTTTTTAATGTGGACCATTTTTAAAGTCCGTATAGAATTTTGTTACAGTATTGCTTCTGTTTTTTGTTTCTGTTTTTTAATTATTTATTTATTTTTGGCTGCGTTGGGTCTTCGTTGCTTCACACTGGCTTTCTCTCGTTGCGGGGAGCGGGGGCTACTCTTTGTTGCGGTGTGCGGGCTTCTCATTGCGGTGGCTTCTCTTGTTGCGGAGCACAGGCCCTAGGTGCGTGGGCTTCAGTAGTTGTGGCACGCGGGCTTCAGTAGTTGTGGCTCGCGGGCTCTAGAGCACCGGCTCAGTAGTTCTGGCACATGGGCTTAGCTGCTCTGTGGCATGTGGGTTCTTCCGGGACCAGGGATTGAACCCCTGTCCCCTGCATTGGCAGGCAGATTCTTAACCACTGCGCCACCAGGGAAGCCCTTGCTTCTGGTTTTATATTTTGGTTTTTTGGCCACGAGGCATGTGGGATCTTAACTCCCCGACCAGGGATAGAACCCACAACCCCCTGCATTGAAAGGCAAAGTCTTAACCGGTGGATCGCCAGGGAAGTCCCTAAAATTTTGTCTATTATCCAAATCCAGTAGGAAGCCACTGGGTTTTAAAGAGGGGAATAATGCGATTTGTGTTTTAGTAACCTGTGATATAACTGATCATTCTGACTGCTGCTCTGTGGAGACTGGATTGGACACAGACAGGAAGTAGGGAGACCAGTAGGAGGTTGTTGCAGTACTCCAGGCAAGAAATGGCAATGACCTAGACAAGATGATGGCAGTGGGGGTCGAGAGAGGGGAACAGATGCCAAATACATGTGTGGTCTACAGGCAGGATTAGAGTCGATAGTAGGAGAGTCTCTGAGGGTTAAGAGACTCGTTAGACAAGCTGGTGGAGCTCCTCAAGGGCAGAGAGCCAGCCAATTTTTATTCAGACAATATCCAGATAACTGCTGTGCACTGTAAGGATTTGTGCAGGTTTCTGAGTGATGGTTATGGTAGTAAACCTAGAAAGCCACCTAGATGTAGGCCCTGCCTAGAACCTTATACCCAGGACAGAGTGGCTCACTCTAGCAACTGGGTTGGGATCCTGAGTCATGAAAAATGGTTAAAGCTTTGGCAAGTGGTACTGTTGAGGGGAAAATAAATGTGATTTCTTAAGCTTTCTGTCAGTCCTCCTCGGTTATGTCCCACTCAGCAGAACAGATCTTCAGAGGTCGAGGTTTTGACAGCATGTTAAATGGTTTTTTAACTGCACTGCCAGCAGGAGAAGCATTCTCTTTTTAGATAAAAAATAGAAAGATACAAGTAACAGGGATTTTATTTTCAATGAAATATTTCAAATATACAAGAATAGAAATAATGAACACTTATATACCTACCATCTGGCTGTGTCAAACCTTAACGCCATGTCCTATTTCAGTTGCTTCATTTCATAAAAAGTATTCTGAAAACCATAGCTTGAAGCCCACTAGGTACCATTCATCTCTTTCCCTAGAGAATACTATATTGAATTTAATGTTTTCATTCTTGTGTGTATTTTTGTATTTTTACAGTGTATTATGTGTGCATGAACAATATGTAGTATTGTTTTACAAGGTTTGATTTTAAATTAGATATGTTATTGAGATCGTTCTGCAACTTATTTCACCCAGCTTTGGTGTTGAGATTTTATTATCTTGATATACATTTCTAATTTATCCATTTTATTTGCTACATGGTATTCTATTATATAAAAAATTATCTGGGGCTTCCCTGGTGGCGCAGTGGTTGGGAGTCCGCCTGCTGATGCAGGGGACATGGGTTCTTGCCCCGGTCCCGAAAGATCCCACATGCCGCAGAGTGGCTGGGCCCATGAGCCATGGCCGCGGAGCCTGCGCGTCCAGAGCCTGCGCGTCCGGAGCCTGTGCTCCGCAAAGGGAGAGGCCACAACAGTGAGAGGCCCACGTACCGCAAAAAAAAAAAATTATCTGTTCTCTTGTCAAGAGACACTTCGGGTTTACAGTCATTAGCTAATATAAATAGTGCTGGCATAAACACATTTTCCTTGTGTATACAGACGAAAATGTCCCTTAAAAATTCTTTATTAGATATTTCCAAATTGTTCTCTAAAGTACTTGAACGAGTTTACATCACCACCATCCTCCCAACATTGAGCACAGGTTTCTCTTTTTTCCATATGTTTCTAAGATTTTGCTTTTTATATTTGGATCTTTGATCCACTAGAATGTATTTTTGTGTATGGTGTGAGGTTGAGATCTAATGTATTTTTCCCAAATGCATAACCAGTTGTCCCAGAACAATTTAGTTGTGTTACCCCTCTGTCATATATCATATTTGTACACATATGTCATATTGTTTCTGGGCTCTCTGTCCTGTTTCATTTGTCTGTTTCTTCATCAGTAGCATACTGTCTCAACTACTGTAGCTTTATAAACTCTTACTATTGAGTCGGACAAGTTTCCTTCGTCTCATTCTTCAAAATTGTCTTGGCTCTCTGCTGTTCCACATTAATTCTGAGATAAATTTGTCAAGTTCTAATGAAGACGATTGAGACTTTTCTTATAAGATTGCATTGAAATTATAGATTAATAGGGAGAAAATATTGAGATTATTTTACTGAATCTTCCAATCCATGAACATGTTATACCTCTCTATTAATTCATATCTTTGAATATACCCTTCAATATTGTTTTGTAATTTTCTCCATAGAGGTATTACACATTTTTTTAAACTTTTCTTAGAGACCTTATAGTTTTTTGTGCTATTGAATAAGTATTTTTCGTTGTTACATTTTTGTTTGTTGTTACTGGAGTGGTAATGCTGTTGATTTTTTTAATATTGATCTTCTATCTGGCAACATTGCTGAACTCTTAAAGTGTCTGTGTCTTTTTGGAGTTTCTATATAGTGACACTATTTTTATATTTTTAAAAAAACAATCATCCATGAAACCTTAACTTCTCACTAGTCAGCTATTGTCACAGTCAAATACTTGATTAATTTCTGTACTCAGTACCTTCTCTCTGGGTTTACTTGTTGAAATACATCCTTTATCATTTATTTAGTGAGTTTCCATAGGTGGCAAATTTTTCTTTTATCTGAAAGTTTCTTTATCTTCGTTCTTATGATCTGTCTTTTCTCCAGTAAAGAATGCATCTTTATTATTGGCGATCTATGGTGTATCTAAATATACATATATTTTTAAAGATACTCAGACTAGACTTTCAATTTGAGGACAAAAGCATTTTTATTCTAGAAAACTCTCGGCCATTATTTCTTCCATAGCTTCTAGGCCATTCCTCTCATTTATTTGTCTCTTTAGGTCTGGTCTTCATTTTCAGGGGAGTTCTAGAGACTTACTTCTGTTCACTAATTCTCTTTTTGATTATATCCAATCTAAAGTTTATCACACCTATAATTTGTTTCAATTATTATTTTTGTTTTCAGGATTTCTAATTATTTTTATTTCATATTTACCTGATTTCATTTCATTTCATTTAAGACATGTGCTTATTTTATCATTCTTTTGTCCTTTTTAGTAGATGTTATATATATTTTTTTCTCTTGAAAGTCTTTGTTCTTTAAAATGTTACCTGAAGTGAATTCATGTACTAATTATTTTGTTGGCAGTTCTTCTAACCCATTTTCCTCATATATTTTGGAATTTGTTTGTAAACCCTTTTGAACGGGAAGTAGTTTTTGTCTGTGTATCATTCCCTTTTCCTCCTCTTTGCTCTCCACTTCTCTGCTCATACCTCCTGTCTTGGAGCGAGTCTTCTAACCCAGCTCAGCCCATGCTAACACAGCCCCTGGTTTCAGGTTGCCCCTTCTTGCATGGAGCACTTTCATTGCTACATGTTTGGAGTACAGTGATGATTAAAGCATGAATTCATTGACCTGATCTGACCCAAAAGTCTGTGAAGAGTAAGTTTTTGTCATAGAGGGTGAAGGGTGGTAACTGGTGGTTTTACTTCATGGAGGACTTTAGGTCCAGTTTATGGGAGGCTGCCACCATCATGGGGCTCTGCTGTACACCTTTCTGCTCAGCCTCCAGGGATTTCTCCTGAGATTCTTTGCTTGCTCTTGTATCTATATTTTGCTCATTCACTTCTTGCATGTAATACTGTTACACCTTTCTGCTCCATCTCTGCTCCTTCAAAAACTTTAACTCAAGCATGATATGACTTACAGATTTTTGACAATTTAAAAAATTTGGTTAGTCAAGGGTAAAAAAGCACAGCTGAAATGTGTCCCTTTGATGTACCCTGTCCTTGCCCCCTTTCTAGAAACTTGGATTGGTCTGCTTGTGGTCATAGCCAGCATTACACTACTTCTGGTCTCCCAGGTCATTGAAAGGATCAGGACTTCTGAGAGCCACAGTAACACATGCTGCAGTTACTGAAAAGATTGTCCTGAGCTCATTCACATCTTTATATACTCATCTTGGTTTGTTCCGCTTTTCCACCCAGGATTCCCGTTATACAGACATCTTCTTGCAAGTGTTTCCATTCCCTTCCTTTTCCACTCTGTACCTGGTGCCCGTATAATCTGAAATAGCAGGGAAATGACGGTCAGCTTTCTGGAACCTGTTTTCTCAACAAAACTCTCTGATCCCAGAAAAACCATGGATCGAGAGGTTGCAAAAGGACTGCTTATAGTAAGTTCTCAACTGCTAAGTCCAACCCCTGCCAAGCATTATCTGGTCTTGTAACCTGGGGAAGTAGGCCTTAGTAAAAGTAAGACTCTCAAACCAGCCTTAGCTTTATGAACAAAATTTATCATTTTTCTTTTAAATGAAGTACAGCAACCTTCAATATCACTGTTGCTATCACATTGCATTCAATCATACTAAGATATTCTCAGTGCCAAATACCCACTTCTATTTTTTCTCTCTTTAGGACCTAGGGGTTTCAAAGATGTATGTGTCTACAACCTTTTAAATGTAACCATCTGGGATTACAGGGCTGGATTGAAGGAAAATGTCTTTGTAAAACTTGCTAGTTTTGGGAAGCTCTGATTTTGGTGAGTTTTATTAGAAGGAGAAAATAAGACGTGCTTATTTTTTAAAAAATTACATTCTGAACCTGACTTCTTAGTATACAGTTCTAAATTTTTAAGTGTAAGAGCTAGAACATTCAAGCTTCTAGATGATAATCATGGTAGAACATCTTCATTACCTTAGATTTCTTAGGACACAAAATAAACACTAACAATAAGCAGTTGATACAGTGGACTTTATTAAAAATAAAAACTTATGTTCAACACAGGACACTGCTAAGATAATAAATATACAAGTAACAGACTGGGAGAAAACATTTGCAACATGTATATCTGACAAAAGACTTGTATCTCAAATATACAAAGAATTCCTATCCCTCAATAATAAAAAGAAAAAACATCCCCATAAAAAAGAGCAAAAGACAGACAGATGCTTTAGAAGGTAGAGGATTGGCCAGTAAAAAAGCACATGAAAGAGTACTCAGCATCACCAGTTATCAGTGGAATGCAGATTTAAACCACAATAAGATACTAATTCCAGTTCTAGGTAATGTTGCTGCAAATAAAATGAAAACATATGTCCACAAAAAGACCTATACAACAATGTTCATAATGCTATATTTATGCTAGTCTAAAACTGGAAACATCCCAGGGGTCCATCATCAGAATAAACACAGTGTAGTATAGTCAAACACATTAGAGATAGTCATGGAATATACCAGCAAGGTAAAAGGAGTGAACTGCTGATAAATACAACATGGATGAATCTTTAAAACACATTGAGCAGCCAGACATGAGAATCTAAACTTTATGATTCCACTTAAATAATATTCTAGATTAGTCAAAGCTAATCTATGATAATAGAAATCAGATTAAAAGATCAGTGGTTGCTTGGTTGGTGATCAACTGGGAAGGGTCATAAGGGAACTTTCTGGAATGACAAATACTCTCTAACTTGATGGGGTGTAGGTTACATGGGTTACGGATGGTCAAAACTGATCTAACTGTATACTTAAATCTGCATAACGTAAAATCTTTTTAGAAGATTTACTCAGAGTGAAAGGTTGAATAGGAAGTATTGGAAGGAAAAATACTACTTTTATCTGAAAAGAATTTGAATCTATAAAGAACTCTACAAATCAATAATAAGACAAACATATTTAAGAATGGGCATGTATGGAAAGCTGGTTGGATTTTATTTTTAAACATAGTATAAACACATAGGGCCAGTTTATTGTCTTTTGTTTAAATTATGTATGTGTGGGGTTCAGATTGCTGTTCACTCTCTGGATTCTGTTTAGGGAAACTGAAGGGCACAGGGATATGCATACTTCTTAGAGGCCAGCCCTCTCCTTTTAGACCTAGACAAGGTGGCTCTTCCCACCACCCCCATCTCTGTGTCCTTATTTGAGAGAATCCTGGATCCTTGTGCCAGGAGCCTAGCCAACCTGTGAAGAAAATCTGGTCTTGTGGTTATCCCGTGAATGACTTACTTGTTAGGTTTTCTAAACTTTGTTTCACTGGTATGACTAAGGAATGAGCAAGTGTAACCCTACTGGACTTCGAAGACTCAGACTCAGGTTTTGGTAGGCCTGTGTGTATCAGAATGATGGGAGAGAGCTCACTTCTGAGCTGGAGACTGTACTGTTGAAGATGAGCCTTTCGTGTCCCGTCTTTTGTGTGTGTGTATATAAGAATGATTGTCAGGGAGATTTATTACTGACTTGAGATTTATTACTTACATGAGGAAAGTTTCTACCGCACCTTTTTCTTATTTGCCCTCGTTTTTTTCCTTTTTTAAGATGTGTAATTGCTTTTTTTTTTTTGATTGCGTTGGGTCTTTGTTGCTGCCCACGGGCTTTTCTCTAGTTGCGGTGAGCAGGGGCTACTCTTCGTTGCGGTGCACGGGCTTCTAATTTCAGTGGCTTCTCTTCTTGTGGAGTGCGGGCTCTAGGGCATGCAGGCTTCAGTAGTTATGGCACACGGACTCAGCAGTTGTGGCACACGGACTTAGTTGCTCCGCAGCATGTGGGATCTTCCCAGACCAGAGATCAAACCCGTGTCCCCTGCATCGGCAGGCAGATTCTTAACTACTGTGCCATCAGGGAAGTCCTATTTGCCCTCTTAAATGTCAGAATGTACTTAGAAAAACCAGAGAGAAGTTTTCAGCTTCCCATTGACAGTATATAGAACAAGCATATACAACTAGTCCACACACAGTTGTGGGAGAGTGCTGATGACTCATTAGCGTAGCTTTCATTTCTGAATGTTAGGAGCTAGAAGCAGAAGACGTTTCTTTCTTTCTTCTTCCCTTCCCTTTCTCCCTTTCTTTCTCTCCCTCTCTCTCTCTTCCTTGAGTCTTCTTTGCTGTGCATGGGCTTTCTCTAGTTGCGGCGAGTAGGGGCTACTCTTCGTTGTGGTGCACGGGCTTCTCATCGTGGTGGCTTCTCTTGTTGCGGAGCACGGGCTGTAGGCTTGCAGGCTCAGTAGTTGTGGCTCGTGGGCTCTAGAGTACTGGCTCAGTAGTTGTGGCGCACCAGCTTAGTTGCTCCACGGCACGTGGGATCTTCCCGGACCAGGGCTCAAACCCGTGTCCCCTGCATTGACAGGCGGGTTCTTAACCACTGTGCCACCAGGGAAGCCCCAGAAGACATTTCTTGCTCCATGTGCCCCACACACCTGCGTGCTCAGAAGGCCAGGTACCTTGACTGCAGTTCTTATGCCTCAAAGACCACATGTCTATGTCATAGGTAGAAATCACTGCAACTCTCTTCGGTTGTTGGCTGGGGGAACTAAGAGCCGAGATTCTTGAGTTCTCAAATTCTTTCCCTGTGTTCATGTCATATAGTCTGTTTCAGGCCTTGTAATATTCCCTGGCCCTTTTGGATTTCTTGGATTTTCTTTATTTTCCTTCCTTTCCTTTCTCACTTGACATTATTATCAGTCCTTGCTTGTGAACCTTTTTTCATTCAACAAGGTAACAGAAATCTTTTTCCATCACTGTTGATTAGATTGTCTTTTCACACCCTTTTTAAAACCTTTCATTGGCTTTAGAATCAATTTTTAAACCTGCCACTAAAAGCTCTGTTAAAAAAATGTCTTCCCAATAACACTGTTTCCCTCAGTCTCATTAAGAATACTTTTAAATGCAGAAGTTAGAAAATGGTGAATAATTATAGCTGTTCCTGGAAGTCACTGTGTTCCTTAGTAATTACATGTTGTTATCTTTGGTTCTGCTTCCTTGACAGTTCCATCAAATTGTGAATGATTGTCTTGAATTTAATGAAATTCAGTCCTAGCAGAAAACTGTTGTTGGGTCACAGATTCAGCAGCAAAGCTGTGATGCTGATGTGGGAATAGGGATGTTTATACCCTTTGTGTTGACAGAAGTTAATTTTGGGGACATGTCATGTGGGCTTTTCTTAAGAACATAAACATTTCACAAAATGAAAGCCAGAGGCTTTCTTAGCAATCAGACAAGAGCCAGTTCTGCTTGTCAGGGAAATGGGACAGCGTGAGTTCTCATCAGGTATATGCCTTGCTTAACTGAAGCTCAAGTTCCTTCTCTTTGGTTCAGAGCTCTGAACTTGGATATTCAGTGTCTGTCTTTACTCCACCGTCCCTAAGCAATCCACCTTTGGCGCTGGGTCTTTTGCAGGGTGAGAAAGACTGGCAGAAATATGAGACTGCTCGGCGGCTGAAGAAGTGTGTGGACAAGATCCGGAACCAGTACCGGGAAGACTGGAAGTCCAAAGAGATGAAAGTCCGGCAGAGAGCTGTAGCTCTGTACTTCATCGACAAGGTGAGAGCATCTTCCCGTCACGTCGTCTACCATGTTCATCTTAACGAAGATGTGGGAAGCATTTACTCCTCCAGGCCCTGTGCTATAAGTACTGCTGGAGAGGCAGTGATAGCCCAGACATCTGTGGTCCTGCTCACCTGATCTCTGGTCCAGTAAGGAAGGTAGAAGTGGAGAGAGAGGTGTTCAGTGTCTGATGCTGTCTAGATACAGTCTGCCTAATAGGAGGATCTTCATGAATCTGAATGTGCCAGAAATACTGACACTTTCAAACTCTTTCTGACAATGCACCACCCCCCCAAATTTTATTTTATATCACAACCCAACACATAAATATGTTTGTGTGTAACTGAAACAAATGTTGCACAAAATAATGCTTAGCCTTTCTATGAGCAGTGAATTCTGATGTTTTTTACTCTTTCTTGTTTTTAAACAGGATGGTTATAATCCTTAAAATTGGTTAAATAATCTGCCAATGTATCACAACTACAGTTTAGAAGTCAGTGCTTTGAAGATCAGTTTCTCAGCACTCTTTTGGAAGAAAAAGATTTCTTATTTTCCCCGGTTTTGCACTGAGTATATTTATTTTAACACAAGTTCTTATTGTCTTAAAAATTAAGCAAAATTACGAGACTAGCTTTTTGAGTCTGATTGCTGAGAGTTTAAAATATGTTCTTTCCTCTATCCCCATTTGAAAGGACAAGAGTAAACAGAAGCTTAGATTTCTGGGAAAGTTTAATATCCCTTGACGATCCACACTTCATTTTATAAGGGAAGAAGCAACAATGCAGATCTGGAATTCCCAGGCCTTGCAAACTGATGCTCTGTCCCTGAAGAGAATTGGGAGGCTTCTGGTTTTGGTTTCCTACAGAGCCTGTGATGTTGACGTTTCTTCATTCATGCTTACCTTTTTTTTTTTTTTCCATTCTCTCATCCCTGGGCAGCTTGCTCTACGAGCAGGCAATGAGAAGGAGGAAGGAGAAACAGCGGACACTGTGGGTTGCTGCTCACTTCGTGTGGAGCACATCAATCTGCACCCAGAGTTGGATGGTCAGGAATACGTGGTAGAGTTTGACTTCCTGGGAAAGGACTCAATCAGATACTATAACAAAGTCCCCGTTGAGAAACGAGTAAGTTAATGTGGCCTGAGCTCCCTGGCCTGTTTTTTCATTCATTCATTCAACAAGCATTTGTTGAGTGCTTTTTCTGTGCTCTGTGCTTTGCTGAACACTAGAAGAAATGGCTTGAAAGAGAGTGGAGAGGTATTGTTTGGTGTCCTGTGTACCTCCTTTTAGTCCCTGCCCCTCACCCCATGCTACTTTACTGGAATGAGGGGCCATCTCCTGTGGCAGCATTCAACAGAGAATGCTATAGAGAGTTGGCCCTCACAATGAACTGCACATTAGGTTTATCCCATCACACTGTTTTAATGATCTAACCACACTTCAGTATTCCCTGGTCATGTTGCAAATTTGTCATTTTCGTAGCATTGCTCAACTTTCCCCCAACTCCTCATTCAGCAAAAAGGTGGCCCTTGAGTCCCCAGATCTCTGAGCCCATAGCTGAAGAGGGTGCTGCAGCACCACGGTCCGCCAGAAGTACTGGGCTTGAACTGGAGACCTTACAGAGTGCAGTACCCCAGTAGTCCAGCCCTTCAGCAGTCTGATGTTTCATCAGTAATTAGGTTTTGCTGGCTGTGGAAATGTTTCAGATTAAACAAAGCTAAAGAGATCTGACAGTTAAATGTAATATTTGAGTTTAGGTTGGATTCCATACTGGGGAGGTAAAGAACATCATTGGGTCAGCTGACAAAATTGGAATATGGACAATAGATTGGATAAAAATGTGTCAGTATAAATTTATAAAGCTGAGAAGTACTGTGTGTATATAAGGGAATATCTCTATTCTTAGGAAACACACTGAAGTATTCAAGGGTAAAGGGCCATAATTATGTAAGTACCCAGAAATGGTTCCAAACGAATAATTGTGTATATACACACATAAATGTGGAAAGGAAATGAGTGTACGTGTGCACTGCACAAATAGGAAATGAGGTAAAATATTAATGGTAGGTGGATCTGGGTTAAGGATATGGGTGTTTCTTTGTGCTCTGTGGGGTTGGTTTGTTTGTTTGCAAGTTTTAAGTTGCAGTTATTTCCAAAGTAGAGGTTTCAAAAATAATAATAATTAGGCTCTGCTTATTTCTTTTAGGTTTTTAAGAACTTACAACTATTTATGGAGAACAAACAGCCTGAGGATGATCTTTTTGATAGACTCAATGTGAGTGGGTAAACTGCACTGGGTTGAAGAGGGGTCCAGCCAGAGCCTCCCAAGGTCCTAAAGGAGAGGTCTGCCTGGGAGTGACTGGGGCTCTCCCCTCGGCCTGTCCTGGGGCACCCTGTATACTCTCCCTTCCTCAGGCACACAGCAAATCCATGGCCGAAGCCCTGGGATGGGGTGGACGAACCCTGCCTGTTACCCTCTGGCTCCTGCAGAGCCTTCCCTTGGCTGGATGCTTAGCCACCTGTGCTAGAGACCCAAGACCTGTCCCTGAAGTCTTATTGGGGAAGATCTTAATAGGGAAGGATACAGTTGCTTTATTGGCCTGCTTAAGATTGAAGTGTGCTTCTTTGGGAGGTACATGCAACTCTGTATTCTGGAATTCTTCTCCCATTTCCTAACTTCCCACTGGCAGGACAGTAAACTTGGCAAGGTGTAACTGCACTGGCATAAATTTCCTGGAGCTTGCCAGAAGGGCCAGGGTGGTATTTATGGCTTTTACCTAAATCCCAACATCCTCTTCGTTGCTTTGTCTCCTCCAGACTGGTATTCTAAATAAACATCTTCAGGATCTCATGGAGGGCTTGACAGCGAAGGTGTTCCGTACATACAACGCCTCCATCACGCTACAGCAGCAGCTAAAGGAACTCACAGCTCGTAAGTACTGCCTGACCAGATAGGGCCCATGGCCTTAGCGATGATGACCACTAGATCCTAGATCTGTTCTACTTATCCTCCTTGACATTGTGACTGGAAACTTTTTCCCTCCATACCTCTAATAGAGGGCTAAGGCTTAGATGTATAAACAGATCAGTGCTGTTTCCCCTATTCCTACTCTAGCTTCTAGAATAGTTTTATGAAATGCTGACAGGGGCTTTCTGTCTGCTCTGATAATGCCTGCATTTTGTGTTTTATATCTATGTTATTTAAAAGCTCATAGAATGAAGATAAAGTGCTATGATGTTCTGTTAAATTGGAGAGAGTAAGGCTGTCATGGTTACTAAAACAGCATAGGAGCAAATCCTTTCCCTGAGGTTTCTTTTTTTCCCTCTTAAGAGTTGGTAGTATTCGGGACTTCGCTGGTGGTCCAGTGGTTAAGAATCCACCTTCCAATGCAGGGGATGTGGGTTCGATCCCTGGTCGGGGAACTAAGATCCTACATACTGCAGGGCAACTAAGCTCACGTGCTCTAGAGCCCACGCGCCACAACTAGAGAGCCCGCATGCTGCAACTACTAAGCCCACGTGCTGCAACTACTAAGCCCACGTGCTGCCACAAAAGATCCTGCATGTCACAATGAAGATCCTGCATGCCGCAACTAAGACCCGACACAGCCAAATAAATAGATAACTAAATAAGTATAAAAGAAAAAAAAGAGTAGGTAGTGTCCTCCTAAAAACTAGCTGCAGAAAGTATCACCAAGATCCACAAGCTTTTTTTCCTCTGGAGCCTAGTCACTGCTGAATTTCCACTGTCCTCTAGAAATATGTCAAATGGTATTAGAAAATGGTATTCAAAAAGCCAAAGATGGGTATGTTGAGGGTCAGTATTTTAGGGTGGGGCAAAGAATGCTATATGACACAAGTAAAAACATTTCTTAGACGACACTTTGTATTTTTCTTTCTGAAAGATATAGTGCCTTGTGGTTTTAAAATGTAAAATTTCTGGTCCCTTCATTTTACCCTCCTCTACAGGCTCTTTCTGTCCCAATTCCCATATTTTCTTCAGGCTATTTTGGGTGGTTAGATGGGGGAGATGGGCACTGAGGCAAGCAGATGATTCTCTTGACTCTCAGATTTTGACCTTGTGCCTTGTGGGAACCTGAATTGATCATCTGAGTGAGATGAGGACCAGTAAAACCTTTACGTGAGGATAAAGCGCCGGGGAAGGGACATTGTGTGTTCTCTCTTCTTATACAGATGGACTCTTATTACCATGTTTCTTTCTTTACAGCTGATGAGAACATCCCAGCAAAGATACTATCTTATAACCGTGCCAACCGAGCCGTTGCAATTCTTTGTAACCATCAGAGGGCACCACCAAAAACTTTTGAGAAGTCCATGATGAACTTGCAATCTAAGGTATTTTGGATGTGGATGGTGGGGTAGCAAAATGAAGAGAAGCATGTCTGCTATGGGCATTTATACTCCACCCTTCTGGGTTGGGATATCAGAAAGGTTCATGCTAAATAAATGGAAATTTGGTAGTAACTATTGCTGATCAAGATACTGAATATCAGGTACTCATTGTTCAGCAAGTCTTTATTCTGTGTTGAGAAGGTAAATTTGATGTACCCTCTTTGAAATACTGCTAATTATTGTCCTTATACATGAGGATAATGGATATAAAGATAGTCTTCACAATTCCTTTCCACAGCCCAGAAATACAACTATTTCCAAATTATATTGTTTTAAATTGAAGATGATGAAACAATATTTAATTTCCCCCTAATCCTAGCACAACTATTTTTATTTCTGCACATTCCACATGAATCATATTTTTATATAGCTCATCATCAAACATCTGTTGAATACAGGCTGTGTGCCAGAGCTGCTGCCCTAGAGGGAGAGGGTGATGTGCAAACAACTAGACACTGTTCCTCTTCCAGGTGCCTCTCTCCTTCCTCCAGCTCTGCCTGGTACTGAGCTTTTAAGCGGCAAGGCACTTAACATTTGATGATGTGCATTTCTGTGTTACCAATGGCTACATAACTAATCCATTCTAATGTATTAATCCACAATGAGAATTTGTAGATATTTCACTACAAAGCAGACACATGGGTTACAAAGTAAACCAATTATCTTGAAATATGTTTACCAAAAAGTCTGATACAGTAATAGATGTCCTTCCTTATTAATTTATTAAGTTAGATCTTAGGTGGGTCTGATAATTACTATAAATGTCAAGGTAGTCATGAATATAAATGATACTTTGATTTCTGCAGCAATATGAAAATATATGAACTAGCTATGGGTGATAAAGTCATAGATACTACTGATATTACTGTGTTCAATTGCCCACACTCAAAACTGAAGAAGAAATGATGAGTTTCAACTAGAGGTTAATTAAACTACAGATTGATTCTTTTCCATCTGCGTTCACAGCATACTGTACTTGAACAACTGGAGTTTAAAAACTACTGCTGTAGAGTGAGGCTGCATACATATTCTGAGGCCCAGGGTGTTTTCCTTCTGTTGAAATTTCTTCCAGATAGATACCCAGCTGTAGTACATATGGGTCAGAAGACACACATAACCTGCAGTTCATGCTACAGATGCCATCTGGCTTTCCTGAAGGGATGCACACATCCACAGTAAATACATGTGTGTCCACAGACATCTCAAATCCTTGGATCATGTGACTGGCAGGCAAAGAACCTGTACAGACCGCCCATCCTAGCAGCTCTGTTAATGGCAGTCATCTGGTGCCGTTTACTCTCCTCATGCTGTCATTTCAAGCCAGAAGTAAAAGCATGACTCTTCAGGTGGTATTTACCTAATTCAGGAGACCCCTCCCTGGAGCATGAGGAGGCCTTTTGTTGGTCTCACTCTGGAACCACTGTTTGGGCACCCAGGCTGCCTGCCAGACGAGCCCTCTAAGCACAGGAACCATCTCCTGTGTGCCCACAAAGCAAACACATGCCCCTGTTTGCCAAGTGAATCAATGGAGTCTTTGATGCTTTGAGAGAATTCAACATAGCCTGCCAATTTAGCATTCACAGAAATGGTTAAAAGATTGTGGTTTGTTGCATTTCTGGCCTAAGAATCTGGCTAGTGGTGTCTGTGATGCTTTTGTGTCAGTTCCTTCAGCTTGACTTTGGACAACATAGATGTTGGAAGTAAGCCATTCATAGTAAACATATTTAATGATTCTCTCACAATGGTGACCTCTGTTTCCAGTCTTAGCTGTGCGTGTAAATCTAACAGACAATTCCAGGCTGAGAGCAACAGCTCAGTGTGTATGAGTCAGGCATGTATTTACTCGGCAGAGGTTCCCTTGACCTTACAGGTTAGCAAGGTAGTAACAGGTCAGGGGCTCTCCTGCTCCCAGCAGTGTGAGCTCACTGCTTTGGGGCTCTAACTCCACAGTGTTGTTTAAGTAAGAAGAACTTAGGGCTTCCCTGGTGGCGCAGTGGTTGAGAGTCCGCCTGCCGATGTAGGGGACACGGGTTCATGCCCCAGTCCGGGAAGATCCCACATGCCGCGGAGGGGCTGGGCCCGTGAGCCATGGCCGCTGAGCCTGCGCTCCGCAACAGGAGAGGTCACAACAGTGAGAGGCCCGCGTACCGCAAAAAAAAAAAAAAGAACTTAGAACTGGTTCTTTCAAGCAAGAAAGACTGGAACTGCCTTTGTCTCTTCCTTTAAAGACTGGGTCCCCATGAGATTTCATTTGAAAAAAGAGCTCCACAGCTAAAAAAGTTTTCAAATCTGCTTTGGGTGATGACCATTTTAATTTCCTTCCCATCTCAGTTTTCTCTCCTTTTAAAAACAGAATGCCAAAGCCAGGCCATGCCATGTATTGGCTTGGAACAGACTAAGCTGAGCTCTTTGGCTTCCTGGGTACCTTTTAATTGCCATTTTCTAGTCCCTCGGATATTCTCTTCAGTGCATCCTTCTTTCTTGAGAAGTTGGCAGCTCCTTCCCAGAGTGCTGGTAGAATCTGAGGAATGAGCTGCGCTCAGTAGATGCAAGGACCCTATCTCAGCTTCATAAAGAGTATCTCCTGCAGTTGTATTCTTAGAATGGAAGCGACAACCTGGCACGAGAGCCATTTGATAAACAGCTCTCACCTGTAGCCCTCCTCTCCCAGTATCTAAAACCGAAGTGTTCTCTGACTGTAAGATTAGCACCCACATTCCCAGTCCCAGTGGGTTCTTTTCCCTGAGCTTCTGGATTAATGGGGGCCCTGGGTCACTGCCTATAAAACCCTCATTTCTTCAAGGGTGACTGAAGAACGTAAATGGCCAAGTAGCATTTGAATTCAGCACCCGCTGCACATCTACTCTGTGCCTTCAGGAAGCCACCCCTAGTTGTTTTGACCTGGCAAACCACCAAGACAGCCTGCCTGGTGTAGACAACTTCTAGGTTTCATCCTCTCTTGAGGAGCCCTTCTTTGTATTCTCTGGGCTTACTTTATTCCTAAATCTTATTATTCTTCCCCACCCAGATTGATGCCAAGAAGGAACAGCTAGCAGATGCCCGGAGAGACCTGAAAAGTGCTAAGGCTGATGCCAAGGTCCTTAAGGATGCAAAAACCAAGAAGTACGTGCCTGGTGTGATACAAAGCTGGGGGTTGTTGTGAGAGAAAAAAGGGCGGAGCATCAGCCAGAGGCCCTAGCCTTTCTAGGGTTTCTGAGTGATGTCTTTTAGAAACCTCTGTACCTGGGGCTTTTCTGCCTTTACTGTCCCTGGATGGCACCATGGGGTTGCAGTGCTCTTGTCCAGAGGCCAGGCCTGGCTCTTGATGACTTCCTTTCTTCCAGGGTGGTAGAGTCAAAGAAGAAGGCTGTGCAGAGACTGGAGGAGCAGTTGATGAAGCTTGAAGTACAAGCCACAGACCGAGAGGAGAATAAACAAATTGCTTTGGGAACCTCCAAACTCAATTATCTGGACCCAAGGATCAGCGTGGCTTGGTAAGCACCGCACCCTTCTTGAACTCCACCTGCTGGCTTGAGAAGGGTGATGGGGGTTCCAAGAGCGTTGTCAGCTTTCACATGCAGTTCCTACGCTGCACACTTAGAGTCCTCTGGGAAACCTCTGTCTTCTGCTGTGCCCACTACAAATGCATTGGAACATCCTGGATGGTCCTCAATGGTCAACACTGTTACACCATCTTGGAGTGTGTTTGTTTGTTAATGCAGGTATGGTCCCTACCCCTAATGGAACTTTAGGACAAGAATGGAGACTCTTAGTCCTTATTGAAGGAAAAATACAGAAGAGCCCACCCATCTACCTACACTTTAACTTTTCAATAACATTTTTTTTTCTTTACAAGTGAAGGAAGTAAGGTATGGACAAGGAGAAAAAAAAAATGAGAATACAGATCTGAGAAACCTATGCAAAGAGTTTGTGCTACTGTTTGCTTGTTTCCCTGTACCACTGCCCCGCCCCGGCCCCAATTTCCAAAATAAATGGCTTTTTTGGAAGATGCTTATTAGTTAACTTGAGTTATTATTAGCTTCTGGGCCTAGGAGGAGCAGTCATCTCCTGTGGCCCTGCTCCTCTGGGCCAGGGGTTCCAGCAAGCTCTTGTATCCTTTCGACTCTTTTTGCCCTGTTTAGTGCTAGAGGTTTGGTTAGCTTGACAGGCAATAGACTGCAGTGGTTAAGAGCATGGACTCTGGAGCCAGACGGCTTGGGTTCGCTTTTCAGCTCCATTTTAACTAGCTGCATGAGAATGAAAGCAAATTACCTAACTTCTCTGCCTTAGTTTTTCATCTGTACCTTTTTCATTTGTACATCTATAATAGCATCTACTTTAGAAGTCTTTGTCAAGATTAAATGAGTTAAGCACATGAAGCTCTAAGAAACATGTCTGGTACCTTATTAACTCTCATTCTCACCAGACGGATGTGAAGAAGGTGGCACATCCAAGCTTCAGCCTTGGGTCTGGCCCGTTGTTCCCTGAGACACACTAATCCCCGTTCTTTCTCCCTTGTCTGCAGGTGCAAGAAGTGGGGGGTCCCAATTGAGAAAATTTACAACAAAACCCAGCGGGAGAAGTTTGCCTGGGCCATCGACATGGCTGACGAGGACTACGAGTTCTAGCCTGTCTTGAGGGGCAGGAAACAGTTCTGTGAAAAGGAACAGTGTGGTTTGGGGCAGATGGATAAACTGTGAGCCTCGATTGCCCTTGCACCTGAGGGAAAGGGGCAGCAAGTCTTAACAAAGCAACATCTTTGAGAAAAGATAAACCTGGAAATATTATAAGGGAGAGCTGAGCCAGTTGTCCTATGGACAACTTATTTAAAAATATTTCAGATATCAAAATTCTAGCTGTATGATTTGTTTTGAATTTTGTTTTTATTTTCAAGGGGTCAAGTGGATGGGAATTTGTCAGAGTTCTGCCAGACAAATTCACTGTTTCACTGAAACATTTGGATTCTCTTAGCTACTGTATATGAAGTCCGATTATATTGGTGCGTTTTTACAGTTAGGGTTTTGCAATAACTTCTATATTTTAATAGAAATGAGTTCCTAAACTCCCGTCTCCCCCATTTCAGGAATTTAAAATTAAGTAGAACAAAAACCCAGCGCACCTGTTAGAGTTGTCACTATCTATTGTCATGGGAATCAGTTTTCATTAAACTTGAAGCAGTCGTGACATCGGCAGTGTTTTGGTTCAGACACCTGTTCACAGAAAAGCATGATGGGAAAATATTTCCTGACTTGAGTGTTCCTTTTTAAATGTGAATTTTTATTTCTTTTTAATTATTTTAAAATATTTAAACCTTTTTCTTGATCTTAAAGATCGTGTAGATTGGGGCTGGGGAGGGATGAGAGGGGGTGAGCGAGTCTAAGGATAATGAAATAATCAGTGACTGAAACCATTTTCCCATCATCCTTTGTTCTGAACATTCTCTGTGCCCTTTCAGATACCCATCTTTTTCATTTTAAACCCCAGTCTTTCACTTGAAAGATTTTATTGTATAAAAAGTTCCACAGGTCAAAAATTTAGAGGAAAATGAGTATTTGGTCCAAAAAAGGAAAAATAATCAAGATTTTAGGGCTTTTATTTTTTCTTTTGTAATTGTGTAAAAAATGGAAAAAAAAACACATAAAAAGCAGAATTTTAATGTGAAGACATTTTTTGCTATAATCATTAGTTTTAGAGGCATTGTTAGTTTAGCGTGTGTGCAGAGTCCATTTCCCACATCTTTCCTCAAGTATCTTCTATTTTTATCATGAATTCCCTTTTAATCAACTGTAGGTTATTTAAAATAAATTCCTACAACTTAACGGAAACTTGGTGTCTGCCTCTTTGTAACCCAGGGCCCCAGGCCAGAATGGAGCTCTGGGGCTGGGACTTGGAGTGGGATGTGGTCTGCCTGCTCCAGTGATGCCTTCCTCCCCAGGAGCTGGGGGCTGGGCCAGGCCTGGAAGGGGCTGCATCTGTCCTGCTGCCGTGGGTGTGGGTCACAGAGGAGGGAGCCAGAGTCCACATCCTTAGAAAAAGGCAGACCCAGGAAGTGAGGGCGAGTACAGAAAATCTACAAGAACAGGTGGGGTGCAAGAACTATATTTGGAGCATAGGGTAGGTTTATTGAGCAAGACGGAGCAAGTGTATTCAGGAGACAGATTTTGGAACACTTTCCATGTGTGCTGGCAAGAAGCAGTAGGAGCTTCTTTGGGTTTGCTTATGTGGCTAAGGTTACTGTTAGGATGGCAGGAATGAAGGGTACTAAGCCAATCAGAACACTGGATCCCAGAAGCGCTCTCCCAGATGGAATGAAGACTTCTTTTGTTGATTGAAAGAGGGAGTGGTCTGTGACCACTTCTCTGTGCTCTAGTACCTGAGCTGGCCAGGGTCCCTACAAAAATTGTTTTTCCATTCATCCTAGGTTACAGCTAAGTCTGGAATTAGGTTGAAAGGTGAGGTCTCCTGGTCAAATGGAGTCAGGGGGGCAGGAAGGCCAAAGTGGTCAGAACTGGTCCCTTAGCTAGCCAGCAGGCACAGGTGTACTCTGGGAGGAGAGCCATCTCCCTGATGGTCTCTGAACTTCCTGGGGCTGGGCCCACTGCAGAGAATCCTGAGGGGTCCTTGGCAGCCTGTATGTCACTGGCCAGTGAGGGAGGCAGCATTCACCCCAGGAAATAAAGGAGGTTATGTAGCCACCATTGCTTTGGAGCAAGAGATTGCAGCCAGGCATTTTTGAATTCTATGGTTCTGGGGCAGCTAGACCACTGAATGTAAGGAATAGTAACAAGAGAGGCTCGTCCAGTGCCTTATCAATACACTTCAGCAGGACCTGCCACAACCAGAGGACAAACCTTGGACCACAACTAGAAACCGGGGACAGGCGGCCTTACAGGCAGATTTTACTGATGAGCACAAACTTGTGCCCACCTTTCCTGGCAAGGACCTTCCTTCTGCTGAGGGCAGGTGCAGGGCAACTAGATACTGGTCAAGAATGGTTGTGAAGGACATCCTGCGTGGTGGCAACAAGGCTGAGAGAGCAAGCCAGAGAATGGGAAGCTGACCTGGCCACTGCAATGAGGGAAGAGTCTAGACAGGTAGGTGAGGGCCAGGTATGAAGGGCCCCGAAGGATGCTTGAACACGGAGTCAGGAGACCACCCCTTCCTATTCATCTGGCAGGTAGGTTCCCTCCTCCCACTTCCAGCCTCATCTGGGAGCAGAGGCCAGATGTGCAGGGTCTGACCCACTCCCTCCTGTCAGGCTCCTCCATGATGCTAGAGTCCAGCTGTGGGCAAAGGGAGACCGCTTCCACACGCTACCACAGCCAGACATCCGGGTGCTTGCTTGCCTCCGCCCTCACCCGCCACGTCTGGTCAGCCCGTCCGTTCTCCCTGTCAAGTCTACCTCAGGCCTCTCCCACATTTAAAAAAAAAACAACAAAAAAAAAACGAGAAAAGAAACCACAACTCCCAACCCTTTCCAGCCACCACCCCCTCCCTCTCTCTGTTTCACAAGCACCTGGAATGAGTCATCTCTACCACCCGGTCACTCCCCCACCCACTGCAACTAGCTTCTGCCCCATCTTGCCTCCAGTTCCCCCTCCACTCGGACCACAATCACCCATGAATGAACGACCAAACCACTAAATGGGCTCTGCTTCTGCATCTTATTTAAACTCACTGTGGCACTGGACACTTGACCACTTTTTTTTAATTACTATTGATACATATCATAAATCCACCCATTCCAACTGTACAATGATTTTTAGTAACTTGAGTGAGTGGTGTAGCCATCACCATAAATCAGTTTTAGAACTTCTTCCCCCCAGTAAGATCCCTCATGCCCACATACAGTTAATCCCCATTCCCACCTCCAGCCTCCACTAATCTACTTTCTCTATAGATCTGTCTTTCCTGGACATCTCACATAAATGGAATCATACAACGTGTGACCACTCCCTTAAAGCACTTCTCTCGGGTTTCCATGGTGCCACCCTCTCCTGATTTTACCCCTCCCTCTCAGGCTGTTGCTTCTGTTTCCTCCTCTATCAGGTCCTTAACTGCTGTGGTTCTCTTCTCAGCCTAGCTGATTTCATTCACACTTGAACACGATGACCTCCACATCATTTCCTCCAGCCTAGACCCCCTTCCTGAGCTCCAGACACATACTGCACTGCCAACTACGTCTCAGTGGGGATGTCCGTGTTCAATCTCAAGTCTGTAGAACCGAGCTCAGTACCTACCACTCCAAGCCCACTGCGCCTGGTTTCACATCTCAGGGAAAGGCACCACCATCCACTCTGTCCCCCAACTGGAACCTAGGGCAGCCATCATCCTTCACATCTTTCTCTCACTTCCACAACCAGTAAATCACCAACTCTGATATCACCTCCTAAATACCACATACACCAAATATAGGTATTTCCTCCACAGAAAACTTAAAAAAAATTTTTTTTTTCTTCTGAGAAAAGTGTTTACTTATATTTCAGTCCTTACAAAATCCCTCATATATTGCGTTATTCTCTCAACTGTTTCGAACCGAAAAGCACTTTCTGGAGAAAACACATTATCCTGAAATGACCTCAGTCAAGCTAGTTTTGGATGATTATAAGTAGTCCCTTGACAAAACGAGTAAACAAGGAGGCAAAGAAATTTACCACAGACGTGGTAATTATTTCTCACAATCCCAAGTATTACGTGTAAACAGGCCTCTTCAAGATCACTTTAAATAGCAAAACGGTGTTGATTTTTTCAGGTTTGAAAATGCTACTGCAGTTATGTATGTATGTTTTTAAAGAGTCTTTTAGAAAAACACTGAAATATTTATAGATAACATTATAGAGCTAAGATCTGTGTCAAAATTATATGGAAGGGGTTAGCGGGTAGAGTCTGGCACAAAACAAGAGTGGCCACCAGTTCATAATTAAAGCTGGCTGATGCTATCCTGTCTCCATTTATATATATTTGAAATTTTCTGTAACATTTTTAAAGCAATACAGTTTAAGTGGTGATTATATAGATCATTAATATATATCTATGGGAGAAATGAAAAGAAACCTGTTTTAATGTTATACAAAAAGGTAATTATGCTGAGGTTAACATTTCTAGTGACAGTATCACATACTGATTCAAAAAGTATTTTCTCTGCAACAACACAGATGAATCTCAAAAACATTATGCTGAACATAGACCCAAGGGTACATACTCTATGATTCCATTCACATTTGAAATTTTAGAACTCACATAACTAATCTGTAGTGACAGAAAGTAGACAGTGATTGCCGGCTGGGGGCAGGGGAGATTGACTGTAAAAGGACACCCAAACACTTTTTGGGGTGATGGAAATGTTCTATGACTTAACTGGGTGGAGGGCACATGAGGGTATACATTTGTCAAAGCTCACCAAACTTTACACTTAAAATGGGTGCATTCTGGGCTTCCCTGGTGGCGCAGTGGTTGAGAGTCCGCCTGCCGATGCAGGGGACGTGGGTTCATGCCCCGGTCCGGGAAGATCCCACGTGCCGCAGAGCGGCTGGGCCCGTGAGCCATGGCCGCTGGGCCTGCGCATCCGGAGCCTGTGCTCCGCAACGGGAGAGGCCACAACAGTGAGAGGCCCGCGTACCGCAAAAAAAAAAAAAAAAAGTGTGCATTTTAGTCTATGTAAGTTATTCCTTATTAAAGCTGATTTTTCAAAAGTGCTCTTTCTCAACTGAGAAGGAAGATGACGTGCTTTCAGAAATTATACTAGATGACTCAAAAAGTGGCTTTAATGGCGACAACTATATAGAAGTCAAAGATTCATGTAAAGAGGGACTTCCCTGGTGGCTCAGTGGTTAAGAATCTGCCTGCTGATGCAGGGGACACAGGTTCGAGCCCTGGTCCGGGAGGATCCCACACGCTGCGGAGCAGCTAAGCCCACGCGCCACAACTACTGAAGCCCGCGCGCCTAGAGCCCATGCTCCACAAGAGAAGCCACCGCAATGAGAAGCCTGCGCACCGCAATGAAGAGTAGCCCCCACTCGCCACAGCTAGAGAAAGCCCACGTGCAGCAATGAAGACCCAACACAGCCAAAAATGAAATAAATAAAATAAATTTAAAAGATAAATAACTAAAATATGTAACTAAATAAACTTATATGTGGACATCTGAATCATGCATCTCTAAAAATATTTATCAATACATTTTAGTTGCAAAAATAGCCACAAAACACCTGGAGTGTGACCTTATTGTGAAAACAGGTGACTGACTGTCTTATATTTAGAGCTGCCATATCTTAAGGCATACCCCTCACTTTGCTCTGTCCCCACAGCCACCAACAGGTCTAGTAAGGTCAGCTGTCCCTTCCCAGTGCTCCAGGGGCCCTTATCACACTAAATTGTCATCTGTTGACAAACGTCTGTTGGCATTTCTCTCTCCACTACTGGAGTGGGAACTCAGTCTGATTCATTCTGTCTCAGTGCTATAGAGGAGGCATCAGGAGTGTTTGTTGGAAGAAGGGAAGAAAAGGTGGAAAAACAGCAGGTCCGGCCTGGCCTGTGCCAGTGGCTAGCAAGGGCACTCCCCTTCTCTGCCTGCAGCGAAGCAGTTACAGTATCCCTGCCACCTCCCTGAAGAAGGGACATCTGGAGTCCAGCTCTCCTGCCTCAACATCTGGGTCCCATTAGAGGAGCCCATCAGCAAAGGGGAAGCAGGGTCTGCAGAGAGAGCAGAGTCCTGGCCTGGTTTCCCCCTGAGGGACAGAAAACACGAGGCTCTGGAGAGTACCTCCCAGGTGAGCAGAATAAGACAGAAAAAGTGTGAGGCCCAATGACTAAGGTGGAGCCAATGGATGGATACTGGGGATGAGAGCTCAAAAGACAAGACCGCAGGTTGTGGGATGGAGTTCAAAGTGCACTAAGGTGAATGCTTATTAAGTACCAGCTGTATGCTTAGGAGCAGGCTGGCTGACTCAGATGCTGGAGAAGGGCTGGTCAGACATCTAACATAAGAAACTACTGAGTAACAATTTTAAAAAGTTTAAAGAAAAGGGATAAAGTTTCATGCATGGATCAGATTTGATGCTGCAAGTCTATAAATCTGCCTACCTTCAACTGTGGAAGGGGCTTCACTAAGCTATATTTTTATACCTTCTATATTCACTCGAGGTCATTACAAGGAACAATGAAAACTGTGTCGGCATTTGCTGTTAATCTGCTGAGAACATTCTCCACTATTTCAATCAAATAAGTGTCCACTTGAGAAACTTCTTTTATAACTTAAACCCAGGAAAATTTTTCTCCCCCAAGGAATCAATTATCAGAATAGAAGGAGTTTTTGCTTTGGCTACCAGGAAGCTCAGCCAACATTCAATTCTCAATCACAGCCGCCATGTTAACCCATATTAACCAAATTACATTCCTCCTTCGGGTAACAGCATATCCCATTTCTACAGTACAATATTTTTGCCTTTTAAGAAATGTTTCAAGTACTTAGAAGACTAGAAAGAAGACATCTGTGATGGGCACAGTGATGTGCCACTCAGATTCCCCTTCAAGGAAGCACTTGTTTCCGGGAAACCTGTCAGCTCCCTAAGACCACCGTGGCTGCAGACAGCTGTCTGGCCAAGGCTGTGCTCTTCCCAAGACAGCCCACATTCAATGGCTTATTGAGGTGCTGCAGCAGAGCTCCCTGGGGGGCTGGCTGAGGCTGTCGCCAGGCCTGAATCACAGCTTAACTTCTCCCTGCGTCCCCTCCTGTTTCCTTCCCTCCCTTCCACAGTGTTGATCCCAAGGGCACTCCCTAAAAAATGTTCTGCACACTAACCTCTGACACAAAGCCTGCTTCCCAAAGAACCCAGCCTGTAACAGCATTTAACCAAATAACTGAAAACAGAAAACACATCAGGTATGGGTATTAAGGAAGGGGTAAGAAAACACAATAAAATGTTCATACCTACATGGAAGGCAACACAGCATGGACTCTGGATGGGTTTGAATCCCATCTCTGCCACCTCTTAGCTATGTGTCCACGAGTATGCCTCTCAACCTCTCCATGCCTCAATTTTTTTTCTGTGAAATGGGGATAATGAGAGAACTTATCTCAGTGCTGTAATGAAGAGTAAATGAGCCAAGGGGGTAAAGCAGTTATACTACATGCCAAGTGCTGTTCTAAGTGTTTGCTAAATAAACATCTGTGGGGTCAGGCCCACAAGGCCAAAGGGGCAACTCGGCTGGGACTCCCCCCCAAACTCCAGGCACAGGTACTGGCATAGCCGGAGCATGCTGAAGCATGAGTGTTGACAGAAATAGGCCCAAGCCGGGCTAGCTTTGGTGATGTCATCTGTGTGGGCCTTGCGTGGGTGCTGGGCTGCTCCCTCCCAGCCAGCGCAGCTGCAGGCACTGCCAGTAACACCCACGTACCCATATATATGCTGAGCTGGGGGAAGCCCATACCAGTCACACCCTCTGCACACCCTGCTTTTCCTGAACCTACTTTGGTGGAGGGAGGCACCTGAGACTGGGATGCTGGCTCAGAAGTCCCAGGAAAAAATGGGGCCCTGCTTCCTGATTAAGAGCCTGGCACTAGACTGAAAACTTGAGATCCTGTTGGCAGGGATTTCTGGAGCCCCCGGAGGCCCGGACCCAGAGGCAAAAGTAAAAGCAAAAGCAAGGAAGCATGGGCTACATGTCGGGAAGCTCTCAGAAAATGGAAAAACGGAAATTTTTAAAAAGCATCACCACCCACAGGCTGCCCAAGTTGGCCCAAGAAGTAAATGAGGGCTGCAGCACTTAGGAGGCCTCCTGGAAAAACGGATTAGATCAGATAAGCAGGGAGGGGCCCAGTCAGCCCCAACCTGTCTTCCTGGCCTCATCACCTCCCGTGTTCCCTCTCATTTAGTAAACTCTAGCCCTCTTTCTATTCCTAAACTTACTAAGCTCTTTCTGGTCTCAGGGCCTTTGTACATGCTGTTACCTCTGCCTGGAAAGTACTTTCCTCCAACCCACCTCTAATAATTCACCCAGCCATCTCCTCACATCCTTTAGGCCTCTGCTGATGTCTTCTTGTCTACTAGATCTCAAGTAAGTCTCCCTAATGTTTTAGCTCATAGTCCTCTGTTCTTTTTCTCCATAGCCTCCATGATAATTGTCCCTACATAACAAAGTGTTTATCTAATGTCTGTGAATTCCCGGGGCGCTGGTGCTGAGTTTCTCTTGTTCTCCTGACTCATGGTTCCGACACCTAGCACAGAGAAGCTCAAGGCCGCAGACAGGGGCAAGCACCACTTCAAGCCCCAGCAAGCCCAAACCACACGCTGCGAGCACTCAAGTTCTGCACTCAGGTTTCCTGTGCCCAGGGCCAGCCACTCCCAGAGCCAGCCACCCCCAGGGCCTCCCCTCACCCTTGCTGATTAGCCAGCTAGCCTCCGTGTCCACTGTCCACTGACCACCAGCACCTACTGAAGCCAGTGGCTTTCCTGTGAGGCAGAAAATGCATGGCATCAGACAGATTTGGGTTCAAATCCCCATTTGTTAGTTATGTGGCCTTGGGGCAAGCTGTAGAACTTCTCTGAATCTGTTTCTTATCAGTAAATTGGGAACAATCATCCCTGATTAGAGTAATTATGAGGATCAGGTGTGATAACATGTTGTAAACCTTGTAATGCTGGGCCGGGCATTGGGTCAACTTTCATTCCCTCCCTCCTACTTTAAAGGCCTGTCACTAGGTGGCAGCCCATCTCAGCCACTCCACCTCCCCTTGGGTAGCTGAATCCTACTAGCACAAACACCTCAACTGCAGGCTGAATTCTCAGCTCCTTGGGGGTTGCACTTGAGGGGATCAAAACACACACACACACACACATGCAAGACAAAGTCAGAGGTAGCCCCAGACACTAGTCACCACCCAGATGGGGGGAAAGCCCGAACACACACGTATATGTACTCACACATTCCTGGAAGCCTGGATCTTTCTCTAGCATCAGCTGAGTGCTCTGCTGAGCCTCTTACCTCTGACGTGCAGTACGTTGTCCTGCTCTGTCTGGCTCTGCCTGGCTCAACATCCGTCAGACAGGCTCCACTGTGACCGCAGGTGTCTTTAGTTTGGGCGGTGTTCTGTGACAGGGGCAGCTAGATTTCAGGGGTGAGTCTAGGGAGTGGCTGCTGGAAGACAAAGAGTGGGAATTATTCAAATAACCAACAAAAGGCCTTGTGGCTGGAGAATGGAGTGAAGGGGAGGTGGTGAGAGATGAAATGGGTGAGAAAGGGGCCAGACCACATAAGACCTGCTGGGCCAGGTAGGGAGAGTGGATTTTGTGTGCCGTGGGAAGTTATGAATGGTTTGAGGCTGGAGGTAGGGAATCATGATTTAATTTCATTTTAAAGACTAGAGCATAGAGAATAGATCCAGGCAAGACCAAGGAGGCTAAAGAGTCTGTCTGAGAGAAGTTGGGCCTTGAGCTCGTGGGTGGAGCGGAGATATCCCAAGGTAGAGTGAACTGGACTTGATGGATTGCTGTGGGGTTTAGGCAGAGAGAGGAATCAAGGGTATCTCCAATGGTTTTGGCCCAAGCATCTTAGAGGAGTTTAATGCCACGTTCTGAGAATGTGAAGGCTATGGGAGAAGCAATTTGAAGAGGGAGGTGAGATGTCTGTGTTACGTGGGGACGTGGAGCAGGTAGTTGGATGTGGGGGAGATACAGCTTTGGCACTAGGGTGCCTGGGTTTGGCGGGGGAGGGGGGACGGGGGGTGACGCCATGGGAAGGGTCAGGTCGCCTTGGGAACTGACTCAGGACCCACCGCAGAGGAAGAGAAGCTTCTGGAGGTCGAAAGGCAGCGGCCAGAGAGGTAGGAGGAAAACAGGGGTAGTCGGGCCGGGAAAACCAAAGCTCCGGAGAGCATCTGCAGGAGGGGCGCAGTGAGGTAGGGCCTGAGCCCGCGTCTTGCCGCGTGGAGACGCAGCGTGCGGTGAGGAAAACACTGGTCCAGGCAAGGGACAGAGGCGAAGACCGCTGGAGGACTTGCAGTGGATGCTCAGGCCTGGGGTACTACTCCGAATAACGGGACCCCCCCAAGGCCACACTGGCCACTGGGCCGGGACAAACGTGGGTCCAACAATCTTAGGAGCTGCCCGCGGGCCGGCCCTGGGCGGCCAGAGGGGAAAGACGGGACAGGCCGGCTGTCCGTCAGAGCCTGACGACCAATCCGCAGGAGGCCCCGCCCCCGCCCCTCCCCAGAGATGGAGCTCGGAGGACCCGCCTCCGCCGCCGCCGCCGCCGCCGCCGCCGCCGGTGTGAGGCGAAGCGGCCTGGCCTGGTTCCCTCCGCTGGGCAGCCCGCCCAGGTACTGGGTTTGGCTGGCGGGCCCGGGGGGCGCTCCGCACCCTCACCTCTCCTCCCGGTCGCTGCGCGGGCGGCGCTCCGGAAGCGGGCTTGAGGGAACTGCTGCGGCCGGGCCTGTGCGGGACAGTGGGCTGGGCAGCCGGCGTGTGCGACTGACGGCCGGGTCGGCGCGAGGCTGCCGCGCGTGACGGGGCCGGCCGTGGCCGCCAGGCTGTGTCCGGGGCCGCGTGAGGTAGCTCTGCGGGACGGAGGGACTGGCAGGTCGACCGCGGCGGCGCGCGCGCCCCCAGCCGGGGCCTGTCCGGGGGTCGCGGGGCGCAGGCGCGGCGGCGGGCGACGGGCGGGGGTCCTCCCCACGGGCGCGCGGGCGCCTTTGTTCCAGGCGCGCGGGCCGAGGCGGGGCCTGCAGGGCCGCCCCGCCCCCCGCTCAGGCCCCGCCCCGTCTCCGCCCGCAGGAGCCGCCGCCGGGGTCTGCTCGCCCGCCGCCTCCGCCGCCGCCAGCTCGCTCCCGGCGGGCCTGCGCCGCGGCAGCCTGTGCCGCCCCCAGCGCCGGAGCCATGGCGGGCGCCGCGTCCCCCTGCGCCAACGGCTGCGGGCCCGGCGCGCCCTCGGACGCCGAGGTGCTGCACCTCTGCCGCAGCCTCGAGGTGGGCACCGTCATGACTTTGTTCTACTCCAAGAAGTCGCAGCGGCCCGAGCGGAAGACCTTCCAGGTCAAGCTGGAGACGCGGCAGATCACGTGGAGCCGTGGCGCCGACAAGATCGAGGGGTCCAGTAAGTGCGCCCCCCTCCCTGGGGCCCGCCGCGCGCGCGGGGGCGGCGGTGGTCTGCGCGGCTCCCGCGCGCCTCGGGCCGCCGCTGAAGAGAGACTTGGGCAAACTTTCGGGCTTTCCCCCCCACACCCCGTGGGCCCCGCCCCCGCCTCGGCCCGGGTGGTCACCGGGGGCGGGGGGCATCCGGGTCCTCAGTCACCTGACAGGACACCCCCTCCCCCAGCCGGGGGGGCGTGTTCCAGGCTCTTTGCCCAGAGGCCTAAAAATCCTAGCGCGTTGGAGACCAGCGAGGCCGGCGTCTGGTCCCCCACAGCCCGGGAGCGGTGTCGGCCGAGGCGACGGGAGCCGAGGCAGCGTGCCCCCTGCCAGCCCCAGAACCGGGGCCAGACCAGATGCGCGCCCTTTCTCCGAAAAGAGCAGCCTCCGCGAAACTCTGGGCCTCCCGGCTGGGCTCATACTTGGAACGGAACCTTTGGGGTCCCTGGGTAGAACTTAGGCAGTTCCTACGGGAGGGCTGGTTTTGGAGCGGAACCGGGCCTATGCATCTCCGTCACGGGGAGAGGGAGGAAGGTGGTCCTGTTCGGTTTGGAAAAGCCTGAGGGGAGGCAGTGGCTGCTTTTTCCCGCCGCCTCTTTTGTCCCGAAGCTGAATTTTGGAGGTCTGTGTGCGTGGGCAGACACCCAAAGCCGGGGCACGGAGAGGGGCCAGGCTCCCCTTGTCCTTGGATGCACATTCTCAAGAGCTTGGCTCCCAGGAGGCCAGCCTCACTGCTTTGTGTCAGGTACTGTTCAAGAGCACGCAGCCAAATTGGGGTCTAGCCCTTTGTGGCCTGTGGCCTGTGCCCCGTAGCTGGAGGGAGCCAGGAGTGGCTACTCTTGATTTCCTGCCTCTTTGCCTTCCCAGGCCTGACCTTGGCTGCTTTTGCGAAGGAGGGAGGTGGGGGATTTTGAAAAACCCCAAATCCTTCAGAGTGTTATTCCACTGAGCGCATGCTTGTGCTGTGGCCGGATGGGCCCCCAGCTCTGCTCTCCGTTCCCCCGCCTCCAAGTGTGAGGGGTGATTTGTCTGCAACCCCAGGCTGTGGGTTGCTTCCTGTAAGGACCCCCAGAGACTGATGTTAGAGCCAGGTTCAGAATTAGGTCCATGTGTAGGAAGGGGGTTCAGGAAGTGACACCCCCAAGGGAAGGTCCCACAGACCTCCTTGGCTGTGGTGAGAAGATGGCTGAGAAGATTGGGAGGAAGGAAGGTCTTACGGTGAGGCAGCTGTCCTCAACTACAAACTCCAGATCTGACACAGCTGCCGAACTTCCACACGGCAGCCGCCTTCCTCGGTGCCCCCGTCGGCCCTGTCAGCCATTGGGAGAAAATTTTAGTTATTTGAGAGACTGGATTCCAAAGTGGAGGAAGGACAGACACTGCAGAGAGCTGGGATGGCCCTGGAAACATCACCCAGGCATCAGACTCCAGGCGCAGCCCCTTCCATGTTTCTGTGGTGCTCTGTGTGCTCGCTCTCCTGAATTGGTAGCACGGGCTGGAGGTTCCCAGATAGACTTCTCCTAGGTAACAGGCTGCATTTCAAACCGTGCTCGTGACCAGCAGGCAGTAAGTGCAGCACAGTGGTTGAAGGCAGGGTTGGATTTGAAGCCCGTGTATATTAGTTGTGTAGCCCCTGCAGCTAGCTACTTCTCAGAGCTTTAGTTTCCTCATCTGCGAAGTGGGAGTAATAATACATCCACTATATTTTGTTGCTCTGGGGGTTAAATGAGAAGATTAAAACAGCTAGCACAGTGCCCGACACATTGTAAATGTTTAATAAGTGTAAGCCGTTATTAATGGTAACAATAATGGAGTATGACTGCTCTCCTGGACTGGGACTGTGTGGCTGCAGAAGAGCGTGAGGGTGAGGGTGTCGGAAGGGAGGAGGATGGGGCCCCAGTTCCCATTTCACTGAGATCACTACCCGGAGATGGGAGGATATGGTTTTGTTTTGCCCCGACCCAACTACTCAGCTACCCACCTACCATGTAGAACAGTGGATAGAGTAAGTATAAGGAGATATGCACATCTGGCTCATGAGTGGGTAACTTTCTCGTTTGTACGTGGGGCATGTACAGAAAGAATGGGTGTGGAGAGGCAAGAGGCTAGTCCACGATGTCTCAGGTGTTTGGGGATGGAGGCAGGAATGCAGAGGACCTGATGACCCCAGCCCCCAATGGTGGGTCAGCCAGAGAGGTACAAATTCAGTGATCTCATCAGTTAGCTGGGATTTGAGAGGCCTGGAACGTGGGCAAAGGATGTAGAAGGGGCCCTGGCCCTTTGATTTTGGAGGCCCGGTTTGAAGGATTCCGGGTGAGAAGGCTAATGGACACTCGTGTGGAGTTCAGACCTTGCAAACAGAGCCTCATGCTGAAGCTGCCCCATTGCTGTCTATTCATGGGTGCACCTCGTTGTGGGGTTCTGATCCCTGCAGCCCCCCTCTGTAGGTTCTGAGGAAGTTTAGACTCCCAGCAGGGCCCCTTGCCGTCTGGCCTTTTCCTGCTGACCCTGTAACCTGGCCAAAGAGAGAGAGACACTTCTGGGACCCTCAGGGTGTCCGTGGCCCTGAGGAGAGACTGGGGTTCAATGAAAGTGCCCGGCACTCATGTAGAGCAGGGGTCCCCAACCCCCGGGCCATGGACTGGTACCAGTCCTCGGCCTGTCAGGAACCGGGCCGCACAGCAGGAGGTGAGCGTGGGCGAGTGAGCAAAGCTTCGTCTGCTGCCCCCCGCCATCGCTCGCATTCCCGCCTGAAACGCCCCCGCCCCCCGTTAGTGGAAAAATTGTCTTCCTCGAAACCAGTCCCTGGTGCCAAAAAGTTTGGGGACTGCTAATGTACAGGACCTCAACAGGACCTCATTCTGGCCTAACTCTGTGCCCTCTCACTTTATCCTGCACTTGTGAGACGGGGCTGGCAGGTGCTCACTTCTCCAGTGGGAGTTTGGCTTAAAAGAGGGGTGGGGAAGTGCCTTGGTGCTGGTTGTCACGGTGGTGTGACAGGAACCAGGTCAACGTTGGGCTTTTTATGTTACAGATACTGACTTAAATGAGCACAAAGCAATTACAGACCTCCTGCTGAGTGCTACAGAGACTTTTCATCATGTGTTCTTGGTTTATCCTCTAAAGGGCCTGGAGTACCACCCCACTTTACAGATGAGGAAATAGAAATGTAGGGAGTGAATTGTGCTGCCATGTGACAGCCTCAGTTGGACCCGGCTCTCCAGTCAGTGGCTGGTCGGCCAGTCCCAAAAGGACTCAGAGCCCCGGGATTGTGCTGTGAGTGGTCTCAGGCCCCCGTTCTGTGGTCTGCGTTGCTCCTCTGAGGAGAAACCTTTGTGTTCAGACTGTTCCTTACAGACAGCCTCAGCCTCTCTAGGCTCTGGCTCTACACTTTTCCCTCTGGTGCCTTCTGGGATGAGAGGTTCAGTCGAGGGTCATTGTGGGAACAGTGGCTCGGGTGGAGGCTCCATGGTGGGCTCTGAGTGCCACCCAAGCGTATCTGTGGGAACTTTTGCAGCCCCAGCCTTTCGTCTTTGATTCTTACATTGACACCCTTCTAGACGCCAGGCTTTCTCAGGTGGTAAATGAAAACAGGCCCTTGCCCTTAGGGAAACTAAAGGGGACAATGGAATGGTACCTTTGATGCCAGGGGTAGGGGGTGGCAGAAGAACGCAAACCGCCTTGGACAAGGCAGTCAGGCTCACAGGGTAGGTGACATTGGTACCAGCTGTCTGAGGCCTGACCCCTGTGGCTGTCAGACTGCTGAGGAGATAGACCACAGGACCAGCCCTGAAGGCTGGGCCCAAGGTGCCCGAGGAGGGCAGGCCTGTATCATTGGGGATTTTCTTTGTGCTGGCTGGTTGCTCCCGGGGGGAGAGGGGTGAGAGCACATGTCCGGATCTCCAGAGCTAGCCATCCTCGCCTGTGCGTTTCCTGTCTGACTAGTTTTTCCAGGGGAAGTCAGACCTCTTAGTGTTTCCTCAGCCCCCCAGGCTTGCCCTGATGTGTGGGTTTCCAGACCAGCACGGCCAAGCTCTCTGTCCAGCTGGGGCTTTTTCTTTCCTGTGAACCTAGGAAAGGGGCCTGCTTCACAGATGCCTGGAAGAGCTGAGCACAGCAGCCCTGGGGCCCCCAACACCTCCACCTTCTCTCTGTGTGTGCACGTGCCCACACAGACGTACGCAGATGCACAGGCTTGAGTTACCAGTTAGAGAGCTTGGTCACTAGCTTGCTTTGGGTAGCCCCTTAGAATGGGGGGCATTTATTTGCTCAGTAAATATTGTGTGAACACCTCTTATTTGCCCAGTGCTAGGCACTAAGGGTTCAAAAGACGGATAAGACTTGGTCAGTGGCATTGAGGGACTCCCAGACTCCTGGAAGAGACAGATTTGGGAACGTGTAATTATAACCCTGTGTGTTATGTACCTAGAGGTACATGCTGAGAGCTTTCTGAGTGCAGAGTAACGAGCTCTGCTCAGCAAGCAGGGGGTCGAGAGGAGAGAGCCGGGAAGGCTTCACACGGAAGGTGGCCGGGGAGCTGGGCCTTCCTGAGTGGTTGAGGAACTTGCCTGTACCCTGGCTGAGGCCCTGGGGATCGCTGTGCAGGGGTTGGGCTGGGGGCAGCGTAGGGAGGGCCACGGCATGCTGTAACTCGTGGGTTGTGCTCTGTTCTGTAGGCCAGCTGTCACCAGAGGCTGAAGCAGGACTGTCCTGTGTTTGTCTGGGAGAGGTTGAGGAGGGAGACCCGTGAGCCACTGCAGTTTGCAGGAGAGACCTGATGAGCACAGCACAGCCTCCTTGCGAGGCAGGCAGGAGGCGGCAGTGATGGAGGGGAGGGGAGGGGCTGGGGCTGGAGGGAGGAGACAGTAGAGCCAGAGTAGCTTAGCATTCGGGCTCTGAACTCTGACTGCCTAGGTTAAAATCCTGTTGTGCCGCTTACTTGCTCTGTGACCTTGAGCGGGTGACTTTATCTCTCTGGACTCCTTGTTTATAAAAGAGGGATAGATTACATTTTTCTCATAAGGGAGTTACGAGGATTCGGAGAGAATCTGCAAGATGCTTTGCATGGAGTGTAGCACCGTGTAAGTGCTTCACGCATGGGAGCCCTGATGAGGAGGAAGGTGAAGATTAAGTTGCCCAGGAGGACCTGTTAGTGGAAGGGAGCAAATGTACCTGTGGTATTGAGGGGATGGCCACCAAGCGCTTTGATTCGGAGACAAGGAGGCCACCTAGCCTCTTTCTTGAAGCTCTCAGGAGCCCCTCTATCATCAGGGCTCTTTCCTGACGCTGACTTTTGCAGGGTGCCAGGGCAGTTGGCTGTGAGCAGCGGTTTTGGTATCATATGAAGATATCAGATTGGCCTATTTCTGAGAACGTCGCCCTGAGAAATGCTACCTGAGCGCCTTGGTGGGAGACCCCTGTCTTCCAGGAAGTGCTTTAATGCCAGCACGTCAGTGTGCTAGGGCCTGCCTTTGCCTCTCCCGTCACCATCCCTGTCGGTCTCCGTTAATTCAAAGCATCTCTTCCCACTCTGTGCCCTTTTCTCTGGGATGTGGCTTCAAGGAAGTCAGCGGTGGCTAAGTTGGAGGGAGGAAGTGAGGCCTAATGTAGCAAAGTCCTGACATTAGGGGATAGGAGACATTTTCCCCCTCTCTGCTCCCTCTCTTAGAACTGCAGAAGTCAGTGGGGACTTTGAGGGGAGTCCCAGGAGAAGTGGAGGTGGGGCAGGAGGAGGGGAGTGTTCTGGAGCTCCTAGTAGAGTGCTTTGTTTAGAGAAGCATGGCGCCCGGGCTTCTCTGGGGGGAAATCTTTTGAGAGCAGCATGGTAACAGGTGATAAGACTTTAGGCGGAGCCCAGGGTGAGGAGTGGCCTCCAGCAGCTGTAGCCAGAATCAGTCAGATTTGGGTCTGAGTCTCAGCTCTTCCTGTGACCTTGGGTACACGTCACTTTAACCTATCTTAAACTGATCTTCAGCTGTAAAAATAATTTCTCCCTCACGGAGCATATATTAACAATGGTCAAATGAGATCCGTATGAGAGTGAGAGATTCTATGTGAGAGTGCTCAGCAGAGCATGTTGCACTCGTGGGTGCTTAACAACTATTTGTTTCCTTTGCTTTCACCATAACTAACTACAGAGCTCCAGTTCTCCTGTCCACCACGAAGCTGGATGCCGTGGCTGCTCTGACAGCCTGGGCTAGAAGTCCGTTTCCTACTTCTTTTCTTTGTTCCCTCCCTGAGTCTGTACACAGAGGTCGGGGGCAGGAGAAAAATTGGGTACTTGAATAGTGCATTAGTTCATGGAGCATTTTCTCATCCATTGTGTTGTTTAAGCTCCACCACAGCTCCAACTGAGAGGTGGGAATGATAGGCTCTCCCTTGTAGATGAGGAAACGAAGGCCCCAAGGCTAAGGTGCCCCAGCAGGTTCATGGTAGTGCTGGGACCAGAGCCTGGAACTTCTGATTCCCACTGCAGTGTTCAGTTTATTCCTCCACTCTGGGGAAATGACAGTAAGGTGGGTGTTCTGCAGGACCAGAGTTGTTTTACTTTATGTGGACAGACCTCCCTGATCTCTCCTCTGCCCTCTGGGCAGATGTCCTGGTCGATGCGCCCAGGCCCCCTTCCTGGCACGCTGGACTCAGAGCCTCCATCGGGACCCTCTGCTGCCCTCGGCTTGCCACAGCCCCCATCGAGATGCTTCTGTCCCTGCTGCGGGGGCCAAGGTAGCAGAAGAGCCTCGCCCTGACTTGCTCTTACTGGGCTGTGGTGACAACCGCACTGAGCCTCTGCCAGGGCAGTGGGAGCCTGGGCTCTGGGCTCTAGGTGCCCTGAGAAGGGCCTCTCCAGGACCCCGACGACAAGCTGAAGCACATGCCTTCGTCCACATGTTCCTTCGTTCATCCCACATTTAGTGTGGTCTTAGCTCCTGTGTGTTAGGTACGCTGAACCAGACATGATGACTCCAGCCTCTGACCTGTTCACTGTGGCAGTAGATCTCTAGCATAGTGAGCTTTCCGTATCACCATAGCTACTCTTTCTTTCCTTGAAGGAAAAAAAAAAAAAAAAAAAAGCCCTGAAAACAGCTTTCTTGGGCCCTGTGGCACACTGAACAAGTGAGGTGCCACTTGTGCCTCCCTGGCTTTGGACTCTGGCATTTGCTGACATGCCAAGCACTAGCGGTAGTGGAGTCTAGCGGTAAACATAAAGGTTAAGGCACATATAGCCAGAAAGAAAAAATAACGACGGGGTCCGGGCACGCTGAGAAGGAAACAAGACAAGCTTGCTCTGTCGGTCTGGAGAGATGAGGGTGTGCTGTGTTCATCTCCATGGCTGACGGCAGCCGAGGCTTGGCTCTCCCGTAGGCCATATGTGTGCACCGTGGCAAGCCACCCCACTGTTTCCAGAGGGGGGCCTTGGCGGCTCTGGGTCTGCCCCCAGGTGCAGAGCCTCAGCACTCCGGGCAGATTAGGCTGGAGGAGGATTTGGGGAAAGGAGGCCAGGGAGGAATTAGTTCCTGTGACTTGAGCACGGGGTACAGTGAGGGTGGCCCCGCTGTTGTGGCAGGTAGGCTGCAGCCCTTGTGGGTCAAGAGGCTGCCTTGGCTGGGGTCTCGGAAACAGAGAACTTTGTGTTCACACTCCAAGGTATTATAGCTGTGCCCTTGCCTAACTGTATCTCTCCGCCTTCACCCCAACACACATACCCCTGCTTGAGCTGCCCCCAAGCCACAGCTTCCTGCCATCACCCCATCACCCCAGAGTTAGAGCCGCTCATCACAGCTGGGTGTGCTGGGGCCTCCAGAGGGAGTGGAGACTGAGGCTGCCTCGAGAGAGTGCCCTCAGCCCTAGAGGAGAGGGAAGAAGTGTGAGAAGGGGGAGGTCCTTGGATATGCTGGGGCTGGGGAAGAGGTGGTGGGGACGGTGCAGGTGGTCGCTTTGGTGGAGGCTGAGGTCCTAGGAGATGCGGCTCGGAGAGTCTCCGCTTGCATTCCTGCCGCAGTTCTTGATGGTCTCCCTCTCCTCCTTGTAAGACTAGTTCCTTTTGAGGAGGTGCTTGGCTTGCCTTTGAGAGGCTGCAGTGGCTGAGTGCCCAAGCACAAGTACTAGGTCTCTCCCCGACTTGTCACCTCTAGGAACCAAGCCTGTCCTCGGGGAAGCAGGGAGGGCTCCTTTTTATAGCCCACATGTAGGCTTTGTGTATAGGCTCTGCTGCTTCCTTCTGGGCCCTTCCCGGTGTTGGCTGGTGGCCCTGGCTTCAGCAAGACTAAGGATGCAGAATACATGGGGCAGGGCTTTCTCCTGCAGGAGACTGGCATCTCCCTTGCTGAGCCAGGCCTGGCACAAAGCAGCCTGGAGTTAGGAAGCAAGAAAAGGAGGTGACCCAGTCCTTGATCCTGGGAAGCTTGTGATCTGGAACGTGCAGAAAACCGTGAAAGCCGAGGGCCGGCAGGAGACAGTTGTGCCTAAAGTGCTGTTGGCTGAGTGCGGGGCTCCAGAGAGCATCAGCCTGCCACTGTGGGTCGCTCCCCCTGCTGGCTAGCAGGCTGGCGTTGGCTAGAGGATCAAGGCGTGGGCTCGGTGAGGAGTGGACGGTCTGACCAAAGCTCCAGGCCCTGGTGGCAGACATCTGACCAGACTGGTAAGGCGTTGGGCCACGGAGAGTTGGACCGCTTGTTTGTGTGAGACCTAATTCTAACTCATCGGGGGTGGGCCATTCACATTGGGATTGGCTTCCTGTTTTCTTGGACACCTGGGGACGTGGCTGAGCTGAAATGTCCTGAGGGAAGTGGTTGTTTAAGGGGCGCCCCCCAGGTCCCAGTGTCCTTGGCCTGGCCTTGCCCTTGCAGGGGTAGGGCACTGACCATACTGGGACTCTGGCTGTGTAGCTGTGGGTGTGTGGTGGGTGAATGCAAACCCCATGGGATTGTGTGACTTCAGCCTCAGGCCCAGAGAGTGTGGGCCCGAGTTCATGGAGTGACTGACCCTAGGAAGGAGGGGAGGAGTTGGCCACAGGTCCCAAAGGCTTCTGCGCCTACTTGAGGGTAGGAGGTCAGCTGGGAAGTTGGGTAGCGACAGGGGTAGGGGGCGACGAGTCCCTCTCTGAGGCTCTGAAGACCACTTCCCCCTGTTTGTCCTCCGGTAGCTCTCCTATTCTGACCCTAACACAGTAATTGAGTATGATGTGTCTGTGTTCGCCTGTCAGTTCCTAACTGGGGCTGGCCTTTCTTGGGAGCTCTTAGCATATCCAGCAAGGAGGTTAGAAAACGTAGTATATATCGGTTTGTCAGGGGTTACTCAGAGCCTCTTGAGGCCAGCAGTAAAATAACAGAGAGTCCCCTCCAGTGAGAACACCTGATGCCTAGACTGTTCCTTGAGGGTGTCCTGGTCCCTGGCCTGAGAACTGGCCCACACTGGAAGGGTGAGGCTCTGCAGGCAGGGGTGGGAGGCTAGCAGGCAGCTGTCTGTGCTACAGGAGGTGAGGCCAGGAGCTGTCTTAAGAGGGTGGAACCAGGGAATTAAAATCAGGAAGGGCAAGTCCCAAGGTAGCCACTCCTTTCAATAGGGGAGGTGATTTTGAAGAATCTGAGCTGGGCTTCCTGGGGAGGCAGGGAGTGGGTGTTCCCTTTCACCTCGGACTGAGGTCAGAGAGTAGATCACATACTGGGGCCTTGGCTCCCCGGGAAGCAAAAGGAGGACAGGAGAGTGACTTGGCTTGGGCTGGTGTTGCCCAAAGGGAGTGGCCCACTGAGGAGAGGCTGGACCAAGCAGCTCTAAACCGGGAGAGCAGGTGGGTGTACAGAAGAGGGCGTCTGAATGAGCAGGCCTGTGACTTACTGACCCTTATCATTGTTTAGAACGTCTCCAACCTAATCAGGGTTGACTCTGTTGGGGGTTTGAGGGCTGGCCCCACATGTCCCCCAAAGAGGGAAGGGCCCATGGTGACAGTAACAGAAACCAAAGAGGCGGGGAGCCAGGGCCGGGGTCGTGAGACAGCATGGGGGTCAGCAAGCTCCACAGGGGAAGGCCTCTGCCATCCCCCTCCCACCTGTACCCCAACTTCAGCCCCTATCACTCAGCCCCCAGCCGGAGGCCCCTATCATTTCCTTTCAGGAGAGGGCCCCAGATTTTTTCTTTCTTCTCCTAACAGTGCATTTCCTGCTAGGCACTGGGGCATTGACGCCAACAGGCATGGAGCTTATGCTCCAGTGGAGAAGACAGTCAGTCAAATAGCCTTAAAATACACAGCATTCCCACTCATCTAGGTACTAGGTAAATGTGGTTGTGAATGATATTAGAAAAGCCAGTAGGACTTGTTCAAGGATTAGATTGGAGGGGGTGAGAGAAAAGATGTTAAGCATGGTTCTGAAGAGTCGAGTCTACGCACCTCTTTGGAGGTGATGCTGTTAGCGCACCCAAGAGGTGTGGCAAGAGGCCTCGTTTTGGTGAGGGGTTGACTTTGAGGCGAACAGGTGGAGACGGCAAGTAGGCAGTTGGTTTGAAGGGTCTGAAGCTTATAGTCAAGGAGTAGGCTAGAGCTGTGTTTGTAAATTGCCTGCATTGACACTGACTGGGGAGCAGGGAGAGCATCGGGAGAGGAGAGGCCCTTGGCATGGGCCTTGACGAAGGCCAGCGTGGGGACAGGTGGGGATAGGCCTGGAGCCCAAGAAGAAGCAGGAAATCAGGAGAGGAGAAGTCAAGGGCAGAACTTCCAGCAGGAGGGAGGGTGTGGACACCCGTGTTGATTGCCCTGAGGGTCAGGAAAGAGGAGGCTAGAAAAGTGACTTATGCTTAGTACTCTGGTTCTCCAGGTGGCCTGAATGTACCATGAGGAGCATTTCATTGGGCCTTTTGAGATCCTGGACACTCCAATACCCAGCCCTGCTGGGCCCTCATCCTCTTCCCTGTAGCTGGGAGCCTGGCAGACACAGGCCATCTAGAAAGAACTCGGGCAGCACCAGCCTGCAGAGTGGGCAAACGTCAGCATCCAAGGGACTGCCTGGGGCGTCATGTGGGCTCGGGCAGAGAAGCTGGGGCAAGCCCCTTGTTGCACCTGCCCCCACTGTGGTGTTGATGGCCAGCGGAGGCCTACCTTCCCTCCCCTCTCATCCATGAAACTCTGAATGCCCTTTTCCCCAAACCCCCAGACTACTGCATCGATGCCTTGGCTTCTGTGATCCTCCCTGGCAGACCTGGACAGGCCAGTCCTCCAGACCTGCCTTCTGTGGACAGAGTGGTCCGAGACTTCCCACATCCAGCTCCTCACTTTCTCTGGCTCTCGGTGCCACAGACACCTCCCTGTTGTTGTACTCTTTGCAGGACCTCATAGTTATCTGCTTCCCCATCTGTTTCCTCCACCGGGCAGGAGCTTTCTGGCTTTCTCAGGGGCAGGAACTCCAATGCCTTACTGATCTCTGTTTATCCAGGACCCACCCCAGGGCCTGACGTGGAGTAGACAGACATTTGAAAGTTTGATCCCGGTGATGGAATGAAAGAACAAGCCCAGTAGATAACTGCTCATCTCTCTCCCAGCTTTGAGTTCCTTGGGTGGGGCCTCCTTGCCCTTCCTTCCTTTGGAGCCAGGGCATGCTGTTCCCACCTCTGAAATGGATGGGATTAATTTTGCATCTTAGGGAAGAGGGCTGCCTGCCTGAATGGTGTGAAGGCTTGCTGGGCTGCCCTGCTTTTTCTCTGCAAACCCAAGTTCAGGGTGTGTGCTGCTGTGGGGCCGCTGCAGAGGGTCCCAGTTCTACATGAACTACCACGTGACTGTGACAAGACCCTTGGGAGCCTCCATTTCCTCATTGCTCCACAGAGGAGGTTCACCTAGAATCTAGACTCCAGATGATTCATGAACTGGCGAGGATCCTTGACAGCTGTGACCTGAAGCAGTTAGTATGTAGGAGTGCAGGGTTCCGTGTAGGAGGATCCCACAGATCCCCATCCAACTGTCCGAATGGCCTTTTCCTGTTTATTAAGGTGGGAGAAGGGCTGGCTGCTCTTCTCGGTCAGGTGTTTGGGGAACAGTGATGGACGAAACCCCAACCGGGAACAGATGCTGAGCTCTGCCCTGGGTGTGCCCTGTACTCCAGGGTTTGGCTAGGCCTTCCCTGTTGCATCTGGGAAGGGGTTTAGTCCTCTCGCCCCTGCTGGTCTGGTTTGAAGGTGCTGCTGCACAGGAATGGGAAGGAGATAAACTCCGGCCTCACCTTCCCTTTGCTGCATGACCCTGTGACCCTGGGTCTCTGAGTCAGGATCCGTCCTTTGTAAAATGGAGGCTGAGAGCTCCCCACCCCTCCGCTCTCATCTTTCTCCCTGGGAGCCGCTCCAGACTGTTCTGTTGGGCGGGGATAGGGGGGCTCTCATTCCTACTCCTTGAGCAGTAGGTGGCCGACATGGAAGCTGCTGGCCATCCCAGGCCCTGGCTCCTGCTGCATCAGACTCCTTTCCCACCTGTGTGCAGGTTCTGTCTTGTCTCCTCTTTGGCCACCTCCATCCTTCTCCTTCCAAGCTGTGAGGCTCTGTCAAAGCTGTATAATCCTGGCCGATCCAGGCACCCTAGGGTGCAGAGGCCTCTGGCTCCCTGTGTAGGGCAGCAGAGGTGCAGAGCTGGGAATCAGCTGGTTGGCAGTGCGCTTCCCTTCGTGGATTCCTTTCTCCATCTCAGCATCCTCTGGGGGAGAAAGTTCAGCTCCATTTGTGCTCTCTCCGGCCCTGATGTGTAGTTTCTTTGGAGGGTGGTACAGGAGGTGCTGACTTGCGGGATGGGGACTGGGAGTGGTCCATCTGTTTGGCCCCGGCTGTATGTGGAGAAGATGTGATTGATGAGAGATCGTTTCTGGGAAGGTCTGTACAACTCTTCCGACCCCTGGGACCCGCTCTTTTGAATCTCCTGGTGGCCTTGGCTTAGACCCAAGCAGGGCGTGGTGCTCAAAGAGCCCTGCCTGTTCTCTTTTGTTTTCCCCAAAGCACCATTAGCTTCCCATGGTTCCCACCGGCTACAGGAACCTGTGTACAGGAACCTCCCAGTGTTTTCAGATTACTCTGGCCCCTGGGGCGGTGCCCGCGCCCTCCCCCCTTGTGTCTGGTCCTTCTGTCTTCTCTCCACATGGTCACCCCACTGACCACTGCATTTGCATATTTGTTGGAGCTCCTCAGCCTTTGTTGCCCCATGGCACCACCTCTTCCAGGAAGTCATCCCTGATACCCTCTTTGAGCATCTGTGGCCTCTTAGATAATTAGCTCTGGAGTCTAACTCTCGTGTGTTCATTCCTGCTTCTAAGCACTCTGTAAGCATTTTGAAGCCTCCCCAGGGACCTGGGTTTGGGGAATGGAGAGGAGGCAGATGTGGTTTCTTCCTTGTGGAACTCACAGGTCAGTGGCCTTGACACCAAGGAGGCATCAGATGGTGTGACCAGAATGCGGAAGCACCAAGTATGCCACGGGACCAGGCCTGATGGAAACTTAAGTTGAGAAGGTGGGCCTGGCACATGCAGAGGCTCAGAGGTAGGGGGAGCGCTGGGAGCGGATGTGGGGCTGGGGTCTCTGGATCTCGTGGCTCTGACTGGACTTGGGCCCTTTTGAGGAGTGCTGAGCTTTGCCCACCTTCCTCCAGGACACGCTGCAGGGCTGGGCGTCCACAGCCCACTGTCAGGGGCAGTGAAAACCCCAGGGGAAGGGACCTGTCCCGGTAACATTCACTTACCTCTTACAAGCTTCCTAGATGTTTTTAAAAAAACTTTGGTATTTATCATGACTTACAGCTATTTTAAGTTGTAAAACGTATTTACATGCATTTTTATACGGTTAGTTTCTTTTTTTAAAATTAATTTTTGGCTGCGTTGGGTCTTCGTTGCTGCGTGCGAGCTTCAGTAGTTGTGGCACACGGGCTCAGTAATTGTGGCTCGTGGGCTCTAGAGCTCAGGCTTAGTAGTTGTGGCACACGGGCGTAGTTGCTCCGCGGCACGTGGGATCTTCCTGGACCAGGTCTCGAACCCGTGTCCCCTGCACTGGCAGGAGGATTCTTAACCACTGCACCACCAGGGGAGTCCGGTTAGTTTTGAATTTCCTGGTGGCCTTGGGGAGAAACGGTTAGTTTCTATTGCAGTTTCCACCAATTAATTTATGCACTTAAAGGGAAGACTCTCTTAAGAGAAATATTTTGGCGAATGCATGTTTCATGTCCAGAAATTTGTGATATGTGTCATTTCGGTTTTTTGTGTGTGGTGGTGCTGGTGGTTTTCTTGACCGTATCTTCATCATTAGGGGGTTTAATTTTCAGTATGTTCTCTTGTCCCTTTCTAGCAAAATCACTTTGCTGACTCTGTGTAGTTCTCTGTCTGCATGTGAAGGGTTTATGGCAGGCCCACCCCCACTAAGGCCTTCACTTTATCCACAGGCTACCTAAGAGCTGAGAGACTTGCTGGAGGCCCAAGCTGTATCCTCAGAAACAGGATTTGAAACGTGGTGTTTGTGATTTCAGATCTGTTAGCATTCTCTTCTGGTGCCCCACCCTATGCAAGGCCGGGGGTATGTGTAGTGCCGGCACAGCACGTGTTGGCTAGTGCACACGTGCGTAGGTGAGATGCTGTGACTGCAACAGGCCCATTTTAAAAACCACTGCAACTGCTGAGGCTCAGGAAGCAGCCTCTGGCTTAGAGCATGTCATGTCCATGTGCACCGATGTGAACTCGGAGGCTCCACAAGTCCCACTCTTCCCCCATGGTGCCCTATCCCCGTGAACCCTTTTTGGAGCTGGGGAAATGGCTACTTGGGTTATTTTCCTTGGGCCAAGGCAGCTGTGGGCCAGCTTTACCTCGCCTAGGTTTGGGTTTGCCCCCAGCAACTCTGGCAGTGGCTGCTGCTGGCTCATGTAGGCCCCATGTCAATGGCACTAGACACACAGGCAGGGGGCATCAGACTTCACTGGGACTGGCAGCTCCTGGCAGGGCCCTTATGCAACCCAGTGAGGTAGGAGGAATCCCCAGTTTACTGATAGGGAAACTGAGGCCAAAAGAGTGCGGGACTGGGCTTCCCTGGTGACGCAGTGGTTAAGAATCCGCCTGCCGATGCAGGGGACACGGGTTTGAGCCCAGGTCTGGGAAGATCCCACATGCCGCCGAGAAACTAAGCCCGTGTGCCACAACTACTGAGCCTGCGTGCTACAGCTACTGAAGCCTGTGCACCTACAGCCTGTGCTCCACAAGAGAGGCCACCACAATGAGAAGCCTGCGCACCACAACGAAGAGCAGCCCCCGCTCGCTGCAACTAGAAGAAGGCCCACATGCAGCAATGAAGACCCAACGCAGCCAAAAATAAGTAAAATAAATAAATTTTTTTAAAAAAAGAGCGGGACTGCCCAGGACCTCACAGCTAGAGTTTAAGATCTGTGTGGTTCTCCTCTGCTGGGCCTGGACAGCCTTCAGGAAGGGGATGGTCAGGGCAGGCTTCCTGAAGGAGTGGGAGGAGGCAGCCTGGCCTGTGAGCAGGTCCTCAGCCCTTAGGGCTGGCATGAGAGGCCAGTCCCTGGTCCAGGTGCGGTGGTCCCTCATTAGCCCAGAGCCTCTTGAGGAGGGCGAGTCTATTTCTTCATGAGAGTTTGTGGGCGATTAAATGCCAGGGACTGAGTCCCCCCTCACCGCCCAGGCTTGTCGCTGTCTGCCATGGCCTTGCTTGGAATGGTAATACCCACGCTGTTCCTTGGGGCCTCTGCGTGGGCCTTGGGGACCTGGTCCTTAGAGGAATGAGCCCTCCATGGCTCCTAATGGGCTGAGCTGGCTGGGTTGTGCTGATGGACCCCCCCAGGCCCTCTAGGGTTTGGGTGAGCTTGGGGGTGGGCCTTTGTCATAAACGAAAGCCCTACTCCCTTCTGCTGCACATCAGCCCAGCCTGGCTGCAGGCCCCTGGTTGTGGGATCCTGCCCTTGTCCTCAGAGAGTTCCCCCATCTTACTCCCCCATCTCCAGCCTAGCCAGGACCTCCCAGTACCACTGGCTTTTCTTTTCCCCATGTCCCTTGAATGTTATTCTCCGTGGTTCTATGTGGGAATGAGTGCTGGGTCGTGGGTTTCCTGCTCCTCTAAGCAGTTTTCCTCCCTCCCCCAAGCTCCCAAGTCCTGAGAGGGTCTCTCTTCCTGCCCTTCCTTCAGGTCTGACCCAGACCCTGCAGGGCAGAGGCCGTGCCTGTCCCAGGGGGTCTCCTCCCCTTGATGGCAGTCCCTGGGCAACCGGTCCTGGCTCTCAGGAAGAGGACCCTGCTGTATTTATTCTGGGAGGCAGGAGGGTGGGGCTGAGGTGGGAGGTCACACAGGATGCAGCTTTTAAGAACCTGGTAGCGCCTCTCACCCTGGTGTCTTGTCCTTCCAGCCTGCGGTTGGCTTGATGGACTTGGAGGGCCTGAGGGCCGGGCTGACAGCTCCAATGGGGAGAAGTACAAGGGGCCTTGTGTGGCCAGCAGGAGCCTGGGAGACTTGGGCGCCTGGCCCAGAGCTGTTGTGTGCCTACCTGGTCCCTGTTTTGGGGACCAGCCTCTTTTGCTTCCGGCATGGTCTCACTGGAAATGTACTCAGGAGCACGGGGCAGGCCACAGGGCACCTAGGACCCGCTGGCAGTGTGTGTTGTGTGTACGTGTGTGTGCATATGCAGCACATGTGTGGGGTGCTGCAGGTGGCCTGGCAGCAGGCTTCAGATTGACCCTGCAGTTGCTTGCCGGGCGGTAGCCACATCGTGGACTAACTACCTCTGATGACTGGTGGGCAGCTGCGCGGAAGGGCCCAGGCTGTGGACCACACAGGCCTCGTTGGCCTGTATGCGTTGTGTGTGTGAGGTCGTGTGCCTGTGTGAGAGGTGTGGGAGCGGCTGACAGCAGCTCTGCACCGGAAAAGCATGCTGGTTTCTGTTTCAGAGGGCAAGGTTTGTGGTTATTCTGCAGTTTCTGATCTGGGCATTTCCCCTGTTCAGCTCCTCCTTCCATCTTTGGGAACCCTGTCTTCTCAGGCTGGGTCTTTGTGACCCAGTCTCCCTCCCCACCCCCCCTCTGTTTTTACCTGAGCATAACTCTTCATTTTAAAAACCACTCCCATTGTGCTACCCCTCCCCCCAGTGGTGTGCCTGCTTTTTCCGTTGTTTGTTCAGTCATTCAGCAAGCACTGGGTGGCCTTGCCCAGCCTGGGAGAGATTGAAGAACAAACACACACGTAGTGCCCCAGGGTGTCAAGGGCATGATTACTGCAGGAAGGCTCTTCCAAATTGGGTCTTTGGTGAGAGAGAGTGGAGTCTGGGAGGTAGACAGCCCCTGGCTAGGGACCAAGGTGAAATGGGGGACAGGAAACACAACAGTTCTTGCCCTCAGTCCAGGTTAGGTGGGATGGAGCAGAGAAGATGGGAGGGCAGAAGTGGCAGTAAATCACTGGAGCCGCATCACAGCGGGCCTTGAAGGCCGGAGAAGGAGTGGGTTCTCCATAGTGGGCAACCTCAGGAGGTTTCAGAACAACAACAGCCTATACAGATTCGTAGGCTCAAGAAGGATGGCTGATTGGTGAGAACTGGGGGGCCCTCAGCTGGAGGACTGGGCCTGTGAGGGTTGCTGAGGGCACGGGAGCAGGGCCCAGGGAGAACCGGCAGTGTTCTGGCAGGGGAGCTGGGCCTGGGGCTGGAGGCGATGCCACTGTTTGAGGTGGGATAGGTGGAGCACAGCTGTGGCTAGAGGGACAGGAAGAAGGCCTTGGGATTGGGCCTCTTAGAACATTCCAGCCGGGGTGCTGTGCGCTTCAGGCCAGGAGGGCTCTCGGGGGGAGGTGGGCCAGGCAGCATGCTGGCAGCCCTCCTGGCTCCAGATCTTCCAGGCCAGTCTGGGTCGAGAGCATTTGAAGAGGCTCTAGAGCCAAGGGAGTGCTCAGAGTCATTTCTGGCGGCTAAGCCAGGCTTCTCTCTTTTGACCTCCCTAAATCTGTCTCTTTATCTGGCTGGAAAGTGTGCCCTCTGTGCAGGGTCCCAGCCAGCACCCAGGGACAGTGTGAGTGTGCAGCCAGGCGCTCTCCAGGCCTGGGGTCACAACCTGTGTGCCTGCTCCGACTGTCTGTGCAGACCACAGACCACCGAAGCTGACAGAGCCGACGGGGTGGGGGAGGCTTGAATGAGTGCCCACCATGTGCCACCTACAGGGCTGGGCGCTCTGGGCTGTTAGGACCTTTGAGCTTACCAACACCTCCAGGTGCCGCAGTCTGTTACCTGTGTTCACCGAGGGAAGCAGTGGGGTCAGAGTGGTTGTCACTCTGCTGAGGTCACGCAGCTAAGGTGAGGTGGAGCCCGGGAGTCTAGTCCCAGCAGGCCCACCCCAGGGCCCACGCAGGTCTTTTCTGCCACCCTGCCTTCTAGAGAAATTCAGTCAAGCTCTTTGCTCTAGAGATAGTAAAACCGAGATGGAGGGAGGTTGAATGAGTCACTCAGTGTCATCTCAGAGGTAGTGGCTGAAGCAGTTCATCTGCCACTCTGACCTGGGTGCTGCCCCAGTCTGTGCCGTGAGGCCAGAATGGGAGCCATCCGTGGGCAGCCACTGCTCTTGCTGGGTCTTGCTCAGGGATATTTAGGGGGTGAGCCGTCAGGCTGCACCAGTTCTCTTGGCCCAATCCCTCCTTCCTGCTACGGACCCTGAAACCCATTTGGGCCTGCCCAGCCCCAGGCCTGCCCTTGAGACTTTATGATTCAGTTTGTGTACCTGTTTTTTTTTTTTGCGGTACGCGGGCCTCTCACTGTTGTGGCCTCTCCCATTGCGGAGCACAGGCTCTGGACGCGCAGGCTCAGCGGCCATGGCTCACGGGCCTAGCCGCTCCGCGGCACGTGGGATCTTCCCGGACCGGGGCACAAACCCGTGTCCCCTGCATTGGCAGGTGGACTCTCAACCACTGCGCCACCAGGGAAGCCCTAGTTTTAGTACTTTTGTGTCAGGAAAGGGTCCTCACAGAACAGCCGTGGGTCCCCATTTCTCTTTGTAGAGTCCGGCTCTTTCCCAGGTCAGAGTGAACTGCCTATATTGTCACCGAGGGAAGGTACACAGGACGGAGATTCCTGTTCCCGCAGACACTCAGCTTTTAGCAGAGCTCTGTCCTTAGACTCAGCCCAGTTCTCTTCTGTACCCCAGTAGGAGTGAGTGGTCTTGACTCTGCCCGCCTTCCCGGGGTGGGGGGGGTCTCTCTTTGTGGTCCTCCATGAGGAGAGTGTGGGAATGAGTGGGAGACAAGGCTGCCCTCGTTTCAGTGCTAACCCTGAGAGACCTCAGCCTGACCTTGACCTCTTCCCTGCCTTCCTAGTTGACATTCGAGAAATCAAGGAGATCCGCCCGGGGAAGACCTCACGGGACTTCGATCGCTACCAAGAGGATCCTGCTTTTCGACCGGACCAGTCACACTGCTTTGTCATCCTGTATGGAATGGAATTCCGCCTGAAGACCCTGAGCCTGCAAGGTGGGAGCTGAGGAGGTGGAGGAGTTAAGGGCAGCAGCCCCTGGCCCCAGGCTCAGCTCTTTGCCCCTTGCTCATAGCTACGTCTGAGGACGAAGTGAACATGTGGATCAAGGGCCTGACTTGGCTGATGGAGGATACGTTGCAGGCGGCCACACCCTTGCAGATTGAGAGGTAAGAACCCCCCGCAGACGTGCTTAGGGTTGGGGCATCGGGCTCTAGGGAGCAGGGCAGGGACTCAGGCCTCTGTGCCCAGAGCCTGCCTGCTGGTCTCCTCCCTAAGCCTGGGCCTCACTTCGGGCTTCTCTCCCTCCAGGTGGCTGCGGAAGCAGTTCTACTCAGTGGACCGGAATCGTGAGGATCGGTGGGTCCTGCGCTGTGGCTCTAGCCCAGCAGGGTGGGTTGGGGCCGCCAGAGCAATAGCCCACCTCCAGGCAGCTGCCTGGAGAACCGGAGGACCTGCCTCAAGCAGGGTGGGCAGGTGGTTCTGGCACAAGGAGCTTCCTGCAGAAAGCCCTCTGATGGCCTTGTGCGAGCTGGCAGGAGAGGCCAGGGACGATAAGCCACGTGCCCTGCCACTGTGGGCAGAGATAGGCGGTACAGAACTGGCTCTGGGTGTCCTGTAGTTTGTGTGTGGGGGGGGTGCTTTGAAGCTCACGGCTTTGAGGCCATGGTGTGACTACCAGAGGGGCTACAGAGAGGTTCAGGACAAAAGCTGGGTGATGCATGATGAGGACCGTTGACTGGGAGAGAGGTGGACACCACGGAGGGTGTTGAAGAGAAACATGACGTGACCCGGGTTCAGTTGCACAGAACTGCTAGCTGCGCTTGGAGGGTCCAGGGCAGGTGGAGTGGAGAACTCAGGGAGCAACTCCAACGCTCTGGGTGAAGAAGACTGGGTCAGGGTGGGGTATTAGGAAGGGGTTGGATTTTGGCTAGGCTGTATTTTGAAGATAGAGCCCAATAGCATTTCCTAACAGATTGATTTTGGGGTGAGAGAGAGTTGAGGTTTACGGTAAAAAGCTTTTTGGCGTGAGCATCTGGAAAGGTGGAGTTGCCATTGACTGAGATGGGGAAGGCTGTGGGAGGTGCACACTTGAGTGGGTGAAGTTCTGTGATGCCCTTAGATGTTCAGGTAGAGATGTTGAGCAGGCAGGTGTGTAGAACGAGTTCAGCGGAGAAGTTGGGCTGGAGCTGGAACCTGAGGAGCACATAGGTGATATGGAAGGCCACGAGGCTGGTGATGCCTGGGGGTAACCTTGGCAAGAAAAGGGAAGGAGGCTGGTGGCTGATCCCAGGCCCATGCTGCCTCAACACTGGGGACTGGGGAGGTGAGGAGAGGAGCCAGCCAAGGGAAGTGGCTGCTCTAGAGTTAAGAGGAAAATCGGAGGGTGTAGAGCCCTGGAAGCCCAGGGAAGAGGGGGTGGCCAGCTGTGCCTGGCCTTGTCACGTGTGGGGAAGACTGAGAGGTGCTCCTTGGACTCGACAGCACAGAGGTCGTTGGTGACCTTGAGGCAGGCAGTGGACAGTGGGGATGGGGTTCAGGAAATGAAAGGAGCCTCGGTCTCTCCTTTAAGGCACTGCTGTGAAGAGGAGCAGAGAAGGGGCAGTGGCTGGAGAGGAAGCAGGGCAGACAGGTGTTTGGGGGGGAGTGGTAACAATCTGCGTGTAATGCTGATGGCAAGGAGTCCACAGAAGGAAAGCTTGATGACGCAGCAAGTTTCCTAACCTGCCCAGTGAGGACCCTGACGGCCCCACCCCCGGTGACTGAGACCAGGCAAGCGCTTGCTGAACAGCACTGGCTGATAGATAGCAGGACTGCCCAGGGCAGGGCTGGACTCCTCAGGGAGTTTTGGTGCTGCCTGCCAGGCCCTTGGGCAAGAGAAGGAGGGGTGCCCACATTCCCCTCCCTGCCACCACCTCCCAGGAAAGAAGGCCTCCCTCTCCCAATCGTGTTCATCCTGTTGCCAGGCCCAGCATTGTCCCCCGCCCCATTCTTGGGCAGGGGTGCTTCCCTGTCAGACCCTGGGAGTGTGCTCCATTGCCAGCAGTGGTATTGGGCTGAGAAGGATCTTCCCCCTCCTCCCCTCGGAGGCCCTGACTCCCAGGGGCAGTGGGCGGGAGTCCTGTGAGCTGCCTGCCCCTCTCGGGGAGTTTGAGAATGAGGTGGAAGGAGCCTGGAGGTCCCGCAGTAGTGGCTGCCTCTCTCTGTCCTTGGGAGAGCTGAGGGCCCAGACGTGTGGGCTGAGCGGTGCTGGTGGGAGGGCGGCCCGAAGATGGGCTCCCCTTGCCCCGCCCTGACCCACTTTACTGAGGCTGGTGACCCCTCCTTGCCAGAATCCTAGACTTCCTTTGCTCAGCTGAGGAGACCGAGGCCCAGAGAAAGGAAGGGACTTCCTTTGGTTACCCCATGGTTCTGAGCCAGCCTCACTGTCAGGACTGCAAGTCCCAGAGTAGTGTTGTTTACCTGTTCAGCCCCAGGTGGACTCAGCCCACAGGTCAGAGGTCGTGAGAGGTGGGGTGAGGCCACTGGCGATGTCCTTGTTTCCTCAGTATATCAGCCAAGGACCTGAAGAACATGCTGTCCCAGGTCAACTACCGGGTCCCCAACATGCGCTTCCTCCGAGAGCGGCTGACGGTAAGGGCCGGTGGGCCGTCTGCAGGCGGGTGGGGAGGCTGGCTGCCTCAGGCCCTGCGGGAGGCCTGACCGGAAGTGCCGCTCTGCCTCGCAGGACCTGGAGCAGCGCACCAGCGACATCACCTACGGGCAGTTTGCTCAGCTGTACCGCAGCCTTATGTACAGCGCCCAGAAGACGGTGCATGAGCCACCTACCCCCACCGCCCCTACCCTGCTCTCCCACCCCAGCCCCGCTTGCCTCAGCCCTGCTGCCCTGCTTGGGGCCGATTGGGTGCCATTTCTCCAGTTCTTCTCCTCGTGAGGCCTGCCCCTTTCTGTTGCCCCAGCCTTTCTTCCTGAGAGCCCCTTCCCCACGTGGCCTCCCAGGGGCTCTCATGCTGACCTGGTTCTGTCTCCTGCAGATGGACCTCCCCTTCCTGGAAGCCAGTGCCCTGAGGTTTGGTTTGAGTTGGGGAGGTGGGGTTCTCCCTGGGCCCCTTTGTCCCTCGCCTGGTTGATTCCCGATGCAGGTGGGAGGCAGCGGGAGCAGGGGAGCCCTGCTGGCCCATTCCGGGCGGCTGTGCTGGCCGGGAGCTGGGCCCTGCCTTCCCAGGGGCCCCTCATTGTCTGTGGCCCACGCTAGCCAGCCGGCCGCCAGGCATTTCCCTTCTCTTCCGCAGGGCGGGGGAGCGGCCGGAGCTCTGCCGGGTGTCCCTTCCTGAGTTCCAGCAGTTCCTCCTCGAGTACCAGGGGGTAGGACTGGGCTGGGGTTGGGCCAGGGTGCTGGCTGAGAGGGGCTGGGCTCACCACGGGATGGAGGCCCCTCACATGCCCCACCCTCCCACCCATCAGGAGCTATGGGCTGTCGACCGGCTCCAGGTGCAGGAGTTCATGCTCAGCTTCCTTCGAGACCCCTTGCGAGAGATCGAGGAGCCTTACTTCTTCCTGGATGAGGTGAGCCCTGCCCCTCACCCTCCATCGGGGAATCAGGGAGCAGACGGGCCCACGGGAGCCCGGCCAGGTCCCTCCCGCAGTCCATCGTGCCCCCGACCTGGATTGAGCACTCTCTCCCGTGTCACCCTGTGCTGTGGCCCAGGGCAGGGGCTCATCCTCTCTTCTCTCCGCATTTGCTCCTGGGCAGTTCGTCACCTTCCTGTTCTCCAAGGAGAACAGCATATGGAATTCGCAGCTGGACGCCGTGTGCCCCGACACCATGAACAACCCCCTGTCCCACTACTGGATCTCCTCCTCGCACAACACGTGAGTGGCTCCCTTGGCCCACACCCGACCCCGGGAGGTGGGTCTCGCCTGACCACCTCGCCCTGCTTCCCTGTCCAGGTACCTGACCGGGGACCAGTTTTCCAGCGAGTCCTCCCTGGAAGCCTACGCCCGCTGCCTGCGGATGGGCTGCCGCTGCATCGAGTGTGCGTGGGGGCTAGGTTGGGCGGGGGGGCGGGGGGGAGGCCTGCCCGCTTGACTCTGGTCACCTTGCTTGCTCTCCAGTGGACTGCTGGGATGGTCCAGACGGGATGCCAGTCATTTACCACGGACACACCCTGACCACCAAGATCAAGTTCTCAGACGTCCTGCACACCATCAAGGAGCACGCCTTTGTGGCCTCAGAGTGAGTGGCGTGGCTCGGCTCCAGCTCTCTCCTGGGTCCCCTTGAATGTGCTACCCCCTCCCTGCCTTCCACCTCCTGCCACCTGCTGGAGCCCACCCTTCCCGAGCCATTCACTTCCTGCACGCTTGGCCCACCTGCTCACTCCATGGGTCTTTCTCAGCCTGTGGAACACAGTCAAGCTTTTCTCATCCTCAAAAATTAATTCCTTAACCCTGGGCTCACAAGGCCATTGTCCTGCCAGTTCCTTTCCCGTCACAATCTGGAGAATTGTCTGTGCTCCTTGTCTCTCACTCTGCAGTTCCTATTGTTCCCCACAACACGTGGTCACTAGTCTCTCCCACCTCACTGAGGGGGTCACTGGGGTCCCCCAGTAGCTAAATTTGGAGGCTGCTTGTCACCTCTCCTGACCTTGGGTGTAGGATGTCTCTCCTTGCTGATGGGGCAGCCTCCATGATGAGATCAACTCTGGGGACACCTGCCTGCAACAGTCCCAGCCGTTGGTTTCTGCTGCACCCAAAAGTGCCTCTCTAGACCCCTCTCCTACCCCCCACAGTGGCCAGGGCCTGCCTTTTCTCTGGGGTGACTACCCTCTAGAAGGGACCTTGGGCCCGAGGCTCCTAACACCTCACTCTGTGAGGGTCTGAGCCGTGACTCCTCGGAATTGCAGGATCTGTGTTACGCACTGGTCCCCCACCCTGCAGGTACCCGGTCATCTTGTCCATCGAGGACCATTGCAGCATCGCCCAGCAGAGGAACATGGCCCAGTACTTCAAGAAGGTGCTCGGGGACACACTCCTCACCAAGCCCGTGGACATTGCTGCTGACGGGCTCCCCTCACCCAGCCAGCTCAAGAGGAAGATCCTCATCAAGGTAGGGCTTTGGGGGCCCCACTCCTCCGCTCCAGCTGTGGGTCCAGGCCTGGGTGAGGAGGTGGGGCTCTGGGCCTGGGCCTGGGAAGCCACGTCGTGGCCTGTCCCCCACAGCACAAGAAGCTGGCTGAGGGCAGTGCCTATGAAGAGGTGCCTACGTCCGTGATGTACTCTGAGAACGACATCAGCAACTCCATCAAGAACGGCATCCTCTACCTGGAGGACCCCGTGAATCACGTGAGCGCTGGGCCTGGCTGGGCCTGAGGGGCAGGGTGGTGAGAGCGCTCTGTTCACAGGCCTCGCTCCCGCCTCTTCCAGGAGTGGTATCCCCACTACTTCGTTCTGACCAGTAGCAAGATCTACTACTCCGAGGAGACCAGCAGTGACCAGGGCAACGAGGACGAGGAGGAGCCCAAGGAGGTGAGGGGCTGGCCCAGGGCCGGGGGCCGGGCTGGGGTCAGAGTCACCGAGTGTCTCTGCTGTCGCCCTCTGCCTTGCAGGCCAGTGGCAGCACAGAGCTGCACTCCAACGAGAAGTGGTTTCACGGGAAGCTCGGGGCAGGACGGGATGGGCGGCACATTGCCGAGCGCCTGCTCACAGAGTACTGCATCGAGACCGGGGCCCCCGACGGCTCCTTCCTCGTGCGCGAGAGCGAGACCTTCGTGGGCGACTACACCCTCTCCTTCTGGTAACCCTCCCAGCGCGTGCACACGTGGATCCGACGCCGGCAGGGGAGGCCAGGTCCCACAGTGCGTCACGCGCACACACGCTTGCAGTTAGCACGGAGCCCCTAGAGGGCCGCCCCCACCTGAGCCGTCCTCAGGGTGTCTCCTGCTTGAGGCCTGGTGCCTCGCCGCGGGTGGAGCGTGGCGTGTGGCCCGGCCTGCTGCTCACTGCCTCCCTGTGTCCCCTCAGGCGGAACGGCAAAGTCCAGCACTGCCGGATCCACTCCCGGCAGGACGCAGGGACCCCCAAGTTCTTCCTGACTGACAACCTCGTCTTCGACTCACTCTATGACCTCATCACACACTACCAGCAGGTGCCCCTGCGCTGCAACGAATTTGAGATGCGCCTCTCAGAACCCGTCCCGCAGACCAACGCCCACGAGAGCAAAGAGTGAGGGAGGGGATGGGGACGGGGCAGGAACCCGGGGGTGGTGGCCGGGTCTGACTCGGGCCCGTCCACAGGTGGTACCACGCGAGCCTGACCAGAGCGCAGGCCGAGCACATGCTGATGCGCGTCCCCCGGGACGGGGCCTTCCTGGTGCGGAAACGGAATGAGCCCAACTCCTACGCCATCTCCTTCCGGTGAGGGGGTCCCCCTGGGGTCTGGGGCGGTGTGGGCACGCCTGGTCTGGGCTGCCCTGACCCTGTGTGGCTGTTCGGTCCCTGTCAGGGCTGAGGGCAAGATCAAGCACTGCCGCGTCCAGCAGGAGGGCCAGACCGTGATGCTGGGCAACTCAGAGTTCGACAGCCTCGTGGACCTCGTCAGCTACTACGAGAAGCATCCCCTGTACCGCAAGATGAAGCTACGCTATCCCATCAACGAGGAGGCGCTGGAGAAGATCGGCACAGCGGTGAGAGCCTGGGAGGCAGGGCGGGGCAGGCCGCACCTGACGGTCCCGGGGTGCTGTGGATGTGGGGAGCAGAGAGGCCCGGGGGCCGCGGGGCTGCTGGGAGGGCCAGCTAGCCCAGCTGGAGCCAGGAAGGCATCCTGGAGGGAGTGGCCTCTGAGTGGCATCTACAAGGACAGGCACAAGCTGGCCGGGTGAAGAGGTGGGGGCAGGCATCCAGCAGAGATCCCCGTGGGCCAGGATGTGGGGTGCGGAGGTCCTAGGGCTCACACGGGGAGAGGGTCTGCCCGGGGCTGGGCACAGACCAGACTCTGTCCCCCGGGTAGGGGCGCATAGGCTACAGAGGCGCGGCTGTGGAGGGAGACCAGTGAGGGAGGAAGGCAGGGCTGTGGGGCGGGGCCCCAAGGGCTCTGGGCCAGGGGTGTGGCCCTGGGGAAGAGGAAGGGGTCCAGCGCAGAAGGTCCACTTGAGACTCTTGTCCTTGGACCTGGGTGGCCTAGGCGCGGGCTGCCGCCTGCTGAGGCTGGGGTGTGAGAGAAGTGTGCTGGGGGCCTGGGGCAGGCGCGGGGGGCTTCAGGAACCGAGACTTTGGAGCCGTGGGCGCAAGGGCAGAGAGAGGAGGGGTGAGGCCAGGCCCCTGAGGTTGGGGGACCCTGGCGGACCAGGTGTGTGAAGGCAGCAGACTTGGTCCTGTGAGGAGGGGTGGGGACACGGAAGCCAGCAACCTCTTTCCCCTCTGGGCGTTAACAAAGCCCCTTCTGTCCCGTTTCCAGGAGCCCGACTATGGGGCCCTGTATGAGGGCCGCAACCCCGGCTTCTACGTGGAGGCGAACCCCATGCCGACTTTCAAGGTGCAGCCTCGGGCTCTGGGCGCAGGCAGCTGGGGAGCATCTCCAGCTGCCTGGGGCTTGCATTCTCTGCTCAGGGCCACCTGCGGTCTTTGGGGAGAAGTGGTGTTGTGGTCTTCCGAGGCCAGAGAGGGGGTGAGAGGTGTGCGGTTGGTGTACGACCACGTCTCTCCCGGCGCCGACCCCTCCCCAGCCCTGTTCCTGGGGGTCCGCACCGTACCCTTCCAGACTACTCCCTGGGTGACCCCTGTTTTCTCCCTGGGGGCAGTGGGGTGGGGGTGGGGCACGCTGGCCAGAAGACGGTGTTCTCTGCCCCTCCCTCCCTCCCCTTATGGAGCTCTGTCAGGGCTTTTTTCTAAGGGGTAAGGAGCTGTGCCCTTTTCCTCACCCGCTTTCCTCAGCAGCCATGGAGCCTGGGAGAAGATTCCTTCTCCTACTTTGCAGATGAGGAATGATGGGGTCCCAGGCACACTGCAAGCCTTCCGGTCCCAGAGGAGGCACTCAGCACCCGCAGACACTCCCCTCCTAGCCTCCTGGCCTGGCTCCTGGGGCCCCGGGCAGGGGCTTGCAAGGTTCTCCCTGGACCCTGAGGAGCTTCCCTGGCAGAGGCCCTGCTCTCCTGTTCCATCTGCTCTGGAGCCTCCCACAGGCCCGGGCTGAGGACGGTAGTGAGGCTGGGTCACTGGCGGTGGCGCCTGAGCCCCAGCTGGGCAGCCCCAGCGCATGTGCGTGCGGCCACAGGTCAGGAGAGGAGGCGGAGGGCCTGTCTGCTTTGACCGGTGATTCTCTTCCCTGCAGTGCGCCGTCAAAGCTCTCTTCGACTACAAGGCCCAGAGAGAGGACGAGCTGACTTTCACCAAGAGCGCCATCATCCAGAACGTGGAGAAGCAGGAAGGAGGCTGGTGAGCCAGCTGAGAGCCCGTGGTGCGGGGCCAGGCATCCTGGGTGCCGGCGGCGTGGACAGTGAGAGGGGCTTGGGCGGCACGGGCCTGCACGGGCCCCGAGGTGTACCTGCAGGGCTGCCTTCCTCTGGGGGGGTTGGGGTGGCTGCTAGGGGTCAGCATGCTGCGGCTTCCCCAGGTGGCGTGGTGACTATGGTGGGAAAAAGCAGCTGTGGTTCCCGTCGAACTATGTGGAAGAGATGGTCAGCCCTGCGGCCCTGGAACCTGAGAGGGAGGTGAGACCAGAGCCCCGTTGGTGGGACGGGGCTCCCGTCCCCAGACTCCCTTCCTGTGCACACGCCGCCACGGGCAGGGTCAGCGTGCCTGTGCGTGCACAGCCCCTCAACGTGCGGTCCTGTCTGCCCCGCCGAGGCCGCGGTCTCTGATAAACGTGGGCCACGCTCGTGCATTCACACGCTCGCTTGTCAGATGTATTTCCCATGTGGGCACAGTGGGCTTGCTGACCGTCCGTGGGCTTTGCCTTCCGCAGCACTTGGACGAGAACAGCCCCCTGGGGGACTTGCTGCGGGGGGTCTTGGATGTGCCGGCTTGTCAGATAGGTGAGCCCCCAGCCCCTTCTCTGCCCCTTAGGGTCACGCAGTCCCTGGTGGCCCTGTTCAGGCCCCAAGGGAGAAAGCCAATGGCCGGACCCCTAAAGGCTGCCCTCACCCTGAGCTCTCCCCATTCCTGGATACACTCTTGACGCCCAGGCTCCCTTCTTCACCCCTGGCCTTGACCACTGCGTGCTCGCCCTGCGCAGGCGCTGTGGAGGGTGCCACTGGCGAGCTGAAGCCCACGGTTCTGATGGGCTGGTCCCTGGGTTGACAGAGGCTTGGGGACGGGGTGGGGATGGGCACGCGGCCCGGAGTGGCAGTGACTTATTGCTGGTCTGCAGCGTTCTCAGCTGTGAAGCGGGCCTGGCAGAGCAGTGCTGCCTCCTCACGGGGTGTGGGGTGGGGACTCAGGCATGTCTGTCCCCAGCTCTGCGCTCCTCTCCCTCCCTCCCTCCCAGCCATCCGTCCTGAGGGCAAGAACAACCGGCTCTTCGTCTTCTCCATCAGCATGGCATCGGTGGCACACTGGTCCCTAGATGTGGCTGCCGACTCACAGGAGGAGCTGCAGGACTGGGTGAAAAAGATCCGGGAAGTGGCCCAGACTGCGGATGCCAGGGTGAGAGCCTGCCAGTGGCCCTCAGAGCAGCGGGGCAGCCCCGGGTGGGCAGCCCCCGCCGCTAGGCAGGGATCGGAGGAAACACACGTGGTCGGCGGTATGGCATGTTGAGGGTGTGTTGAGTTTGAGGTACCTGTGGGACGTCCAAGTGGCCCTGCTCAGTGGGCTTTTGGATACCAAGGGCAGAGGTGAGAGGACAGGTCGTGGGCTGGAAGCAGGAGTGGGTGCCCAGGGGCTTAGGGATGAGGTGGTATAGGTTGGGAACCAGGTGTGTGACCTTCGAGGATGTAGGTTTCAAGAAAGAGAGACAGAGGGGTCTGATGTGCGGAGGGCTGCAGAGCAGACAGGCAGGGTCCGAATCTGAAAGTGCCTGTTGGAGTTGGCAGCAGCCGTGTCAGGTCGTGGTTGGGTGGGATGGCAGTGGGCATCACGGAGCGTGGAAGGCAAGGGCGCAGCCTCTGCCGGGCAGGATGGTGGAAGAACGCGGAGCCCAAGCTGGGTCAGAAGGACCAGCCTCTGGAGGAGGGAGGCTCTTCCACTGAGCCTGGGGCAGAGGAGGAAGTGCTTGCCAAGGTGTGGGAACTCCTGCTCAGTGCCACCGCAGTCAGTTGGGGCGGGGTGGAAGGCCTGCAGTACACACCTGTGGCTGCTTTGGAGAAAGGACACCCACGAGCCAAGCCGAGAGGGCTGGGTGCTGAGGATTCTGTCAGAGCAGGGCCCGGAAGGACAAGGCAGAAAGGACCAGGAGGTTGAAGGGATGGCTCCTGAGGTCTGGGCTGAGAGGGGAAGGAAGAGTCTGAGAATAGGAGCCCCTTCTGGAAGGAAGTGGGCCTCCAGGGGTCAGAGGACGGGATGGGGGCACTTGTGAGTGGGCCTCCGTAGCTGAAGTCTGGCCACAGCGAGTAGTAGGTGGTTGTGTTGAGTGAGTGAGGGGAACTGAGGGGTGAGGCTTCTGGGCCAGGGTGGGTGGGAAGGACGACGGTCCTTAGGACACAGAAGATAAGCCCGAGTCCCCAGCGAGGTCACAAGGAAATGGGGAGGCGGCCTATGTGCCTATGTGAGGGAGGCTTGGGTACTGAATGGTCACAGCATCTCTGCAGGTGCATCCAGCTCAGGGCCCTGGGGTGTCACTGGGGCCCGGTTGGTGGTGAGGATTCCACTCTCCTAAGTCTTGGAGAGCATGTGTCCTCAGGAGCAGGGAAGAGAGAGTACGTTTCTGGGGTGAGACTGGGGACAGACAGTGGGGTCTGGAAGGTGTGGGTGGGCATGCCCCAGGTGGCTGGGGGCTTCCCTCTCCTGGTGGGGGGGAGGGAGGGGTCCGGAGGGGTCCTGCCTGGGCTCAGGGCCTGTGTGTCACCAGCTCACTGAGGGGAAGATGATGGAGCGGAGGAAGAAGATCGCCCTGGAGCTCTCCGAGCTTGTAGTCTACTGCCGGCCTGTTCCCTTCGACGAAGAGAGTAAGGGTCTGACCCAGGGGCAGTGCGGGGGTCTGGCCCCCAGCAGCGCCCGGGTGGGCGGGCTCTGTGAGCTCTCTCCCTGTTTGGCCCAGAGATCGGCACAGAACGCGCCTGCTACCGGGACATGTCGTCCTTCCCGGAAACCAAGGCCGAGAAGTACGTGAACAAGGCCAAAGGCAAGAAGTTCCTCCAGTACAACCGGCTGCAGCTCTCCCGCATCTACCCCAAGGGCCAGCGGCTGGACTCCTCCAATTACGACCCCTTGCCCATGTGGATCTGTGGCAGTCAGCTGGTAGCCCTCAACTTCCAAACCCCAGGTGAGGAGGTGGCCCATGGGGCGGGGTCCTGCCGGGCAGCTGGGCTGGAGTCCACTGTAACCCGGCTCTTCCAGACAAGCCTATGCAGATGAACCAGGCCCTCTTCCTGGCCGGCGGGCACTGCGGCTACGTGCTGCAGCCGAGCATCATGCGCGACGAGGCCTTCGACCCCTTTGACAAGAGCAGCCTCCGTGGGCTGGAGCCGTGCGCCATCTGCATCGAGGTGGGAAGGGGGCACTCTGCTGGGCTCCTTCCAGCGTCCAGGCCGGGGTGCTGGTTAATGCCATGGGGCAGGGGGCACTGGACTGTCCTGGAGTTCGAGGAAGATGTAACTGTTTTCTGAGGTGGGCGTGTAGCTACCAGCCTCCCCCGTGGGGCTGGGCTCTGACCAGCACAGGCTGGAGGCAGCTGGCTAAGTGTGGACAGTGCTTGGCACTAAGGAGTCGGGCTATCCAGTAAGGCCAAGCCATGGAGAGCCACTGCCTGGCAGGAGTGGGCAGAAGACAGGCAGGAAGCTAGTGCCAGTGGTGAGCTAGCGGCCCACCGGCAGGAATCGGCTAGATGGTACTTAACTTCCTGGAACGGGGCTTGAGTGAGACGGAGGCCCCCTGCCGCCCCTCGAGGTCCCGGGGCTCGCTCTGTGGTCGCACCCTTGAGGCCCCTGGTGAGCAGCCGTGATGTGGGCAGCTTGGTGCTGTGGGGTTCAGGTGTGGGGCCTGAGCAGTCTTGGAGGGAGGAGTGAGGACGGCGTGGGGTGAACCAGGTTTCTCCCGGAGAGGAGCTGTTTTTTTTGTTCTAGGGGGAAGTAATTTTTAAATTTTCATGTTAAAATAGACATGGATTTCATGTGGAGTTGACTGCAAAAACTCACGTGAAAATTTTGGTTAAGGCTAGGACTTCTTCAAAAGAACTTCTGCTGCGGCAGCTGCCTTTAGAGCCCTGATGACTTGAGGGACTTAGTGGGCAGTGTCCTTGGGGCCCAGCAGAGGGCGCACTGCCTCCGCTGGGTAGTGGGGACTTGGCATGAGTTGGAAGGACCATCCTGGGCCCATCTTTGCCTGCCTTACAGGTGCTGGGGGCCCGGCATCTGCCGAAGAATGGCCGAGGCATCGTGTGTCCTTTCGTGGAGATTGAGGTGGCCGGTGCTGAGTATGACAGCACCAAGCAGAAGACTGAGTTTGTGGGTGAGTCTCCTCCCCGCTCACCATCCTCATCCTCCAGGGCACTGAAGGCCCCTCCGCACCTGTGATCCGTCCTCTCCTGGCAGTGGCCTGAGGCCTTTTGCCCTTGCTTTCGCAGTGGACAATGGACTGAACCCCATGTGGCCAGCCAAGCCCTTCCACTTCCAGATCAGTAACCCCGAATTCGCCTTCCTGCGCTTTGTGGTGTATGAGGAAGACATGTTTAGTGACCAGAACTTCCTGGCTCAGGCTACCTTCCCGGTGAAGGGCCTGAAGACAGGTGAGGACCCTTCCTAGAGACTGTGCCCCCCGCCCCGAGATCTGGCTTGTGGGTGAGGGGGCTTTGCTCGCCTTCCTCTTGGGCTCAGGGCCAGGCTTTCTCCTCCTAGGATACAGAGCTGTGCCTTTGAAGAACAACTATAGTGAGGACCTGGAGTTGGCCTCCCTGCTCGTCAAGGTCGACGTTTTCCCTGCCAAGGTACCTGCGGCCAGGTGGGGCGGGGCAAGTGCCGGGCCCAGCCTCACCGGGGGCCAGTCAGCCGCTGACCCCCTGTGCATCTGCCCCTGTTGAAGCAGGAGAACGGCGACCTCAGTCCCTTTGGAGGTGCGTCCCTGCGGGAGCGGGGCTGCGATGCCTCGGGCCAGCTGTTTCACGGCCGGGCCCGGGAAGGCTCCTTCGAAGCTCGCTACCAGCAGCCATTTGAGGACTTCCGCATCTCCCAGGAGCATCTCGCCGACCATTTTGACAGTCGGGAACGAAGGTGAGGGGGTGGAGGCGAGGTGGCCAGTGTGCAGCCTGGAGGAGGGGGCCTGAGAGACGGGAAGGAGTGGCTGGTCCGCCTTCGGTTCCTCTCCCTCCTGTTGGTCTGTGGGCTGTCCCCCTGGGCTGTAAGGCTCGCTGCTGGTAAGGACACTCTCCCCTTCCGTCCAGGGCCCCGCGAAGGACTCGGGTCAATGGAGACAACCGCCTCTAGCTGTGCCCCAGCCTCGTTGAGAGCAGCGGGTGCTGTGCACCTCACGGAGGGCAGTGGACTGGGTTCCTGGGAGGCTGCCTGCGTGGCAGCCTTCCTGGCCTTGCCGCCTGGAGCCTGGATTCCAGCAGTGGACGCTAGACGGAAAGCATGCCGTTAATGAAATGTATCACTCACTATTCGGGGCCTCCACGCCCCAGCTCTGGGTGAAGGCAAAAACTGTACTGTGTCTCGCATTTAAGCACACGCATCTGGCCCTGCCTTCTGGAGATGGAGCCTTCCATCTGTGGGACCAGGACCACGGCCGCAGCCTCTCAGAGAGAGAGGCTGCCTCAGCCGGCGGCATGGGAGGCTCTGAGGGACCACTGACATTCCTGAGAGGAGGGAAGGAGGAGCAGCTTTGCTGGGCTAGGGCGACGAAGTTTACATAGTCCTGCAGCTTTAAAACCACAGCCGGGCAGGGAGGGAGGGTACGTGTTCCCGCAGTTCGGCCCTGGAGCCAGGGCGGAGGAGCAGAGGGCCTGCCTGGCGAGGAGGACGCAGCACAAGGGCACATTGCCCACGACCAGGAGCACCACCCAGCCTGACAGACGCGGGGCCGCGTGGGCAGCTGGGCTGTGGAGGGTTGCCCCGAGAGGGCCAGCGGAGGAGGCCGAGCCCCGGGGTGCCACCTGGAGCGGGGACAGTGACGACGTGCCCAAGGCCACAGCAGCACCCCGGGGCCATGGGAGGACGAGGGCCCCGGGGCTGGACACGCTGGGCTGTGGCGCCACCTGCCTGCGGCCTGGATGCAAGCCTGAAGCACCCGCTCACCAGGGTGGACCTGTTCGTGGGCGCTGGATGTGCTGGGCGGCGACTCCTCCCACGTGGTCAGCGAGGACGTGCCTGCATTCACGCCACGGCCCCCGAGATCCACAGCAAGGCAACAGCTTGGTCAGGACGATCGGCGCCGGTGGGGCCAGAATGGAAAAGCAGGTCACCAAGGCAGAGGTCAAGCTGGGCACTGTCCCCGTACGTTCAGGAAACTCCTGCACACAAGTAACGTGTCCTCCCTCAGCAAGGCACCCTCTGCAACCCCAGCAGGCTGGCTGTGACCCCCAAATCAGACCGAAGACCACTTCTTTCCCTGTTGCATCGAAAGACCTTGGATCTGAATCTGCCGGATGACAGTGCAAGGGGACACTGTCTGAGATGATCGCAAGTATTTGTGAAATCATCAATCAAATCCTGTTAATAGACGTACATGATGTTGGAGTATGGAATTTTAAAGTTTATTTTTTGCACACTCTATTTCTCGCGATCTTCATTACTTCACATAGGATGTATGATTTTCTACGTCTTCCACTTTGACCTGAAAGCTGCTTGGTGAGGGGATTGGGGAAGCAGAATGAATGAACTTATCTGTGCACTGTGGCAGAACTGTTATTTTTATGGATTTTACAGCTCAACTAACAAACAGTGTTACCTTTTCAAGATTTATATATACTCTTCAGAAGAACCACTGAGCCGTTAAAGCCTTGTTGTTATTCGAGCCTAATAGTGATTCCGTTTTCTATAGCTTACTTTTAGGATAGACAGTAAATTATTTAACATTATATTAAACTTTCCATATCACGGACTGTAAACCGAAGGAAATTATACAATTTCTGAGAAAACATATTGATTTATTTAAACTAATTCTGAAGTTGTATTTGAAAGTATGACCTCACAGTCAGCTGTCCATAGCAAACATGTCTATATATGGTTGCCAACGTTTGGTTTATAATTTAAATGTTAATAAAAATTTTAAATTTTATTGGAAAAGCTTTCCTTCTGAAAAGGACTTTAACAATTAGAATTATTTTTCTTCTCCATGGTACTGTAATGACATTCTGCTCCCCACCCTTGGATGGAAATGTCTGTGAGGAGCAGTGGTGGGCTGCCTGCCCTGCTGGCAGGGGTTGATCTGGGATGTTAAGCACCGTCAGGAATGGGCGAGGCGGGGTGGGGGGGGAGTGGGGAGGAGAAGACAGAGCAAAGCCTGTTCTGGTGATGGAGGTTTCTTTAAAGGCAAGGAGAACACAGGATGCTTTCCCTCAGGAAGGAAAGAGGGATTAAGGAGCTGCCGGCCTCGTGGGGGACAGGCAGCCGGCTGCTGAAGGGCACTCACTGTTACGCTCAACGGCAGTTTCTGTCCAGCTGGTGAGAAGACCCAAGGAAGGCGATGGAAGCTTGGGGAGGACAGAGGCCGGGGTCCAGGCCCGTGGGCGTGAAGGTGCTTCAGCACAGCCAGCGTTCAGCTCACGCAAACCCGCTGCCCGCCCCTGGGCACAGGGCTGGCCGTTCGCAGCTCTGTTGCCCTCTTAAGAGCTAACTAACTGTCAGATAAATTACCCTCACGCCCTTTACCCTCTAACTTGTTCTTCTGGAGGCTCGGCAAAGCCTGCTGCTGTCGGGAGACTTGTCACCTAGGGATGCTTGCCTGGTGGTTATCCTGCGGTAGAAGCGGGTGAGGAGTTTCTGTTCACCTCCCAGGTCCAGCAGATCTTCCCTCTGGGCTACCGGGAGGTGTGAGGCCACGCCCTCGTCCAGCTCTTCCACCGAGGGTGTGGCAGCATGGAGTGCAGCCTGCCTGTGAGCAAGCCCAGGTTTCCACAGGCAGCCAGCTTTCAGGGTGAACAGGAAGCAACCAGAGTCCCCTTGCCAGTTCCGCAGAAACCTCGCCTTAAAAAAAAAAAAAAAAGCATTCAAATGTACATTTCTGGGTGCCACTCTGGTTGCCTCTGTAGCTTGCAGACAAAATCTCTGTGCCTAGAACATGGTTTAATGGGCCCTTCCCTTCCTGTGGCTATTTTTGTAATGGTCTGTGCTGCTGTGGATCGAAAATAATGCTGTACAGAGAAAAGAGCTGCCTGCCTGATGGATGGGTGGGGACAGGCATAGTAAGCCAGCCCAGGAAGCCTGAGAAGATCTGTCATTGAAGAGACGCAGGTAGGTATAATCAGTTGGTTGGTTGTTAGAATGGTCATTGGCACGCCACCCTGGTGTGATAATGCAGGTAGGTACCCAAGCAGGGTCACTGGCCTTGGAGAGACGAAGATTTTTTTGAAGACAAGCCCAAGGTGGATTTAGTTGTCAGTTCAGAGCATCCCTTTTCTGTATGACAAATCAGACCAAGACGTACATTCCCCAAGTTCTCAGATCTGGGGCCAGTCCTGGTCCATTGTAGACCCCCTCTGAGTACCATCCACCAGGAGAACTGGGATCGCAGTTTAAAGTGTTTCCTGTCATCTCTGAACTCGATCAGCCGGAGCGCCCCTGCTTGGGTTCTTGCTGGCCCCTTGGCTTTCTTCCTGGAGCTTCATGGTCTGACTCAGAGGAAGGTGGTCTTTTCCCTCGGACAAGAAGGTGGCAGGTGGGAATTAACCTAGGCTTTCCTGACCCGTGTTTTCCCAGAGTCTTATGGGCAGGAGAAGAAAGCTTTTCTAACCAGTGACGAAGAGGTTCTGTGCTGGCCGTTGGGTAAGGAGCCATCTGTGCCGTCATGTGGCTTCCCTGGCTGTGGATGTAGACCACTTTCATTTTCCCAGGACATCCCTCCTTTACTGGCTCTGCTGTCTCAGGCAGCCTCACTGACCTGAGACACGCCTCCTCCGGGCTCTCCTACGATAGCCAGGTGACTGCCTTTGCCTTTCACTGCAAATGTCTTGATCCTTCTTCCTAGTGGAAAGCAGGACAGCAAATTGGAGCAAACGCACAGATCAGTGTCACCTCGAATTCCTCCAGACCTGACAATGGTTGAATGACCCAGGAGGCCCAGCGCGGGGGTGGGGGGGAGAGACCCTCACTTGGGATGGGACCTCCTGGCCCACGGTGGGGAGTGGCCTGCCTCACCACACGCACACACAGCACCACCTACAAGGACAGGGGCTTTCTGCAGCCTGACCAGAGGGCTCAGGTCAGGAAGCCCCGCTCCACGGCTGCCCTGCAGGGAGGAGAGAGGAGCGGTTTCTGGCCTCGTCACAGCCCTTGACAAGGGCCTGCGGTCCTGAGCGCTGAGGGCAGGGCCTCCCCACACACACACCTGAACGTCATCACCCACGGCTGCGCCTAGGGCTAGATACTCACTGGCCTTCCAGCTTGAGCTCATCTCTCACCACCTCAGTTCTGTTGGGCGAGAAAACAACGCTAAGTAGTACCAGGTCACCCCACCAAACAAGCTCACGGAACAGAACGCAGTCGTCCTCCTGGCCATTTCAGTTGAACTGATCAAGTCCTGTCTCAGCCTGAGAGTCCTCAGTGGGTCTTCCAGAGTCAGTCTGGGGTTCTGTTCCCTGCTGGAGGCCACTGCAGCTGGCCCAAGGACACCCACAGTGACCCCTGGCTGCCACTGCTGCCCACTCCGTCGTCCATGGTTAGGTCCTCTGTGAGCTGCTGCCTGTGTCTGCAGCCACCACGGTGTCAGCTGACTGGCTTCAGGGTTCCACACTCAGTTGGTCTAGCTCCCGAAGACTTGCTTGTTAGGTTCAGCAAAAAGCTGCTTCCCCAAGACTTAAGCTGGCCTCCAGAGGGCCAGGTCAGGAACAGGGCCTGGTGTGTCCCCGCCCAGGGGCTTCGTCAGGGGCCCCTTTCCCCGTTGGCACAGGCCCTGAGCGTCACCCCAACAAGATTCAATTGCTTTGAACATTAGAAGTTGGCCTTTAATCCTACTCCTTCAAGACCCCAGGGTCCTTAGACATAGCCACCCTCTCCTTAGCCAATGACAAGCTTATCAGTACCCTCCTCCCAGATGGCTGATTGCTCCAGGTCTGACTCAGTTTCCCTTTGTCTAGCATAAATTCTGCCACACTGCACTTCATTCCCCCAGGAGGCACTCCAGTGACCCCACGCGTGCGAGACGGGCGAGCTGGAACTTCCCTGGAGCGCCTGAGGGAAACTGCCCCACTCACCCCTCCACGTTGTGGGTCTTGCCCCCAGGGTAAATCAGGAGATAGAAGCGTTCTCAGCTTTCTTTGATTCCCCCACAAAATAGTCAGCAGATGAGAAATGCGTTTACGTTTTTATTTAGGAGCAATCGAAAGATTTTCAGTACCATTTCGGCCCATTTCAAATTGTACAAGCAGTTTGTCCCTGTTCCCCTCCCTTATCCAAATCCACAGATACAAAATCTAGGAAATGTGCAATTTGCATCTTAGAAATAGCAGCATCCCCACAGGGGACCTTGTGAGGCCTGGAGACTCAGCCCGGAGAGGGCAGCGCACTCCTCCCACCCCGGCACAGCCCCGGTCCAAAGGCAAGTTCCATCTTTCTGTTAAAAACATGTCCCTAGGGCGAAGAGCCCCCTCCACCCAGGCCCGGTGACAGCCAAAGTGTGCCTGTGCCTCTCTCTCGGTTTGGTCTCTCACATGCAGCCACTGCAGGAGGAGAGGCCCTCTGGACAAACAGAAGCCGGGCAGTGGCCTCTTAGCACCAAGACGATGGCTTCTTCGGCGTCTCCGGGAGACGGGAAGCGCACCACAAGCCAGCTGCCCCTGCCTTCTCCAGCCTCCCTTCCACAGATACCCTCGCCCTCAGGGAACAAAGGGTCTGAGCTGAACACCAGACCGGAAGTGGGTGGCAGAAAACCAGGAACCTGCAGGCCTCTGGCAACCTCTTCCCGACTTGCACAAAGGCGGCGCCGCTCAGTACCCTTTCAGTCAACCACGTCAGGGGGGCGGGGTTGGGGGAGGACGAGGTCTCTTTTCAACAACAACGATGGCACAGTCTGGCCCTCCCGACGCACTGAACAAGGCGGGGTGCTGGGGGGCAGGGTGGGAACCCGCTGCCCGGGGGCAAGCACCCCTCCCCGCGCGCATCACCCAGTGGCCTGCCGACCAGGCTGCATCCGCTGAGGGTGGCGCTGGCTCTCCGGGCCACGTCTGCAGCAAACCGCGGGACAGGGCAGCGGGCCGGGCCGGAGCCAGGGATGAATGACAGTCTCTCTCTGAACACAAATTACAGGATTAGCAGGCACCCCTCTCCGGGTGCCTGCTCTGCGGCTGACTCCTGAGAAAGACCACGGGCCTGCAGCCTTCTGCGCTCCACGACTCCAGACGGCCTCCACCCGAGACATTCCACCTCCAACTCCAGTCACATCGGGGGCCTTCAAACCACTCATCAAGGGAAGGAACAGATGTCATAAAGCATTAGCCGAGAAAAGCTACTCATCAACACACACGCGGCAGAGGCCGGCTCCTGAATTCAGGAAAGGGCGCTCACGGCAGGTAAGCACGCAGACTCCTCTCAGGTCGCCGCTTGCCACCTGCCCCGAGTGGACAGCAGGAGAGACTCCCACAGCCGGAGACGAGACAGCCCGCTCCACCCCGTGGGGCTCTGGCCCGAGCAGCCTGAGGGCTGTGAAAGCCTGGGGCCTAAGACAGCAAAGCAGGAACTACGCGTTCTCTGCGAATCCTCACGGTCCCACAAACCACAAGACAGGATTTTAACAACGCGAGGCAACAGGTGCTGGCCCCGCCCCTGTCCACAGGGTCAGCGGCGCCTGCTCACCCCACACTCTGGGTCCCCACCCCTGCTCAGGTAGGATGGTTGGTTCCCGCGGGGTCCAGGCTGTCGGTCTCCAGTCTGGCTGCAGGGCTGGGGCTCCAAGCAAAGGAGAGGCCAGACTGACAGGCAAGTCACGGTTCTTCAGGGTTGAAGAGCCAAAGAGCGTGCCTCCCGTCCCCCGGGGGGTTCCGTCTGCTCCTCCTCCCACTCGGGCTCTGGGCCAACCAGGGGGAGCTGACGTCAGCCCTCGCCCCCCTCCCCAGCGCGACAGCACTGGAAACACACACAGATTGCAGCAGAAACGAATTCCAACCGAGGTCTGTGGGTTCCATCTAGACCTAGAGCTGGGCCGCCCAGCGGCTCTGTGATCCCACCTCCACCCTCCACTCACTCGGCCCAAGTCAGCATCCAACCCTTGGTTGAGAGGTTGCCTGCAGCCGCCCCAGCCCCAGCGTTGCTCGGCTCGGCTACTGTGAATGGACCACAGGAGACAAAACAGACTGAAGCCTTGCTCCGGGAGGGGCCCGTTCAGGAGAGGGCGTGGGCTCCACACTCCCCACTTTTTCGGGTGTTGGAGCTTCTGTGAGGGCAGGTGCTCCCCCAGTCACACGGAGATGGCCCCCCAGTCCCGGGCAGGAAGGCTGGGAGGGCCTGTGCTCCCAAGAAAGGGAGCGAAGGAAGCCGGTTCAGGAGAGCTGGAGAGGGGCCTCCAGTGGGAGTGGGGAGGATGGAGCCCCGTTACTCTCCTGACCTGGGCAGGCTGCCGGCTTCTGCCTGGAACGGCTGGCCACGCCGACCTTTACGTGTCTAGAGGACTTTTCTTCTCCAGCACATAACTGAGCCTTGCCAATCAATGGGATACAGGACAATCTAGACATAATACAAAAGGTAAGTCAAACCAATAACCTGCCCCAGGTAAAGTCTGAGCAAGGAAAAAGGGGGAAGAAACTTTAGGAAAAGCCCAAACTCCAGGTTTGGTTTGTTTAAGATTTTCTTCTTGGCTGGTTCTCCTCTCCTGCAAAGTGCCTTTATCCACTTGGGCTGTGATGTTTGAATAGACAGAGCCGCTCCAACCCGAGGATTCTGGTCCGAGAAGAGGACAGGAAAACAAGAGGCAACCGGGCCCAAGGCAGGGCCGGCACAGGCAGGGAGCTGTGGGTGAGGAGGTGCCCCAAAAGGGCGACGCTGAGCCTCTGTGGAAGGCAGCCTGGCACATGGGGGAGAGGGGGTGTCACAGGCCCTGCCATGGGACCACGGACTGAGCAGGACAAAACCCATGGCACCCACATCTTGGCCTGGAGAACATGCTGAGACTTCCCGGTGGAACGGCCTCCCAGGGCCGTGAGCGCACTCGGGACCTGCAGGTACCACCGACCCTCGCCCACCTCCCACCTTTGCTTCCCGACAGCAGGTGGGCACTTGGCTGCGAAAGGAGCTCCAAGTCGTACAGGGCCACCCACCCCAGGTGCCACGAGTCCTCCAGCCAGGCTTTCCACTTCAGGAGCCCACGACTCAGGAAAACGAGAGCCCACCTTCCAAATCACAAAGCTCGTCAACAGTCAAGAATTAATACACGTAATCGAAGTACGCAGAGCATCTGTGCCATAAACCCAGGTTTCCTTTGTCAGAATGGCGATCTGGGCTCACCTACTAAAACTGCATCTACAACCCCATGTAAAAAATACAATAAACCAAACATGTACAAGACACAGGCAACAAGAAACACTGACATAGTTCACCATCTCTGATGAGTCCAAGTGCACACAGAGAGGAGGGGAAAGATTAGTCACCTTACGAAACACGCTTTTTCTTTGGGAGAGACTAACCCCACCCTACTTCCCTCAACTCTAGAGCCCACAGACTGCCCTCTCCTGAAGGCAGCAGCACAGTCTAACCCTGGGTGGGGCGCAAACCGTGGTGACCTCCCTGGCCACGGGGCCGGCTGCGGCCGTCCTGCATCCCCACCGCACTCTGGCGCGCGCCGGCTCCGGGCTGCTGCGGCTGTGTCTCTGCAGCCGGTTGGCTGTGTTCCTGGTTTTGCCCCCAGGGCCCCGGGTACCTGCTGCGACGTCCCTTTAGGCACCTGCTCGATGAACCAACCATTTCTGTCTCCATCACCTCATTCCTTAGTCACTCGGGTCCCAGAGTAAAGGAAGGAGGAGGGTCTGTCCAGCCTGGGCAGTCTCGCCGTTCGGGGGGTCGCCCTGGCTAGCGGGCAGGCTGACTCCTGTGAGCAAAACCTGCCCGCAGGCAGCACCGTGACGCTTCCACTTTTTAAGGACGAGCTGGTGCTGAGCTCGGGGCCCTACGTCCTGTGTGAACTTGTCCACCACGTAATTTATGTTTTCTGTTTCGCTGTTTGGGTTGTAAATGACATGAATACAAATAAAATAACCAAGAAACTCCGCTGTAAAGACACGGCCCTCGGTTGGGGCACGCAGGGCTCTGGGAGTGACGCCGGCAGGGTGGCGTCGCAGACACTCGGATGTGGCTTCGCGCGGGGCCGCCCCGGCCTCCCCCGCAACCCCCCAACACGGGCTGCTCTCCCCAACACCCACGTGCTGCGTCAGGCAGACGCGTCACAAGTAAAGCATCAAATGAGTATCTGTGCTGTATATGGATACATATAAATTAATCTGCATGTACATAACCACTACAGGAAAAGTTCTAGGTGTCTGTTCTCTGAAGGAAGGCAATCACTCGCCATTCTGGGCAATTCCGCAAAGAGGCCTTGGGGCTAAATATGGAAAGGATACAAAAACAGGCTGCCAAACTTGCCAAGTCCTCACAAGTCACCTGTTTGAAACCAAGAAGAGGTGGTCCCTAACAGGACAGGGCAAGCAAGAGGAGACTCTTTAGAAGAACAATGGTTCAAGGGCTTTTGGTTTCCGGAAAAAAGCCTCTCCTGGAGGCAGGAGGTGCGACCCCCGTCTCTGTGCTCAGAGCCAAACCTGGGAGATGCCCTGCCCGGCCCAGTTCCCGGGGGGACGGGGGAGAAGGACCGTGCCGAACACCGCCCCCCCCCAGTATTCTTGCCCAAAGCCCCTGCCCTGTCTCTGGGGTCTCCGAGGATTTGGTGCTCTGGGAAGCGGGTGGTTTCTGGGAGGTGATGCACCTTTGCCAGCCCCCTCTTCACCTGCTGCTCTCGGGGCAGCCGGTCTCGGCGAGATCGGGATTTACCGTTCAGCACAGCTTTGTAGGCAACTTTCTCAATGTTTCAAAGGCACCTTTTCCTGTGACTTTTCTCAATTAAAAAAATGGATATGAGGGTTAGGCTTAAGTAGACAGAGATCTTGGTTCCAAGTCTGGGGATATAAATATAGAACTTTAAAAACATCCTCACAAGGACCTGTCCAGCGATGTCCAGCACACCAACCAGGCCCCAGGCACGGGGGCCAGGAGGACTCTGGGTCTTCTGCTGGGAACCCCACATGCAGGTCTTTGTGCTGAGGGCCACCCTGGCTCCGATAATTCCGAAAAGTCCCCGAATCCCGCCAGCTCTCAGTCTAACCAGGCGAGCGTGGGCCTGCCTTCCCAAACCAGAGGCGGCTCTGGGGTGAGGGTCGATAGAGGGCAGAGAGAGCCCCAGCAGCTGTGCGCCTTCACTCCCATCCCCCATCCCTGTTTCGCTTGTCAATTTTCCTCTAAATGTGTCTAGACTGAAAAAAAAAAAAGGCGGCACATAGGGCAGTACATTAGGCTTAACAACAAATGTTTCTTTAGTTGATCTGATCACTGAAGAGTTATGGTCCATGATTCAAACTCCCATGAAAAAGCAGAATTACTGTAACAACTTACGAGAGTGGTAAGCATCAAACACTAATCACATAACCGGTCAGTTTTCTGAACTGCGGGTAACAGCATGTTCTGCACTATCATCCCGTAAGGCAAGGCAAACCTGCTATGCAATCTTGCTGGTCACCGCTTAAGGAGCAGAGGTCTCTTCAAAGGTACCACCTTCCCGAAGGAGCGCAAAGGGGGCCCCAGCGGTTGCAGGTGTGGTTCTGAGCGTGTGATAACCCCGGCCTGACCATGGAAGGTGCGGGAACACGCAGCCCAGCGATCTCCAGAGAACAGACACAGGGCATTTCCAGAGATGATATAAAAGACCACGTACTGCTTTGCTAACCAAAGTTTCTATGTAATGAAAGTGTTTATAATCTGATGTTTTATTAAATGTGTATAGGCAGATTTATATGTTAAAAACTTGATTCTGTGTCTATGAATATGAAATCTGAACTATTTATCCACTGGAAGGCAAAAGAAAGGTCCTACATTGTGGGCGGAAGAACTGCCAGACGCTCCTCCCTGCTCGCTGGGGTGGCGGGCCGGGTGCGGACGACGGCAGGCTTGGCCGCGTGGAGACCTGTGTGAGCATGGTGGGCCGGGTACGGCGGCGGCCCGGGGCAGCAGAGGGGGGTCAGGCCCTTCCATGTGGAGGGCGGCCGCCCCGGCCAGGCCTTCACAGCCGTCGGTTCCGGTTCAGTCAGTTTCTGAGGAGAAAACACAGGCCCGTCACCTCTATGTGCATCGCCAGGATGGCCTGTCCTCCCACGTCTGGGGACTTAATCCCACCAGCCCCTCCCTGCCTTCCAGCCCGAGGGAAGGTGGGGAAGGGCATTTGGGCTGAGGACGGGGTGCTGGCTAAACCCGGCGGGGCACTGGGACCACCCAGGGGCCACCCGAACCGGGGCATGGAGCCGGGGCGGGAGCCTGACTTCTCTGGGCCGGGAACCCTCGCTGTGCGCCACCCTCCCCCCATCCCCGGATCTCCAGGGAACGCTGCTGTCGCACAGCAGCAGCTGGTCTACTTCCAAATATGTGTCCCACAGATGCCCTCCCTTCATTTGTCGGGGGTCGTTCGGAGAGGCCCTCACCATCGATGCTTACAGGTGGGGCCCCGGCGTTGAGGCTGGCTCGGGAAGCCACGAGAAAACAGCTACAGACAGACAGGCAGACAGGCCCTCCCTGTCCCCTCGGGTACCTCCCTCAGCCAAAAGAGGGTGACGCCACAATGGCACAGCCGCCCTGGCCACTCCTGCTCTGTCCCACCTAGGACACCAGCTCCTTGCTTAGTGTTGGAGCTACCAGCTGAGGGGAGCCGGTGGATTTAAATCCATTCCTCCCAACTCCAGGTTAGCATTTTTAATTGTGGTCAAATATACGTCACATAAAACCTACCATTTTAACCATTTTTAATAAGTATACAATTATGTGGCATTAAGTACATTCACAATGTTGTGTAACCACCACCCTATTTCCAGCTACAAGAATGTAATTCAAAAAAAAAAAAGGGGGGGGCTACCACGGTGGCGCAGTGGTTGAGAGTCCGCCTGCCGATGCAGGGGACACGGGTTCGTGCCCCGGTCCAGGAACATCCGAACATCCCACATGCCGCAGAGCGGCTGGGCCCGTGAGCCATGGCCACTGAGCCTGCGCGTCCGGAGTCTGTGCTCCGCAACGGGAGAGGCCACAACAGTGAGAGGCCCGTGTACCACAAAAATAAAAATAAATAAATAAATAAATAAAAGAATTTAATTCAGTAGAATTTCAATTAAAAAAAACAAAAAACCTAAAGAAATTAGTTTTCCTAGTGCCCAGCAATCTGCCATGCTGCTGGCAGAGCCAAAGCCAGGGGTGGGCAGGCCCGGTGCTGGAGAAGGTGCCTGAGGCAACCCGCCCTGTGAGCCCACACCTGTTCCCTGGTGCCCGTGATGCTCCCTGCGGGGACCTCACTGACTCACAGGGGCTTGGAGGAAACAAGGTCGAGTCCAGAAACGCCGGCCCTGGAACCACCTTCTAAAGGTCCCAAATCAGGGAATCTGGGAATCCAGATACTTCCTTGGTTTCCACAGCTTCCCGTGAAGAGCTCAGCTACCTCGCTCCTGGCCAACCTGTGACAAGGCCACCCAAGAGGAGGGTGGGAGGGAAGGGAGAGGCCAGGAACTCAGAGATCAAGACCCAAGAAAATCAACACCCAATAACGTGATTTGTCTGAGGCTTCAAACTGTCTTCAGTAAAATAATCTTCTAAAGCTTTCTTTCAAGTACTACTGTCCTGATCCAGAGAAAATGAGGAACAAAATTCAAGCATTCGATTCCATGTTATGTCTAAGAGGGAAGAAGATTTTCCACTACCTCTATATCAGGAAGAATAACTGCAATGCAAATTACAGGATTTTTCATCATTTAGAAAAAAAAGCACTTTGTGTATCTAAGGTCAATTAAAGGCTCCCTCTGCTTTTGTTCACCAACTGGGGTTGAATTTCCTCATAAGTCCTATTCTCTCTCTTACCCAGCGGTCGTGGTTCTATCTGGCTCAGATGACATTCTGACCTATTCTCCTTTGGCTAAGAAATGACTAGAAAAGGGTGGGCCCTTGGAGGTTCACTACACTCCTTCCCCTGTGCAGGTTTAACAAACACGAAACAAAAAAACCAAGTGTCAAGCCTTTATCATATGATGATGCTCCAATGGATTCTGCTGCCAGGTGCCCCCCGAAGCAGCCAGACAACACGGTCCTGCTGCCAGACAGCCTTAGAAACAGCAGATGCCCCGGCACTGGATTCGGTGCCTGCCACAGGTGCCCCCCAGACCCACAGAGGACGGCACAGCCCCACAGGCTCCTTACCCAGCTGAGGTCCAGCCTGGGGACTCGGCGTGTCAACGGGCTCTGAGCTGGCCTCAGGGGCACCGGGTTCCCATGACTCACTGTTTTCGGACACCTCTGAATAGGTGTCGCCCATCCCTTTGTGAACTGCTGCAGGGTCGCTGGGGCCCTGGCCCTCACCACCCGTGTCGGCCACGGCCCGGGTCTCCTCACCCATCCTCTCGGCAAACCACTGCTTGACCTGCTGGGCGCTCATCTGGGTTTTGTCGCAGAGGCTCTGCAGGTCCTGCTCGTACAGCATCTTGTGGGTCACGTAATAGTCTTGCAGCAGCTCCCGGTTGCCGGGGCTGATGACCAGCAGCCCGGGGGGGAAGTTGCCCCGTCTGTAGTCTTCGTACCACTTGAGCTGGCCGTTCTTCAGGGCGTACCTGCTGTCCCCAAACCAGCGCACCACCTCGGGCCGCGGCAGGCCCGTCTGGGCCATGATGGAGTCATAGTCCTGGTTGCTGGGCCACTGCGTCTGCAGGAAGAGCTGCCGCAGCAGGTGCCGCTGCTGGGCCGTCTTCCTGTAGCTCACCTTGCCCGGCAGCTGCTCCGCTGGCTTGCTGGGCACGTCATCCTCGGGCTCACAGGCGCCCAGCCCCGGGAGCTCGCCCTTGCCGTTGGCCTCCGTGACTCGCAGGTTCTTGAGGTTGATTTTGATGGGGCTGACTTTGCGTTCTGCCAGCACGTGGCTGCCGGGCGTTTCTGGGGAGCCATCTTCCCCTGGGACCCTCGGGTCCCTGGCAGAGCCCTCCTCCCCCTCATCCTCGGCGGCCTCCTCCTCCCCCTGAGAGGCGCCCTCCTCAGCCTTCTTGGCCTCCTCGGCACTCACTTTTTTCCGTCTCTCTGAAAACCAGCCATCAATCTCCCTGCGGGTCATTTTGGTCTCGGTCCTCAGGCGGTCCAGTTCCTCGTCGAGAGGAAGGGGGTTTTGGGCAAAACTGTTCTCCAGGGCCCTGAGCTGCTCGGGGGCCCGCTCCTTGTATTTGGTTGGTGTGAAGTCGGGGGTCTGGTGCCAGGACTGTCGCTTGGCAGAAGGGGGGGTAGCTGGGGTGGCCGCTGTCAGGAGGCAGGTCACCTCCGGGGCCTTGGACGCCAGGGAGAAGGGCACCTCGGGCACAGAGTCGACGAGGAGGGCGCCATGCTCCCCGGCCAGCCCGGCCCTGGAGCCCTTCAGGTTCCGGCAGTGGTACCTGCGGTCACTGAACCACTTCCGCACCTCACGGGTGCTGAGGCCGGTCACTTTGGTCAGATGCTCAACTTCGCTCTGTCCTGGGAACTGGTTCCGACAGAAGCTCCCTTTCAGAGCTGACAGCTGTTCATGAGATTTCTTGTTTTTGTAGATGCTGGCATCCAGGAAGGCTTGGGAGGTGATGCTGGGACACGCCGTGAGGAGGGACTGGGCGGCATTCACCACCTTCACGGCGGACGTTGTATTTGAACACACGGTGTTAATGGGCGCGACAGCGGGCAGCTTGGGGACAGATGTGACTGCCAGGGGGAGAGATGAGCTGGGTGCCTGCAACCCATTGGCCATCAGTGGCTGAGTGACCAGAAGTCCCCCGGCTGTGCCCTCTGGCTGGCCCACCACGTGGCCAGGCAGAGTGGGCTGGATGAGATGTTGGACGTTGCCGCCACTGGCAACCAGCGGGGTGTTGAGGACAGTGATTGTGGGCTGGGGGACGGACTGGATGACCGTGTTGAACATCTTCTTCCGGGCGTCCTCAATCTCCTCCGGGGACCAGCTGATACCTTGCTTCAGCCTCTGGGCAGTGAACCAGATCTTGAGCTGCTCTTCCGGGTACTTGGTGACCACGGTCAAATAGCAGAGCTCGGCTTTGGTTGGGTAGGGGAACTTGTGGAAGGAGTTCTTCAGAAAGCTGTTGGAGTCCATGGCCGCGTTGTATGTGGGGATGCTGCTCAGCGGGATCATCACTTTGGGGAGGGACTTGGCCGTGGGCAGGGGCTGGTGGGCGTGGTGCTGGGCGTGCGGGGGCGGCTGCTGCAGGGAGAGGAACTGGGCGATGCCCGCGGGCAGCACCGGCACCGTCCCCAGCAGGGGCCCGTTGGCCGAGTGAGGGGGTTTTGCGGAGTTGGTAGAGGCCTGGCTGACCGGGGCTGCCCCGTTGACAAAGGCGTGGTCCCCCTCTTTCACCTCCGTGTCCCCGGCTGAAGGGGTCGGTAAGGCCTCCCCAGCAGGCTGACTGGGGACGTTCTCCTTGAGCGTGTGAATTTTTTTGGCTTCCGCTTTGCCTTTCATTATCTTCATGATTGGAGTTTTGGTGATGATGATTTCCGCCTGTCCATCTGTCCCTTCCATGTTTGGCTCCCCCGATGGGTCGGGAGGGCTGGTGCTCTCGGGGACACTCTGCTCCACGACGACATGATTGTCTGGCTTGGCCACATTCCACACAAAGCTGGCTTCCCCCGAGTGACACTTGGCATTGTGCAGAGAAAGCCCCTCGGGAGTTTTTGCCAGAAAACTGCATTCAGTGCATACAAAGTTCGGGTCTTTGCTAAAGTCTGTGTGCTCTGAGCTCAGGTGTCCCACAAACCGGGTTATGTCCTGGGATCTGAAGTCACAGCATTTACAGGCATATGTGTAGCCGTCCAAGGTGCTCCGGTGCCCGTTGGCCAGTGCGGCACTGTCTGGACCGCTGGTGCCCTGGGTGGCCTCGCCGCTGGCGGTGGGAGCTTCTGGGGGCGGCTCCTGCGGGGGCCCCTCGGGCACGGGCTCCTCGGGCAGGGCCTCGGCGCCGGTGTCCTGCAGCACCACGGTCTTCACGGGGATCATGCACGGGGTGGTGGACTTCCTCTTGCTGGCCATGGTGACAGCCGCGCTGGGGGGTCAGTGGGCGACAGTTCGTCCTGTCGGGGGCCTCACAGCGCAGGTTCCAGCTGCTCCATGAGGCCCAAAGAAACAGCTTCCAAGGGCGGCTTTTTCAGTTGTTTGCAGAAAGCAAGTTTTCCCTATTAAACCTGAGGAGGAAAAGAGAAACGGTGAGCATCCCTCTCTCGGGCTGCGTGTGTATTTCCCAGACTCCCAGGCACACTCCACTGCTTGCCTTCGATCACCCGGGCCTTTTCCCAAGGAACCAACATCCAACCTCGGATGTGACAAATTTTGAGTCAGAAGCCCCACAAACACTCACAAAAATAGTGCCCTGAGGAATGATGCGGGGACGTCCCAACACCACTGGACAGACTTCAGCCATGTGTTTCTGTGTTGTGTTTCCCTCTGTTTCCTCGCATAAAATAACTCAGATTCAAAAATGACAACAACAAAAAAAACCCTCTTCTGGACCTCCAAATGAATTCTGACCATGTCATAGCGAGAACAAAAGATCCTAGTGTAATTCTTGTTTAAATGTTTGGGCCCACAAGGGTTTTCTTTTCATAGCCTTCCCACGTGTGAGAGCAGGATGCCCGCTCCAGGCCCAGAGGCCAAGCCCACTGCAGTGCGTGCACCAGGGAGGGGCACTGATGCCACAGGAGCGGGGCTCTGCGGGCTGTCCCTACCTGCTACCCTGTCACCCCAGCCCCCTGTTGCTCAGGTGAAGCCCGAGGTCAGAAGGTCAGGGGATCCGCAGACGCGGTTTGCGGCCCATGAACTGTACATCTGTCTCTGGGGCAGCAACCCCACAAGAAGCCTCACCTTAGGTGTGCACGCTACCCGTGACCTTGTAGTGGGCTTACTTTTTATTTTTTTCAGTGCCTTTATTAGTCCTTAAAAAAAAAAAAAAAAACAAACCTTAAATCTTTGTTCCATTTCAAATTTATTTCAAAAGCTGGGATGATTGATTTATTTACATGTTAAATACTACTACTACTAATTCTTTCATGAGATGCCAGGAGAAAAGTATTTCTGTGATCTCTACTATTAACATACCACCACAATCATCATTACCTTTTTTTTAGCAAATTGCAATGCTGATAATGACTAAAATAATAGTAATTCTAATACCAGAATCATGTTATCATCAGTGTTTGGATTTGATATAAAAATGTAAGAAAATTAAATACCTCTATTCAAATTCTTAGTAAATAAACACAGCAAACTATCTTTTCTGATTTTAAGACTAGTCCTGGTGATCATGATGATAAAAAATACTTACTCTTAAAAAAATAGTTGGTGTGAGATAAGGATAAACAGATATCCAGTGTACCCACCTGTCACCATTTCCCCCACTGATGTGAAACGTCAGGCATGTTTTTTTAACTTAATTTTTAATAGTAAAAAAAATATATCAACAGAAAATGAAATTTAAGAAAGCCACCTATAATCTTCCATCTAGTCCAGATATTTTATACACATTTTTAATCATTAATGGGCACACACTTGTGTTTTGGTTTTTTCCACTAAACATTTCATCATCAACAGTGTCGTTAAGTCAGCTTCGTAATTACAATATGCAACAGCTGCCTAGTCATGTACCAAGACGGACTTAACCTCCTCTGCTGTGAACTGGCTTTCCGCGCACCACTCTCATAGGTGACAGTGAAATGACCTCTGGGCATAGAGGATGTATTTCTTCTATCATGTTATTTCCTGAGGCTGAGCGCACAGAAACGGGTAATTTACCAGCTCAACAAGTATCAACATTTCTAAGCTCTCCTATCTATATATTACCGGCAAACATTTTAAATCAGGTGCTTTACCACCTGATTAGATTCCAAATCAGGAAAACTAAGAGTAATACAGTTTCGTTTCCAGTAAGCCAATCAGATTTTCCGATAAGACACTGAAGACATCAAACAGAATATCTGAATGTGCAAGTGCCGTAAGAAAAAACAGGTAAGTCAGACTTCATCAAAATTAAAAAACTTCTGCGCTTTAAAGGCCATCATCAAGAAAGTGAAAAAGACAAGCCACAGAACAGGAGACAATATGTGAAAATCACATATCTGGTAAGGCGCTCATAACTGAATAATAAAAAGACAAAAACCCAATTTAAAAATAGGTAAAGGACTTAAATAGACATTTCTCCAAAGAAGACATGCAAATGACCAATAAGCATATTAAAATAAGTGCTCAACATCATTAGTCATTAGCGAAATACAAATTAAACCACAATGGGATACCAATTCACACCCACCAGGATGGCTATAATCACAGTGACAGATAATACTACACGTGAGGAAGTGGGGGAATCTAGAGCCCTCCTACGTTGCTGGTGGGAAGGTGAAACGGTGCAGCCACTGCTGCACTTCAGAAACCAGTTTGGCAGTTCCTCAGAAAGTTATATATACACTTACCATAAGACCCAGTAATTCCACTCCTAGGTATATACCAAATAGAAGTGAAAATATGTCCACACAAATATTCAGAGCATCCTCATGATAATAGCCAAATAGTAGAAGCAACCTCAACGGCCATCAATGGGTGAATGAATAAACACAATACGGTATGTCCCTATGACGGACTACTGTTCAGCCATAGAAAGGCATGAAGTACTGACACATGCTACAGCACGGACAGAAACATCATGAAGGCAGACACAAAATGCTACATATCACGTGACTGCATTTGTATGAAACACCCAGAATAGGCACATCCACAGCGACAGAAAATAGATTAGTGTTTGCCAAGGGCTGAGGGGAGGGGAGAATGGGGACTGACCACTAATGGGGATGAGGTTTCTTTTGGGGGTGATGCAAATGTTCTAAAATTAGGTAGTGGTGATGGTTGCATAAAACTGTGAATATACTAAAAACCACTGAAAGGACTTCAAAAACCCAAGAAAGGTGGAGGACAGAAAGTTACAGCACTCAGTTCTGTAGAAGAAGGTCATCATTCTCACTTCTAAGGTTACAGGTGATGCCATTGATTTATGACTTCCTGATTTGCCTTCCTCTTCCTGACTTCTGCCCTGGGGAAAGGTGAAAGGCAGTGGCTGTGAACGTCAGGTTTGAGGCGAGAGAGGGAACAGAACCGCAGACCTGGCAGCTAAGGAAGCAAGCATGCTCACCAGGAGGCCAGGGAGCAGTGGAGCTGAGGAGCAGGGAAGTGCAGGCCCAAGGTACACAGCACCTGACACTCAGGCCTAACTGACATTTGCTATGGGGACTGGGCTCCACCGAGGAAGAGTTACATTATCTCCCTCGTATTTTATTTACTAAGGCTGAGAGGGGGACAACATGAAGATGCATTTGATTTGGGGAAATGGTCCCAATGTCATTCACAACTGAGTCTCAGGGTAGCCCCAAATTGTCTTTCAAATCAATGATGGAGGGGAGCACCACTGCCTACCACTCTCTGAGGGAGTCAGTCATCCATGATGAAGATGATTGAATAACAGCAGTGGGGGAGGGGGGAGGAGGGGCAGCCACTGCCACAGGTCACTGAGTGTTTAATACCAATACCATAGGGAGTGCTTTTAGCCACAACCTCTCATTTTACTCTCACAGCAAACCCCAGAGGAGGAACTACTGTCACTCCCGTTGTACAGACAAGAAAAACAAGGCTCAGAGAAGTGTAGTAACCACCTGAAGGGCGCACAGCTAGGAGGCAGCAGAGGCTGGTAAGCTGGTTACGGCGGAGCCTGCCCTCAACCGCTCCACGCACTGAGCTCTCCGAGCAACCACAACACTGCTGGAAGAAGGCCTGCATGGCTTTCCTGAGCTGTATTTACCCCCGGTGTTTATTAGGAAAGATTTCAAACATTCAGCAAAGTTGAAAGAATTGTTCAGTGAATACCCACGTACTCACCACCTGGCTACTGCCACGGGGCTACTTCCAGCAACATGACCCATATAGGTAAGCTGGGGTTGGTCTATTTGTCATACATTTTTTAAAGGGTATCCAATAAAAGCGGTGCTTAAAGGGGAAAGCTCTAATTATCTAGAAACCACTCCTCCAGAAGGCACTCATGGACCACGCCTGCCAAGCAAGGCAGCAATTACTGTGAGGAAACAGTTTGCCGAGTCGAGCCCCGTGTGAGGTGAGCTGTATAAATGTGAGGTTCTGTGCTGCCAGAGACTCGCAGCAAAGGACCAGACGACAATTGCAGGTTCTTCATTCTTTGTACAATTCTTTCTACACCCTTTCTCGAAAGCTTCTGTCTTATAAATGGATTGCTTTTTTAATGAGCAAATAAGACTGAAAGTACATAGCTTTCCCCCCAGAATCTGTCTTTGGAACCTGGGAATTGCTCAATTCCCTAAATTAACAAAGCTGCAGCTAATTGTCACTGTACTTCAACACTGCAAAGTATCACACATATGGGGGCTGGAAATGAGTTTGTAGATCACACTCTTAAAGTGTTTAGCTTTAAATTATAGATAAGTCAGAAACTTTCTGTTGTTGTTTTAATTCTCAGGAAGGAACTGAAAGGACAGTAAGAGTTCAACAAAAGATTTCAAATGTTTAGAAGGCGACTGTCAATAGACGCTTTCCAAATGTTATGGTGGCCGGGCCTCGGCCCTCCTGGACATGCAACCCACAATTTATTGATAGAAACAGGAATAATGGGAGAAGCTGACAGAGTTATAGAAACATAATCAGAGATTTCAATACACTACTCGTGGTTTTGAAAGCTCAAGTAGACAACAAGAAAGGATGTGAAGAATGAGACTTCTGTAACGAGGATGATTTGACAGATTTGGGTAGTCTTGAATATTCCACAGTAATCAACTTCATATTCTTTTAAGAACATTCATGAGACATATTTAAAAGTGGGTCACGTGTGGGGCTTCCCTGGTGGTGCAGTGGTTGGGGGTCCGCCTGCCGATGCGGGGGACGCGGGTTCGTGCCCCGGTCCGGGAGGATCCCGCATGCCGCGGAGCGGCTGGGCCCGTCCGTGGGCTGTGGCCGCTGGGCCTGCGCGTCCGGAGCCTGTGCTCCGCGACGGGAGAGGCTGCAGCAGTGAGAGGCCCGCGTACCACAGAAAGAAAAAAAAAAAAAGTGGATCATGTGGTATAACGGGTCACAAGGAAACCTCAACTCATTCCAAAATAAAAATTTGCGGGTAGCATTCATTCCCTTTTCTTTGTAATTGTTAGCAATACAGATTTACATTGAAATGTATCTTTTTTCCTATTTCAAATGATGCTCTATGTAGAGTTTCTCTCAGAAATAATGAAGAAAAGTGAAAATCCTTCCTATTCTCCCCAGAGATAGCGACTGTTAACAATCTAGGGCCCATTATTTCAGATATGTTTTCTAGACATAAGTTACTACAACCAATTTTTTAAAAAACCAAAAAAGGAGTTGTATTTTCACATTCCGTTCTGATCCTCTTTTTTTCTTCCCACAACAATGTAGTTCCAACATCTCTCCCGGTCAGAACCTACAGTTTATCTCACTCTTTTAAACAATGTTCCAATTTATGCGTGCATCATAATTTACTTAACCAACCTAGCTCTTAACAGACATTTGCATTTCGCCAATTTTTGAAACTCTTACAAAAATGTTTCACTGGTTATCGCTGCGAATACTTTTGCACATTTGAAAATATCTGAAATTCTGAATTTCTGATAAGTACAATTGCTGTGGCATTTAAAATGCTGTCGGTAAACTACAAAACTGCCCTCTAAATAGGTGGTACTGACTTTCACCCCCATCACCAGAGAATGAGGTGATCTAAGTGTCACTGCATGTCATCACTACTTCTAGTCTTTGCTAATACGTACATGAAAAACTGGTCACTACTGTTTCAACTTGCATTTCTTTACAGGCATGGCTGAGAAGCTTTTCACGTGTTACTGACATTTTGTGATAAATTATTTTTTGTCCATTTTTCTATGGATTTTAAGAGTTCTCTATATATTAAGGAAATTGGCTCTTCATCATCTATCAGAGGAAGCTGTGGTTTATACCAACATCGCAAGGATGTTTTAAAACTAGGAAATCTCTAAAAATCATTAACATCATTAATAAATTAAAGGAGAGAAACCAAAACAGCACTTAATAGGATTACACTCACGTTTTTTCTTGTGGTAAAAAACACGTAACTTAAAATTTACCGTCTTAACTACTTTTAAGTGTACAGTAGTGTTAACTACACCCACACTGTTGTATGTCGGATTTCCAGACCTCTTTTTATCTTGCAGAACTGCAACACTATACTCACTGAACAAAAATGGGTCCCCTTTCCCCTTCCCCAGCCCCTGAAAACCACCATTCTACTTTCTGCCTCTACAAGTTTGACAACTTTAGACGCCTCGTGTAAGTGGATCCATGCAGAACTTGTGTTTCTGTGACTGGCTTATTTCACTATGTCCTCAAGGTTCACCCATGTGGTATCATGTGACAGGATTCCCTTCCTTTGAAGGGCTGAATAATATTCCATTGTGTGTGTATACATATACATACGTATATATACATTGTGCGTGTATATGTGTGTGTGTGTGTGTGTGTGTGTGTGTGTGTGTGTGTGTGTGTGTGTGTGTATTCTCCACATTTTCTTTATCCATTCATCTGGTGATGGACATTTAAGTTGCTTCCATATCTTGGCTATTGTAAATAATGCTATGAACATGGGTGTACAAATATCCTGCTTTCAATTCTTCTGGATATAAACCCTAAAGTAGGTTTGCTGGACACATGGATTTACTAAGGAACCTTCATAATGTTTTCCATAGCATCTACACCATTTTACATTCCCAGCAGTGACAAGGATTCCAACTTTTCCACACCCTCACCAACACTTATTATTTTTGTGTGTGGGGTTTTTTTTTGGGGGGGGGCATGGGGTAGATAGTGGCCATCCTAACAGGCATGAGGTGATATCCGATTTGGTTTGATCTGCATTTCGCTAATGATTAGTGATGTTGAGCATCTCTTCATATGCTTGTTGGCCTTTTGTATAGCTTCTTTGGAGAAATGTCTATCCAAGTCCTTTGCCCATTTTTCATCAGGTTGTTTTCTGTTTTTGTGTTGTAAGAGTTCTTTATGTATTCCAGATGTTAACCCATATCAGATATATGGTTTGCAAATATTTCTCCCATTCTATAGGTTGCCTTTTCTTTCTGTTCACTGTTTCCTTTGATGCACAGAAGTTTTTAAGGTTAATATAGTCCCATTTGTCTATTTTTGCTTTTGTTGCATGTGCTTTTTGTGTCACAGCCAAGAAATCACTGCCAAACCAATATCATGAAGCTTTCCCCCTATGTTTCCTTCCAGGAGTTTTACAGTTTCAGGTCTTTATTTTTGACTTAATTTTTATATATGATGTAAAGTAACGGTCCAACTTTATTCTTTTTCATGTGGATGTCCAGTTTTCCCACATCACCATTTGTTGAACATTTGTTGAAGAGACTATCCTTTCTCCACTGTGTAGCCTTGGCATCCTTGCTGAAGATCATTTGGTCATATGTGAGAGAGTTTTATTTCTGGGCTCTGTATTCTGTTCCATTGGTCTGTGCCTGTCTTTATGCCAGTACCATACTGTTTCTATTACTGTAGCTTTGTAATATATTTTGAAATCAGGATGTGTGAGGCCTCTAGCTTTGTTTTTCTTTCACAAGATTGTTTTGGCTATTCAGGGTCCTTTGAGATTCCATATGAATTTTAGAATTTTTTTTCCATTTCTGCAAGCAAATGTCAATGGGACACCGATAGGGATAGCACTGAACCTGTAGATTACTTTGGGTAGTATGGACATTTTAACAATATTAAGTTTTTCAATCCATGAACATGAGATGTCTATTTACTTGCATCCTCTTTAATTTCTTTTGGAATTGTTCTGTAGTTTTTAATGTACAAGTCTTTTGACTCCTTGATTAAGCTTAAGTATTTTATTCTTTCTGACACTATTGTAAATGAGATTATTTTCCTAATTTCCTTTTTGGATTTTTCCCTGTTAGTATATAGAAGCTGATTTTGTTGTGTGTTGATTTTGTCTCCTGTAACTTTGTTGAATTCCTTTGTTCTAACAGTTATTTTGGTGGAATCTTTAGGGTTTCCTATCTATATGATCATGTCACCTGTGTACAGAGACAATTTTACTTTTTCCTTTCCAAGTCAGATGCCTCTGCTAAGACTTCCAGTAGTTTAAAAGAGGTGGTAAGAGTGGGCATCCTTGCCTTGTTCCTAATCCTAAATGAAAAGCTTTCAGTTCTTCACCATTAAGAATAATGTTAGCTGTGGGCTTTTCATATATGGCCTTTATTATGCTGAGGTAATTACCTTCTATTCCTAGTTTGTTGAAGGTTTTTATCATAAAGGATGTTAAATTTTATCAAGTGCTTTTTCTTCATCAATTGAGATGATCACATGGTTCTTGTCCTTAGTTCTGTTAATGTTGTATATTACATTGATTGATTTTCACAAATCCTTGCATTCCGGGAATAAACCCACTTGGTCATAGTATATAATCCTTTTAATATGCTGTTGAATTCAATTTGCTAGTATTTTGTTGAGCATTTTTATATCAACATTCATCAGGAATATTGGTCTGCAGTCTTCTTTTCTTGTAGTATCTTTGTCTGGTTTTGGTATCAGGTAATGCTGACCTCATGAGTTTGGAAGTGTTCCCTCCTCTTCAATTTCTGGAAGAGTTTGAGAAGGTTTGGTGTTAAAATTCATTCATTCATTCATTTATTTTTTTAATAAATTTATTTCATTTGTTTATTTATTTATTTATTTATTTTTGGCTGTGTTGGGTCTTTGTTGCCATGCATGGGCTTTCTCTAGTTGCGGCAAGTGGGGACTCCTCTTTGTTGCGATGTGTGGGCTTCTCATTGCAGTGTCTTCTCTTGTTGTGGAGCATGGGCTCTGAGCATGCAGGCTTCAGTAGTTGTGGCGTGTGGGATTCAGTAGTTGTGGCTTGCAGGCTCTAGAGCGCAGGCTCAGCAGTTGTGGTGCATGGGCTTAGTTGCTCCGCAGCATGTGGGATCTTCCCGGACCAGGGCTTGAACCCGTGTCCCCTGCATTGGCAGGCAGATTCTTAACCACTGCACCACCAGGGAAGTCCCATTCATTCATTTATTATTGAGGTACAGGTGAATTCAAATTTTTTAAATGTTTGGTAGAAATCTCCAGTGAAGCCATTTGGCTTTTCTTTGTTAAAAGGTTTTTGATTACTGATTTAATCTCCTTATTAGTTATAAGTCTGGCCAGATATTTTATTTCTTCATGATTCAGTCTTGGTAGGTTGTATGTATTGCAGAATTTATCCATTTCTTCTAGGTTATCCAATTTGTTGGCACATAATAGTCTCTTATGATCTTTTTTATTTTTGTGGCATCAGTTGTACTGTCTCCTCTTTCATTTCTGATTTTTGTTATTGGGTCTTCTCTCTTTTTTTCTTAGTCTGGCTAAGCATTTGTGAATTTTGTCTGTCCTTAAAAAAAAAAACTCAACTCTGTTTTGAATATTTCTACTGTTTTTTATTCTCTATTTTCCCTCTAATCTTTATTATTTCCTTCCTTCTGCCAGCTTTGGGTTTAGTTTGTTCTTCTTTTTCTAGTTCCCTGAGGTATAAAGTTAGTTGATTTGAGATCTTTCTTCTTTTTTTAATGAAAGTATTTACCGCTATAAATGTCCCTCTTTGTATTGCTTTTGCTGCATACCTAAGTTTTGGAATGTTGTGTTTTTGTTTTCACTTGTTTCAAGGTATTCTCTAACTTCCCTTGTGATTTCGTCCTTGACCCACTGGTTGTTCAAGAATGTGTTGTTTAATTTCCTCATATTTGTGAATTTTTCAGTTTTCCTTCTGCTATTGGTTCCTAGTTTCATTTCACTATGGTTGAAAAAGATACTTGATACAATTTCAATCTTCTTAAATATCTTAAGACTTGTTTTGTGTCCTAACATGTGATCTATCCTAGAAAATGTTCTCTGTGCACTTGAGAGGGTGCATATTCTGCTGTTGCTGGGTGAAGTGTTCTATATATGTCCATTAGGTGCAACTGTTCTTTAGTTTTATTCAAGTCTAAACGACCATTCTTGAAAAGATTTAGCAAATGAAGGAAATAAAGGAAAAAAGAAGGAAATGTCCGTAGATGAAGGATTTCTCCCAGAAACCACAGCAAACATTATACCTAATAGTGAAACATTCAAGTCAGGAACAAGATAAGGATTCCTGCTGTTACCATTTGGCACAGTAATAGGATGCTAGATGGTAAAAACTGTTGAGACAAAGCAGTGTTACTTGCATATGAGGGGACTGTCTAGTAAGAAAACCCCCTGAAAATTTATTATGACTAATAAGAAAACTGACAGGATGATGAGATATATCTGCAACACACACATATCATTAAGTTTCCCATATGCCAAAAGTAATCAATTAGAGAAGGAAATGGAGGTGGGGAGAGAGTGAGCCCATTCACATTAACAAGCAAATGTGGAAAAGACCTCAGAATAAACCTTATATCACCTCACACCTGTCAAAATGGCTATCATCCAAAAGTCTACAGATAACAAATGCTGGTGAGAATGTGGAGAAAAGGGACCCTTGTACACTGTTGGTGAGAATGTAAATTGGTGCAGTCACTATGGAAAACAGTATGGAGGTTCCTCAAAAAACTAAAAATAGAACTACCATATGATCCAGCAATCTCACTCCTGGGCATATATCTGGAAAAGATGAAAACTCAAATTTGAAAAGATACATCACCCCAATGTTCACAGCAGCACTATTAATAATAGCCAAGATATGGAAGCTACCTAAGTGTCCATGAACAGATGAATGAATAAAGAAGATGTAGTGCGTGTATGTGTGTGTGTATGTGCATATATATACATATATATGTGTGTGTGTGTGTATACACACATACATATGTGATAGAATATTAGCCATAAAAAAGAATGAAATTCTGCCATTTGCAACAACATGGATAGAACTAGACAACATTATGCTTAGTGAAATAAGTCAGACAGAGAATGACAAACACTCTATGTTGTCACTTATATGTAGAATCTCAAGGGTAAAACAATCAACTGTATATAACAAAACAGAAACAGACTTACAGATATAGAGAACAAACTAGTGGTTACCAGTAGGGAGAGGGAAGGGGGTAGGTAAGATAGAGGTATGGGATTAACAGACACAAACTACTCTGTATAAAATAAACAACAAGGATATATTGTACAGCACAGGGAAATACAGCCATTATTTTGCAATAACTTTAAAAGGAGTATAATCTATAAAAATACTGAATCACTACGTTGTATACCTGAAACTAATATAGTATTATAAATCAACTATACTCAATTAAAAAAAAAATTTTAAATAAACCTGATAAGATATGTGTAAAATCTATATGACAATAACTATAAAACTTTAATAAGAACAAAAAAGACTTAAATATATAGAGAGCCATAGCATATTCCTAGAGATAAAGATTTGGATTTATATAGATGTCAATTCTCTCTAGATTAATCTCTAACTTCAAAAGAATTATAATCACAATCAAAATTCCATCAGGTAAAGCTAGTATTGTAAAATGTTAACGGTAAAATCTAGGTGGTGAGTATACGCATGTTCACTATAAAATTCTTTCAGTTTTTCTGTATGTTTGAAACTTTTTATTTAAAATATGTTGGGAGAAATGCATCATGATTTTTGATGGAATTTGACAAGCTGAATCTGAAATTCCTCTGGAAGGAAAAAAGTACAAAATAGCTTTAAAAGTTTTGAGACAGAACTATTTAGAGGAACTTACTTTACATCAAAACATATTTTAAGGCTAGAATGATTAAAATAATGTACGATCAGCATAAGAATTGATAAGTGGATGAATGGATCATTTACATACACTTTGAATACATGGGATTTTCAGGCTATGAAAGCAGTGCTATTTTTAAATCAGTTGGGAAAGAGAGGCAAATAAGTATTAGGACAACTGAGTTCAACACATTATAAAGAACAATGTTTTTCAAGCGAATTTAACAGAGAAATATAACAAGCAAAATTACAAACATAGTAGGAAAAAAAAAAGAGAAGTTTATAGTTGTGCTGAACATTTTAAAGTTCTTCCTATGCAAGACTCAAAACCTAGAAACCACAAAAGGTTGATTGATTTGACTACATAAATATTAAAAACTTTTGAATAGTAAAGGAAGCCATTAATAAGGGTTAAACACAAGTGACATACTGGGATAAATTTTATAAAGCACATTATAAATAATTAATATTTACAATGTGTAAGACAAAAATATAGAAAAAGCTGCAAAGAAAATGAACAAGCAAAATACACAAGCTATAAACTAGGAAAGATGCTCAACCTCACTAGTAATCAGGGAAATTGAAATTAAATAAAAGATGAGGGTTTTTTTCCCCCATTCTTCACAGATTGGCAAAAATTGGAAAGACAGACCATACAGTATTCGTGCACCATTGGTGAGAGCATAAATTGGTGAAATTTTTATTACGGTCAATCTAGTAACAGCCATCAAAACTTTAAAAGGCATATCCTTTTATCTAGCCATTTCACTCCTAACAACCCACATAGTCGGATGAAGTACTAAAATACAGGCACATGATCACAACGATATCAGTAAGGTCATTCACTGCATCATTTCCTAGCATTAAAAATGTCCATTAGTAAAGTAGTGATAAAACAAAAAACAGAACATATGTACTAGGAAATGAAATGCAGCCACTGAAAAGGATTAAGACCTATGTGTACTGATGTAAACATATCTCCAAGACATATTTAAACAATAAAATATGTAAATATACTGCATAATAAAATACATGATTTCATCGTATAGTGAACCATCTATCTAGACTTGTATTTGTTTGAATATGAACAGAATTTAGAAGAACAAAGGATAAATACTGATCCATTAAACAATAATGACTTTATCAGGAAGGAGAAGAGCATTTACTTTTTTTTTTTTTAACTTTATGCCTTCTATATTGTTTGAATTTGTTACAATCACGTGTTGCTTTTAATTTTTAAAATAGCAGTAAGGATTAAAATAAATAGAATGATTAGTGCCAGTGAGCAGTACACCCTGCAAATAGGGTAGCCAGCATACAGAATGGCTGTGAATTGCTCATTTACAGCTGGGAGGTTTCACTGTGATGTGAACCATTCTGTGCACAAGAGGTACAAGAGGGGGAATGGGGGCGGCATCCTGATACCCCAAGGCCTTGTCAAATTGGAGCCCTATTTTGTGCCACTATCTTATCATTTACTTTGCAAACTTGCCTTGCTGAAGTCATTCAACTGGAACAATAAATGATAACTGCCATGGATTTCCCTGTACCAGAGAGGCGGAGGGAATCGGACCACTCACTGTTTTCAAGTATCATTTTCAAGTCATCAGTGGATTTGACCATTTTGTTGAACCCTTGCCATCCTGAAATCCTTACGGGCACAGTTTGATTAGGCAGAATCCTTGGAAGTGCAGTTTTAACCCTTGAAAATAGCCCGAGTTACAAACATCCTAAAAATTACATATCGGTGTGAAGTCACACGTAATAGCTGAAAAATTTAGTGAACCCTACACACTGGAAGTGTCAAAAAGTTGTATGGGGGCCAGATGTGCAAGAAAAGTGAAACAGAACACCCAGAAGGTTCTCGTGTGAATTCAGTCCGGGCTGTAAGTGACAGAACGTATAAATACCTTTTAGAGTCGCTGTTTGGCATGAATCAAGTGATCCCAGTAGCAGTACTGTGAACCACTGCCATAAACTCTGAATTAAATCAATGGGTTCCATCTCCAGAGACTTCTGAAGTATAAGATAATACCACACAAAAGTGGATCAATTTGCACTAATGGCGCCACCGCTATGCTAGAAAGTCTGAGAAATTTATTTCCATGCCAACCAGGAAACTGGATTTACTTCAATTCTCTCTCTCAAAGTGCTTCATAGCCTGCAAAGCGCTTTCATCTCTCTCAATTCATCCCAGTAGCCTCCGGAGTTGGTTATTATTGCCCCTGTGCCCATAGCACCGAGGAGCTATTGAGCAAGAAAGGGGAGGTGACAGGACCGAAGTCACACGCAGACTCGCATGTGAGCCTGATGTTTCAACTCCTATGTTCTTTTTTAGGCCACATCCACTCTGAATACCAACTGAATAATAAACCCACTACCTATAATTATTTTTTACATTAGTTACATTATTAATTGCATAATTTTGGGCCTTCTTACAGTGGGCTCAAAGATTTTTCCAAGCTGAGTTTGTTCAGTGTTGTTATTTTTAAAGATTAAAATGACTTGACAGGGCTATCATGATCCTTAATATGTACAACATTTTTAGACTGACAGAAGAGGGGAGGGATTACTTACTCTCATGACTAGAGAACTCTGTTACAGTGGGGCTAAGTGATTAGACTGAGGTTAGTCAGCAGGAACCTACAACAAAAAGAACACAGGGGAGACCATCCATCCTCAGGAATGTATATGGGCAGGACCTTGGCAGCCCAGCAGATCTGCTGGCTGGATTGTCAGATTTCTGCTGAAACAAAGAAAGGAGTTACAAAGAACTGAAGTCTGTCTCTGAGCCCAAGGCCTCCAGTGTCAAAGCCACGTCAAGCCCAGAGCTGGCCTCATTTTGCTCTCTGGATACTTACGGGTCACAATACTTCCTGCATTTAGTAATCACCATCCAGCGGAGGGCTCAGGGCCAGAGCTCTCTACTTATTTGTCCCCCTCAAACAATTCTTGTTTCTGTCAAGTCACCAACAGAAATCGCCTGCTCCCGTCAGATGTTATCACCTCTACAGTGAACAGTAATTCACTCTTTCTCAAGCTCAGAGAGGCGATGATGATAAAAAATACAGTGGCCTCAGAATTAAAGGGACTTTAGAGACCACATATTTCAATCGCTCTTCTTTGCATGAATCATCTTGAAAGTATCACTACTGTGGTTAGGTGGCTAACCACGCAGTCCCTCCAGGTGGTTAGGCTGGCCTATGCTTGACTACCTCCAGAGACGGAGGTCAGCACCTACTGGGCTTGAAAAGACGTTGGAAATGGCTCCTAGTCAGCACCCCCAAAATTACCTTCCTGTGTGTTTTACTCACTAAATTTAATTTTTCACTCAAAAATAGTTGAGGACTTACTATGTGCTAGGCACTGGGTATGCAAGGATTTTTTAAAAGATGCCACCCCTGTACTGAAGAAGCTTATCACTTATTGTAGTTATTAGGCTATTCATCTGGAATCTGGGGCTTACTTTCCTTCTGCACACAGTGGATTTCCCTGACCACCTGTAGTTGGGTGTAAACAGTGAAATGTAAGCAAATGTGTCATCTCTAGGGAAAAGCATTAAGAGAAAGTACACGCTTTGCTTCACTGTTTACTCTCTGGCCTGGCAACTGGAAATGTTTCAGATCATGGTTACTGTTAGCCTGGGTTAGGGAAAACAAAAGCTGACCTGCAATGTACACATAACGTGAGCAAGAAATAACCTTTGTTGTTTTAAGCCACTGCAGTTTTTGGAGTTGCTTGTTACTACAGCATAATCCAACCCATCCTGACAGATACACAGTACAAGGGAAGCCAGACAAATAAATCAACAAAACTCGAATGACAAGCCGAGTGTTGCAGTGGAGGCATTGCAAGATTCAGTGAGGGTGTAGGAAAAGATTTACCACCACCTAAGTTTTCCGGAGTTGGGTAAGGCGTCACAGAAGGGGAAGCCTTTGAAATAGACATTGGAGGATGAGTAGATACTGACAAGCAGACATGTTAAGAAAAAGGTGCTCTAGACAGAGGAACTCTTTATGCAAAACCACGGAGGAAAGAGGGGACATGGTTGGAGAGCTACCAAGGAGTTCGGTTTTGCTGGCATATGAGTCTGAATGTGGTGTATTTCCCATGAAGCTAAAGACGCTGAAGCTTCAGGGACCCTCACTTGATGGGCACTTTCCAAGGAATGTATCTATATTTTTATAAATTTATGCTTATATTCTAGACACTTCCCCTCCCCCCCAGGAGACCCTCCCTCCTAATGTTCAGGTTCCACCAAAGCTGGGTCTGCTTCTGATGGGGTAGAGGGGAGTAGGAGATGACAACAGGTCTACAGAGAAGATCCGAAGACCTATAAATCTTCCACATGACACCTTTTTCAACATTTGAAAAAAGGAATCATGTTCCCTAAGAGTCTTTTACCCCCCAAGCCAGTCATTCTCATTCCTGCACTTGGGGTCATGGGTTGGAATGTCTGGCGTCATCTCAATTGCTCTTCTCTGAATGTGCTATTTGTCTAGAGCCCTCTTAAGAGTGGCACCTGAATCCAAATCGAATTCTCCAGATGGAGTCTGAATGTATTTATCACTTTTCTTAATGGAGTTTCATGCATCATACTTAATCTTTCCACAAAAGTTGCTACCCAGGGCTTCCCTGGTGGCGCAGTGGTTGGGAGTCCACCTGCCGATGCAGGGGACACGGGTTCGTGCCCCGGTCCGGGAAGATCCCACATGCCGCGGAGCGGCTGGGCCCGTGAGCCATGGCCGCTGAGCCTGCGCATCCGGAGCCTGTGCTCCGCAACGGGAGAGGCCACAACAGTGAGAGGCCCACGTACCGCGAAAAAAAAAAAAAAAAAAAAGTTGTTACCCAATGATGCCAGATTATTTACACTGTGAAATTCCCCAGAAAAATATAAGCATTGCTCTTGGATTTAATTCACCCCCAATACCAATACCAAAATACAACACTTGATTGTTTCCCTTTAGGTTTGGCAGACTGTGAAGAACAAGTTTGATAGAGAAAAGAAAGAAAGTTAATTCATTTAACAAATGTTTACTAAGCACCTACCCCATGCCAGGCACTGTCCTAGATGCTAGAATATGGGTAAGGCAAAAAAGAGATATAAAATTCTCTGCCGTCCTGGAGTTTACATTCTAGTTTAGGGGACAGACAATAAACCAAATAGATAAGTGAAACTGTGTGTTAAAGAGGAGTAAGTACAATGGAGAAAAATGAAGCAGGGAAGGGGGACAAGGAATGTGGTAGGTGGGGAGGGGATGAGGTGGCAATGTTAATTATGGTGGCTAGAATGGCTCTGCTGAGAACATGACATTGGAGCAGGGACTCAGAGGTGAGGAAGTGAGCCATCTGGAGTTGAAGAGTGTCCCAGGCACAGGCACAAGCTGGTGCAAGGACCTTGAGGTGGGAATGTGTCTGGTTTGTTCAAAGAACAGCAAGGAGGCCAGTACAGCTGAGTGGGAGTAGTCAAGAGAGAGCTGGAGAAGACAGGGTCAAAGAGGTGGGGAGGCAGACTGTGCAGGGCCATTGTGACGACTTGGGTTTCTCTGAGATGGACAGTGCCCTGGGGGCGCTTGGAGCAGAGGGTTGATGTGATCTGACTTGTGTCCCACAGGACGCATCTGCTGGCCGTGTTGAGAACAGGCCACAGGAAAAGCAAGAGGAGAAGCAGAAACCTGTCAGGAGGGTATGGCAGCAGTCCAGGCAGGAGATGACAACAGCCTGGTCCAGGACAGTAGAGATGGAGGTAAAGAGAGATGTCTGCATTCTGGACACATTCTGAAAGTAGAGCTGACAAGACTTCCTAAGGATGGAGCATGTGAACATCGCATCCACAGGAATCAAGGATGACTCTGAGGTTTCTGACCTAAGCAACCGGAAGGGTGGTGCTGCCATCAACCAAGATAGGTTTGAACCTGGGAAGCTTACTATCAAAAGCCAAAGCAAATGCGTACTGAGAATGGAAGGTCCCTTTCTAGGTGGAAAACTGGACTGGGCTGGTTTGGACATAAGAATTTCAGAGAACTAATGGGTCAGGCTGCTAATGAGCAGGGAGGCTGTGCAAGGCCAGCGTCCCAGTGAAAATTCTGGTGTCTGCCGAAACCTGCTCGAACCCACAGAGAAACTATGGGAAGCAGGGTGGGGGCTGGAGGGTGAGGAGGTGGGGACAGGGGGAAGCTGGGGACAAACCGAGGCTACTTTGAAAGCCAACTAGTCAGAACCAGCACCTTTCAAAGTTAATCATGTTACAGGGAAATGTACTTGAATCCCAAATGCTGTTCCAAGTACAAAAGTAAATTATTAAATTTAAAACTAAAAATTCAAGAGAGCAAAATAGGAAATGGTTTGTTCTGTATATGGTTTTCCTTCTGAATTGCATTGGTTTTGTTTTAACTGAACTTTTCCAGCATGGGTCAGAGACTTTACAGGCTAGATAGCTTGCAGGCCAGTGGGCACGCCTGAGCCTCTCAGGAGCATTCATCTAAAGCGAACTCTCTGGCTCTCCCCCCTGGGGGCTCTGTTCTCCTCTCCCCTCCCAGGCTCAGCCTGCACTGTGGACTTTCTTCAGTGGCCCCACTACAAAGCCCAGCAAGAGCTCACACACAAGAAAGGATGCTCCATTGCACTCAGAGCACGAGAAATACTAATTAAAACCGCTCTTGATTCTCCTTCTTTCACTTACTTTGGAAAAGCTTGAAACATGTGACAATGTACTGAGTTGGCAGGGAAGTGAGGAAATTAGGCGCTCTCACACACGGCTTGTGGGAGTGAGAAGTGGTAAAATCTCTACCGAGAATGTTTAACAATAGCTAACAAAATTACAAACGCTCACCCGCTTTGATTCAGCAAGTCTGCTTCTAGGAACGTAGCCTACAGATGTGCTTGTCCATGAGCGCAGTATTGTAGGTATAAGGTGGTCCACTGTCAACCCCGTAGTAACAAAGAGCTGGAAATAACCTAACTGTCCCACAAATAGGGGAAGGGGAATAACATGCACCCGTGAAAAAGAGTGGGGCACACTTTTTACACTGCTATGGATTAAGCTTCAAGATGTCTTTTTTTTGGGGGGGTATAGTTGATTTACAATGTTCTGTTAGTTTCAGGTGTACAGCAAAGTGAATCAGTTTTATATATATATAATCCACTCTTTTTTTTTTTTTTTTTTAGATTCTCTTCCCATTTAGGCCATTACAGAGTATTGAGTAGAGTTCCCTGTGCTTTTCAGCAGGTTCTTATTATTCTTATTAGTTACCTATTTTATACATAGTAGTGTGAAGATGTCCTGATATATGTTGTCTTTTAAAAAGCACAGTGCAGAAGAAAAAAACATACATGTGCTTATGTATACACGCACGTCAAATCTCTCCAGACCAGGACGTGAGAAACTAGTAACAGCGGCTGCCTCTGGGGAGAGGGACGGGGTGACAGGGAAGCTTTTGCCTGTGAACCATTTCAAATGCCGAACAATGTGAAGGTGCAGGATATTCAAAACAAAAGATTAAAATGTGAATAAATATATACATGGAAAAATGTTAGCCCCTTTCCTAAAGTATGTGAGTTGTTACAAAGAGCAACAAGTGAAGCAGTGAGTGGCTGCTGGGGCTGGGCAGAGGGCCTTGAAGAATATGTGACTGGGGCCCAACACCATGCAGAGCTCCTCCATAGTTCAAACTTCTAATCAACACAGATGGGCTTGTGTTTAACTTCTGTAGTGGTGCGCTAGGGCACATCACCTACAGCTAAATGGAATACCTGCAGCTAAATATACTCCGCCTGCCTCCAGCCTAAAGCCATGGTTGTAAAGTGACTTCTAAGCATCGAAGTTGGAGGAATGGGACAGTACATGCAGAGCAACCTCTTTCCCAATCAAAAACTCCTACAGCAACCTGTTATCCAGTCTCCATTTGAGTACCTCCATGGTCTGAGAGCTCATTATCACTTACAGCAATTTATTAAAAGCTCTTTTCTTAGTTGGATCTGATTCCCAGGTTTTAGACTTGTGTTTTGAACAGACACAGAACAAGTCAACACTCTTCACTATGTGAGCAGTCAACTCTCTCTATACATCAGCCTTTCTCGCAGTTGAAGGTCATCATTTCATCCTTTAGTATTCACCTCTGCAGTGTGAGCATCCCGAATTCAACCCACTCTCTCTCTAGTGACCTGCTTTTTGAACACTCTCTATTTTGTCTATGTCTCTCTCAAAATGTGGCAATTAGAACCAAACAAGCATTCAAGATTTAGCCTAAACAGAAGAGAATTAAACCAGGCAGTGTTTTAATCATTCTATCACCACTGCTAATACTATCAGAAATCTATCCAGGGAGAAGTTCTATTTTCTTTTTGTCCCCACACAAATGAGGGATTTGAGGCCCAGAGAGGTGAGGTGACCCAGTGGGACAAGGGAACACTGTTGGAATTTGGTGGGACTGGGATTCTTTCATCACGAGGCCACTGGAGTACACATTTTACAATTCTGATAGAGCAGTTAGTTCTCTGCTTTCTTCCCCTTTGAATTCTACCTTCTCGTCTTTTTTTCTTTCCTTCCAGTTTTACTGAGATATAATTGACATACAGCACTTCATAAGTTTAAAGTGTACAGCCTAATGAGTTGACTTCCCTACAGCATGAAATGGTGACCACAATAAGTTTAGTGAACATCCATCATCTCAGACAGATACATTAAAGAAAAAGAAATTTAAAAAAATGTTTTTCCTTGTGATGAGAACTCTTAGGATTTACTCTTAACAGATTTCCTATATAACATCCAGCAGTGTTCACTGTATTTATCATGTTGTACATGACATCTCTAGTGCTTATTTATCTCCTAACTGGAAGCCTGTCCCTTCTGACTGCCTTCATCCTATTCCCCCTCCCGTCACATACCCACCTTCTCGTCTGGAGGGAATGTTTCGGTTTCTTGTCTTCATTATAGCCATGCCACATGGGTCACAGCTCTGTGGCCAATGAGGCTCCTGTGGGCTCCAGAGGGCCTGGGTGGGGATGGCATCTGGGGCCCCTCCGTGCCGCTAACACCTCTCTCCCCAGGGATAACAGCCCTTGCGAGATCTTCTCTGAAAACCCTCTTCAAACATCTAAGTCAGCCCAACCTCTGCCCTGAACAGTCTTCTAGCACAGCACCCTCTTTCACAACACTTACCAAAATTTGTCATTGGCTCCTTATCCACATCTTTTCCTGCTTACTGTCTCTCACAGTTGGCTGTAAGCTCGATAAAGTCGGGGCCTAAACCCCCAGTGTCCTCACTCAGCATCCAGCTCAGTGCCTGGCACACAGTAACGATTTTCAGTGAGTGAATGGATGACTAAATGGGAGCTGAGAACGGGGTTAACAACTCTAACCAGACAGAGCTGGGTTTGGGTCCCAGAGCCCTGCCACTGTGAACTGTGTATTCCTGGGCAAATGACTCAATTCCTCACTGGTAAGATGGAGACAATGACGCCGAACTCACAGAGCTGACATGATATTCAGTGAATTGATGAGTGCACATAAGCATTTAGCGTGCCGCCTCGTTCACAGTAAGCGCTCAGTAAATCACAGTGACTGCAGCAATTGCGGCTGCCCTCATTCTACCACCTTCCACTCAGAGGCTGGCCACTGGAGGATGACAATTAACTGGAATAGCAAAAGGTACATCCGCTCTTTTATCCTGTTTGCTTTTTTTAAAAGTTGTGTTAAAAAAAACACAAAATACACCAGCTTAATACTTTTAAGTGTACAGTAGGATTAACTAGACCCACACTGTTGAACAACACATCTCCAGCCCTCTTTTCATCTTGCAAAACTGAAAGTCTATACCCAGGGAACAGCAATGGGTCCCCTTTCCCCTTCCCCAAGCCCCTGGCAGCCACCGTTCTATCTTCTAAGAGTCTCTGCCTACTTGAGGTGTGGAGCTGTGCAGTATTTGTGTTTCTGTGCCTGGCTTATTTCACTTAGCATTACGGCCTCAAGGTTCACCCAGGTTGTAATATGTGACAGGATGTCCTTCCCTTTTTAAGGCCGAATATTTCATTGTATGTATAGACCATGTTTTTATCCATTTATCTGTTGACAGACATTTGGGTTGCTTCGGCTAGTGTGAAAATGTTGCTTCATATAAACAAGTGTGTGCAGATCTCTGAGATGCTGCTTTCGATACTTTTGGATAGAGATTGCTCTTTTTTTTTTTTTTTTAAACTCTCCACAAACCAATCATGCCAGTGGAGCAGCAATAGTCACAGAGGTCATATCTGCCTTCACCTTTCTGCTCCTGTCACCAAGTTATCTCTGTCCCAAGCTCACTCCCTAGTCCTTTCTGATGTCCTCCAGGTTCCTCTATTTTTAAGTGAATTCCATAGGTCAAAATTTGAATTTATATCTTTGTCAAGAAGAGAGGGAAGCTATTAAGCCTCTCCTTCTCCCCTCTGTTGCAAAATCTCCAGGTCCCTCATCTGGAGTAGGGCCCTGCCCCAGGTCTAAGCAGGACGGGGCTGCAAGAGGCCAGGGCCCAGGCCCCTGGAACAGTGCAGGGCTGTGGCATAACCTCAGTTGGTCCAGTACAGTTTTAATAATGTTCAGTTTATGAGTAATTTTTCTCCCCTGCACCACGCGGGATCTTAGTTCCCCAACCAGGGATCGAACCCGGACACCGGCAGTGAAAGTGCCGAGCCCTAACCACTGAACTGCCAGGGAGTTCCCGATGAGTAATGTTTTGAATGCTGCTAGTATCTCATCAGGAAGTTATTCGTTTCCCTTGACAGGTAAGATTAAATAACATTCACTGGGTTTAACAGCCTTGTGACAGAGCCAGGGTATTTGTATGCAAACCCACTTCCAATCTTATGATGTCCAACCAAAGGGTCCAACTGGACGTGATCAATAAAGTTCCACATCTTCTCGTAACTCTTCAGGATCACTTTCACATTATTGTCCTGAAGAGCAACAGAACAGAGGTGTTGAGAGCCAGATGGAAGACACATTAGGGGCCTTCTGGGGGCATGTGGCTCTGTTTTGAGGAACCGTGGGTGCCAAGGTCACCCAGGGGCAAGGAGGAGCAATAGGTCTCAGCACTCACGCCTCCTCTAGTCTATAAAGCAGTAATAAGAGGGGCTATGATTGTGCAAAATATAAAATTCCCACAACTATTTATTCACAAACATCGTCAAACCAGGAATAAAGTACACACATCTCCCCATTCCCATCTCAGCCCTCTTCCTACAAAACGTGAGTGGGTGCGCGGACACACACACTCACCACTGGTACACTCAGGAGAGTGTCTGAGGAGGTGTAACTTCTGCTGCAAACGAGTAAACGTATTTATTTTCTTGCCATGAGATTTCAGGAACCTAAATCAAAAGTTTCTAAGATCTTTTCTTGATAGTGTATAAGAGAACTGCTGTGATGTGCCTGCCATCATCTATTTGCTTATCTGTTTTTAAACGAAAGGCTGCTTTAATATTACATGGTGGTGGTATTTCTATGATAATCCTGGACAACAAAAGTTCATCTGACTTTACTTAAAATATGACTTAACTCTCATAAGAACAGAGATCACCCCCTTAACTGGCCCTCGCCCACGCCTCCCCACCACAGCCAGCTCCCACTGTCACACTTACTCAATTTCCTTGCTCAGTCAGTCCTTGGCACACTGCAGGCTCCATTCCCTCCTATTCTGCCCAAACTACTTGACTAAGGTCACCAGTCAAGTGGCTCTTTCTGACTCCCGGGTGGTGAGTCTCAAAGTCATTCAGGGCCTAAAGGAGGTTAACACCCACACCTCGACAAGCTCTCCACAAGGGAGCAAACTCACCCCGGCCTAGGGCTTTGCAATCTCCTGTACCCAAGTGACTTCAAAATTGCCCTTGCCAGCCATAAAGTACTTGTCAAGCTCCAAATCTATCACTTCCAACTGCCATTGGTTCTTGTAGGTTTTTTAAAACTAGACACAGTTTCTACCTCCCCTTATCTTGGCATTCACCCCTCAAAACAGAACAAAACAAGCAAAACAAAAAAATTCAGTCACCATGTTCTACTGCCTAGATCTTCATCTCACGTCTCATCATCCATCCAGATTTCCAAGCACGAGATCTGATCTCCAAATCACTCCTGTATCCTTTATGCAGCCCTCTCCCATCTTCCCCTTACCTGGCTGCCATCAAATCTTATACATGGAAGAATGTTTCAAATCCAACCTGTCTCCATTCCTCCAAGACACAGCCCAGTGGCTACGTGCATTTATGTCCTGGTTTATGTCCTGATTCATGTCCTGATTCTGCCTCCTGTGAGCTTGGGTACCCTGGACAAGGTGCTTGTGCCTCCTCTGTCTCCATTCCTCCTCTGCAAGTGGAAATAACAGTCTCAATCTTTCAGAGTTATTACAAAAATGAAGATCTGAGTATAACGGGTGCAACACCATGCGTGACACCTAGCAAGTGCACCATAAACGATGGCTACTGGCATCATCCTCGTGTCTTCTACCCTAATTCAGTCCCTCATCTGCTCTGGCCTGGAACAACCCTTCAGGTTCCCAGCCCTTAGTTCTTTCCCCCTTCAGTCTACTTCTAACATTGCCACCAGGCTCAACATCTGAAAACACAAATCTGTTCATGTCACTCCTTGGTTTCAAGAATTTCTGTAGGCTTCTTACTTCCAATCAGAAGATTCTACACGTATGTAGTTCGATACTTCAGCCACCAGCCGCATGTGGCTATTCAGCACTTCAGTTGTGGTGTGTCCAAACTGAGATGTACTATAAGGGTAAAATACACACTGGATTTGAAGATTTAGTATGAAGAGGAATGTAAAATAACTCACTAATAATTTTCTTTAGTAGAACAGAGTTCTTCATTTAAAGCAGAGACAGAACAAACGCCAATTTAGTACCTTTTAAATTACCTTTTTATATCAACATGCTTACATTTTTTGGTAGTTTCTTATTTTTTCTTAGTCCCTTACTCATGTCTCCTTTTTCTCTTTTTCCATCTGAAATGTCTATAGTCTCAGAAGTAATTACATCTTTTTTAGAAGGAGAGGGATTTAAAAAAAATATTGTGGTAAAATACTGTATAAAAAAAAGTACGTATTTACATATAATACAAAATTTATGTTACACATAACATCAAATCTTAATCATTTTTAAGTATACAATTCAGGGGCATTAAGTATGTTCACACTGTTGTATAACCATCATCAACACCGTCCAGCTTCAGAATTCTTTTTATCTTGCAAAACAGAAACTCTGTCCCCACTAAACAGTAACTCCTAATTCCCTCTCCCTTTAGTCCCTGGAAACCACCCTTCTGCTTTCTATCTCTATGAATTTGACTACCCTGGGTCCCTCATATAAGTGGAATCACATGGTATTTGTCCTTTTGTGACTGGCTTATTTCACTTAGCAGGACGTCTTCAAGGTTCATCCATGTTGTAGCATGTGTCAGAATTTCCTTCCTTTATAAGACTGAATAATATTCCTTTGTATGGATATAACACATTTCATTTATCCATTCATCCTTCAATGAACACTTGAGTTGCTTCCATCTTTTGGCTACTGTAAATAATGCTGCTATGAACATGGGTGTACAAATATCTCTTTGGGTCCTTGCTTTCAATATTTTGGGGGTATATACCCAGAAGTAGACTTACTAGATTGAATGGTAATTATATGTTCAACTATCTGAGTAACTTTCATATTGTTTTCCATAGTAGCTGCCCCACTTTATATTTCTACCACAGTGACGAGAGCTCTAATTACTCTACATCCATGCCAATATTTGTTATTTTCTGGGTTTTTTGATAGTGGCCATCCTAAGAGGTGTGAGATGGTATCTTACTGTGGGTTTGATTTGCATTTCCCTAATGATTAGTGATGTTGAACACCTTTTCAGGTGTTTGTTAGTCATTTGTATAACTTCTTTGAAGAAGTGTCTATTCAAGTCCTCTGCCCATTTTAAAAATCAGGTTGTGCTTTTGTTGTCATTGAGTTGCAGGAGTTCTTTATATATTCTGGATATTAACCCTTATTAAATATACGATTTGCAAATATTTTCTTCCATTCCACAGGCTGGGCTCCCACTCTGTTGAATGTGTCCTTTGAAGCACAGAAGTTTTTAATTGTGTTGTAGTACAATTTATCTATTTTTTTCTTTTGTTGCCTATGCTTTTGGTATTATGTCCAAGAAAGCACTGCTAAATCCAATGTCATAAAGCTTTTCCCCTATGTTTCCTTCTAAGAGTCTCATAGTTTTAGGTCTTCAAATTAGGCCTTTGATCCATTTTTAATTAATTTTTGTATATGATATAAAGGTAAGGGTCCAACATCACTCTTTTACATGTGAATATCCAGTTTTTCCAGCATCATTTGTTGAAAAGACTGTCCTTTTCCCATTTAATGGTTTTGGCACTTTTGTCAAAATCATTTGACTTCATCTGAGGGTTTATTTCTGGGCTTTCTATTCTCTTCCAATGGTCTGTATGTCTTCGTTAATAATTTTTAATACTAGGTACATATTGAAACAACATTTATGATATATTGGGTTAAATACAGTCTTAAAATTAATTTTATCTTTTCTTTTCACTTTTTCAATGTGGTTCCTAAAACATTTTAAATCACACATGTGGCTCGCATTATACTTCTATTAGACAGCGCTGCTCTAGATGCTCTGAACTCAGACCACCAGGCAACAGCTGACACCGGGGGTTCAGTGACAGTCTGCAAGCTCCCTTCCTTTTGTGTTTATCATTACAGTGCTTAGGGAGCAGGAGAGAAGTGTGGTTGAGAAGTGAGGTTTTTGAATCAGAGAAGCTCAGGCTTCAGTCTTCAAGACCTGCCCTGTCCAATGCAACAGCCACTAGCCACATATGCCCACTGAGTACCTGAAATGTGGCTGGTGCAAACGGAGATGCACCGGAAGTGTAAAATTCAGACTAGATCTCAAAGACTCGGTACCAAAATAAGTGATGTAAAATATCTCATTAATGACCTTTATATTCATTACATGTTGAAATTTTAATACTTTGATAGTTGGGTTAAATAAAATGTATTGTTAAAATAAACTCCAGTTGTTTGTTCATTAATTTTTAATAGTTTTTTAAGAGCAGTTTTAGGTTCACAGAAAAACCTTGTGGCAGGTATAGAGACGTCTCGTACACCCCCGGTTCCCACACATGCACAGCCCCACCCATCATCAACAGCCCCACCAGGCGGTACCTTTGTTACAACTGATGAACGTACAAGGACACATCATCATCAGCCAAAGTCCACAGCTTACATCACAGTTCACTCTTGATGTTGTACATTCTATGGGTCTGAACAAATTTATAACAACATGTATCTACCATTACAGGACCCTATAGAATAGTTTTACTGCCCTAAAAATCCTCTGTGCTCTACCTATTTATCCCTCCTTCCCCCCAACCCCTGGCAACCACTGATCTTTTTACTATCTCCACAGTTTTGCTTTTTCCAGAGTGTCATATAGTTGGACTCATATACCATGTAGCCTTTTCGGATGGGCTTCTTTCACCTAATAATATGCATTTAAGGTTCCTCCATGTCTTTTCAAGGCTTGATGGCTCATGTCTTCTTTATTTTTTAAAACGTTGCTCCTAGAATTTTAAAATGACTTAGGCAGCTCACATTACATTTCTGTTGGATACTTGTTGGCTTGGCACGGGCAGTTTTTCAGAGGCTGGCATCTCCCTGCCTCTCCAGCCACTCAGGTCATGGCTGGCCACCCCGAGTTCCCTGCCCCATGACATGCCAGCCTCCTCGCCTTCACATGTACTAGAGTCTCCTCACTAGACTTTACCTTCCTTTTCCCTGAAGATTAATTCATATTCAGACCCAGTTCAAATATGACATGTTCAGTGAAGCCTTTCTAAACTTCCACTGCACCTAAGTCACCTTTTACAGCACTTTGCACTTTATACTGTAAAATTTTTTTTTTTTTTTTGGCTGTGCCCCATGGCTTGTGGGATCTTAGTTCCCCAATCAGGGATTGAACCTGGGCCCTCGGCAGTGAAAGCACAGAGTCCTAACCACTGGACCACCAGGGAATTCCCATACTGTAAATTTTTATGTGCCTGACTTTCCCTTTAGATTTGAGCTCCTTGAAGTTAGGGACCATGTTTTGTTCATCTTTGGGTCCTCGATCCCTAGCACAGAGCCTGACACTCAGTAGGCATTCACAGATGTTGAATGACTAAATGAAGAAAACACTACAAAATTCAGATTATCCTCCAATAAGAGACAAGATATCCACTTAGACATCAGACAGCTCAGAAAAGTATCTTAAATGCAACAAACCAGGCTGCAAAAGTATATCAGCCAATAGTTAAAACTATTCACAAGCTAACATTTGTTTTTTAAGTCAAATCAACACCGTAATAATATTTATAAAGCGTGTCACAATTGAGAGATGGTAAACCAGTCCCTAATGGTGAGTGGATTCTGATTGGCTTGGAAATGGGGGGGACTAGCTATGGAAACTGAATGGTTAAAACCACATTCCATATCCATTAGCTGACAGCCCAGACCCCACCAGAATAGAGGCCCTGAAACTGAGCCTTTGATGTAGTTTCCAAAGAAAGCCACCAAGATGATTAAAGGGTTGGAAAATGAGATTTATGGGGAATGGCCACAGGAACAGAGACAGTTTTGCCCAGACAAGAGAAAAGGCCAAAGGGTGACTTAATAACCATCTTCAATCATTGTTACTACACAGATGATGGTGACCAGATGGTCTCCATTTCCACCAAAGAAAGAATACTGAAAATGGACTTAAGCTGAAGCATAAGAAAAGCTGTCTAGTTTTAAAGAAAGAACTTAATGGCTAAGAACTAGCTTACAGCAAAGCAGACCCAGGGAGTGTGTGCTACAGTCTTTATTATGCTAAGAAAGCAGCAAGTGGGTAGAGCTTGTTCAGGCCTTCAACAATCCTTTGTTGAGGGCAAATCCTCAACTGGCTAATCATCAAACGAATCACGTAATGCACAACCATAGGAATAGAAAAGAAATAAAGATACGAACATTGAAACACAGCACCCTCTGGTGTACATAACTGTCCTCCAATCAAGGAGGATTCTTGACATATGTATTTCTCAAAATATAGGGTACAAACCATGATAGAGTCCAGAGAAACTTACACCAGACTGGTCCTAATGTTCATTTAATCCCTCCATCCATCTGTATCAAGCACCTCCTCTGCACTTCCCCTTTGGTACCAGGAAGGCTCTTACACAGGCAACCTCACTTCTGTGAACACTGAACATGGCTGCATCCCAATCACATTAGAATGTTGAACTCAGACTCTGATACATCAACTGGCACACGAACATCTCACGCTGTACGCCGTTCAGGAGTACGTTATATACAGAGTTAGGGAACACCCGAGTGGGGTGCTCCTCTAACGTGTCCCTCTGCTCTGCCATGGTGCACATGGCCCTTCCTTTCCAATCCCTCTTTGTCTCCCGAATGCCAACAGGCCACTTTTTACATCTTCCTAGGCTATATGCTCCAGAACTTTCCAAGCTCAAAAGGTTTGAGAATCAGTCAGGGATGTTTTGAGGTCCTCCCCGTGTCTTTAGTCATCTTGGTGCTGGGTGGAACCTCATTACATGACACGTACACTTCATTCATGTGACTCACTACTGCTAAAGCAGCTGGTGTGTGTCCTCGATCACTACTGCTAAAACAGCTGGTGTGTCCTCGATGAATAAATCACAGGCCCTGTGTCCAAGAGCCACAGTTCAGTGGGGGAGATGGATAAATACAGGTGTAAATCGTTGTAGCTCAAAGCTGTAAGTGCTAACAGAGCAAAGAAAAAAGGGAATGGAAACACCAGAGAAGTACTATCTGGGAGTTCCTCAGGACATGAGAGCAGAACTGACATCCTGTGGGAGCAGGTCTCAAAGGGTGAGAGGCATTGCCCAGGCAGAGGAGGCAGGAGCAGGTATCACTCTAGGTGTAAAGATCTAATGGTCCCCAGGCATGTCACCACTGGGAGAACGGAGCCATGTAACACACTACGCCTCCTGTCCCAGGGTCTCCTTGAGGAGGCAGGAGAAATGCACCCGAACAACCTGACCTCTGTACACTATACAAAGCTCATGCCTAAGTGGCAACAAACAAACAAAAATGATGCAGACCAGGTACCGGTCTGATGAAGGTGTGAACGGGCTGGAGTGGCGAGTTCTGCGAGGCAAGGCATCTGGCTGGAAAGCTCCAACAGGAATTCCCCTGACACCCTCCTCGGCCCCCCTCCGTCCCAGCGAGTCCCATCCTTGCTTGGCGGCTCTCTCCCTTACAGCACTGGCGACAACACACTGTGACTGTGCGTACAAGCTTCCTCCCCCATGAGGCCATGGGCTGAGACAAGAGCAGTCATCTTTTTATCACTATGCCTCGATCACTCCACACATGTGGAGCTCAAACAAACTGGATGAGTACACCAAGTCATCAGTTCATACGCGTGATAGGGTTTAAAAGGGCAGAGCGTGGACCTATTACCCCAACACCTTCCCCTATGCAGTTCACCTTGTTTTGTTCTTCCTCGTAAGCTATCCATCCTCACCTGGTTCAGGCTTTCCTATTCTTTCATTCTATCCTCACAAATCAACCCTGACCCTCCAACTGAGGAAAAGGAGCACATATCTGCGCCCCCAGTTAAGAGTGACCTATGTCGGGACTTCCCTGGTGGCACAGTGGATAAGACTCCACGCTCCCAATGCAGGGGGCCCGGGTTCAATCCCTGGTCAGGGAACTAGATCCCACGTGCTTGACGCAACTAAGAGTTCACATGCCACAACTAAGGAGCCCTGGAGCCGCAACTAAGACCCAGCGCAACCAAATAAATAAATAAATATTTTAAAAAGAGAGTGACCTATGTCACATGGAAAACCCACTAAACCAAAGAGGTGACAGGGAAGTGGCTTCCCACACACCCGGAAGAATGTGAGATTACCTCCTCACAAGGGAAAAAGAGAAACCCAACCCGATTACAGTGTAAAAATAGGTCACTGCCTGAATATAGCCCTTTGGGTTACTGGCAGCCAAGCCCCTTTTGCCTCTGGCTCCAGTGTCACAAGAAAGCGGCGGCACCATCTTAGAATAAGGGCTCCACGGCCAGCTGCCAGCCTCGGCCTGGCCTTCCCTCTGGCATCCTAGAACTACTAGGCGCTCAGCAAGCCTCTGTCACGGCTGGCGTGGAAGAGCCAGAGCTGGTAAGTTTTGTTTTGAACAAACTAGGAGGCAATTCAAGGTTGTGCTTATGACAAGTCTCTTTCCCCTGTATCCAGCCACACTTACTTCAGTAGGAAAGAAAGGAAGACTTTCAGTAGCTTGCTTGTACCTAGGCGGGGCCAACAGCAGCCTCTCTTCCATGACAGAGTTACAATTATGATCACTGTAATGCTTTACTTGCAGCAAATTCTCTAGGTGTGCATGACCGGAAGGGGTGTCAAAATTTTGGTTCTATGGAAAAAAACTGCTGTGGATTGCTTTAAAAAAAAAACAAAAAAAGCCTGAGAATTACCGATCAAGAATCAGTGGTAGAACAGAGAAGGTGGGAGTTCCCTGGTAGCCTAGTGGTTAGGATTCCAGGCTTTCACTGCCATGGCCCAGATTCAATCCCTGGTCGGAGAACTGAGATCCCACAAGAAAAAAAGAACACTGACTGACTGCCCCTGGGTTAATCACTGTGGTGACATGCAAGGGGTTACCTGATTGGGCTTAAACACTCAAGGGCCACCCCCGGAGCTGAGGTGGGACCAATCCCTCTCTACCAGAAGACAAAAACATTGTTTGCTATGGGAGGAAGTGGGGAGGTAGAAGACATGGGGGAGGAATGGGGACAATTATAAAGTCCTTCACACATCACCTGGTGCTGAATTTGACTCAGATACCCAGTATCGAGGGCAAACGTGAAAGTGCATTTTGTGTTTGTTTGTTTCTGTTTTTTGTTTTTTGGCGCATGGCAGGTGGGATCTTAGTTCCCTGACCAGGGATCGAACCCGCGTCCCCTGAGCTGGAAGCGCGGAGTCTTAACCACTGGACTGCGGGGGAAGTCCTAAAAGTGCATTTTGAGTGATACTTTATCATTTAACAAAGATGAACGTTTATTCCTATACAGAGACAAATTCCCTTGGAAGGTAAACTCAAGAAACGTATGTCTCGGAACTCTACGTAGGGGAAAATAGGTAAAGGTGAGGAGAGCGGTCTGTTTGGAAAGATGCAATGAAACCCACTCGAACAGGCCATTCTTACACTGATCCTCCGGAAGGCAGAGGACATGACAGTAAAGCAAAACCAACTGAAGTTATTTCAGCAGAGGGCTGAGATGAAACGGTCCAGATGCTTCTCTTCAAATGATCTAACTTACTGCAAATAGAGATTGACTTGTCTTAGACGCCTTCTTATGTATCAAATTTCTAAAAATTAGCTACAACACTTTAAAAACCTGACCCCTAGAGTTTTTCAAGTTATTGTCATTATCAGGTTATCCTCTGAGAGTGTGTTTGTATGTACATGTGTGTACCTGTCACTTACTTTAAATAAAATATTTGAGGGCTACTAGGTGCTCAGCTCTGTGCTAACAGGGTGGAAATGGGAGGATTAAAGGTCACATCTCTGCCCTCAAGGAGTACAACCACCAGCTGAGTAACATTACTATTTGTCAGGCACTGTACTAACTGCTTTACATTTATTTCCTCATTTAATTTTATCCTCACAGTGATCCTATGAGCTAAGTATCATCAATGGATTTTCCAAATTAGGAAACCAAAGTTAAATGGCTAAGCAACTTGACTCAGCTCACACAAGCAGCAGGCAACAGCTGGGATTCACACCTAGGTCCTCCTCATTGCAAAACTACGCTCTTAACCCACAGCACAAACATCCCGTAAGAGTGAACAGTACAAGACAGTACGTCAGAGTGAAGAGCTCAGTGCTGGGACGCAGAGCTGAGTGCCTCCGGATTCTGGGGAAGCCAAAGAAGGCACATGGTGTGAGGATGAGGATGAGCCATCACATGCTGCTGTCACTCATGTGAGCCGATGCCCAAGTGCCAATACACCATCTGTCCCCTGGCCTCGCACCCATGGCCACCTCCTGTAATATTTCTTCACTCTTAACCATTTATAAAAATGGAAGGCCAGCAACCTTTGTGCAGGCCTTAGGATGTTTCATAGCTATCTCCAAGGATGGAATCAGTTCTTCCTTGATGTGCAAAGATTTCCTCTCTGTTCTAGAGATACGACCACATATTGAGGAATTAAGTTTGAAACTCTTTAGGCAAATACTAGATGTTATTTCCACTGCTGATGATTTGTATAACCCTAGCCCTAGCTCTAACCTCTTGGCACTGTGGCAAAAAGTAAATGTAACATAATGTCTGAACAAAATGTGATACTACTTCCTCGGTGCTGGTCTCCGTGTACCAGAAAGTGGTGGGAGTGAATGGAGGCAGTGTCCCTCTCATGCCTCAGCAGCCCCTTTACCAGGCAGCCAGCCGACTTCTGGTTACCTCAGGGCAGGGCAGACCTCCCAACCTCCAGGCTATGGTTCCAGGGCTCTGATGTTCCAAGTGAGGGAGAAATATCTCCTTCTAAAACAGCAGGGAGTCAGAAGCATATGGGATTTCTGCTTCCATGGGATTAGGGGAAAGTATCAATACTCTAGTACTTCTTCAGTGAATAGGATGTGCTGGTACTACGGCTCCTACTCATTCTCATGTAAGGAGCAACACTGAGATGTGATCTGGAACTAGGACTGCTGCTATCAAGGCAATGGGAAACAATTCTGTTTTCAGGGTCACATCTGGGACCCTGGAATCATTTCCAGTTTCAACCTACATTGGACTGATCACTGTGTACCAGGTTCTGAGCAAACATCTCCTTCCTCATAGCTGCAAACAATCCTACGAAATGGACATTATCTCTACCTTACTTGTGTGGACGCCAGGGCTCAGGGAAATAGTTATGTCTGTGGTCACAGAGCTGGAGTGTTATAGTTGGGGACCAGACTGAATCTCCTGATGCCAAGTCCAGTGTTCATTCCATGTTATAAAAGTTTGCGGCCTTGGGATATTATTATTATATAAACTGGGGTTTGGATGGTCATCCTCATTATAGCCAAGCTCTCACTTTGCTTTCAAAGGAGAAAGAATAAATCATGTTGAAGGGGGCTATTAGAAGGCCAAGGGCGGTAAGTGTTGCAGTGAATGGACACAAGCCGTGTGGAAACTCTGGGGTGAGAATCAGCTCTGACTGAAGTTGGGATGGAAAAGACCTCAGAGAGGTGAGGCCACCCACTGGGCAGGAGGAGCTCTGGGGGTTAACAAAAGCCCCTAAAAGCGCAGACATGGAGAGGAAAGCACAAAGAAAGGGACTCATGTGGGAAACCCCTTACAGCAGGGCTTCTCAACCTTGGTACTAACATTTTAGATCAGATAATTCTTTGTTCTGGGGGCTGCACTGTAGGATATTTAGCAACATCCCTGACCTTTACCCACTAGGCGCCTGTGGCACCTCCCATCTTGTCCCTTGTTGTGACAATCAAAAAAGTCTCCCGACATTGCCAAACATCCCCTGTTGAGAACCACTGCCTTAGACAGTGATGTGTCAGCAACTGGGGGCTGGCTGGCAGGGGGTCTGGGGAGGAGCAGAGAAAGAAGGGGAGGCCACGAACCTGGCAGGGAAGGGAACAGATGCGTGCCCTGAGTGTCCTCTCGTTAAGCCCTTCAGGTACGGACTCTGACGACATTAGGACAAATGGGGCCAAACATGATCCCAGGATGAGATCCCTTTGAAGGGTGCCCAGCAGGACCCTGGCTGGGAGGAGAACATTTGCAGGAGAGAAAGGGTTCTAGACTAGGCAACTTGCAAAGGGCACCCTTACTCCCATACTCTCTCTTCTCCTTTCAGTGAACGGAAGCAAGAGAGGATGACACGGGGAATGCTACAGGAGCCTGGAACTCCCAAACCTATTTGGGAGCTTTAAGGGGACCTCGACTAGGAGGATGAGGGAGCTGCGATTTGCCTGTGACGGCAACACCACCTTTCCCCCCAGAAGCCATCCCCGACTCCCGCACCTCTCACCCTTGGACCACAGTCGCCCAGGAAAAGCGGAAAGGAATTGGGATACTTATCCTGGGAGACAGGAAGCAAAAAGGAGAAAGGGGGTGAAGATGAAAGAATTTTGAGCTTCAAGAGAGATATACTGACAGAGTTCACAAAGGGGACCATGTTTCTCAGCGAGGTAACAACAAAGTAGAACTGGGTCTGGGGGTTTGAGGAAAGGAAAGAGGCAGAGAAATTAATATTTACAAAATGTCCACTGAGTGCCAGTTCTGGGCAAGGCCCACTGCGTGAGTTACACGTTCGGGTTTCACAGCATCATTCAATACCTATGTGCGGTGTGGGCATTACAATCTTTTTAGAGCAGAGGAAAGTAAGGTGTAGGGAGGTGAGGAATTTCTCTTTGTTCCCGGCCGGAGGGGCCTCCCCAAATGACCAGGGGCCCCAGGCATGGTTGGCGAGTCCCCCTCCCCCCTCTGCTGTGCCTCCTCCCCTCGGCTCCAGGGCCCACAGCCTCTTGCTCCCCTTGCTTGCCTGCCTGCCTGCTCCACTGGACTGAGGCTGTCAGGGGCTGTGTTTTGGGTTCTGCATGTCCAGCATCTCCTTATGTGCCGGGCACGGGCCTGCATCCGCGAAGGAAGCACGCAAGAGTTAATGCGGAGGCAAACAAAGAGCCGTGAGGCCCAGCTGTGTGAGCTGAGGGCAGAAGCAATGAGCACACCCGTTACATAAGTGCTTCTCCTGCTCTGCTCAGGCCCGGGAGGAGAGCGGGGCTCTTGCCTCCCCTGTGCTATATATAATCTCTGTTTTGGCAGAGGAGCTTGCTACAGATCCACAGCTCACTCACAGGAGATACTCATGTTTTCTTAAGAATCCAGCAAATTTTCTTTGACTAGTGATGCCACAAAATAATAAGACAGACTTGGTGTAAGGTTTAGACACTTTTCCCACATTCCCAGCATTTTTCTCTCTCAAAAACAGTATTTCTGGTTCCACTTCAAGAAGCAAAGGAAGGGTGAAAATGAGATGGCAAAGAGACAGCTTGCAACATCCCATAATTACAGCCTTTGATGCTGGAACCTCAAGGCTCCAATCCCAGATGGGACAGTGTTTCCCTTTTCGAGGCTCCAATCCCAGATGGGACAGTTACCCTTTGGTAACTAAACAGGGGCTGATCCATTAACCAAGAATATGTCCCCCCCAACACCTTTTTTTCTGGCCGCACGGCTAGTGGGATCTTAGCTTCCCAACCAGGGACTGAACCCGGGCCCTTGGCAGTGGAAGCATGGGGTCCTAACCACTGGACCGCCAGGGAAGGCCCCAAGAATACGTGTTTGATACAGAGTGGGCCAGGTTTGTTTCTGATTCTTTCTCACCTTCCTCGTAAGCCCTTACCCTGGAATCCATGACCGCATGACTATAGAATGAATATTTCATAGAATCATTCATTTATCCTGGGACTTAATTGAAGATAAGTTCTACTTAGTTAACCCCTTCTTTAGCTGTAGTAGATTTACCTGAAAAATGTTTTCTGAGACCTTTGAAAACATATATTTACTAAAAATCACCACATTAACTTCATGTTAGTCCTAAAAGGTTCTCTAATTACTGAAAGCCATAGTTCATTATTCTAATACAAACTGTTATAACACATACTCACTTGAACATTAAAACATGACATTTCCTTTAAGTATAAACAGTCCTTTAACTTTTTACCAATTTGGTTGGGACTTCCTCCAGATCAATTCTTCCAAAATGATGCATTTTTAAGAAATAAAATCATGAACCTGATGTTTTCATAAGATGACAGGTTAAGAAGAAAAATAGGCTTTTAAAATGTTAATTTTATTAACATTAATACTAACATCTAAGTATTAGCAGAGCTATTATTTATAAGCATAGCTCCTATAGTGAGTATGTAGACACTGTGAGACCTGCTGACAGTGGGCAGCTCAGTTCTAGCAGGTTCTATTCCAAGGTGGCCTGTCACTATAGTGGGAGTCAGATAAACCTGAGTCCCAGCCCTGACTCAGCAACTTCCTAGTGCAGGTCACTTGGGTCTTGGGTGATGTATTTAACCTCCCAAACCTCAGTTTTCTTTTATAAAATGGGAACGGTATGAGTGTATATAGGGTAAGGTTCACTTCAAAAAATAAACAAGACAGTCTATGGGAAAGCATCCTGGACAGGCATGTTGACAGTCAGGCAGAAGTCTCAGGCTTCCTGCCTCCTCACTCCCTGCACTGTCCCATCACCAAGGTGGCCCCTCTGCACGGTTTCTGAGTACTGACCTTCTCCTCTCGCCTGCAAACAGCTGCGGTGACTTCAGTGACCTACACCGCCTGCATATACACTTGCCCCCTTCCCCCTGTTAGCCTTTAGACACACAGATCACTGTCTTCAGTGATTCCCTGCAGCATAAAGTCCACCCACTTGAGCCTGGTGTCATGGTCCTTTCTTAGTCTGGCCCAACCCACCCTTTCTGAGCTCATGGTCCCTTGCAAACCCAAGTCTTCCCACTCCAACTCTGCCCATCGCCCTGCTTCAAAGCTCTTACACAGCCTCCACGGCCTACAGTATAAACTCCAAACTGCTTCATGTGGCATCTGAGACATGTTATCTGGTCCCTGCCCATCTCCAGTTTCACTGGCCACCACTCCTTTGCCTCCTTGTACTTTATAGCCAAGCAATTCTACTTACAGTACCGGAACCCTATGTTGTCTCATCACTCTTCAACTTTACACACACTCCCCTTTTTGCCCAGAATACCCTCCTCCTCTCATCTATTTGGCAAAGTCCTAGACAGTTTTTAAATGGCCCCACTTCTGTGACAGTCTGTCAAGTACTGACTGTGTCTCGTACCTTTGTCTGTTACTGCACCTGCCATGTTGTAATTATTTTTCATGTTTTCTTGTAATTCACTAGACCACTATAAATATCTTCTTTGGGGGGTGAACCCAGGACTTGGTCTTACCCAGAGCAGTCACTCAGGAAATATTTACAGTGTTGAGCCGAAAAAGCTTCCAAGCTGGTGGGAAGAGCCACTGAAATGCAGGGGCTGCGACCTACCAGAGCAGCCTGCCGCTATGAGAGTAGGCAGAGGGAGAATTTAACAGAATTCCCATTGAAAATGGTAAAATGGTGGTGACTGCCAGAGCTCAGAAAAAGAAACCCTTTTTATGTGGTTATAACTCTAACAAGTCAATTACATTTACCTAAAGCCAGTGGAACTCCAAACTGTATTTTTCTCCCCATAGCTTCATTCTTTTATAAAGTTCCCTTGCTCTGTGCAATGATCATGGGCAATCGCGTTTGCAGTTTTCGGCGATGCCAGTTCATGGCTATGTTTTTCTGTTCACTGAACTGGCTCATTTCTTCAGAACAAACTGTTCTGCACTGAAGCAGGAATTGGCTGGGTTCTAACAAAAAGATTTTTCCCCCCTGACAGTGTTTTTGCAAAAGACCCAAGTCAATTTATAGCCAAGTAACAAAAGGTCAGAAAGGTTAGTCAAGCAATGGGCGTAATTCCTGTGTGTCACAGCCAATAAAGGAAATGGGTGGGAATAAATAGTATGCAATTTTAACCTGAAATTATTTGTGCAAAACTATTATTGTAAACTATACAAAGGGACCCATGGCTTCCAATAAAAAGGATTTCCCACTCTGATTTTTCTTAAGACACATTTACTGTGGAAGAACTGAGATGACCTCGAATTCCTCATTTGCAAATGGAAAAATGTCAAAAACTTTTTCACACTAATTTATGAAAAAACTTGGCCACTGTTTTGCAGCCCTGAAATAGAAATATTCACATAAAAAATTAAATATCTCCCAGTTAAATCACAATTAAATACAATCTGCAGGGCTGAATTTAATACAAAATCTTTGCCAAAAGAGAAAATTAACCAAAAGAGAGGCTGAGAAAAGGGCTCTAAAAAGGCCATAGTTTATCTGTTGTAATCATGCTAGAAGTGTGACAAACTACTGCATTATTCAACGAGCATAAGAACAACAAGAAATGCCTGCCTTTAAAGCAGACACGAAGAGCTGACATCACAGCCAAGCAAACGGAAGACAGATGAGTAACAGCCTGCACTGGGAGGCCAACCAGGCCCAGGCTTGTGGGTCTGTGGAGTAAGGAAGCCTTTCAAATTTCAAGGCCAATGGAACCACCCCCCACACCCCATCATCACGATGTCTATAGTAGTCACCATTTAAAACAACCTAATCATCCAAAAGATGAATGGTTAAATAGAACACTGTCACAGTCGTGGACAAGATGCTGTAAACCATTTCTCCCCCAGCCTCCTTGCTAAGTACAACTATAAACTCTGGAAATAATACAAGAGGCAACCAAAGAAGAAGTCTGAAAGGGGGGAAAAGGAAGGTGAACAAGTTAGGGATCCCAGGGCTAAAGGAACAAGACAGCAGCAGGGCATCCTATGACTCCCCTATCCAACTGAAGAAGGTGGCCCAAGCCAAATGTTTCCCAAGTCCCAGTGTAGCAACATAAGGCAGCTCAGGAAGGCTTATCCTTCCCTATGACAGAACGGGAGTTCTGCGGACAACACCAGGCCAGCTGGCAGCACCAACAAGGAGGATAGTTCAGGATCCCACTGATATTAAAACAATCTGGGAAAACACTCTCCCTCCCTGCAGGGCCCCCAGGAAGTACTCTTTATTCCAGCGGGATGGAGACTTCTTTCTTCCACCTGAAGGCACCAGGCAGCATGGCCTGGGGAAACTTCTCCCTTCCATCAGATAGCACCAGCAGGGCCCAGTGGGAGCCCCAGCTGCACCAGATAAACCAAGCAGACCAAAACAGTAACAGCAAAGCCTCTGAAAAGTAAATCATCATTGGAATCACAGCCCACAACAGTAGATCCCAACCTGTGTGCTAAACCTAAAGAGAGTGACTTCCTGGTAAAACAAAAGGTTTAAAGAGGACCCAGAGTTTCCTAACATAATAGACAAAATGTCCAGAACAGAATGGAAAATTCCCTTCCTACCAAGAACCAGGAAACTCACAACCTGAATGAGAAAAGACGATCAACCGACACCAATACCACGATGAATCTGATGTTGGAATCAGCTTACAAAGAATTTTAAAGCAGCCCTCACAAAAATGCTGCAACAAGCAATTACAAATTCTCTAGAAATAAATGAAAAACTAGAAAAACTCATCAAAGAAACAGAAGTTATAAAAAGGACCAAATACAAATTATAGAACTGAAAGACATAATAATAGAAATAAAAACTTGCTAGATAGGCTTAATAATAGAGATGACAGAGGATAAAAATCAATGAACTTGAAGACAGATCAGCAGAGCTTACCCAATGTGAACAAAAGAGAGAAGACAGACTGAAAACAAATGAACAGAGCTTCAAGAACTTGTGAGACAGTAACAAAAGATCCAATGTTCATATCATCAGAGTCCCAGAAGGAGAATAAAAAGAAAGGGGCTGAAAGAGTATTCAAAAAGATAATGGCTGAGAATTTCCCAAACCTACAGCTTCAAGAAGCTGGGCAAACCTCAAATAGATAAGCTCAAAGAAATCCATGACAAGACACATGATGATTAAATTTCTGATAATTAAAGACAAAGAAAAACCCTTGAAAACTGAGAAAAACAACCCATTGTCTATAAGGGAACACCAATTCAAATGACAACAGATTTCTCATTTGAAATCACAGAGGCCAGAAGGAAGTAGCACAATATTGTCAACACTGAAAGAAAAGAACTGTCAACCATGAATTCTATATCTGGGGAAACTATACCTCAAGACTGGAGGGGAAAAGACATTCTCAGACTAAGGAAAACTAAAAGAATGTGTAGCTAGAAGACCTACCCTTAAAGAATGGCTAAAGGAAGTTCTTCAAAGAGAAAGGAAATGATAAGAGAAGAAATTTTGGCATATCAGTTAGGAATAAGGAACAGAAAAAGAAAATTGAGTATATACAATAGGCTATCCTTCTCCTCATGAGTTTTATATCATATTTAATGACTGAAACAAAAATTATAATACCACCTGATGCTCAAGATAATTATATTTAGAAGTGGGGATTAAAGGGACCTAGATGGAAGTAAGGTTTCCACATTTCACTCAAAGTGGTGAAACGCTGATACCAGTAGACTGTTATAAGTCAAATATGTATCTTGTAATACTCAGAGCAACCACTAAGAAAATGATACAAAGAGATACACTCAAAAACATTACAAGTAAGATAAAATCCTTTAAAATGTTCAAGTCACCCAGAGAAAGGCAAGAAAAGAGAAACCAGAAGCAAAACAAGTAATAAAATGGCAGATTAAAATCTTAATATATAAATAATTACCTTAAATGTAAATGGTCTAAATACACCAATTAAAAAGTAGAAACTGTCAGAATGGATAACTATATGCTGTTCACACGAAACTCACTTCAAATTCAATGAGATAAGTAGGCTGAAAACAGAGTGCTGTCCATATAGTAGATGGAATATCAATAGCTCTTTTAAATTGTGCTTATGAATAATTTTCATGATATAGGAAAATGTTTAGAATATTACATTTTATAAGACGTGATAATTAAATAAGTAAATATTTTCAAAACAAGACGCAAAATGTATATATAGCATGACTTCACACTGTATGTAAACAATTTATGAATAAATGCCTCAAAAGAATGCATGTTAGGGTACCACCTGCAAGAATCTCAATTCTCTTCATTATGCTTTCTTATATTTTTCAGATTTCTACCATAGAATGAATGGCTTTTATAATCAGAAAACAACATTATGTTTTAAAACTTCTCTTCAATTAAAGCAGTCTATTAAAGATAACTGCTGCGTTCTGAAGAACCTAGGGGCAGGACAGGAATAAAGACGCAGACGTAGAGAATGGACTTGAGGACACAGGGAAGGGGAAGGGGAAGCTGGGAGAAAGTGAGAGAGTGGTATGGACATATATACACTACCAAATGTAAAACAGATAGCTAGTGGGAAGCAGCCGCATAGCACAGGGAGATCAGCTCGGTGCTTTGTGACCCCCTAGAGGGGTGGGATAGGGAGGGTGGGAGCGAGATGCAAGAGGGAGGAGATATGGGGACATATGTGTATGTATAGCTGATTCACTTTGTTTTAAAGCAGAAACTAACACACCATTGTAAAGCAATTATACTCCAATAAAGATGTTAAAAAAAAAAGATACAGTTATCAAAAAAAAAAAAGATAACTGCTGCTGCCTGGGGAGGAAGAACTAATATTTATCATTGGCAGCCACCATTAACGTGGCTCTTTCTACTGGTGAGTTGGCTGCCTCTCCCTTTCCTGCTCCCCAGAGGACCAAAGGTACAAGGCAGAAGGCCTGAAAGACTCAGAAAGTGCTCTCTCTGCAAGCTTTGTACACGGGATCCCGGAGATGAGGGTAGGAAGGGGGAGGCAACTGACAGATAGGGACAGCAGAGCAGGACTGCTAGAAACCTGTCTCATGGCCAGTGGTCTCCAGAGTCACTGCTGTAGGTCTCCACAGGCCTGACCACCGAGTTGGGTCCCATGATTCTTCACTCCATCACCCAAGGCCACACGAGCATGTCTTGGTCCTCACAGCCCAACAGAGCCTAACACGAGGATCATCCCACCACGCTGGAGGCCACAGTACAGAAGAGGAAATTCTTCTATTTGATATTGCCAAGTCGGTATCAATGTAACACCCCTGTCTTCCTTTCTTTTTCAAAGTCTCTCTCTAATTTTATCCAGGAGCCCAGTGATAAGCTTCCTACTATAACAGACCCAAACCTTTTTCTGACATTTCAAGTAAGAAAACTCAAAGTAATCTTCAATTCTTCCTTACCCTTTATTTGTATATCCAATCTATTATCATGAAGTAGATTCAACATAGAATGCAGAAGGTAGCAGATATAATGATTTCTAAGATTCCCTATCAGAGATTTGTAATTCTTTTACCAAAGATTACCTTTACCCTTTCTTAATGTAATGAATAAACAAACCCTCTTAAAGTCAAAGTCGAAATCTCTGACCAAGGCCCCTTCATGTGTAAGATGCTTCCTTGTTGATTTAACAAGCAATGGGACCATTTCAAGGCTTCCCACTGTTATAACCAATTCTGGAAAAGTTGCCTTTTTCTCTTACTGAGGACATGGAATCCCATCTCTATGGCCATACAGGATAACTCAAAGCCAACCTTGATTTTACAGCACTTTGCAAACTCTGCAGGACTATTTCAGTGCCTCCGCCTTTGCCGTCTCCCATATCTAAACTACGCACATGATGAGGTAACACAATTTTACAAATTACTTGAGCACGTATTGGTGACCATGTTAACCTTTTTTTTTTTTTTTTTTTTTTTTTTTGCGGTACGCGGACCTCTCACTGCTGTGGCCTCTCCCGTTGCGGAGCACAGGCTCCGGACGCGCAGGCTCAGCAGCCATGGCTTACGGGCCCAGCTGCTCCGCGGTATGTGGGATGTTCCCGGACCGGGGCACGAACCCGTGTCCCCTGCATTGGCAGGCGGACTCTCAACCACTGAGCCACCAGGGAAGCCCCATGTTAACTTTTTAAATAAACTTTTGATTTGCCTGTTGTCTTGCTTTTTTGGGGCTAGAGTGGAAAAAGCATGGACTCTGGAGTCCAAGAGTATCCCTATTACTTATTAGCCACATAACTTTGCAGCCTCTTCATCTATAAAATGGAAATAAGTATGCATACCTCTTATGAGGATTAAGTAATATATTACTTATAAAAGTGCCTAGCATATCATAGGTGCTCTCTTGGATCATTCCTACCTTAGTTTCCTTTTTTCCAACTACTTCTCGTTTATGATTTATGCTTTATGCTTTTATGGACCTAAATGAGTCACCTTAAATTCTTATGGAACAAAAAAAAAGCACATAAAAATACAACATAAAAATAGTAAACGCTCTGCTGGGAAGTAGGGGTGGGCACTGACTGGGAAGGGATATGAGGCAACTTTCTGGATAATGATACCCTCGTAGGAGTTTGGGTTACACAGGTGTATGCATTTGTCAAAACTCAGCAAATGTACAGTTAAAATTTAACTACAATGAAATGTACCAATCTTACCTCAAAAGAAAAAAAAAACTATAAACAAATAACAACCTCTACTTAGTGATAGGCATGCTGAAGCACTGAGAGGGAATGCATAAAAAATAGGATGGACAGACGGCTGGACAGAGGAACAGGAAGCACAGAGTAAAATGTTAATGGTCAAACCTGGTGGTGGGTGGATGGCTGCCCACTGTAAAATCTTTTCAATTTTGCAGTATGTTTGAAATTTTTCATAATAAAATGTTGGGAAAACATATGCTATGGAAAAGAATGGAAGGCACTCAATACACATTAGTTCTCTTCCCGAATCCTCTCCCTTATCTTCATGCATCCATTTGTTCATTTACCTGCAAACATTTCCTAGGCACACACCGCAGAATCGCCTAGTACAAGTTGCTTAACCCCAAGCCCTCTGAATACGTTTCCTCTAACTACATGTGCCTCATGGGGTTTCTGTGAGGATTAAGATGATAAACATATAACGCTTAAGCTCAGTACCTGCCCTGTAGCTGGTGCTCGACAAAAGCTAGCTATGATTATGTCAGTATTACATAAAGAGCCCAGGCATTATAGTGTATTATTCTAGTAGCAAGTAGTGGCTAGAAGCCCTGACCCCTAACTGACTGCTTGGGTTCAAATTCCAACTCTACCACTTTGTAGCTTTGGGCAAAATCCTTAACCTTTCTGTGCCCCAGTTTCCTATTCTGTGAAAAAGGGATAAGTGTTCTCTTTCATGGGGTTATTAGGACAATTCAACATGATAATATATACAAAATGCTTAGACAGTGGCTGGAACTGTATAAGCACTCAACCAATGTGAGCAAACTCACTATGCTGGATATTTAGAGAATATGGAGATGAATGGAATGCATAAGTCCCTGACACCTCAAGGAGCTGACTACCCAGGAGAGGAGAAGGCCATGTCAACAGAAGCATCACAAAGTAGTGCGCGCTGTGTGCCATAGGGAACCTGCTACTATGGGCTTGGGATACCGGAAAAACAGACTGATGATAACGACCGAGGAAGACCAAGGAAGGCCTCAAGGTAGCGGCACTGGATGACCTGGAACCTGAAGGCAGAGACAGGGAAGAAAAAGGTTGGTAATGTGAAAATACATGGTACAGAGAACTTAATAAAAGATAGGTAGGGGCGGGTTAAAAGATTTGAGGCTGGAAAGAGATTGGGATCAGATGGCAGAAAGCTCTGCTGATGAATGTGGACTTTGTTCTGCAAAAGTACTTTGAAAAAATGATCATCCATTCATATATTCCATGGATTAGAAGAGGTGAGTCTTCAAAATTAATTGTTGACCAAAAAAAAAAATTCTTGATTTTTCTATCTGATAAATAACAAATACTGCGAATCATTTATCCACTGCACTCTTTATGTAAAGTAACTAAAAATTCATTACAATAACTATTTTACCAATTCACAGCATCTCTACTGGATAAGAAGGCCCAGAGCCTCTGGAAGGAGGGCCAGGGAAAAGCTTACTAACAGCATTGTGGAATCAAGTTAGTTAGCACCACTCTAACTGGTCATTGCTTTGAGGTTCAGTTTGGAATCTGACCCAAGATATTAAATTCAGGAAGGGAGAAAAGTCCAGGCAGCAGCAGAGAAGGGCTGGCTCCCTTTGGATGCTGCCAGCTGGCTACGCTGCGCCTCTCAGAGCTCACTCTGCCTTGGTAAACACATTTCTGATGGCCGTAGGCACTGAGCAAACCCGCTAAGCCTTACCCAAGTGTCTTCAGCATCAAAGCCTGAGGGGAGCGGCCAGGGGATGGGGAAGGTTTTACGATTAAAGGCAGCAAATGCTGCTTCCAAATTATGTAATTTAAATATATGAACCACCCATGAAAACACCTCTTCTTTCTAGCACTATTGGAAGGAAATTAAAATAACATAAAACATATACGGTGAGGTTTAAAAGTTACAGGATTATCTACAGGGAAACTTTTATCTTCGTGTGGACCAGGTCCTTTTAGCGGAGGCACCTTTGAATGGGCTGGTGCGCTGGCCGGCTCCGGCTCGGAGGCACAGTCTCCTGGCCTGCGGGCTCTGTGAGGAGCTCAGCTGTCTTGCTCCTCTGTGTTCTCAGGGCCTAATACAGTGCCTGGCCTGCAAAGGGTGCTCACAAAATCTTTGTTAACTCAATAAGTAAATGATCTAGTCCCCAGCTTTATAAGTTCAGAAATATGATTTGTTTTAGTTCACTGAGATTATTAAATTCTTAATTGAGTGGGGGTAGAATTGGTTTAATACCAACCAAACTCAATGGAGACACGTTAGATCTTACCCCACCCTCCCATTTTAGAGGGGGTATAGCTTTCCAGGAGCCCCACTGCTTCTGAAATTTACCCAGAATTGTCCTTTCCTAACATGAGGGCACCTGGGAAACAGAATCCCTAATCAGGTGGTTGCCTGAGGAACAAATTTAGAACTTCTAAGAAGGTTTTCAACCTAGGTATGCAGCAAGCCCAACTTTGCAGCAAGCAGAATGTTTGCCCCAGGCCAGTGTGGCATCTCGTCTCCTGTGGACAGCGTGAGATGTACTCTGACGGAGTGCAACCCTCCACATCCTTCCCAGGCTCCATGCACACTCCCAATGTGGTGTCCCTTTGCAGCACTCTTCATTTGAACAAATCATGAACCCCTCGCTTTTAAGATTTTTCTGTTTACAGGGCTTTAATTTGGCCTCTAATGACGAAAGAGGGACTTTCATCTCCACATGCCTCCAGAGGATCACTTGGATCTGGTCGTCTCTGCATGGATGTACACCAATTTTCAGGCCATTTTGGGCTCAGCAGCAAATGCTGAGCAGTATCTTCAGAGAACCCCAGGGTACTAAGTGATACCCACCCATAGCTCTGTTTAAGACTGGTTTGGATTTTTTTTTTCCCTAAGTGCAGTATTTTGCACTGTCTAATTTTCTATCCACTTGGCCTCATAAAATTTTCAGAAAAATTTCCCATCAGCATAGCTTTTTACTACTGTACCCTTTAAAAAGGTCTCGGAAATTCAACATATCTGGAATGAGTCTCGAGGCAACACTGTGAGAGGTCATCATTAACAGTTACCCACTTGGAGAAGGGACCATAATTGTAAGCTTTCTTTCCTCTTCTTAAGACAGTTTCTACCCAGAATCAAATAGTTTCTCTATCCCATGATGGCTTTTTACTTAAAAGAAAAATGAGATAGAGAAAAAACAGAAAATTTTAAATTTTGAGCTAATTTTAGACTTACAGAAAAGTTACAAAAATAGTACAGAGAGTTTCCTTATGTCCCTGACCCAGCTTCCCCAAATCTTACATAACCATAGTAACTGAACAGAACCAGGGCATTAATATTGGCACAGTACTATTAACTAAACCAAAGATCTTATTCATATTGCACCAGTTTTTTTCTACTAATGTCCTTTTTCTGTCCCAGGATCCTATCCAGGATCCCCATTGTATTTCGTCGTTATTTCTTAGTCTCCTGTGGTCTGTAACAGCTTATCAGTCTTCCTTGTTATTCATGCCCTTGACACTTTTCAAAAGTATTAATCAGTTATTTTGCTGAATGTCCCTTGATGTGGGTTTGCCTGATGTTTTCTCGTGATTACACTGAGGTTACGCATTTCTGGCAAAAATGCCACAGAAATGATGTTGTGTTCTTCTTAGTGCATCATATCATGGGGTTTCATTGATGTTGCTTGTCTTATTACTGGTGATGCTGACCTTCATCTCTTGGCTAAGGTGCTTTCTGCACTGTGAAGTTACTATCTTTTCTTTCCTTTATAGATAATAAATAAGTTGAAGGAGTTGATTTGAGACTATGCAAATTTCTGGCAAAGGTTTCTTAAAGGATTACTGGCTCCCTCATTCACAAGCCTGCTCGCTTTCCTTAAAAACTCGAAGAGGTTAGCTGATAGTATTTCCCCTTATTATGTTTGTCATGCAAGCATTTTGTTATTACTTTTTTGTTTGTTCAATGAGATTTATTTTTCTTCTACTTGTAAAAAGAGCACATCTTCACTGTCAAAGAAAATATGGCATGTTCATAAACATGGCTTTAGAGATTGGCACCTATCATGGACTGAACGTTTGTGTCACCCTCCCTCCAAATTCATGTTGGAATGCTAACCCCCAATGTGATGGTATGAGGACATGGGGGCTTTGGGAGATAATTAGGTCATCACAGTGGAACCCTCATGAATGGGATTAGTGCCCTTATCAAAGGGACCCTAAAGAGCTCTCTCACCCCTCTCCACCACGCGAGGCTACAAGAAGAAAAAGGCCATCTGCAACCCAGAAGAGGGCCCTCACCAGAGCCCGACCATGGTAGCACCCAGCCACCAGGACAGTGAGAAAAAAATGTCTTTTGTTTATAAGCCACCCCTATTTTGTTACAGCAGCCTAAACTAAAATAGCAACTCTCTATATAAATGCAGATATAGATATACAGATATCAGTGAACCTCTTTTCCTCTTTTAATACCACTGGAGTCAGATACCATAGGCTTATTCATTAAGTCCCAGCCCCACCACGGACTTCAGGAAAGTTACTTAATTTGTGTGCTGGTTTGCCCAGCATCTGTTATTTGCTGATGGGATGAGCAAAATTAAATAACATTTTTTGGGAAGAACTATTCAGAAAGGTAGAGGTAAAAATTTTATGGTCTGTGTTTAATGGAAGTCAACTGAACACTGCCATGGGGAAGGTGAGGTCACACAGTAGACATCTGCAACTCCAGATGCCACCTGTGGACAAAGGTTCAGTGCTCACTGCTGAATTCCTTAATGACAGGAAGGACTGCTACATGGTCCCCAGGATTTGCCTATTTCCAGTTTACCAAGTGAGACTCCAACAGACTGTAAATTTATCACTTATTTGCATGGCCCAAATACAATCAGGAAAAGGCTATTACCTCTCCCACTATTTTCCCCCAGAACAATAACAACAACAGGAACAGTTAACAATGGTGGAAAACACGACTCGCACTGGACACTGTGCCTTCTAAGCCCGTTACGTGCACTGGTTCATTCAACTCTCATCACAGTCCTTGCTAGGAGGTATTATTATTGCCTCCAGTTTACAGATAAGGAAAATGAGGCACAAAGAAGTTACAAAAAGTAACTTGCTCAAGGTCACTCAGCTAGTAGCTGGTAGAGCCAGAATCTGAACCCAGGCAAGCCTAGTTCCAGAGCGCAGGCACTTAGGCACTATGCTCTCCTATTGTCAAGAGAATGCAAGAACACATTATCATCTAGAAGAGAGAGACAGTCCATGAATTCAAGTTCCGGGGGAAGCTGAACTGAACAAAAGATTCACATGACAGACGAAAACCACTTCCAGAATGGAAAGACCTGAGAGAAGAAACAAGAAGGGGCTCTCAGGATCGATCGCACACATAATTAGCAATCAAAGTGGGTCACTAAGACAACAGCCTGGAAACATCTGAAAACAATGCGTAGAAAAGGACTCCAAGTTGACAAGTTAAACAAGCAGGTTATGTGAAAGGGAACCCAGCAGTTACTTTTGATTTTTTTTTTTAAGTAACAGAAGCCCAGAGACAAGGCGATCTAAAATATAAGACCTCAAAGGAAAAGAGATGAGTGAATCAGAATACTTCAAGCTGTCATCTCTAAACAAACAAAATGATGCCAACCCCCTAGGCCAGATGCTCTTGTCATTCCTCTCCCACCAAGATGTCTCCAAGAGCTGCGGTCAACAGCGCTGTCTGCATTTCCTCAGCTGGTCTGACTCCAGTGTGAGCTGACCTCCGCACCCTGTGGACTGAGCACGGTGGAATCACTATCAATTTTCTAACTGAGAAAACCAGGGGCTGAGCTTCTCCTTCTCCTTCTCCTGCTGGACCCTCTGGGTGAGTGGCCACTGCCCCTCGTAGGAAACCATCTCTTCCACAGCACTCTTTTCTGCTTCTCCCCTACCTCTTCCTCTAGCATCAGCTTGGCGTTCAGGCCTGGTTTGCATCCCACTTACTAGCTTAGTGACAATGCCTTGGAGCCTTAGTTTCCTGGCCCACGAAGTAGGGTAGTAATAATTTCCACACGCAGGGCTATTAAAAAGATAAAGTAAGCCATCTGAAAAAGCTCTCACCGCCCCATGCAGGACATGTATTACAGGGCTCAGTACATTTTGACTTCCTGCACATAAAGACTGGTCTTGGCCAGGAGGCCAACCTAAGCCCTTTTTTCTGCCTACATGCTCTGACAGGGGGAACTTTATATCTATTCCATGGCTTTGACCTCCTCCTTGGAGCAAGTATATCTCACAACCTTTATTTCCGGCCCCTACATCTCAACTGAGTTTCTAACTCATATTTCCAATTACCCCTAGATATGTTTTCCTAGATCTGTTGACAATTTTTTAAACTCAGGAAGTCCTAAAATGCTCTGTCTCTCTCCAAAGTAGTCTCTGCGACCCCCTCCACAACATCCACCCCGTGATATAAGGTAGTCGATATTTCCACCGTCTGTTATTATCTTCCCTAAAACGAACAAACAAGAAAACCCTCTAAGTCATCCTCTAATCCCAATCTCACCTGAGTCAGGAACGAGTATTTTTAGATTCTTCCTCAAAACACCTCATCTTCTCCATCGCCGCTGCTACCACCTTGTTTGAGTTCTCATCATCTCTTACCTGGATGACTGCCACAGCTGCTCAACTGACTTCCTCCCTGCAGTCCGTGCCTCACATGACAGCCAGAGTTATCTTCCTAAAAACAGGCTTGAACAGAGTACTCCCCGGCTTTAAAACCTTTCTGGTGGGGCCGCAGAGAGCCGAAATTTGTTGGCCAGGCATTCCAGGTGCTTCGCAATCTGGCCCCAACAACCCTTTGTCCAGTCTCCTCTCCAGCCACTTAGGTACCTTCAGGCTTTTGCCCATCCGCTTTATCCTCTATCCAACAAAGCCCTACTGGCACAGTAACACTCAGCATTCAGGATGCCTTCGCTGACTCACCAAACAACATTCCCTCCCTCCCTGTGTCTCCAGGACACCTGACACATCACGTCTTTCGCCATTGTGGGTTTGCATGCATGCCACCTCCTCAACCAGAAAGGGACCTTGAAGGCAAGGACAGAGCTACCTTTCTCTTTGTATCTCCTGCACCTAGTTCAGTGTCTGTCCAGCTCAGAGTGAGGCTTCAGTGGTTGTTAACTAACTTAATCAAGAATAACAAAATACTTACGAGTATCAGGCTGAAACCTAGAAGAATTAGTGCACCTCACAGAACAAATGTAAAATGTGAAGGGTAAAAATATCTGGAGTAGATGAGAAGTAAGAAGAGGGGATGCCAAAACAGGGAGAAACTGAGTTTCCTTATATGGAAGGAAAGGAAAGTTCCTGCTTTTGCTTTGATGATAGTAAATAAATTTAGGGAACAAATGTTATTTTTAGCACTAAGAGAATTGTTCACGTTTAAATTTTGTCTTAAAGTTAAAAAGAAGAAAAGGCCACTCCATAAAACAGAAGGCGTAACAGGAAAGAGACGACTAAGCAATACAAAAATTAAGAAACGAATTATACGTAGAAAACATAACAAATGCAAAAGCAACCATAAATTAAAGATGCTAAATTCACACATAAGTTATAGAATCTTCAAGATTGGTTGAACAGAAGACAAAATCTGACAACATTCTGCTTGAAATAACAGAGCTCTGAAATAATAATGAAATTAGAAAATATAACAAAATCACTGCACAAGAAATTTATAGACTATTAAAAAAAAGAACAGAGGACAAGCATTGCTTTAAGCATTGTTAGAAAACAAAGATTCTAAAATACTTAACTAGACCAACATCTTTGAAAAAATAAATAACTACACCCCTGCCCCCAAAGCAACTCGCCCCTGATGGTTTATTAGTGGATCATTTCAAACTCTCCACAAACAAACAAAACATATTATAGAAAACATATCTAAAAAAGGTCAAGATATAGGTTATCTAGTTCATTCTACGAACCCAATTCTAAAACTGGCAGAGAAAATGAAGAGAGAAAACTAGATGAAGCTTACTCAAAATTTATGCTCAAAAATTAAAAAAAAAACCATAAACAGAATCTAGGAATAGGTTAAAATTTTAAATTGCATCATGTCATCAGATACCAAAAATTCATTTGTTAAACTCCAACAGATATTCTTAATTTTAAAATTCTAAAACTAATAATAAAGGTATACTTTCTTACCCTTTTTAGAGTAACTATTTAAAACCAAATGTCAACAGTATACTTCAAGGAAGAAATGAGACATGCAGTCATTAAAAACAGGCACAAAGTGAAGCAGCATTTTATCATCACTGTTAATTAATATAGGATCAGAAGTGCCTTCCAATACAAAGCAACATGAAAACGAGTAAGAAATACAAATACAATAAAGGAAGAGGCAAATTTTTTAATATATATAACACCACTGTAACTTGCAAACCCAAAGAAATCACTTAAATGGTTACGATGAGCTTAAAGTGACCAAAGTCATCACCAGTATAGAAAAAATCAACACTATTTCTGGTCCTCAAACTTGACCGCAGTGAAAATCACCCTGGCAGATTTTTAAAATGCCAATGCTTACAACTCACCCCAGACAAACTGCCTCAGCATCTTTGGTGGTGGGACGAGACATTAGTAATTTATAACGCTTCTAAGTTGATTCTAATGTGCGGCTAAGTCGAGATACCATTACTCTATACGTAATTATCTAAGTGTCTAAAAAAATGCAACGCAAAACCATTTGTAATATTCGCAAATGGGAAGAGAAAGATTGCTGTAAGGCAACAGGAGTGCAAAAGAAGAAGCCCAAAAGGGGACACTTAGCTCCTGTGCCTGCAGTTCAGGCAAAGAGGCAGGCAGCCGCCCAAGTTATTGGACGGGGACATGACCCATGCCAACAACGGAACAGTGGCAGCAAGAGATAATTAGTCTCAGTCCAAGTGCTACTGAAATCAGAAGCATGCATGAAGATTTAACAGAGGCTGAGGAGGTTCAAGATTACTTGCATACCTGTGCGAGGTTACATGTGAGATCAATTCCTAGAAATGCAATTGCTGAGTCAAATGGTATGTGCCTTTGAAAGTGAAAGATTAATTTTAAAAGATCTTAAAGGTGAAATAGAAAAAGCATGATGTGTAGAATAAACAAAACATCACATTTGATAGGTAGGAGGAGTGGAGTGGGCGAAAGGAGGGAAGCTGGAGCTAGGCGAGGTGGCTCAGTGCTGCCAGGGGCTAGGTAGGGGAATGACATCACAGAAAATTCCTGGTGATTCCAATTTGGCTTTGGCCTTCACATTCACTTTGCCCCCACAGCAGAGACCTGAAGGAGAAGGCGGCCAGAAGCCACGTGGCTACCTGGGAGGACAAGAGTCCACGACTGACTGAAGAGCCGTAAGGAGATCAGTGTGACTGACGCAGAGTCGGTGTGAAGGTGAGCACTAGAAAATGTGTGCACAAGTGCACTTGTAATAAACTTGTCTTATGCCGTTTTTAGTTTAGAGGATTGATATACAAGGCCATTAAATAGTTTTTACTCCACCTTCCAACTCAAAGTTAAAGAATGAGAAAACTGGAATATACCTTCTATCTAACAGTAGGCCTGCCACAATCCACCATGAGACAGGAAGTTCCACAAGTGACAGCTGTGAGGAAATTCCCATGGGCTGGGTGGCCCAGGCTTGTGGGGAGGGAGTGATGTTGCCATGGAGTTATCCAAGTCAGGCTGCTGTGCACAGAACTTCCATTATATACCAGCAATGACCCTGACTCCATTTCCTCCCCTTTCTTTCCAAAAAGTTCTACTTATTAAGGTTCTTAACTTTATAATGATAAATAAGGTAGTAAATTTCCTTTATTTAAAAAACTTTAACAACAAAACCCCTCAAAATCTAAGCCTGTGAGTGGCTCAGTAACAGAATAAACTGAGTTCCCAACTCATATATGTATATACATATGTGTATATGTATATACATAATGTGAGTATATAACTTTACTAGGGCACATCTAGTTCATCAAGGGGAGGCTATGCCTATTTACATTAATTATTGGCCAGTCAGCTTTGTCTTTAGTATTAATTTTCATATTCCAGAGAGCAGTACCACACATCCTATAGCCTGAGAACATGGCTTGGATAATTTGGTATTCAAACCAGTGTTTTTCAAGTCAGTCATTTAATAAAGCAGAAGTATGTTTTGCACTCAGACTAAAAAATTGAGCTTGAACTAAACCTGCACATCACAAGAGACACAACACACAACTCTTTTATAATACCCAATGGTCAACCTAAGATATAACAGGTTCCTATCAAGTGATCTAAGAAGTCACCTAAATTGTATATTCAATACAGATATTTTTAGATTAATCCAAATGATTAATCCAAATGATTAAAAGAATCATTTGATCAAAGAGCTCAGCAATAAAAATCAAGGAAGGAGAAAATAAAGAATGTTTAACAAAGATTAAATACAGCCATAAAGACTTAGGCATGACAAAGTAATGGTAATTGATATGCAAGAAACCTAAATTCAGAAGTGTACTATTTACCCAGGAAACATACTTTTTCCTTACTTCCTTGGTTTCTCCAGTTCCTCTCTGCTCTTTGTGCAGCCCCATATGCATCTTTAAAGGTTCACTTGTTGCTTCTGCAGTTGTATCCCGTCCTGCAAAAGAAGCGACATATCCTCACTTCATGAGAAAAGAGATAAAGTGTATTCTAGGATGCTGAGCTATCCAATCTCATCAATCTCCTTTCCTAACTCATTTTCACCAGAACTATACACAAACAGAAAAACCAAGGGGGTGGGGAGAGTAAGAAGAGGTCACTAAAATACAAACTAGTAATTTTAAATGATTAAAAATGCTAGTAGTAACTGAAAAATATCAATGGAAAAAAGGCACACTTCATTGTCTCTGATGATAGATCAGAACAAGATGACTCATTAAAATCTCTTTCCACCAATGAGTTTCCATCTTTCTCTCCTGGCTAAGTTTGAGATGGCTTAGCAGAAATGATCAAATTAACTGATGTGTGGGACTTCCCTGGTGGCACAGTGGTTAAGACTCCTCGCTCCCAATGCAGGGGGCCCAGGTTCAATCCATGGTCAGGGAACTAGATCCCACATGCATGCTGCAACTAAGAGTTCACATGCTACAACTAAGGAGCCCACGAGCCACAACTAAGGAGCCTGCCTGCCGCAACTAACACCCGACGCAACTAAATAAATAAATAAATGAATAATATTTTTAAAAATTAATTGATGCGTAGCCTTACAACTTCAAGGGTGAGTACCATTAAGGATGTGCTATTTTCTGATGCTCTTCCATTCAAAGCCCTGGGGTTTTCCTGACATGGATTCTAGAGGTACAAAAAATGGTCTAGACTGAGTTCCGGGCTAAGGAGTTATGTTATCTTCATCTTTTGTCTCTGACCCTTATCCCTATGTCATCCCATTCTACCCAATGACAGACACATGGTAGCTCTTGCTTAATGAATGAGACAGTAACTATGTTTTCAACAAACAACCAGAAATGCTTCACATGATCCTAAAATTACTTGGGAAGCAGTTGAAAAACCACTGCTTTTGAGTTCTTTATTTCTTTCCCAAAGCATTCTCTTTGGTTGAGATGCCCCGTAAAATGGCCCTCAAGTGAGTATACCAGAGGGTCTCAGAACTTCAAACGGTGCATGGGTACACGAGAGAGTAGGGACTACGAATATCTGAATGTTAACAAGTTTGCCCCTCGAAAAAGCACCCTGGGGACTTCCCTGGTGGTCCTCCAGTGTAAGGGATGTGGGTTCAATCCCTGGTCAGGGAACTAAGATCCCACATGCCGCGGGGCAACTAAGCCCATGCATCACAATTAGAGAAGCCGCGCACCCCAAGAAAGACCCAGCGCAGCACCGAGTGATCTTTCCCCATCATTCTTATGTCTTTAGCATACACATGTCAAGCTTTTACTCTGTGTCAGGCACTGCTCTAAGAGCTTTAACTAGCTGTGGGTTCAATCCACTACAAACCACTTCGCTTTGTTTGCTTCAAGTCTGCAAACCCTTAGCCTGGATGGCACATTGTGGGTCATGAGAGGAGCCAGGTGGAAGCGTGCAAGACAACTAGCATAAATAACATCTGCTTGAGAAACAAGTCTACATACAACACAGGGGCAGGAGCATGACCCTGAGGCAGAAGCATCAACTCCATACATAAAGAAAAGCTTCACGATCACTGGCAAAGCACTGCTACCTTTCTGAGTTAAGACGCTCTTCTCAAGCTCAGATCTCTTTGCTAGAATCTAACTTAAAGTCCCTCCTTCAAAAAACAAAACAGGTATAAGATTAAAATAAGAAACTAAGGATTTTAGTTTTTGCACACACAAAAAATTTCTTATTCCTGACACCAATTCCACTTATAATAAAAAGCACTTGTAATGGCTTTCGAAAGTGTCACAGAAGTCTCTAGCAGTGCAACACAGCAAACCACCAGAAAAATCTTACTGCTATTCTATATGTATAGCTCACATTCTTGAGAAATTACTCCTAATTTTCATAAAACCAAAAGCTGCTCCATCGCCAAATACTATAAAGTTACTTAAAACACGCTCTTTCAAATTAAATGAAGAGACCAAATCCTATCAGTCCAGATCACACTTTAAAACAACCAAGGGCACACTCAAGGTAGAAGTTTCAACAGCTTCCACAAGTCAAAAAGAAAAGGCTATATTCCTTAACTGTTATTCTATGACGAAACCCACTTGGGATCATCTGTCTTCGTGTTTTCTTGCCCACAGCTGGAAAGAACTTTCCCAATGTATTAATGCTACAAAGTACATGGATTCCAACAGTCACAAGGTAACCATGACAGCAAAGCCACAGTTATTTATGAGATCACAAAAACTATATGATGCAATTTTTTTAATTTGAGGGAAAATTCACATAACATAAAATTAACCATTTTAATGTGTACAATTCAATGGCATTTAGTATATTCACAATGCTGTACAACCCTCACCTGTATCCAGTTCCAAAACATTTTAGTCATCCCCAAATGAAACCTTGTACTCATGAATCAGTCACTACCATTCCCCCTGCTCCAGCCCCTGGCAACCACTAATATGCTCTTTGTCTCAATGAATTTACCTATTCCGGACATTTCACATAAATGTAATCACACAATATGTGACCTTTTGCGTCTGCCTTCTTTCACTTAGCATGATGTTTTGAGGTGTTTCCACATTATCACTGCATCAGTACTTTACTCCTTTTTATGGCTAAAAAATATTCCATTGTATGGATAAATCACATTTTGTTCACCCATTCATCCACTGATGGACATCTGGGTTGTTCCTACCTTTTGGCTGCTGTGAATAGTGCTGCTAGGAACATCTGTGTACAAGTACTTGTTTGAATACCTGTCTTCAATTGTTTGGGGTATGTACCCAGAGGTAGAACTGCTGGGTCATACGGTTAAGTCTATATTTAACTTTCTGAGGAACTGCCAAACTGTTCTCCACGGTGGCTATGCAATTTTACATTCTCGCCAGCAAAGCACAAAGGTCTGACATCCTCACCAACACGTCATATTCTGCGTTTGGGATGTTTTTAAATTATAGCCATCCTTGGGGGTGTGAAGTAGTATCTCATTGTGGCTGATTTGCATTTCCTTAAGGACCAATGACATTGCACATCTTTTCATATACTTGTTGGCCATTTGTATATCTTCTTTGGATAAATGTCCAATGAAGTCTTTGCCCATATTTTAATTGTGTTGTTTTTCTTTTTGTTGCTGAGTTGTTAGAGGTCTTTTTTTTTCTTTTTTTTTTTTTTTTGCGGTACGCGGGCCTATCACCGCTGTGGCCTCTCCCGTTGCGGAGCAGAGGCTCCAGAGCGCAGGCTCAGCGGCCATGGCTCACGGGCCCAGCCGCTCCGCGGCATGTGGGATCTTCCCAGACTGGGGCACGAACCCGTGTCCCCTGCACCACCAGGGAAGCCCCAGAGGTCTTTTTTTTTTTTTTAATGTATTATGGATACTAGGCCCTTCTCAGATTTGCATATTTTCTCCCATTCTGTAGATTGTCTTTCCACTTTCTTAATAATGTCATTTGGTTAGGACCTGTGCAGCGGGGAGAGGAAGCACATCGAAAGGAGGGCGTCTGGAGTGTGGGCTTCCAGAGTGTGGAGCCATGTGGCTGACAGGGTCTTGGTGTTCCGGCAGGGTGTCAGGCCTGTGCCTCTGAGGTGGGAGAGCCGAGTTCGGGACATTGGTCCACCAGAGACCTCCCGGCTCCACGTAATATCAAACAGCAAAAGCTCTCCCAGAGAGCTCCATCTCAATGCTAAGACCCAGCTCCACTCAACGACCAGCAACCTACAGTGCTAGAAACCCTACGCCAAACAACTAGCAAGACAGGAACACAACCCCACCCATCAGCAGCAAAGAGGCTGCCTAAAATCATAATAAGGCCACAGACACCCCCAAAACACACCACCGGACGCGGTCCTGCCCATCAGAAAGACAAGATCCAGCCTCATCCACCAGAACACAGCAACCAGTCCCCTCCACCAGGAAATCTACACAAGCCACTGAACCAACCTCACCCACTGGGGGCAAACACCAAAAACAAAGGGAACTACGCACCTGCAGCCTGCGAAAAGGAAACCCCAAACACAGTGAGTTAAGCAAAATGAGAAGACAGAGAAACACACAGCAGATGAAGAAGCAAGGTAAAAACCCACCAGACCAAACAAAGGAAGAGGAAATACGCAGTCTACCTGAAAAAGAATTCAGAGTAATGATAGTAAAGATGATCCAAAATCTTGGAAATAGAATAGAGAAAATACAAGAAACATTTACAAGGACCTAGAAGAACTAAAGAGCAAACAAACAATGATGAACAACACAATAAATGAAATTAAAAATTCTCTAGAAGGAATCAATAGCAGAATAACTGAGGCAGAAGAATGGATAAGTGACCTGGAAGATAAAATAGTGGAAAAAACTACCACAGAGGAGAATAAAGAGAAAAGAATGAAAAGAATTGAGGAGAGTCCCAGAGACCTCTGGGACAACATTAAACGCACCAACATTCGAATTACAGGGGTCCCAGAAGAAGAAGAGAAAAAGAAAGGGACTGAGAAAATATTTGAAGAGATTACAGTTGAAAACTTCCCTAATATAGGAGAGGAAATAGTCAATCAAGTCCAGGAAGCACAGAGAGTCCCATACATGATAAATCCATGGAGAAACACGCCAAGACACATATTAATCAAACTATCAAAAATTAAATACAGGGCTTCCCTGGTGGCGCAGTGGTTGAGAGTCCGCCTGCCGATGCAGGGGACACGGGTTCGTGCCCAGGTCCAGGAGAATCCCACAAGCCGCAGAGTGGCTGGGCCTGTGAGGCATGGCCACTGAGCCTGCGCCTCCGGAGCCTGTGCTCCGCAACGGGAGAGGCCACAACAGTGAGAGGCCCGCATACCGCAAAAAAAAAAAAAAAAAAAATTAAATACAAAGAAAAAATATTAAAAGCAGCAAGGGGAAAATAACATACAAGGGAATCCCCATAAGGTTAACAGCTGACCTTTCAGCAGAAACTCTGCAAGCCAAAAGGGAGTGGCAGGACATATTTAAAGTGATGAAAGGGAAAAACCTACAACCAAGATTACTTTACCCAGCAAGGATCTCATTCAGATTCGACGGAGAAATTAAAACCTTAACAGATAAGCACAAGCTAAAAGAAGTCAGCATCACCAAACAAGCTCTACAACAAATGCTAAAGGAACTTCTCTAGGCAGGAAACACAAGAGAAGAAAAAGACCTACAATAACAAACCCAAAACAATTAAGAAAATGGGAATAGGAACATACATATCAACAATTACCTTAAATGTAAATGCATTAAATGCTCCAACCAAAAGACACAGATTGGCTGAATGGATACAAAAACAAGGCCCGTATATATGCTGTCTACAAGAGACCCACTTCAGACCTAGGGACACATACAGACTGAAACTGAGGGGATGGAAAAAGATATTCCATGCAAATGGAAATCAAAAGAAAGATGGAGTAGCAATTCTCCTAACAGACAAAACAGACTTTAAAATAAAGACTATTACAAGAGATAAAAAAGGACACTACATAATGATCAAGGGATCAATCCAAGAAGAAGATGTAACAATTGTAAATATTTATGCACCCAACATAGGAGCACCTCAATACATAAGGCAAATACTAACAGCCATAAAAGGGGAAATCGACAGTAACACAATCATAGTAGGGGACTTTAACACCCCACTTTCACCAATGGACAGATCATCCAAAATGAAAATAAATAAGGAAACACAAGCTTCAAATGATACATTAAACCAGATGGACTTAATTGATATTTATAGGACATTCCATCCAAAAACAACAGAATACACTTTCTTCTCAAGGGCTCATGGAACATTCTCCAGGATAGATCATATCTTGGGTCACAAATCAAGCCTTGGTAAATTTAAGAAAACTGAAATCGTATCAAGTATCTTTTCTGACCACAATGCTATGAGACTAGATATCAATTACAGGAAAAAATCTGTCAAAAATACAAACACATGGAAGCTAAACAATACAGTACTAAATAGCAAGAGATCACAGAAGAAATCAAAGAGGAAATCAAAAAATATCTAGAAACAAATGACAATGAGAACACGACGGCCCAAAACCTATGGATGCAGCAAAAGCAGTTCAAAGAGGGAAGTTTATAGCAATACAATCCTACCTCAGGAAACAAGAAACATCTCAAATCAACAACCTAACCTTACACCTAAAGCAATTAGTGAAAAAAGAACCAAAAAAACCCCAAAGTTAGCAGAAGGAAAGAAATCATAAATATCAGGTCAGAAAAAAATGAAAAATAAATGAAGGAAACAATAGCAAACATCAAAACTAAAAGCTGGTTCTTTGAGAAGATAAAAGTGATAAACCATTAGCCAGACTCATCAAGAAAAAAAGGGAGAAGACTTAAATCAATAGAATTAGAGGACGAGGGGAAGACGGCGGAGGAGTAAGACGTGGAGATCACCTTCCTCCCCACAGATACACCAGAAATACATCTACAAGTGGAACTACTCCTACAGAACACCTACTGAACGCTGGCAGAATATCTCAGACCTCCCAAAAGGCAAGAAACTCCCCCACGTACCTGGGTAGGGCAAAAGAAAATAGAATAAACAGAGACAAAAGGATAGGGACGGGACCTGCACCAGTGGGAGGGAGCTGTGAAGGAGGAAAGGCTTCCACACACTAGGAAGCCCCTTCGCGGGCGGAGACTGTGGGTGGCGGCGGGGGAAATCTTCGGAGCCGCGGAGGAGAGCGCAGCCACAGGGGTGCGGAAGGAAAAGCGGAGAGATTCCCACCCAGAGGATCGGTGCCGACCAGCACTCACCGGCACTCACCAGCCCGAGAGGCTTGTCTGCGCACCCGCCGGGGCAGGCGGGGCTGGGAGCTGAGGCTCGGTCAGAGCAGCGCAGGGAGAGGAATGGGGTTGGCGGCGTGAACACAGCCTGAAGGGGGTTAGTGCACCACGGCTAGCCGGGAGGGAGTCCGGGGAAAAGTCTGGACCTGCCGAAGAGGCAAGAGACTTTTTCTTCCCTCTTTGTTTCCTGGTGCGCGAGGAGAGGGGATTATGAGCGCTGCTTAAAGGAGCTCCAGAGACGGGCACGAGACGCGGCTAAAAGCGCGGACCCCAGAGATGTACGTGAGATGCTAAGGCTGCTGCTGCCGCCACCAAGAAGCCTGTGTGCGAGCACAGGTCACTATCCACACCCCCCTTCCGGGGAGCCTGTGCAGCCCGCCACTGCCAGGGTCCCAGGATGCAGGGACAACTTCCTCGGGAGAAGCACGGCGCACCTCAGGCTGATGCAACGTCACGCCGGCCTCTGCCGCCCCGCACTCCGTGCCCCTCCCTCCCCCACGGCCTGAGTGAGCCAGAGTCCCCAAGCAGCTGCTCCTTTAACCGCGTCCTGTCTGAGCGAAGAACAGACACCCTCCGGCGACCTACACGCAGAGGTGGGGCCAAATCCAAAGCTGAGCCCCTGGGAGCTGTGAGGACAAAGAAGAGAAAGGGAAATCTCTCCCAGCAGCCTCAGAAGCAGCGGATTAAAGCTCCACAATCAACCTGATGTACCCTGCATCTGTGGAATACGTGAATAGACAACGAATCATCCCAAATTGAGGAGGTGGACTTTGAGAACAAGATTTATGATTTTTTCCCCTTTTCCTCTTTTTGTGAGTGTGTATGTGTATGCTTCTGTGTGAGATTTTCTCTGTATAGCTTTGCTTCCACCATTTGTCCTAGGGTTCTATCCGTCCGTTTTTTTGTTAATTTTTTTCTTATTTTTTATTTTAATAACTTTATTATATTTTACCTTACTTTATTTTATTTTACTTTATCTTCTTTCTTTCTTTTTTTTCCCTTCCTTCCTTCCTCCCTCCCTCTCCTTCCTTCCTTCTTTCTTTCTTTCTTTCTACTTCTACTAATTCTTTTTTTCTACTTTTTATTCTGAGCCGTGTGGATGAAAGGCTCTTGGTGCTGCAGCCAGGAGTCAGTGCTGTGCCTCTGAGGTCGGAGAGCCAACTTCAAACACTGGTCCACAAGATACCTCCCAGCTCCACATAATATCAAACGGCGAAAGTCTCCCATCTCAACACCAGCACCCAGCTTCACTCAACGACCAGCAAGCTACAGTGCTGGACACCCTATGCCAAACAACTAGCAAGACAGGAACACAACCCCACCCATCAGCAGCAAAGAGGCTGCCTAAAATCATAATAAGGCCACAGACACCCCCAAAACACACCACCAGACGTGGACCTGCCCACCAGAAAGACAAGATCCAGCCTCATCCACCAGAACACAGCAACCAGTCCCCTCCACCAGGAAGCCTACACAACCCACTGAACCAACCTTAGCCACTGCGGACAGACACCAAAAACAACAGGAACTGCAAACCTGCAGCCTGCAAAAAGGAGACCCCCAAACACAGTAAGATAAGGAAAATGAGAAGACAGAAAAACACACAGCAGATGAAGGAGCAAGATAAAAACCCACCAGACCTAACAAATGAAGAGGAAATAGGCACTCTACCTGAAAAAGAATTCAGGATAATGATAGTAAAGATGATCCAAAATCTTGGAAATAGAATAGACAAAATGCAAGAAACATTTAACAAGGACCTAGAAGAACTAAAGATGAAACAAACAATGATGAACAACACAATAAATGAAAATAAAAATACTCTAGATGGGATCAATAGCAGAATAACTGAGGCAGAAGAACAGATAAGTGACCTGGAAGATAAAATAATGGAAATAACTACTGCAGAGCAGAATAAAGAAAAAGAATGAAAAGAACTGAGGACTGTCTCAGAGACCTCTGGGACAACATTAAATGCACCAACATTCGAATTATAGGGGTTCCAGAAGAAGAAGAGAAAAAGAAAGGGACTGAGAAAATATTTGAAGAGATTATAGTTGAAAACTTCCCTAATATGGGAAAGGAAATAGTTAATCAAGTCCAGGAAGCACAGAGAGTCCCATACAGGATAAATCCAAGGAGAAATACACCAAGACACATATTAATCAAACTGTCAACAATTAAATACAAAGAAAACATATTAAAAGCAGCAAGGGAAAAACAACAAATAACACACAAGGGAATCCCCATAAGGTTAACAGCTGATCTTTCAGCAGAAACTGTGCAAGCCAGAAGGGACTGGCAGGACATATTTAAAGTGATGAAGGAGAAAAACCTGCAACCAAGATTACTCTACCCAACAAGGATCTCATTCAGATCTGATGGAGTAATTAAAACCTTTACAGACAAGCAAAAGCTGAGAGAGTTCAGCACCACCAAACAAGCTCTACAACAACTGCTAAAGGAACTTCTCTAGGCAAGGAACACAAGAGAAGGAAAAGACCTACAATAACAAACCCAAAACAATTAAGAAAATGGGAATAGGAACATACATATCAATAATTACCTTAAATGTAAATGGACTAAATGCTCCAACCAAAAGACACAGATTGGCTGAATGGATACAAAAACAAGACCCATAGATATGCTGTCTACAAGAGACCCACTTCAGACCTAGAGACACATACGGACTGAAAGTAAGGGGATGGAAAAAGATATTCCATGCAGATGGAAACCAAAAGAAAGCTGGAGTAGCAATTCTCCTATCAGACAAAAGAGACTTTAAAATAAAGACTATTAGAAGAGACAAAGAAGGACACTACATAATGATCAAGGGATCAATCCAAGAAGAAGATGTAACAATTGTAAATATTTATGCACCCAACATAGAAGCACCACAATAAATAAGGCAAATACTAACAGCCATAAAAGGGGAAATCGACAGTAACACAATCATAGTAGGGGACTTTAACACCCCACTTTCACCAATGGACAGATCATCCAAAACGAAAACAAATAAGGAAACACAAGCTTTAAATGATAAATTAAACCAGATGGACTTAATTGATATTTTTAGGACGTTCCATCCAAAAACAACAGAATACACATTTTTCTCAAGTGCTCATGGAACATTCTCCAGGATAGATTATATCTTGGGTCACAAATCAAGCCGTAGTAAATTTAAGAAAATTGAAATTGTATCAAGTATCTTTTCTGACCACAACACTATGAGACTAGATATCAATTACAGGAAAAGATCTGTAAAAAATACAAACACATGGAGGCTAAACAATACACTACTTAATAACGAAGTGATCACTGAAGAAATCAAAGAGGAAATCAAAAAATACCTAGAAACAAATGACAATGGAGACACGACGACCCAAAACCTATGGAATGCAGCAAAAGCAGTTCTAAGAGGGAAGTTTATAGCAATACAATCCTACCTTAAGAAACAGGAAACATCTCGAATAAACAACCTAACCTTGCACCTAAAGCAATTAGAGAAAGAAGAACAAAAAAACCCCAAGTTAGCAGAAGAAAAGAAATCATAGAAATAAGATCAGAAATAAATGAAAAAGAAATGAAGGAAACTATAGCAAAGATCAATACAACTAAAAGCTGGTTCTTTGAGAAGATAAACAAAATTGATAAACCATTAGCCAGACTCATCAAGAAAAAAAGGGAGAAGACTCAAGTCAATAGAATTAGAAATGAAAAAGAAGTAACAACTGACACTGCAGAAATACAAAAGATCATGAGAGATTACTACAAGCAACTCTATGCCAATAAAATGGACAACCTGGAAGAAATGGACAAAATCTTAGAAATGCACAACCTGCCAAGACTGAATCAGGAAGAAATAGAAAATACGAACAGACCAATCACAAGCACTGAAATTGACACTGTGATTAAAAATCTTCCAACAAAGAAAAGCCCAGGACCAGATGGCTTCACAGGCGAATTCTATCAAACATTTACAGAAGAGCTAACACTATCCTTCTCAAACTCTTCCAAAATATAGCAGAGGGAGGAACACTCCCAAACTCATTCTACGAGGCTACCATCACCTTGATACCAAAACCAGACAAGGATGTCACAAAGAAAGAAAACTACAGGCCAATATCACTGATGAACATAGATGCAAAAATTCTCAACAAAATACTAGCAAACAGAATCCAACAGCACATTAAAAGGATCATACACCATGATCAACGGGGGTTTATCCCAGGAATTAAAGGATTCTTCAATATACACAAATCAATCAATGTGATAAACCATATCAACAAACTGAAGGAGAAAAAACATATGATCATCTCCATAGATGCACAGAAAGCTATCAACAAAATTCAACACCGATTTATGATAAAAACGCTGCAGAAAGTAGGCACAGAGGGAACTTTCCTCAACATAATAAAGTCCATATATGACAAACCCACATGCAACATCGTCCTCAATGGTGAAGAACAGAAAGCATTTCCACTAAGATCAGGAACAAAAGGAAGTTGCCCATTCTCACCACTCTTATTCAACATAGTTTTGGAAGTTTTAGCCACAGCAATCAGAGAAGAAAAGGAAATAAAAGGAATCCAAACTGGAAAAGAAGTAAAGCTGTCACTGTTTGCAGATGACATGATACTATACATAGAGAATCCTAAAGATGTTACCAGAAAACTACTAGAGCTAATCAACGAATTTGGTAAAGCAGCAGGATACAAAATTAATGCACAGAAATCTCTGGCATTCATATACACTAATGATGAAAAATCTGAAAGTGAAATCAAGAAAACACTCCCATTTACCAGTGCAACAAAAAGAATAGACTACCAAGGAATAAACCTACCTAAGGAGACATAAGACCTGTATGCAGAAAATTATAAGACACTGATGAAAGAAATTAAAGATGATACAATTAGACGGAGAGATATACCATGTTCTTGGATTGGAAGAATCAACATTGTGAAAATGACTCTACTACCCAAAGCAATCTACAGATTCAATGAAATCCCTATCAAACTACCACTGGCATTTTTCACAGAACTAGAACAAGAAAGTTCACAATTTGTATGGAAACACAAAAGACCCCGAATAGCCAAAGCAATATTGAGAACGAAAAATGGAGCTGGAGGAATCAGGCTCTGTGACTTCAGACTATACTACAAAGCTACAGTAATCAAGACAGTATGGTACTGGCACAAAAACAGAAAGATAGATCAATGGAACAGGATAGAAAGCCCAGAGATAAACCCACGCACATATGGTCACCTTATCTTTGATAAAGGAGGCAGGAATGTACAGTGGAGAAAGGACAGCCTCTTCAATAAGTGGTGCTGGGAAAACTGGACAGGTACATGAGATGAGATCACTCCCTAACACCATACACAAAAATAAGCTCAAAATGGATTAAAGACCTACATGTAAGGCCAGAAACTATCAAACCCTTAGAGGAAAACATAGGCAGAACACTCTATGACATAAACCACAGCAAGATCCTTTTTGACCCACCTCCTAGAGAAATGGAATTAAAAACAAAAATAAACAAATGGGACCTAATGAAACTTCAAAGCTTTTGCACAGCAAAGGAAACCATAAACAAGACCAAAAGACAACCCTCAGAATGGGAGAAAATATTTGCAAATGAAGCAACTGACAAAAGATTAATCTCCAAAATTTATAAGCACCTCACGCAACTCAATAACAAAAAAACAAACAACCCAATCCAAAAATGGGCAGAAGACCTAGACAGACATTTCTCCAAAGAAGATATACAGACTGCCAACAAACACATGAAAGAATGCTCAACATCATTAATCATTAGAGAAATGCAAATCAAAACTACAATGAGATATCATCTCACACCAGTCAGAAAGGCCATCATCAAAAAATCCAGAAACAATAAATGCTGGAGAGGGTGTAGAGAAAAGGGAACCCTCTTGCACTGTTGGTGGGAATGTGAATTGGTACAGCCACTATGGAGAACAGTATGGAGGTTCCTTAAAAAAACTACAAATAGGGCTTCCCTGGTGGCGCAGTGGTTGAGAGTCTGCCTGCCGATGCAGGGGACACGGTCCGGGAAGATCCCACATGCCGCGGAGCAGCTGCGCCTGTGAGCCATGGCCACTGAGCCTGCGCGTCCGGAGCCTGTTGCTCCACAACGGGAGAGGCCACAACAGTGAGAGGCCCGCATACCGCAAAAAACAAAAACAAAAAAACCCCTACAAATAGAACTACCATACAACCCAGCAATCCCACTACTGGGCATATACCCTGAGAAAACCATAATTCAAAAAGAGTCATGTACCAAAATGTTCATTGCAGCTCTATTTACAATAGCCCAGAGATGGAAACAACCTAAGTGTCCATCATCTGATGAATGGATAAAGAAGATGTGGCACATACATACAATGGAATATTACGCAGCCATAAAAAGAAACGAAACTGAGCTATTTGTAATGAGGTGCATAGACCTAGAGTCTGTCATACACAGTGAAGTAAGTCAGAAAGAGAAAGACAAATACCATATGCTAACACATATATATGGAATCTAAGAAAAAAAATGTCATGAAGAACCTAGGGGTAAGACAGGAATAAAGACACAGACCTACTAGAGAATGGACTTGAGGATATGGGGAGGGGGAAGAGTAAGCTGTGACAAAGTGAGAGAGTGGCATGGACATATATACACTACCAAATGTAAGGTAGATAGCTAGTGGGAAGCAGCCGCATAGCACAGGGAGATCAGCTCAGTGCTTTGTGACCGCCTGGAGGGGTGGGATAGGGAGGGTGGGAGGGAGGGAGACGCAAGAGGGAAGAGATATGGGAACATATGTATATGTATAACTGATTCACTTTGATATAAAGCAGAAACTAACACACCATTGTAAAGCAAATACACTCTAATAAAGATTTTTTTAAAAAACCCACACAAAAAGAAATAGAATTAGAAATGAAAAAGAAGAAGTAACAACTGACACTGCAGAAATCATGAGAGATTACTACAAGCAACTATATGCCAATAAAATGGACAACCTGGAAGAAACGGACAAATTCTTAGAAAAGCACAACCTTCCAAGACTGAACCAGGAAGAAACAGAAAATATAAACAGACCAATCACAAGCACTGAAATTGAGACTGTGATTAAAAATCTTCCAACAAGCAAAAGCCCAGGACCAGATGGCTTCACAGGCAATTCTATCAAACATTTACAGAAGAGCTAACACCTATCCTTCTCAATCTCTTCCAAAATATAGCAGAGAGAGGAACACTCCCAAACTCATTCTAAGAGGCCCCCATCACCCTGATACCAAAACCAGACAAAGATGTCACAAAGAAAGAGAACTACAGGCCAATATCACTGATGAACATAGACGCAAAAATCCTCAACAAGATACTAGCAAACAGAATCCAACAGCACATTAAAAGGATCATACACCACGATCAAGTGGGGTTTATCCCAGGAATGCAAGGATTCTTCAATATATGCTAATCAATCAATGTGATAAGGCATATTAACAAACTGAAGGAGAAAAACTATATGATCATCTCAATAGATGCAGAAAAAGCTTTCAACAAAATTCAACACCGATTTATGATAAAAATGCTACAGAAAGTAGGCATAGAGGAAACTTATCTCAACATGATAAAGTCCATATATGACAAACCCACAGCCAACATCGTTCTCAATGGGGAAAAAAATGAAAGCATTTCCTCTAAGATCAGGAACAAGACAAGGTTGTCCACTCTCATCACTGTTATTCAACATAGTTTTGGAAGTTTTAACCACAGCAAGCAGAGAAGAAAAAGAAATAAAAGGAACCCAAATCAGAAAAGAAGAAGTAAAGCTGTCACTGTTTGCAGATGACATGATACCATACACAGAGAATCCTAAAGATGCTACCAGAAAACTACTAGAGCTAATCAATGAATTTGGTAAAGTTGTAGGATACAAAGTTAATGCACAGAAATCTCTTGCATTCCTATACACTAATGATGAAAAATCTGAAAGAGAAATTAAGGAAACACTCCCATTTACCAGTGCAACAAAAAGAATAGACTACCTAGGAATAAACCTACCTAAGGAGACAAAAGGCCTGTATGCAGAAAACTATAAGACACTGATGAAAGAAATTAAAGAAGATACAAACAGATAGAGATATACCATGTTCTTGGATTGGAAGAATCAATATTGTGAAAATGACTATACTACCCAAAGCAATCTATAGATTCAATGCAATCCCTTTGAAACTACCAATGGCATTTTTCACAGAACTAGAACAAAAAAATTTCACATTTACATGGAAACACAAAAGACCCCAAATTGCCAAAGCAATCTTGAGAAACAAAAACTGAGCTGGAGGAATCAGGCTCCTGGACAACAGACTATACTACAAAGCTACAGTAATCAAGAGAGTATGGTACTGGCACAAAAACAGAAATATAGATCAATGGAACAGGACGGAAAGCCCAGAGATAAACCCACGCACATATGGTCACTTTTTTTTTTTTTTGGTGGTACGCGGGCCTCTCACTGTTGTGGCCCCTCCCATTGCGGAGCACAGGCTCCGGATGCACAGGCTCAGCGGCCATGGCTCACGGACCCAGACGCTCCGCGGCACGTAGGATCTTCCTGGACCGGGGCATGAACCCGTGTCCCCCGCATCAGCAGGCGGACTCCCAACCACCGCGCTACCAGGGAAGCCCTGGCACCTTATTTTTGATAAAGGAGGCAAGAATATACAATGGAGAAAAGACAGCCTCTTCAATAAGTGGTGCTGGGAAAACTGGACAGCTACATGGAAAAGAATGAAATTAGAACACTCCCTAACACCATACACAAAAATAAACTCAAAATTGTTTACAGACCTAAATGTAAGGCCAGACACTATAAAACTCTTAGAGGAAAACAGGCAGAACACTCTATGACATAAATCACAGCAAGATCCTTTTTGACCCACCTCCTAGAGAAATGGGAAAAAAACCAAAAATAAACAAACGGGTCCTAATGAAACTTAAAAGCTTTTGCACAGCAAAGGAAAACATAAAGACGACAAAAAGACAACCCTCAGAATGGGAGAAAATATTTGCAAATGAAGTAACTGAGGAAAGGATTAATCTACAAAATTTACAAGCAGCTCATGCAGCTCAATATCAAAACAACAAACAACGCAATCCAAAAATGGGCAGAAGAGTGCTTCCCTGGTGGCGCAGTGGTTGAGAGTCCGCCTGCCGATGCAGGGGACGCGGGTTCGTGCCCCGGTCCGGGAGGATCCCACATGCTGCGAAGCGGCTGGGCCCGTGAGCCATGGCCGCTGAGCCTGCGCATCCGGAGCCTGTGCTCCGCAACGGGAGAGGCCACAGCAGTGAGAGGCCCGCGTACCGCAAAAAAAAAAAAAAGACAAAAATGGGCAGAAGACCTAAACAGACACTTTTCCAAAGAAGATATACAGATTGCCAACAAACACATGAAAGGATGCTCAACATCGCTAATCATTAGAGAAATGAAAATCAAAACTACAATGAGGTATCACCTCACACCAGTCAGAATGGCCATCATCAAAAAAATCTACAAACAGGGCTTCCCTGGTGGTGCAGTGGTTGAGAGTCCACCTGCCGATGCAGGGGACACGGGTTCGTGCCCCGGTCCGGGAAGATCCCACATGTCGCGGAGCGGCTGCTGCCGTGAGCCATGGCCGCTGAGCCTCACCGTCCAGAGCCTGTGCTCCACAACGGGAGAGGCCACAACAGTGAGAGGCCCGCGTACCGCAAAAAAAAAAAAAAACTACAAACAATAAATGCTGGAGAGGATGTGGAGAAAAGGGAACCCTCTTGCACTGTTGGTGGGAATGTAAACTGATACAGCCACTATGGAGAACAGTATGGAGGTTCCTTAAAAAACTAAAAATAGAACTACCATACGACCCAGCAATCCCACTACTGGGCATATACCCTGAGAAAACCATAATTCAAAAAGAGTCACGTACCACAATGTTCATTGCAGCTCTATTTACAATAGCCAGGACATGGAAGCAACGTAAGTGTCCATCGACAGATGAAGGGATAAAGAAGATGTGGCACATATATACAATGGAATATTACTCAGGTGTAAAAAGAAACGAAATTGAGTTACTCGTAGTGAGGTGGATGGACCTAGAGTCTGTCATACAGAGTGAAGTAAGTCAGGAAGAGAAGAACATATATCGTATGCTAACACATATAAATGGAATCTAAAAAAAAAAAAATGGTTCTGAAGAACCTAGGGGCAGGGCAGGAATAAAGACGCAGATGTAGAGAATGGACTTCAGGACACGGGAAGGGGGAAGGGTAAGCTGGGATGAAGTAAGAGAGTGGCATGGACATATATACACTATCAAATGTAAAACAGACAGCTAGTGGGAAGCAGCCACATAGCATAGGGAGATCAGCTCGGTGTTTTGCGACCACCTAGAGGGGTGGGATAGGGAGGTGTGAGGGAGACGCAAGTGGAAGGAGATATGGGGATATATGTATATGTATACCTGATTCACTTTGTTATAAAGCAGAAACTAACACACCATTGTAAAGCAATTATACTCCAATAAAGATGTTTAAAAAAAATAATGTCATTTGATGCACAAAAGTTGTAAATTTTGATGAAGTCCAATGTATCTAATTTTTTCTAGTGCTGCTCCTGCCATTAGTGTCATTTCTAAGAATCCATTACCAAATTCAAGGTCATGAATATTTACCCTTATGTTTCCTTCTAATAGTTTTGGCTCTTCCAGTTAGGTCTTTGGTTCATTTTGAGTTACTTTTAGTATATGGTGTGAGGCTGGAATATAACTTCATTTTTTTGCACGTGGCTATCCAGTTATCCCAGCACCATTTGTTGAAGAGACTGTCCTTTCCCCCATTGAACGGACTTGGTACCCTTGTCAAAAATCAATTGACTACAGATAAATGGGTTTATCTCTGGACTTTCAATTCCATTCCATTGATCTATGTTATCCATCCTTATGCCAGTACCACATTGTTTTGATTATTTGATTTTTTTTTAAGGTAATTAGTGGATTTATTTAGAGAGATACACATTCCATAGACAGAATCTGGTCCATCTCAAAAGGCGAGAATGGCCCTAGGGGAAACATACTCCATAGACAGAGTGTGGGCCATCTCAGAAGGCGAGAGGCCTATTGTAGCTTTTTTAAAATTGGGAAGCATGAGTCCTTCAACTATATCTTTCTTCTTCAAGACTGTTTTGACTATTCGGAGTCCCTGGCAATTTCATATGAATTTTAGGATCAACTTTTCCATCTCTGCAAAAAAGGCTGCCTGGATTTTGGGAGAGATTTCACTGAATCCGTAGAGCACTTTGGGTAGTATTGCCATCTTTATATCAAGCCTTCCAATCCATGGATGTGGGATATCTTTCCATTCTATGACATAATTTTAAGTTACCTTAAAATGTCCTTGATAAGGTAACGCCATAACTTCCTTTAGTGGTCTGTCTACCTATATCTAGGTAATCTACTAAGTACAGCCTGGAGTAAGTCACAAATATGAAGTTTATATTTACCATGGAGAGCCCAGTATTCATATTGCAGAGAAGGAATGTCAATTATTCAGGGTCTTGCTGTTTGCTTTTGTCTATGCAAAAGGTTAGAACTCAAGGATTTTCATTTCCTTGATTTATAGTTAATTATCATTTTCAGTTCCTAGTAGAGGAATTGACACACATGAATCTTGTATATTCCCTGATAAGAGTAAGTTGTTTAGGAGATTTCATAGAATGGTATCATGAACTCTCTTTCATATAGTTCAAATTAAAAAAAAAAATGATCGTGAAACATTAGCTACTTTGCCAAAGATTGTGCTCAAACACCTTTGGTTAGTTAGAGCTTAAAGTATCAACTATAATTGAGAGGGAAGGGAGGAAGTCTTTAAAAGTCTTTTCTCCAAAAAATTTTTGCTAAAGACTATGAGAGGACAATTGTTTGAAGTTATAAAAGTAACTTGGGCCGGACACAATCTGTTCTTTGCACTCACGTCAAAATTAGAACTGAAGACAATATAGTAGCCCAGGAAAAATAACTGTGGCTTTTTCTAAGAGTAGCAATTTCAAGGAATTTATAGATTCCTCAAAGTAAAAGTCATCTTAAAACCAGTGGACTATTAGTCTGAGGTGTAACAATTGCTTCAGTTCCCATGTTTGGTGTCAACTTTTTGAAGCTTCCATTTATACCTCCTCTCAACATATGGGTCACATGGGACTCATGGTCCAAGGTGCTCCAGTAAGATCAAAAGAGGCTTTAAGAATCAAACTGCCTATAATTATAAATCAATCAGAAAATACCATCTGGTGTTAAGATAAACTAGCAAACAAATCCTGGGAAAAAGAAATCCAATTCCATGTATTTTGTCATCTATAATGAAACCAAAGGCAATAAAAATATCTTCTGGCAGGTGCTCAGGGTCAGTGCCTTGGCAGGGAATGTTAACTAAGGCAAAGTTAGAAGGTCCAGTTTTTAACCAGATAGTTTAAGTTGAAGAGGGCAAAAAATAAGGAGGCAAGGGGAAAAAATAGACCCGGGCAAGAAATGGGGGCCAGATAAGCAGGTAAGAACCTGACGCACTGAGGTAACAAACAACAGTCCAGGGAAGGGACAGCTAGCCTGGGGGTACGTGGGGTGGACAGCTTGCTGGCTGAGTTCACTGCCGAACATCAGAGGATGCTTTCAGCACAGTTATCAGCAAAGCTGGTCAGTATAACATCCGCAGTAGACTCACTCTCATGGCATGACTTTTGCTACAAATTCTTCTAGAACTGGAAAGCCCTTATCACATGGCAGGTGGAGAGGGCACCCTCTCCTTTGGTCCTGCCACTACCTAATGGGGGTCCTATCTTCAGAGATCACACCATTTCCCACCCCCTAAAAGCAGTTTCCACACACTGACTGAACAACTGTACTTCTCCCTCCATGCCTCCTCAGTTCCTCTGACCCTGTGTCAAAATTCAGGGGAAAGGCGGGAGAAAGAGGCAGTGCCCAAGGAAGTGGGATAAAGGCCATATTCTCCTTGGTGGGAATAGGACAGATGGAAATGAACTCTACAAGGAGTGAACTGGGGAAGGGGAGTGCTGGGCCCTTCCCTGTCCCAGAGAGAGACATCCTGGGCCTCTCAAACCCAGAACTCGTAATTTCTGCTCTTGTGTAATAACGGTGAATACCTGAATGTGCTATAGCCCCTTGGGTCTGAGAGGAGTTTTTTCCCAATTATCAAATCACATGCCCCAAGAGGCTGTGGGGTTTTTTATGTAGCTCTATTGGCAGTGCAGTCAGAGCCACAGAGCAAGTGCTTCAAGTCATCCTGCTCCCCTCACCCCAGAAACCCCAGCAGAAGGGAGCCCAGATGGGCACTCGGGCAACACCTGCTGCAGGGCCAGCTGGGGTGAGGAAGCACCCCACCCCACTCTCGGTGTAGTTAACACTGAGCATCCCGAGTAACCTCAAACAACTGCTGTGATTTGGATCTAATGTGGTAATGGCTCTCTTGGTCCCCAACTGGGTGCTCTGAGCTCTTTCACTGCTTAGCTTTTTCTTTTCTTTCTTTCTGTAAAAGGAGCGTTCAGTTAATCTGCAGGCCTGCCACTCTGTGCCCAGGAGCTGAACTCCTGGGGCTTCTGCCCTGGACTTGGCGGCCCCACTTTACTTTTGTTTTCTGATCTCTTTGTGGTGGTCTTAGTTACAAGCTCCTGGAAACAAGCCCTGATTTGCAAGCACTGCTAGTCGAGAAAAGAGAAGTGGGGGGTTAGGGAGCAGCTACAAACTCAGCATCCCTGATTTTGAAAGAGTCCAAACCCAGATACATCCTACATGTCTGTCAACATGAGAGTGGATAAACAAATTGTGGTATTCGTACAATGAAATACTACTCAGCAATTAAAAAGAAAAATGTTCCCAATACACACAATACAGAAGAGTCTCAAAATCATGGTGAGCAAAATAAGGTAGACATGAAAGAGAATATATATGATTCTGTTTATGTGGAGCTCTAGAAGAAACAAGATTAATTTATGGTGGTAAAAACTGTAACAGAGCTTATGTTCAGATGTGAAGATTGACAAGAAGGGAGCATGACGGAACTTTTCTGGAGTGACAAAAAAGTTCTATAGATTGTTGAGGTGGTATTTACATGGGTAGAAACATTTGCCAAAACTTATTAAACTACACAGTTAAAATCTGCACATTTTGCTGTATGTAGATTATATTTCAATTTTTAAAAATAAGAAGTTCAAAAGTCTTTACTAAAACTGGCAAGAAGATAGTTTTCCATCACGTTGCACCTATGTGGCTAACATTCTGAGAAACAGACAAGATATTCAAAGTACTCAAATATATTCCTATAGACAAAACAAAGATAAATCTCTCAAAGTAACATGAAATTTATATCAATGCATTCATTTAATTCTTAAGATTGAATTAGGTAAAGAAGTCCCTCAAATTTCTCTTATTCAACATCCAAGTTAAATATTTTAAGAATGCTTTAGAGCAGAAAGTATAGTATAGAGGATAGAAAGACAAAAATAATGTATGAAAACCATTTCCCCTGATTATAAGAGCAATATACATTTAGTATAGGAAAACTGGAAAATACAGAAGATAAGACTATAGGGGAAGAAAACTCACATAATCCGAACCAGAAGCATAAAGAAGAAAATTAAAAGTCATCTGAAAACTATTCCCTACCCAAAGCTAATAAGCACTGTCAACATTTTGATACACACACACACAAATTTTAACCAAATTGGGATCACAGTGTACATATTGTTACTATTTTTTCACTTAAATTTATGTAACAAACATTTTCCATGTCATTGAGCATTCTTCGCATTTTTTGTTACTACTGAAATTAAATAGTTTCATGTGATTATTGGCCATTCTTATTTCTCTGTGAGACAGCTTGGCAATTTAAAAAATAATATTGATTCTTTTTCCTGATTATAATATAGTTACTGCTGAAATGTGGAAAATACAAAAGAGCATAAGACTATGGTGGGGGCTTCCCTGGTGGCACAGTGGTTAAGAATCTGCCTGCCAATGCAGGGGACACAGGTTCGAGCCCTGGTCCAGGAAGATACCACATGCCGCAGAGCAACTAAGCCCATGCACCACAGCTACTGAGCCTGTGCTCTAGAGTCCACAAGCCACAACTACTAAGCCCGTGCGCCACAACTATCAAAGCCTGCGCACCTAGAGCCCGTGCTCTGCAACAAGAGAAGCCACCGCGATGAGAAGCCCAGGCACCACAACAAAGGGTAACCCCTGCTCGCCACAACTAGAAAAAAGCCCGCATGCAGCAATGAAGACCCAACACAGCCAAAAATAAATTAATTTTTAAAAAAACTATAGGTGGGAAAACTCACATAATTCAAATCAAAAAAACAATCGTTACTGTTAATTTTTACTTTTCTTTGCACATATGTTTTTCTTATAGAATTGATATTCTAGGTAAGTCCGTTTTAGAGTGTATCTTTTTTCACTTAGCATTATTAAAAACTACATAAGCATTTTCCCTATGTAATTAAAGTCTTTCTAAACATTTATTTTTGTTAGCTTCATTTGTTTGTAGAATTTTGTTAGCTGAATAGATGTACCAAAATTTAACAACTGCTCAGTGTCAGGCACTTGAACGTGTACATTTTTGTTTGTTTGTTTGTTTTACTTTACAATGTGGAGATAAATATCTCTATACATAAAATATTGTCTTAACCTATGATTATTTCCTTGGGATAGACTGCCAGTATTTTAATCCCTGGGTCAAAGAGTATGAACTTTTTTAAAGGCCCATATTGCCAAAATGCATTGAGAGTTATATCAATTTGCATTTCACAAGCAGTATATAAGACCCTTGCTGGCATTAAATCCCTTCTCTGTCCCTCACATACACACACTCCACATTCCTTATTACTCCCTACCATACCTCCCACCATATCCCCCCCAAAAAAAAAAACACCTTGCTAATTTGATATGTGCAAATGGTATCTTACAACTTTAAATGCAGTTTTCACTAATGGAATGAAGTCATTTTTCACTTGGTTAAACTGCCTATAGTTCCTCTTCCATGACGAGCCTGCTGAATTCCTTGGATATCTGATGTTTTTCAGAGGTAAACAAAAAGTGTTTGCGGGCTGCTGGTTCATGACAAATAATAGAGTATTAGAAGTACTTCTCCCCTCCTTTAAAATGCCAAATATAACAGACTATTTAGTTATTTATTATAACAGTAAGAATATATGTTATAAAAATATAAAAGTAAGAATAAGTCCACAGCAGCACAGGATAAAGAGGAACGATGCCATCAGGAGAAGAGCAAGGAATTGTGGGCAAAAAAAAAGCCATCGGAACTGAATGATGTCAGTGCTTAACCATGTAGAGGAACCTCCAAATGAACCAAGCAAAAGAAGAAAGTTTTTAAAATGTGTGTGCCCAAGAGAAGCTTGGTGGAAAACAAACCTAAATTCAGAGATAGTAGAAGCTGGATGTGGGAGAGGAAGAGCACCAGGGATGGTCAAGAGAATAATTAAAGGTCTGTGGAATAGCTACATCCTCCATTGTTCTCAGAAAGGCTAAGCTGTGAGACCAGCTCTCTATAAAGCGGGGATCAGCAGTAGGGGACCACCCACATAAGTGCCAGGACTAAAGGATGAAGAAATAGCACCACAAATGACAAGGCACACACCCACCGAGGACTCTAGAGGGATATCCTGGCCACTCAGCAGGACCTGTACTCTGAATTTACTCCTGAAAGAACCATTCTCAGGCAAACGCAAATCAAAACCACTATGAGATCTCAGTCCACACCTGTTAGAATGTCTATTATCAAAAAGACAAGAAATGACAAGTTTTGGTGAGAGTGTGGAGAAAAGGAAAACTTGTGCACTGTTGGTGGAATGTAAACTGGTGCATCCGCTATGGAAAATAGTAAGGAGGTTCCTCAAAAAAATTAAAAATAGAACTACCGTATTGTGGTGTGCTCCAAGGACAAAGAACAAGATAAACTCAAAGGGCCAATATTGTCAGAACAAGGAGTTACAGGACTCCTACCACTCTGTCACAATGTGACCATTGCACTGTCCCAGAGCCCTCCCAAGTAGCATGCCCTGTCCCTTTCCCATCCCACATAAGAAAAGACATTTGCCCCGTTTTTCTCCTGCTCAGCACACTGTAAGTATACATACTCTGCCCAGTCAGCAGATGACTTGCAGGTTCCCTGGCTATAAAAACAGACAAGCAACCCATGCTCATTGTCAACTTTCCCTGGCTACCAGGAAGTCGGCCCGCTGTTCTTGCAGCGACCCCTCCCTTTAATAAACTCTACCTTCCTTACATTCTGCCTCATGTCTGGAAATGCTTTTCCAACCCACGCTCAGACCACGACATTTTGGTGGCCCATATGGCAATATCTCTTGGGGGGATCTCCTCCCCCACCTCCTCTCCTCAATTCTTGGGACCCTCTGTAAACAGGCAGGTTGCCAGGCAAGCAACAGAGGAACTCTGGCCAGGGCCACACCCTGGTGTGTTCTGAAGACTCCACGGCTCACTTCGCCTCCGTAACTACCGCCCAGAACCAGTGAGGGTCCCTCTGACTTCCTTCTGGCTGAAGACTAGGCCGATTGGTATTGTGCAGGCACAGGTCAGGCCATAGGGCGCCTGCCGCTTGAAGACTCCCGTGAAAGGATAAGGGGGTCACAGAACAGACCAGGTTGTTAGAGCATCTGCCCCCAGCAAGACAACTTCCGTGCACCGTGGGGCACATATTGGTTCAAGAAAAACCCCTCCCCTTGACCGCCACCTTCCCGGCAGGACTACGAGGCCAACTCCTCAGCCTGTCTTCTCTGTTACTTTCACTTTTTTCTCAGTCTGGATTGATTTACAGGAGCCTAGGTGTTGCCTCTGAGCCATCCCAGGAGTGCCTTAAACGTTTCAGGGAATCGCCAAACGGTGAGTCACCTGGTGGGTCCCGGGAATCTCTCTATTTCTTCCCCTGCCCGAGTCGCACGGTGCCTCAGTCTCACGGTTTGTGCCTCAGTCGCACGCTCAGGGGTCACCTCTCACGGTCGGACGCGATTGTTGGGACGGTCAGCCCATTTTGTGCCTTAGTTGCACGGAGAGATCACTGGGACAGAGGGGACGCCTTTCTGTCAGCTGGTGACTCTCAGTACCCCCTTTCTATGGCATATACGCTAAGTAAGAACAGGTTCTGGTACATCTCGGGAGCCTCCCTGAGACTCACCCCTCGATAGTATCCTCAGGAACTGGAAAAAATTTGACCCTGAAAATCTCAAAAAGAGGCTCACTTTTCTTTTGTAACACAGCTTGGTCCCAGTATAAAGTGGGGGACCAAGAACAATGGCCCCTTAATGGCACACTAAATTATAACACGATCCTCCAACTTGATCTCTTCTGCCAGAAAAAAAGAAAGGACTCAGAGGTTCCTTATGTCCAGACCTTTATGGCCCTTAGTCAGAATCCGGATCTCAGGGACTCATGCCGCATGTGTCCTTCTGTTGCCGCCTTATCCCCCCGACCCCCTCTGTCTCCCTCTCCAGCAGATCTCCTAGATGACCCTCTACTCGACCTTTCCTGTCCCCCACCCCATCAACCCCTTTTGCTTCAGCCCCCGCCCCCTCACCTCAACCCACAGCTCCCCGACAGGCACCCCCTTATCCAGGCGAAAGGCCCCCTCTCCCCTCCCCACACAAGATCGAGGACTGCCCAAAGCCAGGAAACAGATTCTGATACGCTTCCCTTGAGGGAAGTAGCAAATGGAGACATGGGCACTATTAGAGTCCATGTTCCCTTTCTCATGTCTGACATTTCCCAAATCCAAAACAAGTTAGGTTCCTTTAGTCAGGATCCCACCACTTCTATTAAGGAATTTCAGGCCCTCAATATAGCCTCTGACCTGACCTGGCAAGACATTCATGTAGTCCTGACCGCTTGTTGTACTCATGAAGAGAAAAACAGGATATGGGCATTAGCCCAAGCTTGGGCAGACGAGGCACAGTTCTGTTTCCAAAACCCGGATGGATGGGGACCCATTTTGGGCTGGCTAAATGACTCTCTTTGTAACTACACCCTCAATTCTAATCGGACTAGCCTGGAGTGGAATCCCTGTTCAGAGAAAATTAAATATGATGTACATGAAGGTAATTTCACTTTGTGCTGGGGAAATTCAAGGAAAAATGCGACTAAGAAATGTATTAATGAAGACCATATTCCCACAAACAGCTCGGCCCTGGGAACTAAATATATGGGGAATCGGTGTGACCCCCAGACACTTACTTAGTTTAACCTCCCGGCAAGATTCTCCTCCAAAATATAACATAATTCAGCTAACATTCAGAAAGTTGTTATGCCAATCCCCCAGTCACACTGATAATCAGTCAGAGCCCGGATTCTCCCCTTTATGTGTAGATGATTATTTCCTTGGAATTTGGCCTTCCCAATATAAGCCTAGGCCATGGGACCTCAGTCTATTTCCAGAGGAAAACTCCCAAAAGGTCAGGGCCTGGCTCTGGGGACCCACAACGGGGGTATCCTTGAGGGGCACCGGATTTTCATTTCTATGCAGTAACGGGGTCTATCTGGATCTTCTCACACTTTGGAGGGGCTCCTGCCCAATTATTGCTGCGGTCCCAGAGGCGACCATTATGGCTACAAAGGATTTAGCTTCCTCAGGAGGCATTCCCAACCTTGGGTCCTTCCTCGAGGAGGCCTTAAGACCTGTCTGGGAGAGACAAAAACGAACCACTGATTGGGGGGGGAACATGCGTATGAAACCCAATTCTTGATTGGCCCAAGATAATACACAGCATCTTCAGAGGGCTCTTCTGGTTTGCAGGCACACCCCTCTTAGAGAGGAGTGTTCTCAGTTTCACCATCACGGTCCAGGAATCTTGGAAGGCTACGGTAGCAGCCACTGAGGAACAGCAGTCAGCCCTAGGCTCTCTGGCCAAGGTGGTTTTACAAAATAGAAGGGCCCTTAATGTTGTAACAGCTGAGGGGGGGGGTTGTCTGTGCCCTACTAAATGGAACATGCTGCTTCTATATTAATACCTCTGGCCAGGGTGAAGAAGACCTTCAGATTCTAAATAAAAACATCAAATTAATAGGAGATTTAAAAAAGAGAGCAGGACAGGGCCCCAGCTGGCTTTCCAGCCTCCTCTCCTCTATGGGGATCCAGATATGGACATGGCTATTGCCCTTGTTGGGACCATTAATCCTGATAGCCCTTGTTTTGTTGTTTGGCCCCTGCATTATTTTTTTTATTTTATTTATTTATTTATTTATTTATTTAGGCTGTGTTGGGTCTTCATTGCTGTGCACAGGCTTTCTCTAGTTGTGGTGAGCAGAGGCTACTCTTCGCTGCGGTGTGCGGGCCTCTCATTGTCGTGGCTTCTCTTGTTGCGGAGCACGGGCTCTAAGCATGCAGGCTTCAGTAGTTGTGGCACGTGGGCTCAGTAGTTGTGGCTCGTGGGCTCTAGAGCACAGGCTCAGTAGTTGTGGCGCACGGGCTTAGTTGTTCCGTGGCATGTGGGACCTTCCCAGGCCAGGGCTCGAACCCGTGCCCCTTGCATTGGCAGGCAGATTCTTAATCACTGCACCACCAGGGAAGCCCGGCCCCTACATTATTAACACATTATCTAAGTTCATCTCCTGACAGGTTCAAAGGATTCAATTCCAGATGGTGCTACAACAAGGGTACCAGCCATTTGGCACATGGACTACATTGGAACAAGCCGTCTTATCATTCCATGGGCTCTCATCTCCCTCCATAAATATACCCTGACAGAGAGCAGGCATCAGGAACCCAGGACCCCTACGACGCCCCCACCCAGAAGGAAGTAGCCAGAGAGATCATCGCCCCTTCTCCTTACAAAAAGGGTTCCCAAACGCCTGAGAAGGAGCTAGACAGGTAGGTAGACGTGAGCAGGGTATCCAATAGGGCCAAAGAATTGGCCCTGTAAATAAAGAGAGGGGGGAATGAGGTGTGCTCCATGGACAAAGAACAAGATAAACTCAAAGGGCCAATACTGTCAGAACAAAGAGTTACAGGACGCCTATCGCTCTGTCACAATGTAACCATTGCACAGTCCCAGAGCCCTCCCAAGTAGCATGCCCTGTCCCTTTCCCATCCCACATAAGAAAAGACATTTGCCCCGTTTTTCTCCCGCTCAGCACACTGAAAGTATACATACTCTGCTCAGTCAGCAGATGACTTGCAGGTTCCCTGGCTATAAAAACAGACAAGCAACCCATGCTCATTGTCGACTTTCCCTGGCTACCAGGAAGTCAGCCCGCTGTTCTTGCAGCGACCCTTTTCTTTAATAAAACGCTATCTTCCTTACATTCTGCCTCGTGTCTGGAAATTCTTTTCCGACCGCGCTCAGACCATGACACATATGATCCAGCAATTACACCTCTGGGTACTTATCCCAAGAAAACGGAAACATAACTCAAAAAGATATATGCACTCCATACATAGGACACTTAGGAAACCACCTAAGTGTCCATCGATGGATGAATGGATAAAGAAAATGTGGTATCTTTATATAATGGAATATTATCCAGCCATAAAAAAGAATGAAATCTTGCCATTTGTGACCACATGGATGGACCTTAAAGGCATTATGCTAAGTGAAATAAATCAAAGAAAGACAAATACCGTTTGATCTCACTTAAATGCAGAATCTAAAACAACAATAAGAACACCAAGCTCATAGATACAGAGGACAGATTGGTGGTTGCCAGAGGCAAGGGGTGGGGGGTGGTTGGTGAAACTGGTGAAGGGGGTCAAAAAGTACAGATTTCCAGCTACAGAATAAACAAATCATGGGTGTACTTATTTACTTATAAAATAGATAAGTACATCGTGGTGACTATGTTAATAACTGCACATTTGAAATTTGCTAAGAGAGTAGATCTTAAAAGTCCTAATCACAAGAAAAAAACAACTTTTGTAACTATATATGATGATGGATATTAACTAGGCTTATTGTGGTGCTCATTTCACAATGTACACACATATCAAATCATTATACTGCACACGTGAAACTCCTGAAACATAATGTTATATGTCAATTATATCTCAAAAAAATTAAAATATCAGTTGCCTAGGCCCCACCTTAATCCAATTAAACTAGCATTTATAGAGGGAATGAGGAGCTAGGCATTTGTATTTAAATGCTCTCCAGATAATTTAATGCACCCTTAGGACTGAAAACCTCTGACCTGGATCCTTATTTAGAAATGTGAACAGAAAACTAACTAAGGGGACTTCCCTGGTGGTGCAGTGGTTAAGAATCCACCTGCCAATGCAGGGGACACGAGTTCAAGCCCTGGTCCGGGAAGATCCCACATGCCTCGGAGCAACTAAGCCCATGCGCCACAACTACTGAGTCTGCGCTCTAGAGCCCGCGAGCCACAACTACTGAGCCCGTGTGCCACAACTACTGAAGCCTGTGTGCCTAGAGCCCATGCTCTGCAACAAGAGAAGCCACCACGATGAGAAGCCCGCGCTCCGCAACAAAGAGTAGCCCTCCACACCGCAACTAGAGAAAGCCCGTGTGCAGCAACAAAGACCTAAGGCAGCCAAAAAAAAAAAAAAAAATTAAAAAAAAAAAAAAAAGAAAGAAAACTAACTAAGAATAAAACACTAAGAAAAACAATAGATTGAAAGGAGGCACCAAACTGAATAGAGGAACCAAGCCCAGAGGAAACAGGGTTAACAAAGGAAACAAAATAATTTTAGTGTTCCCTGAAAGATCTATGAAGATACCATTTCAAAGATAAGATACTAAGGCGGGGAAAAGCACTACTATAAGTTACCAGTGGAGAATAAGGAAACAAAACTACAAAAAAAAATCATTTTTTAAATCCCTCAACAGCAAATCCCTGTATAGAAAAATAAGCATGATCAAAGATGGAAGGAGTGATCTGGAAGGCTGAACTGATAAATTCTCCCAAACCAAGGGATAAGAAATATGGGGTGGGGGGATAAATCTAGATGATCCAATGTATATCTAATATACATCTAGTTTTTTCAAAGGGAGAGGATAGAGGGGAAAGAAATATCAAAGAAAGAGCAGGAGCAAATTTCTCTAAGTTGAAAAAGGACCTGAGTGCGAGGTTGAAAGGGTCTGCCAATGGTTTATAACAACACTGAAAAAAGAAACACCTAAATACAACTTGGTGAAATTTTTAAACTGCAAAAATAAAGAGACCCTGACAATCTAAGGTGGGGAAGGATGGCGGGGGTACGAACCATAACAAAAGGAAAAGTGGATTTGCATCAGACTTCTCATCTATAACACCAGATGCTAAAACACAAATGAAACAATTTCTACAAACTTTTGAAGGAAAAAAGTCATTTTAAACTTAGAACCCTAGATCCCCCTAAAACCATCATTTAAGTATGAAGGCAAAATGAAGATATTTGGGGGTGTGCAAGAGCTCCATGAAGTTCACCACCCATGCACTTTGGAAGGGAAAGAAGTATAAGAGACATACTTAAAGTATAAGCTTATAAAGTATAAGACTTATACTCAAAGTTGTACCTTAGCAAAATGTAATTTAAATTTAAGAAATAAAAGTCAAATTGAGATACAAGAAGCAGTGTCGATCAAAGAAATAAGTAAAACTTATAGTTAAATCTCAACAATTATTGCTCAAATATAATGTGAAGTGCAATGCAACTGCTAATAAGAATTCTTGAAAGAGCACAGGTATAATATAGAAAATTAATCAGAAACTTTGAAAAAAAATCTGGGAACCAAAGGAGTAGGAAAAAAGAAGCAGACACAGGTTAAAGTCTTTTCTTATTTGTGGAGGAAACATAAATGCTACTACTTAATTTTGATGCCTACAGAGAAAGTTGGGCTCAAATAAAAGGATAACCTGGCTCCAGGAACTGGACGGATGGTGCCAAATGTAGGTGAGAGGGTTCAAAATCACGTTAGCGAGTCCAAGGCCATGTCATGCAGCCTTGCAGACCAAACTGGCGATTTAAAAATTTTATCCTAAGTGCAATGGGAAGCCATTTAAGAGTTTTAAGCAGGGGAGTAAATCCACACTTGATTTATGTTTCCAAAAAGATCACTCTGGTTAAAGTATAGAATGCATGGGAGAGAGACAAGAGAGGAAGCCGAAAAGGAAGGCAGAAGGCCACCGCAGAAGTCCCAGACGGGGATGACAGCGACCTGCATTAGGGCGCTGGCAATGGAGGTGGGCTTTCTGTGTGTTGGAGGTGGGATCTGCAGGCCTTTTGGTGGAGTGGGCATGAGGGACAGAGTGGTTAAGCATGACTCCCAGGTTTCTGACTTTACCACCAAGTCTGCGAAGGTACTATTTTACCAAGATGGGGAAGACCAGAGATCAGCAAGTTGTCAAAGAAACACTAAATACCCTTTCAGTGATTTTGCTCTGGATCCTGTGGTAATACTGCAGACACTAGGGGCAATCACAGTTCTCTTCTCATCCTCCCTGCCAAGTAACAGTTTTCCTCAAGCACCTATTTTATGCATATTAAACACTGTGGAGGCAATGCCGCAGAGATCCATTAGACACATTTAGGCGCCTCTAACGAGGTCACCTCTAAATGATGGCCAAGCATCAACTCTAGAAACTTAGGCCCATTACATGCAGTAAAACTGGGCAAATAAGGAACCTAATAAAATGTACAGTGTCTCGTGACTAACTTCTCACTAACGTTCCCTAAAGATGATTATTTTGATCAGCTAGAGATTGGTACAAGTAATAACACCCACGATTCAGTGCCTCACCAAAGATACGTCACAACTCTTTAGGTATCCCGTGTGTGTGTGCACGCACGTGTGCGCACACATATGCATGTGTTCACACGCCAATGATTTTCTATACCCTGGAAGTGAGATATTTCCCCTAACCTGCATCGGTCCAGCTGTAACAGAGCTTCGGAAAGTCCATAATATGGAGCTCCAGGTATCCACTAACTATGCAGTTGAATGACTTCCTATAAAGGCAAGGTTGCCCACCACTAAGGGCAAAGGCAAGTACATCTCCTGGGGAGGCAGTGAATGAATATTAATATAACTCATCTATGGTCACTGTGAGTCAAAGACACACAAGAGGAATCGCGTTCTCCAGTCTCCAACCTAGACGCTGTTCAGAACATAGCTTCTCTTAGGAACAGTACATGGAAAGTCATTGAAAAGTCTTGGGTGGGAAAAGGGTGAGGAGAGAGGTAAAGGGACAAATTTTGTTCTCTATACTCGTGTATTTTTTGGCTGTTACAAGTTTGTGAATTACTTATGCAAATCTAAAAAGAAAAAAAAGGAAAGGTTATTACATGAAAACCTCCATTTCTCAAACCTCTGTAATAGAAGAAAGTTTCCCCAAAGTAACAAGAAAATTGTACTTGCTTCATAATGTTACAATTACCGAATAAGGAATGCCCTGGTGGCACAGTGGTTAAGAATCTGCCTGCCAATGCAGGGGAAACGGATTCGATCCCTGGTCTGGGAAGATCCCACATGCCGCGGAGCAACTAAGCCCAGGAGCCACAACTACTGAGCCCACGTGTCACAACTACTGAAGCCCGCGCATCGCAACAAAGAGTAGCCCCCGCTCGCCTCAACTAGAGAAAGCCAGTGTGCAGCAACGAAGACCCAACACAGCCAAAAATTAAAAAAAAAAAAAGCAATGCTTATTACATAGTTACTTCAAAAAGAACACAGCTGTACATCAAATAAATGAATTCATAAACATCTACTTGGTACTTTACAAGGTACCAAACATCATGCCATGCTAGACTCTCTTCTCTCAGACCACTCATTTTCCCTTCCTGACCTCTGCTCCAATTGTTTCAAATTCCACCTTCCATGCCAACAATCCCCAAAGCCAGTTTTCCCTCAACTACAGAGCCAGCTGTCCATCAGATATCTGCTCTCAGATGGCCCACTACCTCCCGTGTTCAACATGTCCCAAGCCAGAATCATCATCTCCCTCAGACCTGATCCATTTCCTTTATTTCACATTCGACTGCAACTTTAGGGCCACTCATTCATGAACTCTCCATGATGGTAGTTGCTTTTTGCTTGGTGCTATCATACCTTTCGCCTAGAAGAGTGACTGGTACACAATAGACACTTAATAAATATTAGCTAATTTAAAACATGGTTAAAACCATGTGCTATAATGGTAATTACAAGTTTAGAAAACTAAAAAGATCCTAGGATGTTTCTTTAGCCAGTGCCAGAGTTTACTGGAAGGGCTACAAACTGGAGGTCCAGAGGCAGAAACTGGACTGTGGAAGACAAGTCTTAGTTGGCCAGATGATACTTGGAAAAACAATTGTACTCAGACAGGGCCCAAAAGATTCCCATAGGTAACTACCACGCCTGTCTTATAAAGACAAATTCCCACCTTTATTTATTTTTTTAATCTTTTCTTTTTTAAAAATTTATTTATTTTTATTTATTTATTTTTGGCTGCGTTGGGTCTTCGTTGCTGTGCGCAGGCTTCTCAATGTCATGGCTTCTCTTGTTGCAGAGCACAGGCTCTAGGCGTGCGGACTTCAGTAGTTGTGGCGCACGGGCTTAGTGGCTCCGCGGCATGTGGGATCTTCCCAGACCAGGGCTCAAACCCGTGTCCCCTGCATTGGCAGGCGGATTCTTAACCACTGCGCCACCAGGGAAGTCCCCCCACCTTTCTATTATATGCCCATGACCCCTGGTCTATAGTTAAACATTCTCCATCAGCAGAGGTGTTGGATGTAGGCTTGAAGGCATTTCTGCACTATAAGGGTGACTATCCTAAATTATCTTTAAAGCTCCTCTGAATTTTGGGACTCCATAATTATGTTTATTTATATATGTTACTTATGTATTTATTTGCAATTATTTAACATTAAGGTGTTAAAATTGAATACACACAAATATTTGCAAAGTTTTAAGAAATCAACACACTTTTTAGACATGCTAACCAATGGAACCTAACAAAGAGTCTTTTTTTTTTTTTTTTCAAAGAACCCAGGAATAATTTTAATACTAAACATACGTTGAAAACACTGCAGGTATCTAAATCCAAAAGATCCATCACGTATCACCACAACAAACTTGGCAGGTTCTTCACAAACTTAGATACCATTCTTTAGGGATTAGACTCCGTCTCCATTAACCTGAATCAATCTCAATCCTGGAAATCAGTCAGTCCATTCAAACAGTTGTGTCTCATTTCAGGAGGTGGTGGTATAGACAGGAGTAAATGCCCACTTCTTAGGTCTCTGTATGATGTGAGTAATCCTGCATTTAATAAGGGGCATTTTCAGTCCATTGGCCTGGTCTCAAAGTTATTCACATGATGGCATCATGGAGCATTCTTACTTATAGCTGATTGTAAACACTTTCAGGGAAGAATCAGGAGTAAAACACAACTGTCTTCCTCTCTTGACAGAGCACTATAAACAGAGATCTGGGAGGGCTGACTTTAGTAAGAATTCTTATTTTTCATTGACTTTTGTCAGTTTTCACAAGATCCCACCTGCAGCTTCCAGAACAAGTGGGGTGCCCCAGCCATCCCTTCATAGTCACCAGAAACTGTAGGGGAGAAAAAATATCTTTTTCCTCTACCATTCTAAGTTCCCAGCTGGGTCTCCAGGCTCCCTGTCCCGCCGCACAGGGCGGTGGTGGGGCCGGGAGGCATCCACTGAGGAGATGAGTGCCTGGGACCCTCCAGCTCCAATCCAGACCCGAAGCCGGACAAATACTCTTGAGTGCATAACCAAGAATTATTTTCAATCATCACCAGGCTACTGGTGAGTGATAATTTAGTTTCAATTGTGTTGTTTAATGTAACTGTGCTTCCAATTTCAAGTTCATGAATGACTCCAAAGTCACAGTCAAGCAGAGAAGAGATAAAGGAGCTCCTTGTCTTATTCCAAATTTGAATTTAAAGGTCTGGTTACATCATTGCACAGATACAGATCAGTGTCTCCCTCAGTACATCTCATTTATTCATAAAGAAAGCATCTGTCTTCCTTTGGAATAACATATCATGGATGTATTGGATATATCTACAAAATATTCCAAAATCTGCATTTTTCTTTTCAGCTGTTTTAACAATGTCAATTAGTGCTGTCACATTTTTGATACAATCCAAGCTGATGAAAGCTTTTTGCCCCTTAGATTACAAATGCCATGGGGAAATGACCCCATCTTACTTGTTCACTGCTATTATCCTAGTGTCTAGCAGTAGCTGACAAACAGTAGGTGGTCAATAAAAGTCTGTTGAATAAATAAATTTAATTATGTAAGTATTCACCTTTATCTTAGGCCTAATTTTAGCAAAAAGACACCTATAGACTAAAAATTAGTAAAAAGAAGTCCAAACACATTTTGAGGCACAGGCAACACTGGAATACATAAGAAGGTTTCAAGATGACCAGTTTGAAAGGAAAGCACTCCTATGTTTGACAAAGTTCTGTTCTGGTTGTTGGAAAATCTGCTAAATCTGTGGTCACAATTTTGAATGTTATTAAGCTACTAAAATTCTACAGCCTTCCTTTAGAAAGACTGTTAAGTCTAAAAAGAAGTAAAGGATAAATAGCAGCTTGCTTTGTTGAATGCTGATTACATACCAGATACTGTGCTTGGCACCTCACACACTTATTTCATTTAATCCTCACCAATACCCTATAAAACAGATTCTCATTACCTCCCTGTTATTGATGAGGAATCAGACACAGAGAGGCCAAGGGACCTGTCTTATGTCACACAGTGGCAAGGCAGGAATTTCAACCCAGACTATGGCTTTTAACCACTTGGCTACCTTGGCAGAGGCAATGTTACACTGATCATAAAATTACCAGGGCAGCTATGAGGTCCAAATGAGCACATGGAAAAGAGATTACAGGCACTCAGTAAATACTACTTACCATCTCCCTTCCTGGTTCTCCTCTCCCACTTTGTGAGTCTAGGGGCCTCCCATCCTGGCTCCTTAGGCAATGCTCCCTAAGTTGTAATTTGGGAAGACAAGCAGTGACTCGATAATTTGTTTCCTCCCTGCCTACAGATTTGGGGAGCTTTTGGAGATTTTAAACAATTTGTGGTATTGTTTGATGCAGGCCACTGAAAAGGAAGTAGACATGTTACAAATAATTGGGGAAGTTAAATACACCACCTCGGGTCACACAGTAAGTGGTAGAACTGAGATTTGAACCCAGGCTTCTTTTCCCCCATGTAGTGCTCCTTCTATTACTGAAAGGGGAGTCACGTAACCTCAAGGTGGGCTACCCACATGAAAAAGGGAAGAGAAAAGAATTTACATAAAACTTTAAGAATGTGTGGAAGTCGATGAGAAATGCTGCCAGAGAAAAGCAAATCCAGAATAATACAATTCATTTTGCAGAAGGAGGGTTACAGAAGTGTCCGTAAATTGGTACTGTACTAGAGCAAGTTAGTACAGATTTGGAAAAGATGGCTGGATCAGTTTTTAAAATATCCTCTCTTCTAACCAAAGATGCAATAATTATGATAAAAAATGACTACATTTGTCTTTGGTACTAATTTAGCAAGCACAGAGCATGAGCATTGTATGAAAGCAGTGGTTATGTGAAAACAATAAAAGATAGATTAAGAAATATATCTTCTAAACCTACAACGATTTTTATATGGGCCATTAACTAAAGCATGAATCTAAAAAAAAAGACATTTTTGAGCAATAAGGAAAATTTTAGTGTACAGATTAGTAGATGATATTAAAGAACTTACTGATATTTTTAGCTATGTTAATGGCACTATAGTTATAGGTTTTTTAAAGTACTATTATTCAATCATTGTTAATGCATTCAAGTCACTACTTTTCAACTTGGATTGAATATGGGCATTATTGCTTAATTTTCACTGAAAATAAAGCAGTCTAATTATTGTCAATATCAAAGCTTTATTTTTGTTGCTACTGTCTTTCTCCTGTGGTTGGGATTTCCTAATTTAATGTCTAGTCACAGGACTCAACTTTTAGGACATGTTTGAAAGACACTGTCTTTAGTACTTAGGAGCCAAAATTATCTAAACACATTAATCAACAGTGGTTGAAGTGATCAACTCATTGAGACTAATAATACTTTCTTTTTTCAATCAGAGTTAGGCAAATTGTGTTTTATCTATTTGGAATGAAAACTTACTTACATTACATTTACTTAATTAAACTGTGGACATACCATAAAAGCTTCAATTATGCACTGAAATAGGTTCAGAATGTTTAGTAAATGACAAGTTGGAGATTAACATTGAATTTATCCAGAAAAGCCAGAAGTCCACCACTTGGTGCTGGCAATGTTCTCTGTTTCTTGATCTGGGTGCTCATTATATAGGCCTATTCAGTTTGTGAAAATTCACCAGCCTCTACACTTATGTTCATTTTTATGTATATTATACTTCAATTTAAAAAGTTTTACAAAATTTCTCTGTTATGTTACATACTGAAGTATTACAGATGAAATGACAGGCTATCTGGAATTTGCTTTAAAAGACTAGAAGATGGGGCGGGGGGGGGAAGACCATGTATGCTAGTGGGTGGGGAAGCGGATGAAGAGGGGTGAGAAATAAATGAAGAAACAAGATTAGAAAGATGCTGACATTGTTGAGATTATATGATGGGTGCATGGAGGTTCATAATACATATTTGAAAATTACTATAATAAAAGAATTGTTAAAGGGAAGGCATAATTGCTGCTGCACTTGTGCTTGCATGTGAGCTGCTGAAAGAACAAAGAGACCTCTGACTGATCTTGGAAAACCATTACAGAAAGGGAGGAAATTAATGGGTGAACTACAGCAGCAACTACAGGTCGCTCCGTACCTGTCTCCCACAGGCTCAAATGACAAACTCAGGGCTAAGGGGCTTTAAGAACCCAGAGAGAGAGGGTTTTTTGATATTCAGTGAGCTGCATACCTTCCATGGTGGTGGCCACACCTACTATTTTCAAAAAAGGAAAAGGGGGGAGGGATAAATCGGGAATTTGGGATTAACAGATTCACACTACTATACAGAAAACAGATAAACAACAAGGACTTATTGTACAGCACAGGGAACTATACACACACACACACACACATAACGGAATCACTTTGCTGTACACCTGAAACATTGTACATCACCTATGTTCCAATCAAAAAATAAATAATAAAATTAAATCAAAATTCCTTCCGTTTCCAGTGGGGGAAAAAAAAAAAAAAGGAAAAGGTGACCAGGTCACAATAAGCTCTACAAAATAAGTAAGTGTCGATATTTTTTCTCTCTACATTTTGACATAATAATCATTCCTTGAACTGACCAAAAAAGTCTTGGCCACAGTGTTACCTGCCTTGTACAAAGGGCAAAAGAAAAGTACCTGTCCCCTGAGCTAAGAGAGAGAAACCTTGGAGAAAGGGGGGGTCAGGTGCTCATGACCTCCCTGCCTTGTGTTCTACAGACTCACTTGCTAAATCTGTTACTGAAAGGCTGCCAGCTACATGAGGATATTTCAGCTTAGGAATGTAATTTCAACAATGCATCCATTTTCTCCAAATTCCAATAGAGTAAAAAAATTTGGATGCTCCATAATATTTCTTATAAAAGAATTTTATCAGGAACACTGTATCTTATAACCAATGTTTAAAAAACTAAATATCCATTCAGTTTCTCTTCTGGTAACTTTCTGGTATATGAAGGTATACCATAACAATGAAAAAATTTTTAAAGTGCTCAGTTTACATGAGCACTTTTATCAAATGTCCAGATGACAAGAAACTTGAAAAGATACCAAATATGTTGGATAACGGCTAGTCAGGCTGGAATAAAGGGTCCAACAAACATGCACAGAGAGGTACATACCACTTGGAAGCTGGCGAAATAGCATCACTCTTGTTTTCTTCATTTACTTAGTGAGGTAGGAGATGAACCTCTGAGTATTTGGGGCCAAGTATCTGTATCAGAGAGTATCTTCTGGGGGCTCTGATGGGCACAGCACAGCTATCCAAACACTGAAGGATTTTTTCTCATGAACAACTCTTTCCCAAAACTGGGCCTTTCTACTCAAAGTATGACCTGATAGACCTGCAGCATCAGCATCACCTGGCAACTTGTTAGAAAGACGGAATCTCAGAGTGCACCCAGACCTACTGAATCAGAATCTGCATTTTAACCAAACCCCCAGGTAATTTGTATGCACATCACAGTTTGAAAGAAGCATGGGATTAGGGGATTACTGTCAATGTGGAGGGAGGTTTCCAGAGCTCTTCCATGGGCCTCCCCTCTTCCTCACTTTTACTAATGACTCACATGAAGATACTGAAGAGCCTTCATCAAATCCCAAGTGACACTAATCTAGAAGGAAACACTCAATTGCACAAGCACCTCCTGGAGCAGGCCAGGCTTGATAGCAGATCACGTGAAAAGATGTAAGCAACCAGCAATTTGCTAAAGAAAAAAAAGTAGTGCACACTTGACTGTATTACTGCAAATCAGACCACTTCTGGAGAACAGGCTGCAGATCTGGCCACATATTCTAAGTGTGACTGAGAGCAAACCGTGGTCAAAGACAATGGTGAGAACCCAACTGGGAGGGAAAGGGATCTGGAGAGTGTTCCATGAGGAATGGCTGACCTAGAGGACATTAAACCCAAAGAGGAGGCGACTAAGTGGGGACATCATGGTTGTATTCACACATTTAAAGGACCGTCTCAAGACATTTCATTCTGCAAATGTGTTTTTGAGACTCTGCTATGTGCCAGGCACTATGCCAGGAGCTAAGGACAGAGCGAAAACCAGAACTGCTCTCTGATTTTCTAAAGCTTCCCGACTAGAGGAAGAAACTTGTCTGTTGTTCCAGAAAGCAGAACTGTGGCAGACGGAAGGCAAGTGGAAGGGCAAGGGCACCATACAAGGAAGCCCCTCTGGCCAGGGGGCTCCACCTTCATAAAGAGGGCACAGATGAAAGTGGCCTGGCCCCCCTGGGCTGAGCAGAATGGGTTAGGGAGGGGATGCATGCTTCCCGGGGAGTAGCCCAGGGGACTCCCGGGCCAATGCTATATTCCAGGGATACAGGATAACCGGGGCCAATATCATTAATCAAACACAAAATTTGTTCAGAATTACACTATATTCAATTTAGCCAAGAACAAATTTTTTTAAACTTAATCACAACTTAGGGTTTCAGCTAAATTTTATATGTAAATGTAAATGGTGTCTAATTTCTCTTTTAGCAGTAGTTTTTTAAACCTAGGATTTAATAAAAATCCGTATTAACATTTTAAGCAACAATTCTGCTTAATGACTCATTTTAACTGTAATCTTACTTCTCTCAGTGACCCTTAGAACTACTCTATTTAATGTCCCTTGATATACCTTCAGAGTTGCTCATCCCACTGCTGAGAAATTATCCTAAAAAAATAACAATTCCTTTCCCTCTGCCACAAAGAACAAAAGAGGGAGGGGATGGGGAAACTAGATGCATGGAGATTCAAATGAACAACGTTTATAAAGAAAAACAGTAAATAAACCACTTAAATGTTCAATAAAACCGCCAATCTTTTTATGGCATGAAGCAGGGGAAATAAACAACATCTAACAAGTAGGAGAATGTTTAAGGTGAATTGAAAAACTATTTTAAATAATCATGAAGGTTATATAGCAACATGGAAATATACACCTAATGACAAGAAAACAACATAAACTTGCACAATTCTAGCCATGTAAAATCTATGTATGCATGTAATGAAAACTAGAAAAAAAAAGAAAAATTTAAAGTTTATTTTCTAGGTTGTGAGAATTTCTCTTTTTTAAATTTAAAATTTCAATTTCACTGTTGACCATTCAATAAATAATTTTACAATGAATGTATCAGGAATCAAAATAATTTTAACTTGTAAGTGTAATAATTTGTGTATCAGCAAGAAATGAAATCACAAAGGTGACACACAGTTGGAGCTTAATGTTCAATTGGTTCTTTGTCTTTTATAAAGCTATTTTTCATAAACAACTAAAAGTAAAAGAAAATGAGATTCATGTTATGAACAGTGCTTAACATTCGTGGAAAGTAAAAAGGACTTTGTACAGCAGCTGCGCATGAACTTTGGGTAAAAGCAAAACTAAATTTCTGGATTCTATTTTGCTTTTCACCTTATTTGATCTCAGTTAACATCGTTCATGCCAAGTTGAATTTTTTTCCTCCTCTTTCCCCTTCTCTTCAAGTTCACAGATGTGAAGGAAAAAAAAAAAAAATACACAGCAGCTCTTTTACAGTTCCCCCCGGCTCTCCCAGCAATGCCATGAACGGTGGCTTTCTGGAATGGGCTCAGAGAAAGTCAGATGTGAGAGCTATCTGGCTACCATCTGTCACCACGGGGATCACCAGGACTCAACTGACTTAGGGACAAGAGATTTGGGTTCAAGTTGTCCACATCTATAACATATAAATACTTCTACTTACCCCGCAAGGTGATTGGATCAGGAGAAAGTACCTAACACGTGGCTATGGTAAGAAATGCTTACCTTATCCTTTTTTCCCACCTTGCACTACACACACACACACGCACACACACGCACACACGCACACACAAGTTCTGTCCATCGTGAAGTCACGTGGTCCTTCTGTCTAGTATCTTTCTATTGCTCTCCAGGTGCACTCTCCACCCTTCCCTACCTTGCTCCTGCCCCCGCAGACTGATCTCTATGGATCCCATCAACAAGCCTCTGTGCCCTAGACTTCTAATTGAGTTTGTCCAATGCTGAGTCCCAGAAAGAGGTCAGGGAAGGAAACAGGGGGTGGGGGCACAGGGCGAGGAAAGGGTGAGGTTAGGAATTCGAATATTCTACTTCTGCCAGCTGTATCCCTCAACCAGAAGTCACTGCTCCTCTCAAGGTGACCTCTTCTAAACGACAATCTCTTCTGGCTTCTGATGGCCACTCCATCCACTTGTCTCACTGCAGCTAGGGGTGGTATTAGTTCCACCATTACCACAACTCTGGGTTCCTGCTCTGTCCCTTGAGATTTCCTCTACATCCTATCCACACCTCTTTTTTTCTTTTTTTTCTTTTATTATTTTTTTAACATCTTCATTGGAGTATAATTGCTTTACAATGGTATGTTAGTCTCTGCTTTATAACAAAGTGAATCAGTTATACATATACATATGTTCCCATCTCTCTTCCCTCTTGTGTCAAAAATATGGAACGCTTCACGAATTTGCGTGTCATCCTTGCGCAGGGGCCACGCTAATCTTCTCTGTATCGTTCCAATTTTAGTATATGTGCTGCCGAAGCGAGCACCTCTCCACACCTCTTTAACTCTCCCATCATTTCCCTAAATTGAGAATACCAGCTTTTCCTGTCGGGACTCTGACTAATAAAGTCCTATCGACAGCATTCCATCTACAGCATTTACACCTTGAATCACAGGGAGAATGGGCAGTTCCAGAGTTCATCTCAGGCTGAGAGGCACACACAGGCAGGACCTGATGATTCTAAGATACCTGACTGGCAGGACTAGCCTGTGCTCCCCCACTAGGCCTGAAGTAGTCCTACAACTGAGCCCCTCTCCTCAGACCACAGGGGAATTAACATCAGCTCCTAAACCCTTGGGGCCCTGTGAACTGGGGGTGACATTCTGGGCAGACCTAGATTTTAATTCCTCAGTCCAGGCTCACTTAAAGAGTTCCAGTTTTCATAATTCAAAAACAGTCATGTACCACAATGTTCATTGCAGCTCTATTTACAATAGCCAGGACATGGAAGCAACCTAAGTGTCCATCGACAGATGAAGGGATAAAGAAAATGTGGCACATATATACGATGGAATATTACTCAGCCATAAAAAGAAACATAATTGAGTTATTTGTAGTGAAGTGGATGGACCTAGAGACTGTCATACAGAGTGAAGTAAGTCAGAAAGAGAAAAACAAATACCGCATGCTAACATATATGGAATCTAAAAAAAAAATGGTTCTGAAGAACCTAGGGGCAGGACAGGAATAAAGATGCAGACACAGAGAATGGACTTGGGGAGGGAGAAGGGTAAGCTGGGATGAAGTGAGAGAGTGGCACTGACATATATACACAACCAAATGTAAAATAGGTAGCTAGCGGGAAGCAGCCGCGTAGCACAGGGAGATCAGCTCAGTGCTTTGTGACCACCTAGAGGGGTGGGATAGGGAGGGTGGGAGGGAGATGCAAGAGGGAGGAGATATGGGGGAAAAAAATAAAAAGAAAAGTAAATAAAATAAAGAGTTCCAGTTTTACCCCCAGTTTAAAATGGTCTCCAACTCACCAATTTCTTAGGGACTGGGGGAGGGGAAAGAGCAGCTTCCCAAAGTCCCATCCTTCCAACTGTGCCACTGTCTCAAGTGTGGAGTTGGGAAACAGGGCACAAGAACTGACTCTCCAACACCAAATGGGCTATTTTAACCTCTGGAAGAGTGGGAAAAGAACGTGGAGTAAACAGCTCCCTGCTCCCCTCATACATTTCTCTCCCTCCCAACTCCCAGGAAAGGAGGACACTAAGGCTCACAGAGGGTGCGTGTGGAAGACAGAGCCAAGACTGATCTGGGTATCACATCCCTGTATTCGGTCCTGGCTGCTGGTCCAACCTCAACGACAATAACCATACTCTCCCCTTTGGTCTGTGCTAGCCAGCTGCCCAAAGGCAAATCAAAGGTTTAGTCCTAGCCCACCATGACAGCATCAGACTTTTACTGGTTTAAGATGGACTTTTCTTGGCCCTGGAGACACAGAACTAAGGACCTCAGTTCTCCTGTCAGCACCCACCATATGCAGAGCACTCTTCTAGGGGCCCTGGTGAGTTGCAAAGAACCACCCAATTCTTTCTTTTTAAAATTTACTTTTTAATTAAGAAAACCAGAGAGCTAAACGTGAGGCACAAGAGAAGGGCATGGTACACAGAGCTTTACCCAGCAGAAAGGTGTCAGAGAGGGAGGATAGTGGCATAGGAGGAGCTCAAGGTCTGGGTCACACTATGATATGTGAAACATGGGCAAGTCCCAACCTTTCTAAGACTCCATTTCTTCACCATTAAAATGAGGTCAGTAACAGTGTCTACTATTAATGATATCATTATTTACCAGGGTCGTTGTGAGTATGAAACTAAATGATATGTGTAACAATCCCTGGCACAGTGGCAGCATGCTCTGAGGGCACAGTCAATGCCAGCCTTTATTATCAGACCCAACTGAACTTGCTTAAGCCTCCTCTGGCGAGAAATCAAATTCCATGCCTTACTGGTATTTTACCTGCACCCTAGGACTTAAAAGCCTTTGTTTTCTTTTAAGGGAAAGTATATTACAACATTATCAAATGTAACAAAATGCTTTCCTGTTACGTAAGACCACTGAGATAAAAAATAGTCCGTTAAATAGACATTTTAGAACCTCCGCTCAGAGGCGGGTTCCACGAGGGCGGGTTTCAGCTGAGAGTAAGTTTAACAAGAGATGGAGCCACCAGAGAAAGCTAACAAAACCATGGGATGCTCTATTAGGACCACAATATGTAGAAAAAGGAAGGAGGTTATATCTGAAGAAACCAGGAATCCACAGTCTATAAAGAAGGGCTTGGGCAATAAAAGGGAAGATAGCTGTCTTCAAGTACTTAAAGGGTTGAACATGTGGTGGAAGAGACTCACTAAGTAAATCCAAAGGGTCAAAGACTGTAGTTTCCTGTGAGGAAGAATGTTCTCAGGCTAACAGAGGGGTCCCCCACGTAAGAAGGGATCTCACTGGTGGGCACACTGGAAAACCCTGCGTCCTTTCCTATCTGAGCATCTGTAATCCTAATGTCTTGTTTGGACACCAGAAATAAACATAAGTGGGAATCAAAACAGTGGAGTTCGTGTGTGTGCAAGCATTTCTCATCCTGAGAACAGCAAACCCTCGAGAGAGTAATGTGGGGACTCAAACTTAGTCCCTTGTTACACACACTTAGGCATTCTTATTTCATTTGAGAGATGTCTAAATTTAAAAATAAATAACAGGGCTTCCCTGGTGGCGCAGTGGTTGAGAGTCCGCCTGCCGATGCAGGGGACACGGGTTCGTGCCCCGGTCCGGGAAGATCCCACATGCCGCGGAGCGGCTGGGCCCGTGAGCCATGGCCGGTGAGCCTGCGCATCCGGAGCCTGGGCTCCGCAACGGGAGAGGCCACAACAGTGAGAGACCCGCATACCGCAAAAAATAAATAAATAAAATAAATAAATAAATAAATAAATAACAATCTTACAGTGTTCTTTTCTTAGAAAATAATCAGCCCAACACTACATCCAAAAAACACAAGTACAACCTGCAGCATTATTTTGAGTAAGGAAGCTAAGAGTTCCACTTAGTCAAAGGCATCTCTGCTTTTTGCTCTGTTAGTCTCAGAAAACTAAACACGGGGAAAAAAATTTTTAAAGATTCTAAAAATCCAGCCACTGGGAAGAAAGTGATTCGACATTTTCTTTTCTTTGTTCTACCTGCCAAAAAAGATAAAGTGGGTTTGGAACTGAGAGAAACGACAAAAAGAAAGAAAGGGTAGAAAAAGGCATTTGAAAGAGAAGCATGAGAGTTTAGTGACATTAACCACCCAGAACCTTACTGAAATTCCAGATGTGTAACGTGCACACTTTGCTGTCTCTACCCACCTCTTCTTTTTCACCCCTGGTTAGCAGGAGGGAAGGATATAAAGGCAGAAGCACATCTTTCATTCAGCCCATTTGCTGCCTTTGAAGGCGATCACACTTAAGCCCAGGAGAACGTTAATGCTCATCACCATAGAGGCAGCTGGAACGTCAAACCCAGAACTGTGGAATCTCAAAACATGAGGCACCTGTGACAGGTTTCGGGGTGGGGGCAAGGGAGCAGAGAACCAAGTTACCAGGCAATGCCGGTCTTCAGAAGCTCTTCTGAAGCAATTCATATTCTTAAATTCTCAGCTTTTTTTCCTTTCAGAAGATGGAGACAATTACTAATTCTTTGGAGCTAAATGAATTCCTTCTGTTCACAGAAGACATTATACCAGACTTCACAGCCCTCAGACCCAGTGAGAAATGAATGATCTACTAAAGGACATACAATCAGGTGTAGATACCTACATTATAAAGTGTGGCTTTCACCTGAACTGGAGAAAGCAATCTTTGTCCTAGATCACAGGGTATTTCGTTGTAATCCTATCCTTCCAGTACTGTTAGACTGGGGAGACTAATAAGTAAGCAGGGTGCTAAGTGCTACCATATCCACTTTATACTCCAGGAGAAGTGGAAATGGAGGAGAAGCGGCACCTAACCCAGCCTGAGGGGTCAGGGAAGGCTTCCTGAAGGTGGGGGGCACCTGACATGAAGCTGAAAGGCAAGTAGGCATTGTCCTGATGAAAGCGGAGAGGGCTCTTTCTTTTCCAAGAGGCACAGAGGAAATCCAGGAGGACCAAGGTCAGTAGCCTGGGTAATGCTGTCATTTCAGAACTGGTCTAAGGACTTGGGGACCACAAAAGGGCCAGAGAGACAGAGGGCTAAGGAGAATTTCAAGGCAGGAATGGCTCACAGTGTGACTGGATGCAGCTCAAGCCAGGAGAGGGTCAAAGGCCTGGACTTGGCTAATCATAAAGGGCCTTAAGTGCCCTATGCCCTAGACATTTCAGGGAAGTGGCAGTGACAGAGGCCAGAGCACAGAGGCTGGAGCTGAGGAGGCGAGGAAGTAGAGATGGTGGATAAAGCTACTCACAGGAAGCTTGGCTGAGAACAGGGAGGGAGCTAACAGGAAATACAGCATCAAATTTTCTTTGCCAGCCTGAACCTCTGCTCTGAGCTCCAGACTCACTTCCGTCTTGAATTCCTTTTCCCTTACCCACCGCATCCAATATACCCTGTGACCTTCCTTCCACCCATTCACCATACAACAGCCAGAGTAGTCTTTTTAAGCTATAAATCAGCCCATCTTGCCCCCACGCAAAGTGTACAACGGTTTCCTGCTGCCCTTAGAATAAAATCTCATCCCCCGGCCATGACCTGTACATGCTTGTGCGACCTGGGCCCTGCTTCCCTCCCCAGCACCTTCTCCCGCACCCTCCCTCCTGCTCAGCATGGACCAGGCTGGCCTCTGTTCAGTCCCCAAACCCTCTAAGCACTTTTCTGCCTTAGGATCTTTGCTCAGGCTGCTCCCTCTGCCTGGAATGCTCCTCTCTTGCCCTCCCTCCTCCAACCCAAGCAGCCAAACGGTGAATCACCTATAAAGGAACAGCCACCACAGAGGTGCTCCCCTCCCCCACCCCAGGGGTTCCCCTCAAGCCTACTTCAGAGTCCAGGTTCTCAGGTTCTCCAGGTGGGATATTTCCTGGCTCTCACCGCCAGGGGCTCTGATGTCAAAAACCTCAAGTCCTAGCTCATTTCTCTGCTGCCTATTAATTGGGTGTCTCTTGTCAAGGCACCACCTCACAGGGTCTGCCTCCCCAGCTGTTAGGAAGCTCATCTCAGAAGGTGTGTAGACACCCGGGTTCTCGCCCACCTGTCTCCCCCCGCCCTGGGGGCCCTCTCTCCTACCTTTGTGGTGCCCCGCCTGCCTTCATGGGGAACAGTCCTGGGCCCCTCAGCCCTTCCCCCTTCCCCAGCTCTGTCTCTCAAGGCAGGAGGAGTGTCCTCTCCATTCTGTCCTAGGCTCCACAGGTCCTGCCTCACTCTTTTCAGCCCCCTCTACCCTTCTGTGCACACTAAAACCCACACACCCCAAATTCATCTCCATCCAGTAAATGCCTCCTCTCAACCATCTCTCCTTTGGCCTTAGTCACCAGCTCCCATCCTAGGCCTGATGCATCAAAGCCTCCCAATCATAGACATTCTCTCCCCCCACCCTGTTCCTGGACATCGATACCCAGGGCAACCATGGAAACCATGGTTTGAAGACAGCAGAGCATCCACCAGTCTGGGCCCCCCCCCCCCACCTCCATGGCTGATTGGATTTGAAATGAGCATGAAAATGTTTTAAGCCACTGAGATTTCAGCAGGGTTTACCTGTTACAGGAGCTAGCATTTCTCTATGTAATACAGGCTGAATTTAGATAGTTGAAGAGAAGGGGACAGGACTCTAGTGGTAAAGAAGAAAGGTTATACAAACGCCTGGCTCTAGGATTATTCGTGGCCTGATGACACCAGCTCCATTTATATACTCCTTATCCTCTTCAAAATACTTTAAAATACGTTTTCTCATCTGACACAACCATCATCATCATCACTTATCATTGGTGTTGTTATAATTAACAGTTTACAAATGAAGAAGCGGACTGAGAGACGTTAAGGGGTGTCCAAGGTCCCATCGCTAGTAAACGGAGGAGCCAAGATTGGACCACAGGACTCCTGACTCACAGTCCACTGGCAGCTCCCCCGCAGCATCCAGTCTCGCAAAGCCACACTCCGGTGCTACAAGAGACACTCTCGGCTAAAGTACACAAGGGTGCTGGAATCAAGCAAGGAAAGATAGGGAGTCTGGCAGAATTGGTTAAAGGCAGACTGGAGGACTTTATAAACATCAGACTGCGGAGTATAACTTTCATTCAATAGACAATGGGCAACAATAATCAGCCTCCACTTTCAAGTCTCACAGCAGTAATTTTATACCTTTACCTCTGTCTTCAAAGACCTTACTGCACCCTCTCCCCTTGGCTATCAGATGTTGCCAGAGGTCCACTTTACAAAGAAAATGGAAGCTTTTATGAGGGCAAAACTTCCAGCCCCCTAGCTTCTATAGACATACCTGTATCCCCACATAGCCTTTCCCCTTTCCATACCAAGTGAAAGAGGCATCCCTCCTCTGGTAAAACTACTGACCCTGTGCACATCCCTCTATCCATGGAGGAAACCTTGATCAATCGTTTGTCCTTTCTCTCCCTTCTTCCTTTCTTCTAGCTCTGTTTCTTCAGCCTCTGAACATGCTAGAACCCCTCACATCCTAAAATCATCCCTTCCTCAGGAAGTTCACAGCCCCTTCTCCTCATACGTCATAACTGAGCTCCTTAAGAAGCAGCAGCAGCAAACATGCACCTCCACTTCATCACCCCAGGTCCTCTATTCCACCCACTGTAATGAATTATGACACTGAAACAGTCACCTCTAATGATACCTCCTAAGAGCTAGGTTCAATGGACAGACAGCAACATTTCTCTCGACCTTTATATGGGACTTGACAGTGCTGCATTCTTGAAATTCTCCCTGGCCATGATTTCCATGTCCACTCTCTCCTTCCTCCTCTCTGTCTGCTCCTTCTTGGTTTCCTTTACTGGCTCCTCTTCCTCTGCCTCTCCCCTAAATGTTAGTGTTTCCTAGGATTCCATTTTGATACCTCACCTTACCTTACAAACTCTGTTCTCTCTTTCTGAAATCACCCACAAACACAGCTTCAACTGACAGCTATAGACTGGTGACTTCCAAATTTACATCCCTTCAGTCTAGACCACTCATGTGATCTCTCCACACCCTGGCTACATTTGCCTGCCGGTATCTCCCCATGGATTCCATGGGCGCCTCAAATTCAACACAGCTAAAACCAAACCACTAAGCATCTTGCTTACCACACTTGTTCCACCTCTTTCTGCATTGATAATGACAGCATTTGTTGAGTACCATATCCGTCTTGGTTCTCCAGGAAAACAGAACCAAGAGGATGTGTGTGTGTGTGTGTGTGTGTGTGTGTGTGTGTGTGTGTACACACATGCAAATTAAGAGATTTATTTTAAGGAACTGGCTCACATGATTGTAGGGGCTTGCAAGTCTGAAATCGGAAGAGAAGACCAGCAGGCTGGAAATGCAGGCCAAAGTTGATGCGCAGTCTTGGACTTAAACAGGCACTCTGGAGTCAGGGTCCGGCCCTCTCACCTCTACATCCACAGCACCCTACACAATGCCTGACACATAGCAGAAGCTCCATAAATGTTGGCTAATGACCAACTGGGTATAAAACGAAATGCTTTTATTCATTTATTTATTTTTGGCTGCGTTGGGTCTTTATTGCCACGTGCGGGCTTTCTCTAGTTGCAGCGAGCGGGGGCTACTCTTCATTGCGGTGCGCAGGCTTCTCATTGTGGTGGCTTCTCTTTGTTGCGGAGCGTGGGCTCTAGGCACGCAGGCTTCAGTAGTTGTGGCATGCAGGTTCAGTAGTTGTGGCACACGGGCTTAGTTGCTCCATGGCATGTGGGATCTTCCCGGACCAGGGCTCAAACCCATGTCCCCTGCATTAGCAGGTGGATTCTTAACCACTGCACCACCAGGAAAGTCCCCGAAATGCTTTTAAATGCGAATGGGACAAAATGATGTAGAAGGCACTGAATTGTGATGAAGAAGAATCAGGAAACTTGAACAAGGGCTGGGCTGTAAATCAAGATACAGCCCTTCCGGGGCATTCACTTGCCAGAATTACCTGACCACTATCCCTACAACCAAATGGGGGACCCTCACATTGAAAGTAGCACATCAGTTCCAACTTGAATGTCTCAACAACCCTGTGAAGTTGGTGTGGCCAAGAAAAGGCCACATTTTATCAGTAATTTGAGGCTCAGAAAAACTAAGGGTCATGTCTAGGTTGCTACAGAAAATATCTACAATGAAGGGTCTTAGTTCTTCAGTGACAGGTATAAGGGGACCATAAAAACAACAGAAGGTCAGAACCAAAAAGGACCCACGCAGTTCAAAACTCTTTGTCAAAATCTGCAAAAACTAAAAGTATCTTCTACTACTTACAAGGGATACTTTTTATTTTATTATGATTATTATTCAGATACATTTTTGTCTTACTGTACTATAATTCCATGGTATATATTAGATTATTAGCACTGTCACATATACGTTGTTGTAGTTATATACTAAATATCTAGAGGCACATACTGCTTTCTGAAGTAACTGCCAGTATGTATTAAATCTGTAGTTCTTCAGGGATGACTAGGTAGTCTGTATTAACTCCAGGCACCAAAAAATCGCTGGTTTTTAAATTTATTATTAATAAACATTAGAATTAGTGAAACATTAATAATATACAGCCCAAATATTATATTCGGTGATTTTCTGAAGCCATGGAGTAGTGGAAACTCTCCATTAGCTATTCCTACTGAACAAAGCTGATTACCCCCACCTATATTTGCATATATAGTAACTTGACCTTTTCAAAACTCTTATTTATGTACTGTCATTTAAGTATGATAAAACTCTTATAAACCTTTTTAAAAGGTGTTTCAGTCCAGTTGACAGAAAAGAGAGGCAAACGTCTAACGTCATGTAATTGATAAAAGGCAAAAGCAGGACTAGACACCAGGCCTTTCCACCTCCGCCTACCGTTACACTACAAAGCTATGGTGGCTTCCTGGCCATGGAGCTGCCAGACTGTCAGTGATATGAGGCCAGAGGGAGACCACGTCTGACTTGCTCCCAACAGTGTCTAGCACAGTACCTGACACACAGTAGACACATAAAAAGTACATTACTGGTGAGCAACTGAATTCGTTTTCTTAGAGTTGCTTTAGTCACCTGCATGGTAGTTTGGGACATACAGCATTGCCAAATATCTCGGCTTTTAAAATGCTATTGGCATTATCAGGAATAAGCAAAAAGTACTATCTTTTCAAAACTGTATGTGTTGATTCCCAAAGGGATCAGAATTCTGAGCCAGGGCCCCATTTCAGCACAAAAGGTAGCAAGTTGTATGTTTTTCAGCTTCCTAGAAAATTAAGTGTTGGCTTGATGGAGCAAGTGGGAGATTGAAACTAGAGTCTTCTCGTGGGAAAGAAAAAACTGCAAGGTCTCTGGCATAATATAACCATTTGCAAGGCTGGTACAATGGTCCAGCTGTCGCTAACTTACCACGGCAAGAAATGGGCTTGCTAAAGGAGTGTGGATTCACCCAGAAGGACACACATCAACACGACAGAATCTGTGGCACGAAGATGCAGGTCTGAAGCAGGACAAGCCCAGCAACAAGGAACACAGAGGCTTGGGGCAGGAAGAAAAATTCTGGGCATGGCTTCACAGCCTTCCTGTAAAACCCCACGTGCTCAGCCATGCTAGAGCAAGGAAGAACAAGAAGAAGCTGGCCGCCTTCAGTTTATTATGGTGTTCAAGAGGCCTCCTAACCCGGCAGACGATTCCTTTCCTATGAAGTTCTCACCAGTATCACTTACAGCTCCATCTTCCCCCAGTTCCTAAACCACACATCCAAACATATGCCTTCCATTGTCATTCAGATTGTCTAGTCACCACCACAGCACTGTATTTCCATTTCTTCAGGGATTTGAGATATCCACTGTGATTCCAAGATCACCTTTAAGGGCTTCCATAAAAGCACTTCCCCATCATACATTCCTTAATACTTCATATCTTACTTACAGAGACAAGTTATCCAAAATAATTAAGGCGTGAGGCATTCTGAATGAGTGAGTCATTTAGATAACTGAACGCTAATCCATTAAGCACCGAAATATTTCTATAGGCTTGCTAAAATAAATGATGCCTTAGTAAACAAAGAATATAAAAAATAGTTCAAAATTCTATCCAACTTTCAAGATCCAGTCTGATTACAAACATTCCCTGAAAGCATCCTCCAACCCCCTCTTGCCACCTCTACCCACCACCAGAAATAACCTCTCTTTTGCTGTGATCCCACATTTTGATTATACCTCCTTTGCAGCTCACTGCATGGTCTGCTTGAGGTTAGAGATTTAAATGCACCTTGTCTAACTTAAAAAAAAAAAAGTTCCTGGAGACCAGAGACCTTCTTTTTAATACCAAGGTGCCTAGTTCAAGGCAGGCCTACAAACACTTCACAAACTGAAATACTCTTAGTGATTCAGACGTTGTAAAGGGCACCATAACACAGCAGAGCCTTCCAGGGTTCCCGAGGTCTGGAGGGCAGGGAAGTGTGACATTAGAGAATATGTTAGTATCATTAAAATCCTCTTTGGCCTCTGTCAGTATTTCTCAGCTTTAGAGAAAGTGTTTTTCTACAAGGTAAAAATACTCTAAATTCCTGTTTGTTTGGGTTTTTTTCCTAAAAGGGAATTAGTTAATCTCAACTTGCAAACAGAAAGCTCTGGTGGAGCTGGCATTGTTAAACCTCCACTGGTCTCAAGATGTGCATTCGAATGGCTGTCTGCAGTTCAGCAGGGAGATGAGACAGCGCATGGAAGGACGTGATAAGTGACAGGAATATAGACAAGATGCTATGCCATGTTTGACATCCAGTTCACCAGTCTGAAAGCCAGACTCCTCAGTCTGGAAATAAGGAACAGAGCACACGATCGAGCAATTAAAGTTTCAGGCTCAAGGTCCAAAGCAACCACTTCTAGCAGGGTAACAACATTGTTTTCCCAAAGCTTTAGTGTTTGGGCATGACAAAACAGGTGGTAAGTATAGTTTAATATTCCAAACACTCAACTCAAACCCTCCTCACCAGCAACAAGGGATTCTAAGTGGTCAGCCCAGGATGGTGAACTCCAAGTTCCCTCCCCAGCAGCTATTCTCTTGCAGGATTCCTTTTCCTTGTCATGGAAACAAACAGAATTTTCTTCATAAAAATAGGGAGAATGGGGTGGTAGGGTTGCTGGTATCATGATATTAAGTATCTAGGCATGTTCGCAGCCCCTCAGGGATAATAACTGCTCTTGTCTTTGCCTTGTCATTGAGTAAAGGGTTTTTTAATCCAGTATCTTCAGAGACAGAACTGCGTCACATAAGTTAATTGTACTGATAACTGAAGCACTAAAACATGCAAGATTAGAACAGAAAGCTTTCTAAATTCAATCGCATTACTTCCTTCTCAAGCTTTCTGAACTAACCAAACCATAATTTGACCTATTCCTGCTGAACAGGATAGCAATTATGATTAATTAATGTATTCGGAGACCACAGAGGCAAACAAGACTGTTTCCTCTATGAATGTCCCCAAACTGCTGTACTTTGAATTATTTTGTGGAGAGTTTTTGTCTCTGTCATCACCAGCTGTCTCTTCCTGCTTTCGTCAGGGGGTTTGCCTCTAATGGAGGGTCTCTTAATTCAGTGCATCTGGTATCAGCTAGACCTGGAAAGGCAAGCTATTAAGAGTCACCGGCTAAGGCTCTCTCTCACCAGCCTCACTTCAGACCCCGGCAGTCGGCCTCCAGACCCCGTGTTCTTACCCACTACAGGCACATTTCCCAAACTTGCCTAATTATAAAGGACTACCAGGTGTGTGTGTGGAGGGCGGAGTGTTAAAATGCACATTCTCAGACTCCTGTCCTAGAAATTCTAATTCAGTGGGCCTGGGGTGGAGCCCTGGAATCTGTGTTTTTAACACAGACCCTCAGATGATTTCCATGACCAGGTTTAGAAACACAAATCTATATGCCATCCATGCTGCCCACCTAGAATTGGGACTCCTTCAGAAGCATAATGAACCTGGGCCAAGGCCAACTTCTTCCAAAGAGACCTTGCAACCCACAAAGCTTCCAGGTCACTGCTCTGCCAATGCCCTGATCCTCTGTGGCTCCTGCAGGCTGGTCATCACACCTCTTCTCATTGCCAGTATGTCATTCACCGAAGATTTGGCACGCCTTCCTTCTCTCCACCCCAAATGTCCCGCCACCCTTTTGATGGCTTGGATAACCACATGGATGACCCAAACAACACTCGAGCCTCAGTTACTTGACCTTCTTCACTGAGTTCGCTTCACTTCAGCCACTTATTTCTGTGGCAAAACCCAGGTGCCTGTCATGTCCAGTAATTAATTGCTCCAACTCTGAAATCTTCCACTCACATGTCACTCTCTAACCACATCCTCCTATTACTCCATCGCTCCAATACATCCACTGCTTGATTTCATCCACACCTCTGGTCCTTTTCTCATCCATGTGCAGCAGAGACCCCCTTACTGCTCGTGTTAATCACTCCCTGCTCAACACCCTCAGTTCCTCTGCTCCACTGTCCTTCCGCTGCTCACCCCCAGCAAAATTCAACCCTGGCTCAGTCCAGCTATATGTCTTCTTTGCTCCTAAACCCAGGCAGCTGAATGCTCCTGGCGCCCTGATCAATCCACGGTCTCTTACCTCAACAGAGCCCTGCATACTGCCGAGAGGTCATGGACGTTGCCCCAAGTTCACTCTTCCTCTTCCTGACCTCAGCTGTACGTCAAATCTCCTTGTTTTTCCTCTGACCTCTTCCCTCTTACTCTTAGAGGACAACCTCACCCTCTATTTCACAAAGATGATGGAAGTCATCAGACTGGCACTTGCTCTTAAGTCATCCCACCAGAAAATGCAACTGTGCCCAGATATTCCATCATAAGGGCTGCCAAGCCCATCCATGCCTGTGCTGGGCCTACTGTTTGCTTGGTTATTTGAAGTAAACTCCCTGGTGATAATCATAACTGAAGTAAGCTGTAACGGTGGTGAATGGGGAAAAAAAATAGCCAGCCTCTCAAAGGATCCCTCTACCCTGAGAATCTTTTTAAGATTGGGAGGAGTTTAAAAAGAAAAAGAAGAAAACAAAACTATCTTACCTACAAGCATTGAACAAGTTTAAATACAAACATAAAGTTGCCTACATCAATAGAATGATTATAAATCCCAAGCCAAATAGTTAATTGCCTGATAATTTTTATAAACTCAAAACCAGAGTCACTGAAACACTTCTGTTAGTTATGGTTTCTGTTTTTCACTCTTAACCAAACTCTAGTTTATTGATGGGGCTAAAAGTCTTTTCCTAACTTTTTTTTCCTCCTTATAATATTAATATTGATAGCTAACATTGACTGTTTTTTGCGTATAATTATGCTGCTCACAATGACCCTGTGAGATAAGAACTATTATTTTTCTCCATTTCCAGCTGAAAAAAACAGACTTAGACATGTTAAGGAATTTGCCCAAGAGCTTGCAGCTAGAAAGTGGCAAAGGTAAAAGTAAAACACAGGGCCCAAACACAAACTCATCTCTGTTCTTTGGCACAGTGGTTATCAACAGAAACTTCCCAGGAAATGCACCACCCTAACCCAAGCATTTTTTTTTATACTCCAATATATGCTCAGAAACACAAACATGAGGAACCACCCAATATTAATATCACCGCATATTCCACATTCATTCACTCATTCCTACATTCATATCAGAAGGCAGCAGTGAATCAAAGGGAAGCAATGAATTCTACAGTCAGATCATACAGATCCAAATTCTAGCTCTGCCACTTTCTTAGCTGCCATATTTTAAAAGTTACTTCTCTAAGCTCAATTTTCTCAAAACAAAAAAACCCCCCAAATGATAATATAATAATGATGGTAATATAATAATATAATGATGGTAATATAATAATATAATGGTAATATAATAACCATCACCACCTTAGTAGGTTCTCCCAGAGATTTAGAGATAATGCACGAACACACTTAGCCACGGACCTGGCACATAGTCTCAAGAAAGGTTAGCTGTTATAATAATTCTTATCATTCAGAAGGTACTGGGGACCTGCAGCTGGTGGAGTCTAGGCAGAGCACAGTGCCCAGACTGGACCATAAACAGGCCAAGGCTGTCCCTGCCCTCTTGGTCTTGCAGTCTACTGGAGTAGACAATAAAGAAGGAAACAAACATATGAATGAAATACTTGGAATTTTAGTGAAGTGCTAGCAGGAAATGAACACGTACTGAGAGGGGGACAATGGGGAGGAAGCTACTGTAAAGGGGTGATCAGGGAAGAGGCTCCTCTGAGGAGGGACATTTTTGCTGAGCCCAGATGTTGGAGAAGGACCTTCCACAATAAGAGTCGGGGGAACAGTGTCGGACAGAGGGAAGGGCTGTACAGAAGAGGAGAAGAACTTGGCATTGAGAGGAACCGATGATGCTCCCACCTGACAGGAGCGCAGCGAGTGAGAAGCGGAGCAGAGAGGAGACAGAGGCCGGCACCTGAGTAAGTGTGCACGTGGGTCTGAGGGCGGTAGGGAGCCTCGAAGTGGGCAGGGGATGAGCAGGGTGACAGGGACTGGTAGGCTCACTGGCTGCTGGCAGGAGAACGGGTTAGCGAAGGCAGGAGTGGATGCTGGGAGACCAGGTGACAGGCAGGAACAGTCATCCAGCTGAGAGAAGACGGTGGCTGGATTAGGAGGACGGAGGGAAGGGAGGATCTGAAGTACCTGGAAGCTAGGCCGACAGGCCACGCTGACGGACTGGAGGTAGGGTGAGGAATCGGGAAAAATCCAGGTCAACTTTCAGGTCTCTGGCGAAACGATGAATGGACAGTAATGACATTGAGACAGGGAAGGCTCAGGGCAGGGGAAAGCTGGATGAGAGAGGGGAGAGGGGTCAAGAATGAGGAATACAAATTTGGAAGTTTGAGGGGGAGATTGAGCAATCGATTTTGGACACGTGAAGTTTGGGATCACTGTGAGGCTGCCAGGAGAGAGAGAAGGGGGGCGGTACGTAAAAATGTAAGTCTAGGGCTTCCCTGGTGGCGCAGTGGTTGAGAGTCTGCCTGCCAATGCAGGGGACACGGGTTCGTGCCCCTGTCCGGGAAGATCCCACGTGCCGCGGAGCTGCTGGGTGCGTGGGCCATGGCCGCTGAGCCTGTGCTCCGCAACGGGAGAGGCCACAACAGTGAGAGGCCCACGTACCGCAAAACAAAAAAAACAAAAACAAAAAAAAAATGTAAGTCTAGAACCAAAGAAGGGTCCAGGCGGGAGGTGTTACTGAGGTAGTCATCTGCATCCAGAGGGTAATCAAGCCCTGGGAATGGATGAGATCACTTAGGAAGAGACTATGATGAGAGAAGGGAGGGAGCCAAGCGAGAAAAGAGAAGAAGTAATACCAAATCAGGTCGGTAATCTAAAACGAAATGTGGTAATGTAGCCCATACAAAACCACACAGAACTGCCCCGACTATGTGCTTGATAAATGCCCGTGGAACAAAGAAAAATTAATTAACACACTCCCTTTAGGCCTTAAAAGAATAAAATTTTTCATTTAGGATTTTTTTTCCCAAGTTCTCATATGTTTGAGGCATAAGAAAAAAGATTTTGAAGGTTTGGATTGTGTTCAAAGGAATTCTTTTCCTTTAGAGCAAAAAGCAAGGATTCTTTTCAAAAACGCACTGAAATTAAAGATTGCCTACTTGAAATATAAGCTTTTAGAAAGCTTACACTCACACTATATTCTCTCTGTAAAAATTCTACCCCAGTATACAATTTTTCCCTTCCTTATAATGAAAATGCAATTATATGTTCTATTACAGATGTCATTTCATCCTGAAAGATGAAGCTGGTACTTTCAAACAGTTCAAGAGTCACGTGAGAGTTGTAAAATGCTCAAGAGATCAAGGATTTATTTTAAAACGTTTAAAAAAAAAAAAAACCTTAAGTTACCTGCTAGGCCATCCAAAAACTGATAACCAGGGAATTGAAAAGGATAAAACTGCCAGGAAAATAAGTAAATATAACAGCTACTCCTCAAATGAAAATGCATTAAAGCTGTAATTATATCTCTGGGTATCTATTGACACAGAAAACTCACTATCCTCTTGAGGCTAATACTATCACTACGAACTACCAGACTGAAATCATAGCAGTAAACACAACTGAGATACTTTATACGTTTCAAAGTTTTCCAATGTAACACAAGGTATAATGCATAAGAAGGAGAGTCAGTAACATTTGCCAAAACTGTTCCTTCCCTCAACTGTTCAAGTTAAATCAAGATTGTAATTCTTTTTAAGATCATAAGCCTCACTTTGTAAAATTCTTCTCCTCAGATATGTAAAGGAGAGGACTATCCTGACTTTTAAAGGATTGTTATCCCACTTCATGATATAGCAATCTAAAAGCCTAGGAGGAAAAAAATAAATGGTTCTGATGAACCTACAGGCAGGACAGGAATAAAGACACAGACATAAAGAATGGATTTGAGAACACGGGGAGGGGGCAGGGTAAGCTGGGACGAAGTGAGAGAGTAGCATGGACATATACACACTACCAAATGTAAAATAGATAGCTAGTGGGAAGCAGCCACATAGCACAGGGAGATCAGCTCAGTGCTGTGTGACCACCTAGAGGGGTGGGTTAGGGAGGGTGGGAGGGAGACGCAAGAGGGAGGGGATATGGGGATACATGTATATGTATAGCTGATTCACTTTGTTAGACAGCAGAAACTAACACACCATTGTAAAGCAATTATACTCCAATAAAGATGTTAATAAATAAATAAATAAATAAAATAAAAGCCTAGGAGGCTACCAGGAAGGTTACATGCATGGATGGGTAATAAGCATTCATTCATTCAACAAATATTAAGCACCAAAATGGGTCAGGTCCTCTCTGGGCCCTTGAAGATACACCAGTGAAAAAAGCCTCACACTTCCAGATTAATCGAGGGAAAGAGACAATAAACCAACAAATAAATAGGTATTTGCCAAGTGTGGTAAGTGCCATGAAGAAAAGTAAGGTTGGTTAAGGAGGACAGGGGAATGGGGTGTATCCTCCACAGAGTGGTCAGGGAAAGGCCTTAAAAGGTTACACTGGAGCAGAGCCTGAGGGAAGAAGAATCATGGTGTCCAGGGAACAGAGTTCCAAGCCGACGCAATAGCAAATGCAAAGGCGAGGAGGCTGGCGCATGCTTGAAGTTTTTAAGGAATAGCAAAAAGATCTGTCTGGCAAGGCTGGAAGTGAGGACACAGAGGTAGCCTTGTAGACCAAAGCAAGGACTTCAGATTTTACTTTAAGATGTGACGCTGTTGGAGCTCTCTAAGCAAAGGACCTAATCTTTTTAAAAGGCTCAAAAAAGGAACAAGTTCTTATTAAAACAAGACATACCTCTCACAATCTATTTATAAGTGTAAAAAAGCAGACAATAAAACAATCTTATGGTAAAGCAGCATTTCTGTAAGAAAAAAAAATACATATGGGAACAAAAGACTAACGGGATAAATACCAAACTATGGTTTACTATGGTTTGTGGGATGGTGGGTTTTTTCTTATGCTTTTCTTAGGTGTTTTTTTTTCCCCTAGTTTTCTGCCTTAAACATGAGTTATTTTTGTAATTTTTGATGTTATCTTAGAAAAGAAAAAAACCCACTCCCACATGAGACTGCCCTAGTCTGAAATCTTAGTTAAATATGACCAAAAAAAAAAAAATGGGGACCATTTTCTCCCCAAATTACCCTGCTTCCCATGCAATGTTTTCCTGTTAGGAAGCACTGTACAAATCAAGCGCCACGCAATGTATCAAGGTCACAAAACCAACTTGGTTAATATGTTTATCATTACATAGCAGCTCTGTCCTCTACAGCAACTTTGATACCATCTTTCCAAGGCAGCAACAGAAGGGCCCTTTTCATTAATTTCCTAACACTCTTAGCTACTTCTATGCCGCTTCTGGATTTTTCCACTGTATGTCTCTTAGAAACAAATTAAGCCCGAATAAGTTGTTCCAGCTAATGAAGTGCGCTTTTGGCTCTTTCCCCGTGGTTGAGAATTATCCGGCAAAATACCAATTGTTTTAGGACGCATTTTCTCTTAGTTTTGAAATATGCAATACGAAGTTACTGCAAATAAAGAACATTAAGATAACAGCATACAAGAGCATGTATAAATGGAAACTACTGTAATTCTTCTTAAAATTGAGGATGTGTGGAGGTCTCATGAATAAACATACTATACGTCCACATGACACAGATAAAGACGGAAAGGAGTGTGCCCTCCCTCCTCCTCTACACCCCCCTCCCCCCGCCCCACCACATAACATTTTCTCGCAGGGCAAAAGCCCAGGGCAATCACTGCTCAGAAATGCAAACCACGCAACTCAAAATGACTCAAGCTCTCAAAACACTTTCCACCTAAGCTCCTCATCCCACCCACTCCTCAATCACTTCCGACAGGCTTCTCTGAATGGAAATCCCAAACTGGGAAGGTTTAGCAAGCCCCCAAACTCTGCTAACATGCCACCTGCGGCATCCGGGGAGCCAGAGCCCAGCTTCGCTGCCTTCTCGAGGGCAAACACCGGTCCCAGGATGGAGAAGTCTACTGCACCCAGAGTGGCTCGAGTCCCTGCTCAGCTGCCTCCCTGGCCGAGCGGACCAGAGCCTGGGGCTGCCCCCATCCCCGCAGGACGCAGCCGGCCCGAGGGACTTGGAGCAAGCGGCTCTCGGCCGCCCGGCATCTCCGCCCCACGTTGGTCAGGCCGCCCCCCGCGCTCCCCTCCCGGCGCTCGGGCGCACACTTGGTGCTCACAGCCGGCGCACACGGGGACACGCACCCTCACATGGTCCGGCGGGCATCTGCGGACACCCCCACTGCCCCGCCACAACCCCCTCGTTGCAGCCGTGTGGCCCGCGGGGGCTACTCGGACCCCCGGGAGCGGCGGCGGCGGCACCCTCACGCCTCCAGGGTGCCCGAGCCAGCAGCGAGGTCGGGAGGAGGGGGGGTGCTGACAGATGGGGCGGAGGGAGGGGCTTCGGGGGGAAGGGGCGGAGCGTCCCAGCCAGGGGGTGCTGGCGGCTGACAGAAAGACCCGGGGTAGCCGGCGGGAGGGGGTGGCGGACACTGCGGGCAGGGCCGGGGGCCAGGTGTGGTGGGAGGAGCTCGCGCAGACACAGGGGGCTGACAGGAGGAGACACACACACACACACACGGGGACTGACAGTCGCGGGGGCACACGGGGCCGGCGGGCCGCGGCGAGCGCTCACCTGGCAGCGGCAGCGGCGGAGGCGCCCGCGGCCGGGCTGCTCTCCCCGCGCTCCGGGCCTCCCTCCCGGCGGGCGGGCGGCCGGCCTGCCGGCCGGCGCAGGCCCCACGGAGGTGGAGGCGGTGGCGGCGGCGGCGCTGGCGGCGGCGGCGGCGACGCCGGAGCCGCGGACTACTGGGCGGCGGGGACGCAGCTGCACCAACCGACTCCGGGCCGCTCGGCTCGGCTCGGCCGCACTCGGAGGCGCTCGGTTCCGCTCGGCTCCGCTCGGCTCGGCTGGGGGCGTGGCCCGAGGCCCCCCGCCCAGGTCGCCTCTGGCGCCCGGGGGGGCGGGGCTTTCGTACGGGCGCAAGCCCCCTGACGTCGCAGAAAGCGGACCTTACCCCGGGCGCATGCGCGGGCGCCGCTCCCGCTTCTCCCCGCGTGGAGGCTGAAGGGGGCGGAGAAGGAGGGGACCGGGGGCGGATGCTGCGGTTCTGGAGGTTCCCGGCTTTTGTACTCCGTATCCTGGTCCTTCTAGAGGACCACCTGAGGAAAGCCACGGCAGGCTGTACTTTCAAAAAGATGCAGGCAGGGCAGGGACCCTGGCCCTTTCCCGGCCCCTCTGCTCCCACTCCCGTGTTTCCCAACGAGCATCGCCTGGGATTTGGTTTTTCTTTTATCCCACTAGCACAGCACCGCAATTTTTTATCCCTTCTGTTTCTTAACAACAACGACGACTTCCGATGACTGCTTTCTTAACATTAAGTCTTCAGGTACTTGAGAACTTTCAAGCATCAGTTAGCCCCCTCAGGTACAATAATGCTCTTTTTTCACAGCTTCTGTTGTGGAACCTGTAACGCCTGAGGTGAGGGTGACCCTTTTCTGAGTTTTTGTCACAAGTTCCAGGCACCTTTTTTGTTATGGAGTCCATGTCTGTAGCAAATATGCCCAGAAAGTGGTCCCCACCTTCAGCATCTCTAGTCTGACATACGTAGGTTGAAATCCTGCGTCTGCATTATACTAGCAGATTAATAATTGGCTGAGTGACTTTGGATATGCTATTTAATCTCTCATCCATAAAAGAGCAATGAAAATATCAGTAATGAAGCCAATAGGAATGACTGAAAGGATTAAATAACAGCACACGTGCAGCTTTCTGCACAGTGCCTGGTGTTCAATAAACAACACTGACTTTAACTTCAGGTCGCATCATAACCTTCAGATCCTGAAAACCAGTGAACATAAACAAGCGCTGAGCAGTATGTCCAACTTGACACGTCCAAAGCCAAACTGTGGAACTTGCACCTTTCAAAGTCTTCCCCACCTCAGTTAAGGTCAATTCCATCCTTCCAGTGGCTTCCACCAAACCTTTAAGTCATCCTTGACTCCTCTCTTCCTATTATATCCCACATGTAATCCAGTAGCAAAGTCTGTCAGCTCTACTTTTAAAATACCCTCATTTGAGCCCTCATCTTCTCTGTCCTGGAATATTGCAATAACTTCCAAACTGCTCTCCTTGATTCCACTCTGCTCTCATAGAACTTGTTCTCAAGCAGCCAGAGAGATTCTTTTAAATCCTAAGTCCTAAACCTATTTCCCTCCTCTAAAGCCTCCAATGGCTTCCCATCTCAGACAGAGCAAAAACCAAAAAATTTTTTTCAAGGGCCTCCAAGATCCTATTTGATCTCCCCCTCCCCCCTCCTTACACTCCCCCACCTCTCTAACTGCATCTCTGTCCACTCAACCCCTTAACTACTTTCCAGTCACACTAGCCTCCTTCTTGCTCCTGGAATGTGCAGGCTCACTCCTACCCCAGGACCTTTGCACTGAGTGTTTCTTCCCCCAAGATATCAGAAACACATATGCCCTTAATCCAAATTTCTATTCAGAAGTCACCTTCCCAGAAAGACATTCCCAGAACACTCTCCTAAAACATCAAGTCCCAAGCCCCATCATTCTCTCCCATCATCTTGCTTTACTTTTCCTCGTAGCCCTTATGAGCTCAATAGCATCTGTAATGTTCTGAGAGCAGGAACTTTGTGTTATCCACCTGCAGCATCTGGAATATGGCCTGATGTTCTTAGCTGTTCAATAAATATTTTTTGAATGAGTAAGTATATATACAGTTGACCCTTGAACAACACAGGTTTGAACTGCACATGTCATGGATCTTTTTCAATAAAGACATACCACTGTATTACACGATCCATGGTTGGTTGAATCCGAGGATGTGGAAGCAGGGGTACCGAGGGCCAACTATGGGGCTTGAGCATCCATGGATGTTGGTATCTGCAGCAGATCCTGGAAACAACCCCCCACAGATACTGAGGAACAGCTGTATATAGGATATGTTACTCCCGTTTAAAATTTCATTTATTCAACAAACTTTTTCGAGCATCTATTCTGATCCAGCACTGTGGGATACAGAGATAAACAACGCACTCTCCCAACCACTAAGAACTCAGTATTTCAGAGGAGCCAGACATGGAAAGAAAGAATTCTGGAAGAAGATATGTAACACTAGATGTATGTGTCAACTGCTTTCGGAAGCAGAGAGAAGGACATCATTCGTACTACATAGGAGAGCATGGAAAGACTTCCCAGAGGAGGTGACAGTGGGGCAGGGTCTGAAGAGTAGATGAGAAGAGGACACCAGGCAGAGGAAACAGCATGCACTTGATACCAGTGTTGGGAGGTATGTGGCAAATAATGTTTATCCAGGGAGGCAAATCATTTTCCTTTAAAAAACATTTTAAACGAATTCGAGGTGATCCGTATAATAATGTCACCTGCACTCACTCACATTCTGAGGAGCTTTGTCAAGCAGAAAAGAAACTGGCAGAAGTATAGTTGATGAAATAGAATTACAACCCGACCTCTATTCTGTAGGACCAGGACAGTGACAGACCCCTTAGCTTAATCAACAGTACATAGTTCATTTCAGAGCGAGGGTCATATCACTCTCTATGAATCCTTATGTTGCCTTTATAAAGTCTGGAGTGAAAGAATCCCGGAGGCAGTTAGTTTAATATAGTATGTACGTAAGTAGGATTTAAATCCAGAACTCCTGAGTTTGAATCCTGTCTTCCCCACTTACTTGCTGTGTGAGCTTGAGTAAACTGACTTAACCCCCTAATGTTGTGAGAATTGAGTGAGATAATCCACATGTTGCTGTTACCACAGTGTCTGATGCGTGATGAGAACTCACAAGTTAAAAAGGAAGTCCCATTAGTCTTCTTAAGAAAAGTTCTGAATCCAGTTATGCCAACTTATTGCCTCTCTGCTCTAAATCCACCCTTCCTTGCCTTGCTTTGTGATACTGGAGTTGAATTCTGTCAACATTTCTTTTTTGTCAGTGGCACAGTGTTTGGCTTTGTCAGTAGAGAGTGCTAGAGGGATGCTGCTAGACCAGAGATGAACTCGAAGGTCCATAAAAGCCTCCCAGCTCAAGGCACTGTCTGTCCCCCCCACCACCACTCTTTTTCCCAGTAAATATGTATTGTGCACCTACTATGTACCTGGCTGTGTGTTAGGCTCTGGGTATGCAGCCTTAAATAAAACCAAAGACCATCATGGAATTTACAGTCTAGTATGTCGGGCAAATATTGGTCAAATAATCAAAAACATAAATCTTACATGGTGCATGGTACCATGAGACCCAGAAATAGGCGGCTTTGGGTCAAAGATGTTTAGGGAAATAGTTGGTGTGAGATCTAAAGGGGAAAATAGGGGTTAAACTGGATGTATTGGTGTGCTTGGCCTGCCATAACAAAATACCATAGACCAGGTGGCTTAAACAGCAGAAATTAATATTCTCACAATTCTTGAGGCTGGAAGTCCAAGATCAAGCTTCCAGCCAATTCAGTTTTGGTGAAGACTCTCTTCCTGGCTTGCACATGGCTGCTTTCTCACTGTGTCCTCATATGTGTGCGTGGGGAGAGAAGAAGAGTAAACTTTCTGGTAACTCTTCTTATAAGGACACTAATCCTATGGGATCAGCGGCTCACTCTCATGACCTCATTTAACTTTAATGACTTCCTTACTCCAAATATAGCCACACTGGAAGTTAGGGCTTCAACATATGAATTTTTTGGGTACACATATGTTTAGTCCATAACACTAGGAAAATATGGGAAAGAAGAGTGCTCCCTGTAGAGGGAAAAGCACGTGCATAGGCCCTGTGGCTGTCAAGGGTACATGGTGATTTAAACAAAGAGGGAGAAGGTGCACAGACGATGAGGCAGATAATGGGAGGAGATCAGGCTGGAGAGGCGGACAGTGGCCAGATCATGCAGGGCCTTGAAGGTAGTGGTAATAAGTTGAGTTGTACCCTAAGAGCCCTTCAGTAAAGGTGTAGGGACAACGTGCTGGGTGCAGATCAGAATGGAGGGCTCAGAATGGACGCAGGGAGAAAAATAATGAAGTTGTCCTGAGTGTCCAGATTCAGCCCAGGTTATACAAATGGGCACTGGTTGGCCTGGAGGAGACACTGGCCAGCCAAGCTGCCCAGGACCAGGGAAGAGAACTTGCTTCTGGCCCAGGTGAACAGAGGCCTTGGACTACAGAGTCATCCCCAGTCACATTCTCAGCTTCTCTACAGTCCTGGCTTCTCCCCTCCCCTCTTCTACCTTCTAGACCCTGTGCCTTATACCACCTCAGTCAGGACAGCCCATATCTGTGGCTGGTTCTGTTTCCCTAGCCCTAGTCTGGCCCAGCCTGCCTTCCTCGTTTTCCCACATTGGACCACAGAACCAAGATTCAACATGCTGTCCTCTAATGTAAGTTGGTGCAGCCACTGTGGAAAACAGTATGGAGGTTCCTCAGAAAACTAAAAATAGAATTACCATATGATCCAGCAATCCCACTCCTGGGCATATAACCAGACAAAACTATAATTCAAAAAGATACATGCACCCCTATGTTCATAGCAGCAGTATTCACAATAGCCAAGACAAGGAAACAACCTAAATGTCCATCGACAGACGAATGGATAAAGAAGATGTGATACGTATATACAATGGAATACTACTTAGTCATAAAGAAAAGAACGAAATAAAGCCATTGGCACCAAAATGGATGCAACTAGAGATTATCATACTAAGTGGTGTAAGTCAGAAAGAGAAAGACAAACACCATATCATATCAGGACTTCCCCGGTGGTGCAGTGGTTAAGAATCTGCCTGCCAATGCAGGGGACATGGGTTCAAGCCCTGGTCTGGGAAGATCCCACATGCCATGGAGCAACTAAGCCCATGAGCCAGAACTACTGAGCCTGTGCTCTAGAGCCCACAAGCCACAAATACGGAGCCTGTGTACCACAACTACTGAAGCCTGCGTGCCTAGAGTCCATGCTCGCAACAAGAGAAGTGCACCGCAGTGAAGAGTAGCCCCCCCCCCGCAACTAGAGAAAAGCCCACAGCAACGAAGAAAAGCACAGCAACGAAGACCCAACACAGCCAAAAATAAATAAATTAATTAATTAAAAAAAAATACATCCAGGGCTTCCCTGGTGGCGCAGTGGTTGAGAGTCCGCCTGCCAATGCAGGGAACATGGGTTCATGCCCCGGTCCGGGAGGATCCCACATGCCGCGGAGCGGCTAGGCCCATGAGCCATGGCCGCTGAGCCTGCGTGTCCGGAGCCTGTGCTCCGCAACGGGAGAGGCCACAACAGTGAGAGGCCCGCGTACCACAAAAAAAAAAAAAAAGAAAAAAAATACATCCAGTCTGATTTTCTATGGCTTTAGAATTTTTACAAATTTTTTTTAAAATGGTTGCCCAAAATTAACACTTTGTGGGTTTTTTAAATGTCATAGATACTCTACAGGCCAAATATTGCTAATATATTTGAATCAAACTGATATTTCATAGTAAAATCACAAACCATACATGTTTATTAGAGTTATTGCCAATAAACTCCCAAATAAATAGAAACAAAAGTAATTTGAGTCACAGAAGGAGAAGAGATAGTGGAAAGAAAAAAATATTTGAAGAGATGATAGTTAAGAATGTTTCAAAATTAATGAAAGATATTCATAGGTTCAAGAGGCTCAGCAAATAAATAATACATTGAATACTGTATAAAGAAAACCACATCTTAGACACAACATAGTCAAACTACTAAAAGCCAACAACATAGTCAAACTACTTAAAAGTAGGCAGAAGCAAAAGTAAGACATATTTCAGAGAAACAACAATTAGAATGACAACCTGCTTCTCATCAAAAAGAAGACAGAAGACTAAAATGATATCTTTAAAGTTTACAGGGGGAAAAAACTGCCAACCAAGGAATTTTGTACTCAGTGAAAATAGCTTTCAAAAATTAAATGAAATAGGGCTTCCCTGGTGGTGCAGTGGTTGAGAGTCCGCCTGCCGATGCAGGGGACACGGGTTCGTGCCCTGGTCCGGGGATCCCACGTGCCGCGGAGCGGCTGGGCCCGTGAGCCATGGCCGCTGAGCCTGCGCGTCCGGAGCCTGTGCTCTGCAATGGGAGAGGCCACAGCAGTGAGAGGCCCACGTACCTCAAAAAAAAAAAAAAAAAAAAAAAGGACGGTGTTAACTCTAGAGTTTTTACATACCCTATATCAGATTGAGAAGTTCTTTCCTATTCCTAGGTTGCTGAGAGGTTTTATTGTGAGTAGATGTTGAATTTTATCAGATGCTTTTCCAGCATCTATTCAGATGATCAAATTATTTTTCCCTTTTATGCTGTTAATGTGGTTGGTAGTTTTTAAATGTTAAACCAATTTGCATTCCTAGCCCCCTGGCTCACGGGCCCAGCCGCTCCGCAGCATGTGGGATCTTAAACTGGGGCACGAACCCGTGTCCCCTGCATCAACAGGTGGACTCTCATCTACTGCACCACCAGGGAAACCCAACACCATCCTTAATGGTAAAATATTGAACATTTTCCTCCTAAAGTCAGGAACAGAGCAAGGATATCAGCTAATACCACCTCTAATCAACATTTTACTAGATGTCCTAGCCAGGGCAGTAAGGCAAAAAAGAAAAAGTCATAAAGACAGGAAAGAATAAAATAAAACTATCTTTATTCAAAGATGACATGATTGTGTAGCTAGAAAATCCTAAGGAATCTCAAACAAACTTTTAGAACTAAAAAATGACTGTCTTAGTCTGGCTGCTATAACGAAATAGCACTCGGTAGCTTGTAAACAATAGAAATTTATTTCTCACAGTTCTAGAGGCTGGAAGTCTGAGATCAGGGTGCCACCATGGTCAGGTTCTGATGAAGGCTCTCTTCTGGGTTGCAAAATCAATATACCAAAATCAACCTTATTTCTATACTCCAGCAAGAATCAGAAAAGAGTTTTTGAAAAGAAGAGTCAAAATAGTTTTGAAATAGCAAAAAAAAAAAAAAAAACAACCAAGTACCTAGGGGTGGATCTTACAAAAAACATGTAAGACCTCTATGGCAGAAACCACAAACATTTTAATAGATATTAAAGAATAAATGAATACTGGAGAAAAATACCGTGTTAATTAGATGAAAAGACCCAATAATGTAAAGCTATCATTCTCTCCAGTTGGTCTATAGAGTCAAAGGAATCCCAGCTGATTTTCATATGGAACACGACAAGATGATTCTAATGTAAAATTTATGTGAAACTGCAGAAAGCCAAGAACAGCTAAGATACTCTCGAAGAAGTACAAGGTGGGAAGATTTACTCTATCAGCTAATAAGACTTATAATAAAGCTCTAATAACTACAACAGTATGGTATTGGCACAAGAGTAAACAAAAACTAATGGACAGAAGAGAGACATCCCCCCCCAAAAAAACCCAGGTTAATAATAAAGATAGCACTGCAGAACAGTGTGGGGTAATGATCTTTTGAATAAATAGTGTTGAGTCAATTTAATATCCATATGGGAAAAATGACATTGGAACCCTATCTCACACCATACTCAAAAGCCAACTTCTGATGGATTATGGACCTAAATATGAAAAGTAAAACAATAAACATGGCCTGACACACAGAAGAAACTCAGTAAATGAATGGGTGTATATAGGGGATGCGTTATTCCAATTTAACTTAATTTAGTCAATAAACAAAAAACCAATTTCTGTTGGATTATGGACTTAAACACGTAAGGTAAAACAACACAGATTTAGAAGATAACATACAATAATATTTTCATGACCTCAAGGTAGAAAATGTTTTCTTAAACAAGACAGAAAAAGCACTAATCACAAAGGAAAGACTGATAAATTGGACTTTTTTTTTTTTACAGTTAAGAGCTTCTTTCATCAAGAAACATTATTAGCAGAGTGAAGAGGGAAGCTACAGAGGAGAAAGATTTGCAATGCATATAACTGACAAAGGGTTTATATCCAGAATATACCAAAAAAACACCTACTATAAATAACTAATGAAAAGATAGCCCAATAGAAAAGTGGGCAAGAACAGGCTCTTCACTTCACATCAAGAAAATCCAAATGGCCAACAACATGAAAGGTGTTTAGCCTCCTTAGTAATCAAGAAAATGAACCACAGTGAGCAACTACTACAGACCCACCAGATGACTAAAAGTACAAACTCTGACAGTACCAACAGCTGGTGAGAACTGTTGGTGAATGTACAAGGTGAGCTCGTATATATTGCTGGGGCGGACTGTACGTGTATAATCATTTTGGAAAACAGTTTGGCATTATTTTTCAGAATTAAGCATAAGGCATACTTATAACCCAGCAATTCTGCTCCAAAGTGTATACCTAAGAGAAAAACATGCTCAGGTAGAGCAGTAGACACGTACCAAAATGTTCACAGCAGCATTATCTATAATAGTCCCAAGTTGGAAACAACCCAAATGTCAATTAGTAGTTGACGGGATAAATAAATTGTGGTATATTCACCCAATGGAATGCTATGTGCTGCACTAAAAGTGAATGAACTACAGCTGCACACAACAACATGGAAGACTCTGACAAATAATGTGGAGTGAAAGAAGCCAGACAGAAAAGAACACACACTTAATGATGGCCTTTATATAAAACCCATAACCAGACAAAACTAAATATGCCCCTGCCCCCACAGGCTTCCTCCACTCCTGTACTTATGAGATATGAGAAGAGCAGTAACAAAAGACGGATTTGAAAACAAGTTGAGGAATCATTCTTTTGTCCTCAGCCACAATCAGCCCACTGCTGGAATATCTCCTGTTTGGAGGGATGATAAGAGAAAATGACTGGGAGATGAACTGAAGGAAATTATTGACACAGCTCTCTGATGTCGGGGTGGAGAATGATAAAGTCAGGCACCCTTCTGTCAGGGTCCATTGTGATGGCCTCAGTGACATTTTAATAAAGTCACTCAAAGTTAGGGGACCATAATGACAAATTTCTAGTGTGTTAAACCTTCACTGGAAACCTGGAGACCGTGATATGGGCTAACAGGTATGGATAGTTTCTGAGGTGCAAGGTGCAATGGGGCCATGCAGCTTTTGCAAGATTCCCAATAACAAATACAATTTAGTTTGGTATACGTGCTTCCAGATTTTTTCAGGGTACCTAAACATTTTTTGTTATTATAACTATGGGATTATATTACACACACTGCTGAACTTTTTTTTTTTCTAACTTAATAGGTGTTCAACATCTGTTGAACTTCATACTTTGTGGGGAGATGGATATATTCAGTAGCTTGATAGTGGTGATGGTTTCATGGGTATCTACACATGTCAAAATTCAAATTGTACGCTTAAAATATATGGGGTTTATTGTATATCAGTCATAACTCAGTAAAACTGGAAAAGCACTGTATTTTAAATCTCTTTTACTGTCTTCCCCACTTAACACTTTACGTTTCATCCATGCTGTTGGATGTACATCTAACTCATCATTTCTCAGTGCTGTATAGAATTCCAAGGTCTGCCTCCACCATGGTTTACTAACTCACTTCTGCCTCCTGCTCACCTATCTTGTCTTCTTATGTATCTGAGCAAACTTTCTTTAAAACATACTTCAGGGAGTAAGATTGCTGAATTCTCTAACCCATGCATACTTACTTTTGCTGAAGACTGCCTGTTTATTTTGCTTATTTTATGGAAGGACTGAGCAAGTTTCCATTTCTGCCAGCTGAGCATGAGAGTTCCCAGTCTCTTCACCTGGATTTCTGACCCTTCATGCAGCAACAGGACAGAAGGCATGGATGTCATTCTTGGTGCCCGGCCCCCCGCCCCTCCCCACACTCAATTTGGTACAGACTTCATGGTTGCTGACAAATAATTGTTCAGTGTGTGACACATGGCTTTGGCCATTCCTTAGTGTTTAACAGATGGAATTTCTATTTTCACTTGTTTTTTAAATCCTGTTTTTGGGGAGAGGTGCAGGTGAGAGACGGGAGATCTGTAGCCTGTCTTTCCAAAGCACTCCCTGGCAGCCTTCAAAGGTCCCACCTACATGAAGGAACTGGGCCCCTGTGCTTAGGCCAGTGTTTTAAGCTGCAAGGAATGTGGTGACTCAGCTGGTCGTCCAGGGACACCTCGGTGAACAAGGCAGAGGAAAGGAAGTCATTACACAGACAGCTGGGTTGTAAAAAACAAAAATACTCCACACACCAAGCTTTACAAAGCAGTGTGGCTGTGTGTCCCGTGACTTAACGGGACTGCTTCTGCCACGTGGCCCTCCAGCCCACGATATGTGGCCCCCAGCTCATGACACGTGGCACCCAGCTCAGAATATGTGGCACGCAGCCCTTACTCAGTGCTGGCTGCTCCTCAAGCCGCTTGGAAAGCTGACTGGGTGGGGACCCCAGGAAAACCCGTGACTGTCTTCTCCCTTCCACCCTCTCCTACTGCTTCCTGCATCATCTCTTTTCTCCTCGCTCCTTCCTCTTGAATTCTCTTGCCCTTAAAGAAATTTAAAAACATGGAATTTAGTATTCAGTGGGAGACTTGGCAGAGATACAGCAAGATCCAAACACTGACCCCCTAGGAAGGCCCTACTGTGTCAGGCAGATACTGGCAACAAGTCATATCACCTGCACAAGGTCCAGAGCACGGTGAGAGAGGCCAGGGGGAGACAGGCCAGAAGTACGGGATGGAGACTCCAAGGTGGAGGCAAGACCATCGAAGATGTGGACTCTCACCCAGGCTTCTTTATTGGATACCTACTATGCGCCAGACCCCATTCTTGGGATGTATCAGTGAAGACACATCCAGAGTCTTATCTCCATAGGGCCTGCATTCTCAAAGGGGGAGACAGATAAACATCAAATATCAGAAATAAGTCAATTATATAGCATGTGCATGGGTGGTTAGTGCTACTTTAAAAGATCAGAACAGGGAAAGATGCATGGGAGTAGTCCCGGTAGAAAGGTGACATCTGAGTGCTCCTAAGCGGGTGAGGGAGCGAGTCACGTGGATGTCTGGGGAAAGAGCCTTCTGAACAGAGGAAACCTCCAGGGCAAGGGGGAGTGTGCCCGTGTGCTTAAACATGCATGAGGTGGTAACCCTGGTGGCTGCAGAGTAAGTGCCTGGGGGGAGTGTAGTGGGAGGGCACAGCAGAGAGGTGGGAGGTGTGAGGGGAGGGTGGGAGCCATTGGAGGGTCCTGAGCAGAGCTCTAATCCGAACTGACATCCCGCTGTCAGATGGCTTTGACCGCTGAGAGTCCAGCGCAAGCAGAGTGCAAAATGAAGGTGCCAATCTTGCCGAAGATGTAGAGTTTATGAAGTTGATGAGAGTGACGTTGAATACAGGTAGAATCATACAAAGCATTAGAAGATGACGGCCTGTCATTGTTAACAGGGCAGGAATTTCAGAAGAATATGTAAGGGTTATGAGAAGGCTTTGGGGAAACCAAAGGAGCCCAGAAGCAATTTTTGATAGTTGTGCTTTTTCAGCAAATGCAATGCTCCATGAAGGATGTCATACCATGTAATCTATACCCTGCTCCCAAATCATTTATTCTTTAGTCATACTAAAAATTAGGCTACAGTGGTATGCACAACCAGAATTTTATTAAGTATAAGATAATAACATTTTGTTCAGTATACTTTTGAGTACATATAATATAACTGGTTTCCTTTTCTTCACATGTAACAATGCTTCCCACTTTACGAGATTGAGTAAAGATTAAATAAGAGCATTCACTCACTAACACATGCAACTAATACTTATTACGGGTCTTATTCTAAGTGACAGGCACCAAGTGAGGCTCTAGGGTACAGTGATGAACAGAAAGTACCCTCATGAAGACATAACATTCATCAAATGGTATATATAAAGTTCACATAAAAGAGTAAAATGAAAAAGCACATGATGTTATGAGAGCCTATGTAAGGGAAATTTAACCTAGCCAGAAGGTGTATTAGTTAGCTATTGCTGTAACAACTCACTACCACCTTAGGGCTTTAAACAACATACATTTATTATCTCAGTTTCTGTGAGAGTCGGGAATCTGAGCATGGCTTAGCTGAGTCTCTGCCTTAGGGACTCACAAGGCTGTAATCAAGGTGACAGCTTGGCTGCGTTCTCATCTGGAGACTCAGCTGGGGAGGAATTGCTTCCAAGCCCCCTCAGGCTGTTGGCAGGATTCATTTCCCTGTGGCTGTAGAACCGAGGACCCTGGCTTCTCGCTGACTGTCAGCTTCTAGAGGCCACCCAGAGCTCCTTGACATGTTTGTTTCCTCTACGTGGCTGTTTACTCCATCAAGTGAGCAAGGAGAGTCTCCAGGGCTAGTCTGCTAGCAAGACTCTTTTTTTCTTTTAGTAAATTTATTTATTTATTTATTTGGGGCTGCACTGGGCCTTTGTTGCTGCACGCAGGCTTTCTCTAGTTGAGGCAAGCGGGGGCTATTCTTCATTGCGGTGCATGGGCTTCTCATTGCAGTGGCTTCTCTTGTTGTGGAGCAAGGGCTCTAGGCGCACGGGCTTCAGTAGTTGTGCCACGCGGGCTTAGTTGCTCCACAGCATGTGGGATCATCCTGGACCAGGGCTCAAACCCGTGTCCCCTGCATTGGCAGGTGGATTCTTAACCACTGTACCACCAGGGAAGTCCAAGACTCTTATATGATGGAATATACTATGGGAGGTGACATCCCATTACCTTTGCTATATTCTACTGGTTAAAAGCAAGTCACAGCATATATACACCACCAAACATAAGGTAGACAGCTCGTGGGAAGCAGCCGCATAGCACAGGGAGATCAGCTCAGTGCTTTGTGACCACCTAGAGGGGTGGGATAGGGAGGGTGGGAGGGAGGGAGACGCAACAGGGAAGAGATATGGGAACATATGTATATATATAACTGATGCATTTTGTTGTAAAGCAGAAACTAACACACCATTGTAAAGCAATTATACTCCAATAAAGATGTTTAAAAAAAAAAAAAAGCAAGTCACAGGCCCCACTCACACTCAAGAGGAAGGGATTACACAAAGGCATGAACACCAGGAGGTGGGAATACAGGGGGTGACCTTAGAGTCTCTCTGCTACTGAAAGCTTTCCTGAGGAAGGAACAATGGAGCCGGAATCTAAAAAGTGAGTTAACTATAGGGACAGGAGAGGGAACCACTGCCCAGGTAGAGAGAACAATGTGGGCAGAACAGTGCATGTAACATTTGCAAAGGATCTAGCACAGTGACTACCAATACTGTGTCACTCTCCTGCTCAGCGACCATCAATGACTCCTCAGTGCCGATGGTTTTGCCCCATATTCAAGGTCAGACAGGCCATCTCCTTGCACTCACTTTCATGGTTTCACTCACCACCTCCACGGCTTCACTCATCACTTATACTGCGCCTGACCCTCCTGTACATACATACTCCATCTATATATAATTCAAGGCCCAGCATCAACTGATCTCTAAACAATATTTTTGGACATCTATTATCATTCTATTTATGAACAAAATTTAAATCTTTTGAACATCCATGCTAGACCCTCCTTGAATTGAAAAGCATACCGAGACATGATTCTGGATGCCAGATGGAGGGGAATGGGGCCAGAAAGTATATCTAAATAAAAAGAGGAAAAATAAGAGGTCCCCTTGCTGAAGGTCCACCCCATGGGACAGCTGGTAAGTCCTGCAGGGATTTTAGAACACACAGAAAGCTCCACTTCATAGAATGGTTAATGATCTTTTAGTTTTCTTCCCTAGGCTAGAAATCACAAATGGATCACAAAAGAGTTCGGTCAAACTGAAGTTTTTCCGGGAAGGACAGTTGGAGCGGGGAACTGCCCAGCCGCAGCCCACACTGCCAGGCAACCTGGCCAGGTCGGGCCAGTCCTCGACTGGCACCAACGGCTTGGTTGGCAGGAGTAGAGGACAGCAACGGAAGTCCCCTGCCCTCCAGCCTAGGGATCCCTGACCGCATTCAGAGCCTATCCCTGAAGGGCCTAGGAGAAGAGGCCCCAGTAGCACCGCAGCCTTAGCCACATCAGCAGGGATAGAGAACAAGGAAGGGAAAAGCAACCCAGATCGCAGCCCAGAATCTGGCTTCCTCCAGCCAACAGCTGCAGGAGGGGCTGAGTCTGGGGGCGAGGCCGGCGGTGGGGGCGGACCATGGGGGGCGGGCCGGTAGTGGTGGGCGGGGTCTGGTGGGGCTGCTTCCCCAGCCCCACCCCTTAGCCCCGGAAGGAGCAGGCCTTGGTAGCTGCAACTCCACCTGCCCAAAGCTGTTATTGGGGGCTGAGTCTCTGCAGCTGCCTTGGAGGTCAGAAGCAGGCTGGATCTAGGGGCGACGGAAGGCCTGACACCCCCTGGGTCTCTCCTCGCCGCCCTCCCCTCCCCTACTATCTTCCCTAGTGCCCGCTCCACATGGAAACCGGAGGGCTTTTTCTCAATGCCCATTAAAGCTTCTTCCTTTGCTTTGAGGGCAGAGGACCCCGCACTCCCTCCCCCAACAAACACACTATCTAATTCCTCCCCCCGCCCCCTACTCACACTGTCACAGCTTCCGTCATAAACTATCAGACTTCCCTCGTGCTCCAGTGGTTAAGAATCCGCCTGCCAGTGCAGGGGACACCGTTTGATCCCTGGTCCGGGAAGATCCCACATGCCGCGAAGCAACTAAGCCCATGCGCCACAACCACTGAGCCTGCACTCTAGAGCCCGTGAGCCACAACTACTGAGTCCGAGTGCCACAACTACTGAAGCCCGCGGGCCTAGAGCCCGTGCTCTGCAACAAGAGAAGCCACCGCAATGAGAAGCCTGTGCACGGCACCGAAGAGCAGCCCCCGCTCACCGCAACTAGAGAAAGCCTGCGCGCAGCAACGAAGACCCAACGCAGCCAAAAAATAAATAAATAATAATTAAAAAAAAAAAGACTGAACTATCCCCAGGTAGTTCTGCCCGGCCTCTGTACAAACTAGTCAGTACACTTGTAACACCGTTCCCACCCTTCTTCATCTAACTAATTCCAATTTATTTTTCAGGCTTAGATAGATATCTACTCGGGAAAGCTTTCCTGGACCCTCCCATCCTGCTACCTTACATCACAATTGCCTGACTGCCTGTCTGTTCTTCTTCTTTCCCTTCTCCCTCCCCCCAATAAGACTGTGCCATCGCTGCAGCATCTCCAGTGCCTCACCCAGGCATGGGGCTCAGAATGATCATAAATGCCCTGCCTGGCGGTCCTCTACACCTCTATATCCTCTATACTTCTGCCTGGATGGGAGGTTCCTGCAGTTACTTCATGTCTTAGAACAACAGGTCGCAAACTAGAAACCCTTTGGTGTGGGGGAAGGGAGTTTATTCAAATACAGATTGCCGGGCCCCACCCTCAGAGTTTCTGATTCAGTAGGTCTGGAGTAGGGCCTGAGAGTGTGCATTTCTAACAAGTTCCCAGGTGGTGTTGCAGCTGCTGGCCCAGGGACCACACTTTAAGAATCATGTCTGGGACTTCCCTGGTGGTACAGTGGTTAAGAATCTGCCTGCCAATGCAGGGGTCACAGGTTCAAGCCCTGGTCTGGGAAGATCCCACATGCCGCGGAGCAATTAAGCCTGTGCATCACAACTACTGAGCCTGGGCTCTAGAGCCCGTGAGCCACAACTACTGAGCCTATGCGCCGCAACTACTGAGCCCACGTGCCTAGAGCCCATGCTCCACAACAAGAGAAGCCACCACAATGAGAACCGTGCACACTGCAACAAAGAGTAGCCCCTGCTCGCCACAACTAGAGAAAGCCCGCGTGCAACAACAAAGACCCAACACAGCCAGAAATAAAATAAATAAATTTATTTAAAAAAAAGAAAAAAGAATCATGTCTTACAACCTACAGACTAGGAGAAGGTATTTGCAAATGACACAGGGCTTAATTTCCAAAGTATAGAAACAGCTCATACAACTCAATATCAAAAAAACAAACAACCCAATCAAAAAATGGGCCAAAGACCTAAATAGATATTTCTTCAAAGAATCATACAGATGGCCAAATAAATGCTGGTGAGGGTTGGAGAAAAGGAAACCCTCCTACACTTTTAGTGAGAATGTAAATTCATGCAGCCACTATGAAAAACAGTATAGAGGTTCCTTAAAAAACTAAAAATAGAGCTACCATATGATCCTGCAATTCCACTCCTGTGCATATATCTAGAAAAGATGAAAACCCTAATTCAAAAAGATACATGCACCCCAATGTTCACAGCAGCACTATTTACAATAGCCAAGACATGGAAGCAACCTAAATGTCCATCAACAGATGAATGGATAAAGATGTGGTATACTCAGCCATAAAAAAGAATGAAATATTGCCAATTGCAGCAACATGGATGGACCTAGATTATCATGCTAAGTGAAGTTAGTCAGACAGAGGACAAATATTATATATCACTTATATGTGGAATCTAAAAAATAATACAAATGAAGTTATTTACAAAACAGAAACAGACTCACAGACATAGAAAACAAACTTATGATTACCAAAGGGGAAAGGGGGAGAGGGATAAATTAGGCGTATAGGATTAACAGATACACACTACTACATATAAAATAGATAAACAACAAGGATTACTGTATAGCCCATGGAACTATACTCAATATCTTGTAATAACTTGTAATGGAAAAGAATCTGAAAAATAATATATATATATATATATAAAACCAAATCACTTTGCTGTACACTTGAAACTAACACAATATTGTAAATCAACTATACTTCAATTTAAAAAAAAGAATCAAAAAATAAAAAAATAAAAAATAAAAAAATAAAAAAAAGAATCACATTTTAGAGCATCAGTTTCTTCACTGGCAAAAGAGGATAACTACTGTCCCTCCTGTACTAGGTTATGTGACAATCAAATGAGACAATGCAGATGAAAAACTCAGCATGTTGCCTGCACCCAGTAGGTGCTCAGTAAGTGTCTGCAATTACTACAGGGAATGAGCAGGAGAAACGCCAGGCAGGGAAAACATGAGAAGGGGCAGAGGTGGGAAAGGGCCCAAGCAGGGCAGCTGGCCTGGCAGAAGAGCACGGCCCAGCATAGCAGCCAGGGAGTCCTAGTTGCTCTATGGAAGCAGCTGGGAGCCACACATAGTTCTGGAGCAGGGCAGTGACAGGTGGAAGCTGTATGTGGCAACATTAAGCAGGAGGCCGTTGCAAACCCCATGTGCTGAGTACTCCTTGGCTGTTTGACCAGTTATAGGGGTGCCAGATTCAACCAGTAAAAATAAAGGATATCCCATGAAATTCGAATTTCAGATGCCAATGAATATTTTTTTTAGTATAAGTATGTCCCAAATATTGCATGGGACATACTTACACTAAAAAATCTTTTGTTATTTATCTGAAATTGAAAGTTAACTGGGCATCCTTTATTTTTATTTGCTAAATTTGACCATCCTGGCCAGACCTCAACTGCCTGCCGCCCAACCTACGAGTCTGCCTCCTGCAGGGAGCCCCGTGCAGGTTCCTTTGCTTCCCTTCCCACCTTCAACGGGGCCACCAGGAGTGGTTGAGGAGACACTCCTGCAGCCAGTCTTGCTACCCATGACAAGTGGCCACAGCTGCAGGCCTGGGTGAATGTGCCCTCCCACTTCATGCCAGGTTCACCCAGCAAGAAAGCAGTGGGGAGCAATAAATAATCATTGGGTCTGAGACTTAAAGAACATATGGCCACCAAGTTCTATGAAGAAGGCAGTGCCCCCTACACTGATGGGTTACTCAAAAAACAGTGGTGTAAGCCCCTCTGCCCTGCCCACAACCGGTGAGGGAGGGGAGAAAACTGCCTCTATCCTTAACACCAGAAATGGGCATACACAAGCGCTCATGCTGCTTGCACGCTCCAAGGACGCCTTGGAAATGGTGATGTAAACCGCAGGCTAGAACAGGGTGGTCCCTGCCTCGTACATTTCAGTTGGGTGTCAGGACAAGTCATACTAGAGGCTGCCTGTCTTCCCCACCACCATAAGCATCAAATCCCAGATGATTCATTGTTCTGGAAACAAGCCTGTCGGAAATCCAATTTCTGCAACAACCTTTATGTCAACTTTTTTTTTCTAAGAAGGAACAATGAAAACAATGTGTACTCCATTTTTTTTAATGTGATAAACATTGTTGAACACCTAGTGTTTGCCCTGCGCTGTGTGCAGCGTTTTATTTAGCTCTGTAGTTCTCAGCCTTGCTGCACATTACAATCACCTGGAGAGTTTTTTTTTTTTTTTTAATTTCCACACCCCAGGCATCAGCATTTGCCAAGGGCATAGTGACTTCAGTGTGCACCCAAGGTTGAGAACCACTGATTTACTTCATCCTGTTTAATCCCCACAATACAATCCTGCAAGGTAGATTTTGTCTCCATCTTGCAGATGAGGAAATTGAGCCTCAAAGAGGTAGCATTACTGTGGCATCTGTAGCCATAACACCTGATCTGTCCTTCCTTCCCTCCCAGCCTCCCTTGAAGGATTCCTGATGTTTCCAGTTTTTCACTGCTGAATATAGTAGCTATATACAATGCTTCCACAGACATGTTTGTGGCATGGCTCTGCCCTCTGGCCACCTTAAAATAGCTTTGCTCCCGTCCCATCAGAGCTCTTCTGAGATACCAGCCAGACAGCCTGGTTTCAGGACTGACACCAAATGACTTTTGCTAAAGCAAGGACAACTGAGGCCAGTCACTTCCAGACAGGTCGTGTCATCTTGAGTCAGAACAAGAGCGGACACTTCTCACTCCCCACCGCCCAGTACTTTCTAAGCCTGACTCTTTGCCATTGTGCCCCACCCCTCCGAGCTTTTCCTGGGTTCCCGCCCTCTTTAGAGCAAACTCCCTCACCTCCTGACCTTTCTCGGAGCATCTTCTTAGCAGGGGCCATCCTCACAGGTTGTGGGAGACGTCTTTGGTACAGGACAAGCCACCAACCACAGATCCAAAGGATAAAACCATTCCCTGGCCCAAGCCTCGATCCTTCAAATCTTCGCGCAACCCGGGCTTACCTGTTTCCCTCGTGGCGTCTGCCGGCGGAGAGGATGCGCAACCGGGCGAGAAGGCTGGTCATCGCCTGTCCTCTGCTGGCCGGTGGAGGTATTAACCCCGCTTCCGCTCCACCAGGGCATCAACTGGATGGAATGGAGAGTGGGCATTTATTGAGCTCCTGCTGTATGTCAGGACTGAACTGGACACGGGGGTGTAAGGATGAACGAGACCTGTCCTCACGGAATTCAAATTCAGAGAGGCTGACAATAATCAAACAGTTAGTCAAGCGAATATGAAATTACAGCTGTGGGCTCTGTGAGTGTATAATACGAGGGTCCGGTCCAGCCTTGGGGCGGGGGGAGTCAAAGCTGCCCCCGAGAGGGGACTTTTGAGCGCCAGGTGCCTCACAAAGTCATTTCAGGTAATCTCGAAAACCCTGCAAGGTGGCTACCCCCTTTGACAAAGTAGAAAAGTGGGGTCAGATCGGGGAAAGAATTTACCAAAGTCACACAGCGAGCTAGGAGCAAAGCCAGGAAGGTTTAGGTCGGCTCGATTGGAAAGTCTCTGCTTCTCCGCCGCTCCTGGAGGTGGGGCTGGTGGCGGGCAACTGGGACTTTCCTTCGGGGAACGCTAGAGCGCGGGGCAGGACGGGCTGGAGCTGGAGTGGGCGGAGCCTGGAGCCTGGCCTCGCCCCGCACTCTATAAGGTGAAAGGACGCCCTTGGGCGTGGGGACTAGGCGGGGGCGGGGTCTCTTTGGGAGGTGGAGTCTAGACGGATTGGGACTTGCAGAGGCCGCCCTTGGCTCGTGGAAGGGGCGGAACCGGGATCTCACCCACTCCTAGAGGAGCCGGAAGTGCCTAGTGAGTGCGGGGCCGAAGACACCTGCTGATCTGTGCACTCAGGTAGAAGCGGCAGCTCCGGGGCCCGGAGTCCAGTGGGCAGCTCCTCAGGTAGGGCCCAACTAGAGCCAGAGATGAGGTATCCCTCCCCTGCCCCACCCTGCCCCGCCCATCTGTCCGGCCATCTGACCCTCATTCCTTCCTGTTCCCGGGCCTGAGGGGCCGGCTTCACTTCATCCCTCTCCCCGATCCAGGGGCTGCGGGCCCCCCCGGACATCCAGAATGTGGGATCGGGAGAGAGTGAGATGTAAAAACCTCTCAGGGGAAAAGTTTCACCCCAACTTCACTCCAGACTAACTGTGTCACCTTGGGGAAGACACCCACCCTCTCTGGTACTGAGTGTCCTCAGTTGCAAAACAGGGTCTGACCCTTGCCCACCTGCCCTGAGACTGGGCAGGTCAGATGAAGTAGTTGTGAAGGCTACAGGGGATCCTGGGTGGAGCTGCCTCCCTTCCAGGGCAATAGCAGTGCTAATTCTCCTGCTGCGTCTGGTCCTACACGGAGAGCCACATCCCCACCCCTCCCTGAATCTGGGAGCCCAGAAAGGCTGAGGGCTGACAACCAGGGCAGCTTGTTCTGGCTTTCCTGTGGTGGGATTGCGTGCAGGCCTGGGAGGCATGTGGATGTTCCCAGAGTAGGCTCTGAGGCCAGGGCACCTCTTGAGGCCCTCCTGGAGCAAAGAGCGGGGCCACCATCATGCAGGGCCTTGAATGCCAAGTTAAGAAGTCTAAACTCTCAACTCAGGGCAGGGGCAGTGCATTGGAGTCTGACCTGTCGTGCCCTCAGGACCAGCCCGGGTGAGTGGGGCTGTCACAATTCCAGACACAGTGCTGCTGCTATAGGTGGCGCGGGTGGGCGTTTACTGCATGCTGCTGCTTTACACGAATTATGTCATGAATTCCTCATGCACCCCCATGTTAGCCCATTCCAGAGGCCGAAAATGAAGCTCAGAGAGGTGAAGTGATTTGCACAGGGTCACAACTAGTAAGTGTCAGGGAGGGGATTAGAATCCAGACAGTCTCATGCCTTAACCACAGTGCCTGCTATCACCCAGGATCTGGGCATTGGTCATAAAGCCTTGACCTAGGCACCTGGAGGAGAAAGGAGGGGCCAGATGAGCAGGAAATTGGGGAATAAGACTCAGAGGGCTTGGGAGGGAGGGGTACCCATGAGTCCTGAGAGGAATTCAGCTGACCAGGTTCCCCAGGGGAAGATGAAGTGTTTGATTTTAGCCATGTTAGTTTGGGGGTGAAGGGTGGTATAGGGGAGCCAAGAGGAGCTCTCCTCCATCGGGAGCAGACCAAGGAGGCAGAGCTGGTCCTGGGGGCAGGAGATGCCTTCAGGGATGGGGGCAGGTAGCGGAGAGGAGCCCGGGGCTTGGCTCACAGGAGTCCCCCTCCCTCTCCACAATGCTAAGCAGGCAGAGATGGGGGCATCCACTCGTGGGGCAGGAGGAACAAGGAGAGGAATGACTTCTAGGCTCCCATGACATTAGAGCTGAGAAGGTCTAAGAAATCCAGGTCTCGTTTCATAGAAGGGCAAACTGAGGCCAGCAAGTTACTTGCCCTAGAGTACTCCATGGGTGGATCAGAGTAGGACCCAGGTGCCCCCAGGTGCCCCCTTTGCCACTCAGCTCTTTCTGCTATTTCAGTGGCTCTCAACTGCAGGCAGTTTTGTCCAGCAGGGAACATTTGACAAAGTTTAGAGACAATCTGGTTGTCACAGCTGGAGGTAGGGTGCTACCTGGCATCTAGTGGGTAGACTAGGAATGCTGCTAAACATCTTACAACACTCCCGCCAACCCTGCAACAAAGAATGATCCAGGGCTTCCCTGGTGGCGCAGTGGTCGAGAGTCCGCCCGCCGATGCAGGGGACACCGGTTCGTGCCCCGGTCCAGGAGGATCCCACATGCCGCGGAGCGGCTGGGCCCGTCAGCCATGGCCGCTGAGCCTGCGTGTCTGGAACCTGTGCTCCTCAACGGGAGAGGCCACAGCAGTGAGAGGCCTGCGTACCACACACACAAAAAAGAATGATCCAGCCCCAAGCAGCAGGGGTGGCGAAGTTGAGAAGCTCAGTAGTAGGTGGAGCCGAGCCTGTCTCCTCTGCCCCCTCCCCACCCACCCACCCACTGCCTGCTCTTTGGCTCTCCGCAGAGCAGATAGCTCAGACTTGGGCTGCCAGCTGGGCAGAACTTTGCCCCACTCCCGGTGTGCCCCTCCCATGCGTTGCTTCTTTATATTCCTGGAAGCTTCTGGAGTCTTCTCTGCTTTTCCTGGGCACAGTGGTCTAGAGCCCTGCCTACCACATGTCTCTTCTTGTCAGTCGGTCTGTCTCCCCAGACCCATATTCAGACTTTGGTGTTAGGGACAGAGAAACCAAAGTGGGAGTTTTCACCTCTCACATAGCAGGTGCCTTGCAGATAAAAGATGTATTCAATTTGAGTGACGTTTTCGGGGTCCAAAGCGTTTCATTTTTTATCCCAAATTTTCACTTTAGCAAATCTCACAGGACCTTATGTTTGTGAAGCTCTCCGTTTCTAACCAGCTCCCAGGTGATGCTGGGCCCTGGACCACATTTTGAGTGGCGAGGCATTACAGGGCTGTGCAGAAGTGGGCTGGGGGCTGGGCGGCCCTCTCTGCAGACAATGGTGGTGTGGTTTGGGGACCATGGAGGGGAAGGAACCATGGTATGGAATCAGGAAACCAGGATATGAGTCATCACTCCCTCCCTCCATCTATGGCCTATTAGCTTCATAAGGTTTGGATAAGTCACTTGACTTTCGGACGCGCAGGCTCAGCGGCCATGGCTCACGGGCCCAGCCGCTCCGCGGCATGTGGGATCTTCCCGGACCGGGGCACGAACCCGTGTCCCCTGCATTGGCAGGCGGACTCTCAACCACTGCGCCATCAGGGAAGCCCCCACTTGACTTTTTTGAAGGGTGATCTTGCATGGCAGGCGGAGCTCCAGGGGTTCTGATGCAAAGTCAGAGGGAAATGCCCTGTGGAGCTGGGATGGTTTGGGGTCCTGGCAGCCAGAAGGGCCTAGGCCACTGGTGAGGCCAGCAGGGAAGGGGCGACGAGATGAAGCTGGCAGGGCGGGCACCATGCCAGGGTAGAGGTGGCTCTGCCTATTGTGGGAGCGCTGGAGGGACCAGCCTGGCTGGGGGAAGAAGGAGCAGCTTTGGTGGGCCAGGGGCCAGCCCAAGGCCTGAATGTGGGTCTGAGGAGTAGGGGTCGGGGGCTGAGAACTATGTCCTAGAGACACTGGGGTCAGGTTGTGGCCATGGACGGGCTTCCCACATATCCCAGGGAGACTGGGAAGAATTTTGGAGTTGGAGCCTTAAATTTTGTAGTTTGGGCCCAGCTATAGGGGGTGCCCTACTGCAAGCATCTGAGAACTGGGCAGAGCCTTAGGTACCTGAGGTACCCCCACCCCGGCCCCCCACAAATTAGCCACAATAGCCCAGCAAGGTCCCTTCTAACTTCTAGGACCAGGAGGCAGCAAGACAGCTGAACCCATTTCTCAGATGGAAAAACTGAGGCTCCCTCCTCCCCACTTCCTGGAAGGAGATCAGCCTTCAGGACTGTCACCTGTTACCCAGCAGGGCCCTGGGCCTGATCTGTCATGAGGCTGCCCCTTATTGCCCCTCAGGGAGGGGTGCCTGTCCCCACAGTTGGGGCCATCCCAGTGGTTCACACCGAGGGCTCTGCAATCACACAGGCCTGTATGTGAACCCTGGCTCCTGACTAGTGGCCGTGGGCAAGTCACTCCACCTCTCTGAGCCTGGGCTGGCTTGTCTGTAAACAGGTATGATGAAACCTGCTCGGCCAGCCTGGCAGGTTGTTGTAAAGATGAAATGAGCTGTGGTCATTATCATTACTCATGGCATTTAGAGGCTCACAGCGCCCCGGATGGCCTTACCCGGTGCCCTGATTTGACAGATGTGGGCAGCAGCCCTTGGAGAAGGGAGGTGGCCGTCCAAGAGCCCCACGGCCGGTGGGGATTAGAGCCCACGTCTTCAGGCGCACCTCCCACCCCATCACTGCTGCCCATCTGCAGAGGTGCCCCGAGGGCCACACGCTGTAAGCCTGGGGTCCCAGGGGTCAGGCTGCGGAGCCCCGTACGGAGGCCGGTGGGTCAGGCCTTGGTCCCAGCACCACCTCCCTTTACCAGCACAGCCATGAACTACGTGGGGCAGCTGGCAGAGACTGTGTTTGGGAAGGGGCTGTACCGGGGCCTGAACCCGGCCACGCTGAGCGGGGGCATCGATGTGCTGGTGGTGAGGCAGGCGGACAGCTCCTTCCGGTGCTCGCCCTTCCACGTGCGCTTCGGCAAGCTGGGCGTCCTGTGCTCGCGGGAGAAGGTGGTGAGTGATGGCGGTAGAGGGACCTCTGCAGGGCGCACTCAGGAAGCCGGGGTAGTCACTACAGTCCCAGGACACGAACCAAACCTCCCTGGGGCAGGGATGTGTCCTCTGGACAGGCTTCCCTTCTTTTGTATTTTCTTGGAAGGTTTTGGGTTGGTTTGGGGGTTTTGGTCCAGGAGGGCCCTTATTTTCCCCTGGAAGCAGCACAGCGGGGCAGCCTTCTGTACTGGGGCCATCAGACCTGGCTCCAGCTTCCTGGGACCTTACCTGTGTATTCCTGGTAAGTCACCTCACCTGAACAAATTGATACACTCTCATTACCTGGTGATTAAATAAGAGGTGGTAACACTGTCCCAGGGCGAGGCATGGGGCTGATACTCGAAAATTACCTCCTCACTCTTAGGAAACCGGCACCGTCTTCATGGGGCTCAGATGAACGTGACAGATTTTTGTCAGCACTGAGTTCTGGTTCTGGTTTGGTGGGCCCAAACCCTCTTCACACTGGGGTGACTGTGAATCTTCCAGAATCCTAATGGGAGAGCGTAACCTTGAGGGAGACAGTATAGCCAAGTGGTTAAGAGCTTGCGTTGTGGATTCAGACCTTCTGGGTTCATAGTAATTCCCAGAGAATTACTTAACCCCTCTGAGCCTCAGTTTCCTCATCTATAAAGTGGGGATAATGATGGGAGGTACTGCCAGGGGTTGCTGTAAAGATTAAATAAGATGGTCTATGTAACACACTGGACGAAGTGCCCAGGAAAGTGTCATTCTTACTGTTGTTCATGTTACCCACAAATGTTCGGGCACTCTTCTGCGGGTTGGGGACACACAGGGACAAGATTGGATCGTGTTCTTGTTCTTATGGGCTGTGGGAGAGAGAGGAACACAGAAACCAAGGCATAAACAAGAATACTGAGATGGTGAGCAGAGACCCTCAGAGTGGGGAGCAGGGGGCTCCCCGAGGTCTGGGGAGAGAGTTCCAGAAAGTGCAGTGCTCTGGGGCAGCAGGGAGCCTGTGTCTCCAGGACCAGCTGGGAGTCCAGAGGACTGAAGCATGGGAGTAAGATCCGACGGTGGGGAGCCCCATCCCACCACGCCCCATTACAGGTAGACATCGAGATCAATGGGGAGCCAGTGGACTTGCACATGAAGCTGGGGGACAGCGGGGAGGCCTTCTTCATCCAGGAGCTGGAGAGCGATGTGGTAAGTGCCTCTGGGCCTGCCTGGCCCTGTCTCTTCACTAGTGTTCCCTCCAGGCGGGGCCTGGGGATTTGTCACCGTCCCCACTGTGGGGAGGACCCCATCGGCGAGGGTCTGAGGCAGGGGTGTCAGGACGTGCTGGTGGACCCTGGGGAGGGATGGGGGCAGGAAGGGCTGGCGCTTTTGGGGGGAAGTTTTCTCAGAAGAGGACACTTGAGCTGGGCCCCTGAAAGGGGAAAAGGAGGCCCTCCCTGGGCAGCTTGGAGAGGAGGAGGGTGCCGAGCGATGGCCGGGACTGGAAAGCATAAGATGGCTTGTTGTAGATCTGGTGCTGGCTCGGGGCAGCTGGAACATGGAAGTGTGGGAGCAGGGGAGGACCAGAGGGGTGTTTGCAGGAGGGAGGCAGGGCCCAGCAGAAGCCAGTAGAGGTGTTTAAAGTTTTGACAAACTTAATAATTGAGCCCCTACTCTACTGTAGGCCAGAAACAGCAGTAGACCTGGATGAGGGGTGACCCCTGCCAAAAAAGAAGGTTCCCAGACTAACCTGGGAGACAGACATGTAAACAACAGATGAAAGAACTATTTGGTTATTGCAGCGAAGGGGGCTGGAACTGAGGCTGAAAAAAGTCAGGGCAAGCTTCCTGGAGGAGGTGACACCTGGCTGAGTCTTAAAAGGGGAAGTAGGTGTCTGCTGTGGTAGATGTGGGCAGGGGAGATGAGAGGCTGATGCCCAGGTTTCTGTCTGGACTGTGTGGTTGCCGTGGGCTGCCAGAGGTGTAGGCACCCCTGGGATTGGGGCCGCTTTATCTCTGTTAGGGAACGTTGAGGCCAGCAACAGTCACAAGGCCATGCTACCACTGGCTCTGTCCAGCCTCCAGGCCTGTTTTCCTGCCCCCTGCCCCCAAGCTGCAGACCCCTCAGCCCTGCCCCCGATCTGCTCCACAGGAAGACATGCCTCCCCACCTGTGCACATCACCCATCCCTTGGGGGGGCCTGTCTGGGTTCCCTTCGGACTCCCACCTGGGCACAGCCAGAGAGCCTGAGGCCAGCATCGCGGGCACAGCCTCCACAGGGTGGAAGAAGAAGCGTCGCAGGAGGAAACCCAGGCGGAAGGAGGACGCGGTGGCAGCCGATTCTAGTTCGGAGGAGCTGGAGGCAGGCACTGGGAGTGAGCTATCCCTGCTGGAAAAGCCGAGGCCGGAGCCCCCGGGGTATGTAGGGGGTTGAGGGTGTAGGAATGCCACTTGGGGTTCAAGCACAGTGTCCTCTGCTGATGCTGTGTGACCCTGGGCTAGGTCCTTGACCTCTCTGGCCTTTAGTTGCTTTGCTTCATCAAGCCCCTGATGTCCAGGCTTCCATGCCCTGCCCAGGTTGCCTGTCCTATCACTGACCATTTATTTCCCTGTGGTCCCGCAGCAGTGTCCAGCCAGAAGGAGAGGCCTCACCGCAGCCGAAAGACATCTACCCCTACTCCGATGGGGAGCGGCCCCCCCAGGCCAGGTGAGAGTCCAGGTGGGCTACAGGCAGAGACTCAAAGCCAAGGTCTCAGAGGGCTCTCCACTTACATTTTTCTGATGAATAATGACATAGAACATATTTATTGTGTTTACCAGCCATTTGTGTGTCTTTTCAGTAAAGTGTTGACATTCAAGTCTTTTGCCCATTTTTTTTGTTGTGGTAGAACACACATAACATAAAATTTACCATTTGAAAGGGCATAATTCAGTGGCATTTAGTATATTCACAATGTCGTACAACCATCACCCCTTATCCAATTCCACAACTTTTTCGTTACCCTTAGTGGAAACCCTACACCCGTTGAGAAGTCACAGCCTTGCCCATTGTTTCGTTTTGCTTTGGTTTTTCTACTGGATTGCCTTCTTGTTGTTGACTTATAGGAGTTCCTTATACATTCTGGATCCAACACAGGCATAAATACGTGTTGCAGAAAAAATTTTCCCAGGCCAAGGAGGGCGGCAGGGGGTGGCAGGCTGGCTTGGGGGCCTCTGAGTTCTTGCTTCCTGCAGCCTCTCAACGGGTGGGCTAACATCCCCCAAGAGTGACTCGGAGCTGGAGCTGCGGACCCCCGAACCCATCCCCCTGAGAGCTGAGTCCCACATGCAGTGGGCCTGGGGGAGGCTGCCTAAGGTTAGTTCCCCTGTGTCAACCCTCCATCCTTACCTTTCAGCGGCTCCGTGGCCCCTGCGGGTCAGGACTGGAGTGACTTGAGACTTGGGCCACCTCCCTGAGGCCTTTTGGGGTGTGGGAGGCAGGCCCTGCACCGCCCCTGTCTTCCCGCATTTGTTTGCTCGAAGGTGGGCAACGCTGAGTGGCCCGCGTCCTCAGTGGTCCCTGATGGCAGCTCCAAGACAGCCTCTCCACCTCAGGGGGCGCCCAGCACCCCCTCTGCCTCTGTGGTTGGCGTGGACCCTTCGGGAATTCCAATCCTGCAAACAGGGCCTGGCACCCACCTTCTTCACCCTGACACGGAGGTGCCTGCTCTGGTGGGTCCCCCTCTCCAGCCCCCTGAGAGAGAGGAAACCAAGACTCAGAGTTCCGGGGATGTGGGCCTCCCTCCTCCCTCTGAGTCGTGGAGCTGGGCTGCTTTGGAGGCCCCCGCTTGCACAGGGCAGCCGGAGGGGATCTCCAGGAGGAAAGGTGAGTGATAGCTGGACCCCTCCCACTGCTGCCCTGGCCTCACGTTATCCCCTGGGTGGACTCTGGAATTTCAAGCATGTTTGAGCACCTCCTGTGTTCTGAGCACTGTTTCTGGCCCCGGCCCTCATGGGACTCACAGTCCAGAGGGGTAGACAGATGACAGACACGTAACAGGAGGAGCATGATGTTGGGGGGGGCGGGACGCAGGACAGAATCATTGGTTGGGACGGGGGCTATTTAAATCATGTGGCCAGGGATGGCCTCTCTGCGCGGGTGATGCCTGAGCTGAGACGTGGGCCATAAAGATCCAGCCAAGTGAGGACCAGGGGAAGAGAATTCTAGGCAGAGAGAACATCAAGGCCATGAGGAGGGAGAGAGGTTTCATGTCTAGGAACTGAGGCAGCTGGTGTGTCCTGAGCGAGGCCAGGGAGAGGGTTGGGAGGGGAAGCTGGCACCTGTGCTATCCAGATGGGTAGTTACTGGCTATATGTGGCTATTTTAAATTAAATTTAAATTAATTAAAATTAAATAACACTTGCAGGACTTCCCTGGCGGTCCAGTGGTTAAGACTCCGTACCTCCACTGCAAGGGGTGCGGTGTGATCCCTTGCTGGGGAACTAAGATCCCATATGCCACACGGCATGGCGAAAAGAAAAAAAAGAATTAAATAACACTTAAAATTCTATTTTTCCATCACACCACATTTTAAGTATGCCCAGTAGCCTTCTGTGGCCAGCAGCTACCCTACTGGACAGTGCAGACATAGGACTTTTCTAGCATTGCAGAAAGTTCTACTGGACAGTGCCACCTTAAGGCGTTCAAAGGTAGGGGGACGCACACTGATCACAACACTAGTCCTCACGGGTTAGGTCTACATATGTCCCCTCCTCTGCTCTCAGGCTCCCTGAAGAGAAGCCAGCACCTGGGCCCCAGTGAAATCTACCTGGCTGACTTGCCCTCCCTGGATTCTGAGAATGCAGCCCTTTACTTCCCCCAGAGGTGCCTGGGTTCTGGACGCCAGGGTGTCCTGGGATTGGGGCCTGTGGGGCCAGGAGTCGGCTATCAGGGGCCTGGGAGGGCTCCAGCCCCTCCTCCCAGCCTCCTTGTATTCATGTCACTATTGGCCCCTTTGTCCCCAGCGACTGTGGGCTGGGGGCCAGGAAGTGGAGTGAAGCCGTAAGCCAAAAGTCTCTGGGGGACTGCAACCCAGAGCCCACTCGGGACACAGCGGACACAGTAGTGCTGTCCCTCTCGGGGGGGCTGGCTGACAGCGGAGACATCTCTGTGGGTATGCTCAACTGTGGCCCCCCACCCCTCCAAGGACTGTCACTGAGCCCAGGGGACGGGAGAAGAGAGGGAAGACCCCGGGGTGGGGGGGTAGCAGAGGTGTGCACGACTCTGGGGTTTGTGGAGCCCACCCTGGGCCAGCAAGCCCTGGGCATCTCCAAGACCCCGTGAAGCAAATGCTAAGTCATGCTAGGCTGTGACTTATCCTGTGAATCCAGGATGGCAAGTGCCTGGGGTGGGACCATCAGGTGCCAGAACCCCAGGTAGCAAGGAGCCCTGCTAGGTCGAAGACCCAAGTTGCAGGAGGCCTGAGCAGCAGAGGCGGGGCAGCCGGGAGGGGCGGGGGCAACAGGTCACGTGGGATGTGCTGGCCTCACCCTTCGCTCTCTGTCTCTGTGCCCAGAGAAGTTCAACCAGCACATCGTCTCCTACCAGGACCTCGCCCAAAACCCCGGCCTCCTGGACGACCCGAACCTGGTGGTGAAGATCAACGAGAAGTGGGTATCGGGACTGGGCCGCTGGATCGCCCCGCCCTCCACGGCCCTAACACCCTATCTGTCTCTCCAGGCATTATAACTGGGCTGTAGCTGCCTCCATGATCCTCTCCCTGCAAGCTTTCCAGAAAAACTTGCCCAAGGTAATGGTTATAGCACCCCTGGGCCTCCTGGGGGACGTGGCCATAGCCTTGGGGTCGGGGGCCCTTGGCAAGGAAGTGGAGGGTGGGCAGAGATGGGCTTGGGGCTGCAGGACCCACTCTGAGAGAAGAGACCCAGGTCCTCTGAAGCCTTGCCCCAGGCCGTGTGGACGAAGCACCCCCCGCTTCCCTGGTTTCCTGACATGGCTGAATCCATTTGGATTGGATTTAGACTTGACTTCAAAGGAATTCAGGACAAACCAGAGGCGACAGGGACATGCCTTCAACAGGAGGTTTTGGGATCTGCGAGACAGTCTCGGGAGATGGAGGTCCTCTGAGACCCTCTCCAGGCTGGGCTGCAGGGGATTGCTTTATCAGCACACAGTCGTTGAGTACCTACTGTGTGCCGGGCCCAGACTGGGGACAGTCGTGCCCTCACAGGAAGACAGTTAATCAAAGACTCAGCCAAATGAATATAAAATTCAACTGGGAAGGAGAGGTCTGGGGGTTTGCTGAGCAAGCGCCCACCGGGTAGAGGTCTGAAGGATGAGTAGGCAAGGGGTGGGGAATAGCATGTGCAGGTGCTCAGAGGTGGGAAGGACCAGCCTCTATAGTCCCTCCCAGAACCTCTATCCTGTGCAGGGCTGGCCTGCCTGTGCACCTGCCCCTTCTGCCCCTCTGGGAGCCACCCAGTGCCCCACCCTGGTCTGGCCCATCATTACTGGCTTGGCTTGCCCAAAGAACATCACTCACCTGATGTTGACAGCTGGTGCCTCCCTTTGGTGAAGCTCAGCTCTATCCTCTGGCTGGTTCTGGGTTGGAGCAAGGACCCAGAGCTTGTGGGAAGAGAGAGGGTCCCCCCATGCTTGGCTTTCCTCACCTTACCCAGAGAGACCCACCACCTAGGGGAAAACTCTCCCAGCCTGTTCCCAGCCCCAGTGGACACCCTGGCTGTTTTCCTCGACTTGGGTTCTCCATTCTGTGTTTGCAGGAAGCTGATATGTCTCCTAGGTGGGCCTGGGCCCTCCCTGGATTTATCTAGCACAAATCTAATCAGAATTTTTCGCAGGGTCATGTTGTCCCCACCAGACAATGACGGTAACAAGCAGAGAGGGAGGCTGTTCGCGGGATAGATCACTGACCTTAGGAATTGCCCATGTTGGTCTTGGAGGTTGAGGGTGGTACTGACTAGAGACTGTCCCTGCCACCAGCTGGTGGCATCATGCAGGGAGACCCAGATCTTGAGAGTCTCCCAAAGCGCTGCCTTTAGCTACTGGAATAGGGAGACTGAGCCACAAGGTCTGGAGGCCAGGCCAAGGCTGGGCTAGAGCTGGGGGCGGGGGCGTCAGGGCTGGGGTGGAGTGGAGGCGGGCAGAAGTGGCCCTTGTTCTCCCGTGCGTATCTCCTTGAACCAGTGCTCAGAATCCCAAGATGGGGGTGAGGATGCTTCTTTAGCCTCCAGATGTTGGTAGCACCTTGCTGTAGCGTCAGCCCCAGACTCTGGGCCCATGGGGGCCCCAAGGGCAACGTAAGGTGGGATTTTGTGGTACAGGAAAAAATGCCATGGCCTTCATCTGCCCGCAGAGCACCGTGGACAAGCTGGAGAAGGAAAAGATGCCCCGGAAGGGAGGGCGGTGGTGGTTTTCCTGGCGATGCAGGGACTTTCCGGCCAAGGAGGTGGGTGGTCATGTCCACAGGGCGGGGCCGGCACAGGCAGGAGGCGGGGTTCACTAGATGGATATTCTCCCCACAGTGCAGAGCCCGGAGGGAGAAAACCACAGCGCGGCAGCAGCAGCTGGGGTGAGCTGGATCTCCTGCCTGGGGCTCTGCAGCTGGAGCTCAGCCTGGGAAAGATCACTGTGGGAGCGGCAGTGGAGCCAGAACCCCTCCCCTGCCGTGGCATGTCTTTGTCCCTCTGCAATCACTTCTACACCTCTTCTTTCTCCTGGGACATGTCCCCATGTCACAGATGGGAAAGCCTAGATACACCAAAGTTCTCGCAGCCGGGAAGTGGCAGGGCTGGAATGGGTACCCAGACTCCCGGCCCAGACAAAGGGCTACCATACGAAGGCGGAGAAGGGCTTCCTCTCTCCACCAGGGGCCAGCTGGCCCCAGCTGACCTTGCTTCCTTTTTTCATGTCTGAAGTGACCCAGAATGTCCAAGGCTGGGTGGGGGGTGATCAAGGACGGGCTGACTGCCTCCCACAGCAGGTGGGATTGGCCACGATGCAATTCTAGATTTTTCTGGTGCACATCCCCGAAGCAGGTACCAGCATCCTGGCTGTGGAGAGCGGCCTGGGGCCTGGGGCCTGGGCGCCCCGGGTCTCTGCTCCAGCTCTGCAGTCACCGTTCTGGGTGTAGACTACTGGCCTGTATCCTGATGTCTGCTGCCACCCCCAAAATGGGGGGCACCTAAAGGGAGGGGTCCTTAGAGGGGCAGAGACCAGCAGCAGGCTCCTTGCGGCCTGGGCGAGGGGTGGGCATCTACAGGAGTGAAGGCCTTGGCTGGGGGAAGTGGCTCAAGCGCCGGGCGGCCCGCAGGGAGAAGACGGAAGCCCCGAGCAGTGAGGACGATGCCCCCGACAGCCCCATCCTTCTGGAGGCCCCCTCCCCACCCCTCTCGCCTCCAGCCCACACTCCTACCTACAAGAAGTCCCTCCGCCTCTCCTCCAATCAGATTGTAAGTGTGTGCAGGTGTGGGAGTGGCGGGCCTGAGACGACGGTGTTCCCGAGGCCCTCAGGGCCCAGCTGAGGAACGGCTGGTGTTCCGCAAAGCCCCGAATCCATCCCTGTGGCAGCCGCCTGCCGGCCTCTGCTTGAGTCATCCGGGGACAGCTTTCTGTGCCGCTTCTTCACGTGCCAGCCCATTCTCTGTTGGATGTTCTCGCTAGAAAAGCCCCCTCTTATGGCATCTTAATATACCTACCTGCGGTGGGCTGGCTGGCTCTGGGCCTGCCTTTGCGAGCTACAGAAACCAAACAGCCCATGACAGCCTCTCAGATTCTGGCAACCCCAGGCCCCCAACTCACACCTCGGAGTAACTGTGGCTCCTGTCATGTCTTCCTCCTGAGTGGAACTCTGTGGTCAGAGAGGTGCCCAGGAGAGTCTGGCGCACCTGGTACAGAGTGGCTGCCCTATGTGGTTCCCTGGGGCTCACACCCAACTCGGGGTCAGCCAGGTCACAGGCTGTGGCTAAGAACTGCCCTGATCCTTATCTCTGGACCAAGGACAGGGCTAGGTCTCTCTTTGGCGGGGATGTCCCAGGTACCCTAGCCCCAGGCAGGAGGCTGCCTGTGAAGATCCCCACAGGGGCCCCTCTGCCCAGAGCAGTGCTGGCCCCAAGGCTGACCTGAGAAACCTGGACGGGGTCATGGGCCAGGCTTGGTCCGTGAGCGTCATCTCAAAGCTCCTGTGCCTGGAGCTCTGCAGGCCCCACCAGCACCTCTCACTTCCTCCTTGAGCCACCTTCTGCCTACATGGCTGTCTCTGCTGAGCTCAGGAAGGTTCTTGAGTTGGGAGGAACAGGAGAAAGAGAGGCCCATGGAGATGGAAGGCCACAGTTCTGGGGGGGTTGGCGGTGGGCGGACAGCGTCCAGCTGTGGCAGCTCACAGTTCCCCCCTTGCCTGGCCTCAGCGGCGCCTGAACCTGCAAGAAGGTGCCAACGAGGTGGTCTTCAGCGTGACCACCCAGTACCAGGGCACCTGCCGCTGTAGGGCCACCATCTACCTGTGGAAATGGGACGACAGGGTGATCATCTCAGACATTGATGGTACCATCACCAAGTGAGACCCAGTCGGCTGTGGAGGGGGAGAGGGAGGGCCTGGGGACTCGCCTCCCTCTGTGCTGGGGGAGGGGGGACAGGGAGAGAGGCCCTCCCCTCCCGATGGGCCATTCTGGGATGGGGGCGGGGCCACACCCACAGAGCAGGAGGGCCACGTGGGGCTGCCTTGGCGTGACCATCACTCTGGGTCTAGGTCGGATGTCCTGGGCCACATTCTGCCCCAGCTGGGGAAAGACTGGACACATCAGGGCATCACTAGTCTCTACCACAAAATCCACCTGTGAGTGCCTGGACTGGGCTGGGGTGGGACCCCAGGGAGGGAGGAATGGCCTGGCCTCAGCCCCGGGAAGCCAGGCTTGGGGACCCACAGGGAAGGAGACCAGGGCAGGTCCCTGGAGTGCTGAGACCTACTGGTCCTCAGTTCTCCCGTGAAAGACTTGTCTCTTGGGGCTGCAGTCGGGCTCTGAGTCTAGCTGCTGGCCTTCCTGCCGTAGGCAAAGCCTACAGACTTGCCCAAGTCCTCACCTATCCTGGTCCACCTGGGCCTCAGGACTCTGCACGCTTCTCCCTCTCAGCCCTGGCTCAGCTCTTAAGTCCCCTCCTTGCAGAGGCTCCAGGGTTGGGCTGAGCTGGCCGAAGCCCAGAAGGCGAGATGGGGATGGCTGGTCTCTTGACGGCTCTGTGCTACCCCTTTGTCCCACCCCCAGAAATGGGTACAAGTTCCTGTACTGCTCGGCACGGGCCATCGGCATGGCTGACCTCACCAAGGGGTACCTGCAGTGGGTGAGCGAGCGGGGCTGTGGCCTCCCTGAGGGCCCCATCCTGCTGTCTCCCAGCAGCCTCTTCTCTGCCCTGCACAGGTAACCGCCCTGCACAGGTAACCTCCCCATGGGACGTGAGCCTACAGCCCAACAGGGGGTTGCACAGGCCCACTGCCAGCCCTGCACAGCCCAGGCTGGGCCAGCATCAGACCTCGCTCAGGTGTCCACTGGGTCAGACCATGTCACCAGCACTGTCACCTCACCCTTCCATCCTCTGGTCGCTAACCCCTTCCCTGCCCATGGCCCCGACTGCCGCAGGGAGGTGATTGAGAAGAAGCCGGAGGTGTTCAAGATTGCCTGCCTGAGTGACATCCAGCAGCTCTTTCTGCCCCAGAAACAGCCCTTCTATGCCGCCTTTGGGAACAGGCCCAATGTGAGTGTCCCCTCCACGGCGGGGGCGGGGGGCCTGAGCCACCTTCTCCACACCTCCCAGCCCACTGACCCCTCCTTGTCTCCTGTAGGATGTCACTGCCTACCGGCAGGTCGGCCTGCCTACATCCCGCATCTTCACAGTCAACCCCCGAGGAGAGCTCAGCCAGGAGTTCATGAAGAATCACAAGTCCACGTGAGGCCAAACCCTGCCACGTGCCTCCCCAGCCCAGCCTCTCCCTGGGACCCAGTGCCACGCCACCCCTCCCCCGCCAGGGACCCCTCCCCGGCCCAGGGCTCCCGGGAAGGACACCTCCACCTGCCGTGGTGGGGCTGAAGCCCGGCAGCGGCTGAGCCTCACTCTAGCGCCTCCTGCCCGTAGGTATGAACGGCTCGGTGAGGTGGCTGAACTCTTCTTCCCACCTGTGGCCCGTGGCCCCAGCACAGACTTGGCCAGCCCCGAATACAGCAACTTCTGCTACTGGCGGGAGCCACTGGCCCCTGTGGACCTCGACACCTTGGCCTGAACGAGCCCTGGCTGCTCCCCAGGACTGTGTGTCCCAGGGCATGGGGGTTGGAAGTTGGATGCTGCAGGGCCAACCCACTGAAGGGGAGGAGGGGGCTGCGGGCTAGTTGTGGCCTCTCCTGTCCCCTGCCTTTGCCAGCTGAGCCGTGCTCCAGGCCTCAGCATGGCCCTGCCCTGTAGCCATTAAGTGACTGGGTCCTTGCAGCGTTCTCCATACCCTTGATATCTGTCCCTGTCACCCTGGGACCCTGCCTCAACTCCTGATAGGACAGAGACAAGAAGGAAGCCCCTATGAGGTTTGAGACCTGTAAGCCCAGGAAAGGGTTGGCAGCCAACAATCAGGGAAGAAATTTTCCCCCGACCCACTTTGGGGAGCCTGGACCATACCCTCTGAAGCTAGACCCTACATAGCCCTGGCCCCTTCCCATAGCTCTGGAGCCAGACATCACTGCTCTCCCACGCTGGTGCCCTGATTATCTCAGCACATCCCAACCCCAGATACTCTAGGGCCCCCCCAACATCTGGGAAGGGGGGATCCCAGGGCAGTGCCAGGGCTGAGGGGGTGTGGCTCCCACTTGGCCTAGTACATACCCAGCTGCCATCCCTGCCCCTCCTCACACCCCTGCTGAGGACACAGCCCCAAACCCTGCCAGGGCAGGTGCCTGGCCTCCCCCAGCCTTTGCCAGTCATTTCACTGCCCGCACAGCTGCTGAGTGAGCTTCTGCCCAAGGAGCAGGGCTGACACCCCACTGCAGCCTTCCCGCCTACTGCCTTTGGGGAAGAAAATTCCTTTAGACAGGCTAAAAGCTTTAATCCAGGCCTGCCCTCCCCCAACGGCACCAAAGTGGGGGGCAGAACACCAAATGTCAGGAACCCAGAAGGTGGGGCTGCAGGGACCTGCAAAACACCATGGAAGGGCCCGAGCTGCTGTGGGGAAACTGAGGCTGGGAACCTCAGCAGGGATGGGCCTCTGGGGCGTACGCAGGCCAGACGAACGCTTGTGTCCTCATGTTTTCATACCTGAATTTCTCACCACCTTGTGAACATCCGGGCAGGGCTGGGGTTTTCCAAGGATGTTGGAAACTAGGCCTGGAGCCCTTTTCCTCCAGCTGTGGCCTCCTGCGCAGGGTCTGGCCTCATTCAGGCCATGATGTGCATGAGGGCCACCCTTTGGAGAGAGGCCCTAACCTGGGGTGGAGGGAGATTCTCCTCCAAGTGGGAAGGAGAGGATCACGTGGGGACCAGAGTACCCCAAAAACATCTTTGGGGAGGGGAACGAAAAGGATAAATTACAGTGGGAGGCGTCTCCAAACAGATCACTTGGACCCCATCCTTTCCTCCGGGAATCCGCGGCTGCCTAAGCCCTCACCTTGGGAGAGAATCAAAAGGAATAAAGAGAACTCTCCACTGAGTCCTTGTGTTTCCGTTCTGTCCTGAAGGACCCGCAGGGTGGTGGAAACCTCTGGTCCTTAGTTCAGGAACAGCATCCTTGAAGCTGCCAGGTGGGAGGACAGTGCCAGTGGGCACGACCTTCCTGAAGAAACCAAGCCCAGGTGGCTGAGAAGCCTCTAAGGGCTTGGAGCTGCTGTCCACAGGCGAAGGGAGATGCGGAGAGACTGCTGTCCGAGAACGGACCTGAAGGTCTGCGCAGATGCTAACTGGTGTGTCTGCAGAAGAGCGATTTGCAGACCGTGGGTGGTGCAGTCTCTTGGGGCCACCCCGGCCTTCAGGCATGACGTCCTGGCCTTGACCGCAGTCCTGAATTGCCCAGTTGGTGCCTGGGCAGTCAGGTGGAGCCGGACCCACACTGTTCCTTCAAGGCCCTCTGAAATGGCATCCGCGCTGGCCAGGGGAGGCTGGGAGGCACTGCTAGGCAAGGCTGGGCTCTGGGGGAGGGTCCCCAGGGTTGGCGGGATCTGGGGGTTGGCCTGTCCAGCCCACCTAGTCGGCCTGCCCTGCCCGGACCTGCTCGGCCAGCTGGGCCCGGCAGTCCAGCAGGTCATCCCGGAGGCGGGCAATGTCCTTTGCGTGCTGGGCCAGCGTGCGGTTCAGCTGGTCCACGTGGTCCCACAGGCCCTCCCTGGGCCCAAGGGACTCAGCCGCCAAGCTGTCCAGGCCCGCAGCCAGCAGGCCCAGCCTCCCACAGGTACCTTCCACTTGCGCCACCCTCTGGTCAAAGTGACCCACCGCAAGCTGCAGTTCCTGGGCCGTGTCCTGGCAGCGGCTCAGCCTGCCAGCCACACTGGCCACGCCGGCCTTGAGTTGCTCCAGCTGCCCCCGCAGGCTCAGGACCTGCCTGTGTCCGGCCCGAAGCCACGAGCCTTGGCTGCTGACCTGCTCCTGGATGGCGTGGACCTCAGCCTCCACCTTGCGTTCCCGCTCATCCAGGGATGTGTTGGCGGCCAAGAGGGCATCAGAATACTGGCTGACAGAGTCACTGAGGCCCGTGAGCGACTTGCTCACAGAGTTCAGATTGACCTTGAGCAGGGTGATCTCGCCTTGGAGGGAGTTGCCCGCTGCTTCTGCCAGCTGCCCCTGGACCTCAGCCACAGTGCCATTGAGCTTCTGGAGCAGGGCCGCATGGCTGGCCACCTGGCGTAGGAGGGCCTCGCTCCGGCTCTGCCAGGCCTTCACTTCGGCCACGAGATTGTCCAGGATGGCTAGGGTGGTCCTAGGGGTACACGAGGCCTCCAGTGAAACCAGCCGTTGTTCCAGCACCGCCAGCTCTGTCTGCACGAGCGGGCGAGCCGATCTGCCTGCAGGAGCGCTATCGTGGCTCGGCTCCCCAGCCAGCGTCAGCAGGCGTTCCTCCAGCCTCTGCACGCGCTCTTCCAGCATGGTGTGGAAGCCACGCACACCCCAGCCCCCCTCCTGCATCCCCAGACAGCAGCCCCTGGCTCCACCCTCTGTGCTGTTGACGGTCTCCAAGCCCTCCAGCAGCCCATCCACGCCCCCCTCGAGCATGGCAGCAGAGAGCCGTGTGAGGTCATTCCCGTCGGGGGGGCTGTGGCCCCTTTGGGCCTCGGTCACTGCCTGCAGCTTCCTCTCGAGGCTGTCTACGCGGGTACTGATCAAGGCCAGCTGGCCACAGCAGCTGCCCCTGCCAGCCACGCCCAAGCCCTGCAGCCGGGTACCCAGCTGTGAGAGCTCCCGGCGCAGGGCCAGCTCCCGGCCATCCAGGCTCTGGTGCAGCCTCCGGCTGGCCGCCTGGCCCTCCTCGAACTGCTGCCGCACCTCCTGCACCTGTAGGTCGCACGCATTCTGGACACCCTGCAGCTTCTGCTCGAAGCCATCCAGCAGGTTCCCCCAGAGTCGGTGCAGCCGTCGGTCCACATACTCGTCCAGCAGCGCCAGGGAGGTGAGCGGAGATGGGGGGCTCTCCCGCAGCCGCTGCAGGTGAGCCTCATGGCCGAGGGCCAGTCCATGCACCTCGTCCAGCAGTTGCACCTTGGTCCGGAGTGTGTTGCTCACCTCTGTCACCTTGCTCAGGATCTCATCCAGAGGAGGAGTGAGTGGTCCTCCAGCTCTGTCTCTGGGGTTCACAAACCCCTCGGGGATGACCCCAAAGCCCACAGGGGCAGCAGGAGGGTTGGAGCCACCAGTCACCCTGTTGGGGTCTTCGTGGCTGGCCACCAGGCCACTGAGGGTACCATATGCTTGTGCCAGGCGCTGGACATCACCCTCCAGGCGTTCCAGCCGTTCACCAAACAGCCCTGGGCCTTTCCTTCCTGGGAAAGAGGAGGAGAGAACCCCAGGGTCATCACTGGCCTGGCTCTCTCAGCTCGTCCTGTTGCCGGGCCACCCGAGAGGTTTTCTGGTCTGAGCCAGCCTTGCTGGGTATGGTTCCCCCAGCTGTGGGAGGGGGCTCTAGGGGCTCACCCCCACGTCCAACACGAGACGCACCCTCCCCAGCCCTGATCGGGCTCAGCCAGCTTGTGTCAGTCCCCAGAAACCGATCACCTTGGCGAGGGTCTCCATGGGCAGACTCACCGTGGGGGCTGGAGGCTGCTCTGCTAGAAGGAAGGGGCCTGGGGCCTGGGCCCACCTGCCCTGAGGGAACCTGGGCCTCAGGCTCCGGCTGAGGTGGGGCGGCCGCGTGGTCCGTGAGATGCTCGGGGCAGCCTTCTCCAGCGAGGCCGGGGCAGCAACGCCAGGCGAGGTCGGTCACTGTCTTGTAGCCCACCTTGTATTTGGGTCTGAGCACTGTGCGGTACCTGGGCCAGGGGCGGGCAGAGGGCAGGGCTCTGTACCTGTGGGCTGAGGCTCCTGCCTCCTGGCGAGTGACCTTGCCCCCTGGCTGGGGTCCAGGGCCACTCCAGACACTGGCAGAAGGTCTAGATGTCTCCCAGCTTCACTACACCATCAGCATTTTTCCTTCTTCTGTGCTTAAGGTGACAGGCGGTAGGGTGGAAGCAGGCCTTGCAGAGGCTCAGAGATGCGTTAGGGGAGGGGGCAGGTAGAAGCCCTACCCCATCTTGTTTGCTTGGGGAAAGGCTAGTGGGAATTTAGCCTCAAGACTCCCAAGACCACTTGGACACCCTGTGGCTCATACTGCCATCAGAAATTCCACTCTGGCTTTGGGGGTACCTTGAAAACTTTTGACAAAACCCCAGCCCCTCCCTCTAGGTGGATGAGGGGTACAGCACTGGAGCTGGGGCAGGCAGCCCTTCACACTGCCTGGGGGCCACTCCCTACCTGGGGGCCACTTAGTTCTTTCCCCTCCTTCCTGGCCTACTCTGGGAATTCAGCTCTGGTCCTGGAAGCTGGCGGAATGGCACCTCTGATTATGAGCACAGCGGGGAAGGCCCAGGGGTGCAGGGCAGAGCTCACCACGTGTACTCTCTCCCCTGTTCAGCCGTGTACCTGTTTACCCACTGACACATGGGAATAAACAGGTCTGTTTTCAGACACATGTTTGAACGTCTCCAAGTACATCACACCTGCATGCAACACGTCCTCACAGCCCACCTGTCTGGCTGAAGCCCCAGAAGTCTGGCTTCCCTCCTCTCACCCTTGGCCTGCCTTCTCCACGGTCACCACAACCCTCCCTGGGTCTACCCAGGGATCAACCATTGCTGCTGTTGATCCTCTGCTCTCCCCTGTCCCCAGCCACCCCCCTGTGCCTCTGCTGCTTCTTCCTTGCCTTGCACTGCTTCTCCCCTGGGAGCCCTCCCCTGGGTCCCCTTGGGGGCTCCAACCAAGCCTGACCTGGCCCCCCGCCGGCCCCCTCCAAATGGCCTGTGTTGGGGCAGGGGTAGGCTCTTTGGAGTCCAAGGAGTTACAACCCTTGTGGGGCTGGCTGCTACCCTCAGCTGAAGGCAGGCCTGGGGCTTATGCCCAGGGATCCTGAGTCGGTGGGATGGGGGTGCACTCACGTGACTGTCCCGGGGCAGTTGGGCCCCCATCCACACTGCCGGTACTCAGCCTTTATGTAGTTATCCGCTCCCTCCTGTAGGACACAGGTCACATTCCTGTGTACAATGTAGGCACAGAGGGCCCTGCAGGGGGAAATGGCATCCTTGGAATATCTGGCCTGTGCCAGGCCCACTGAGGCTTCTACTCCTCCCCTCCCCCAGCTGTGGGCCTAGGAAGGAGACCAGACTCCCATCTCTCCTCTGCCCCTTCTTCTTGTTCCTGGGATCCAGGGCCCTTGGCCTGGGGTCCTGCCCCACTGCTGGTCTCTCCAATCCCAGCCTCGCCAGTGGGCTGGTCACTGGGCTAAGTAAGTGCTGTACTGAACCAGGAGCCCAGTGCAGCTGCCTCCCTGCCTAGGGAAGAGGCCCACCCTGGATCCCCCTCAAGAGCCTTGCCACACTCCCCACCCTCCTCCAACTCCTTCACTGGCTCTCAACTCCTCATCTCGGCATTGAAGCTTCTGAGATCCCAACATACTGCCTTTGAGACCACACTTCTCATCTTTCCTCCCGACTGACTCCCACCCTGTAGTTTTCCCACTCCTGCCTTTGCTTCTGGTTCCTCCCTCTCAGATCACTTTTTGTACCACCTCCTCCAGGAAGCCTGCTCTGATGTGCCCAGGCCTACTGAGTGTCAGCCATGGGCTGGGTACACTCCTCCTATAATACCTCTCAAACTCAGCTAGAGTTCACATTCAGCTAGCACCCCAGGCAGAGGCCCTAACTCACCTGAAGCTACTAAAGACCAGAAGCTGAGGCAGGGGAGGACACAAGGGCTAGGGAGGCTACTGCCTGGCATAAGCCGACCACCTGTGGGCTGCTATTGGGCTCTGGAGCCACAACACGGGCCCAGGACCCAGGAGCCCCCACCAGCTCTGCCGCCCATCCACGTTGGGCCTCCCAAAGGGTCGCAGGGGTCCAGGCTGAGCACGGGAGGGGTCGAGCCGCCGGGTGCACGGCCTCCATCTCCCACCTGGCGGGGCAGGGGAGAGATGAGAGGCCCTGGCACGGGATGGGGGTGGCCCCGCGTGCTCCGTGTCGCGGACCGCCCGCCCTTCCTCCCTCCCTCCCTCCTCTCCCTCCACCTGGTCCACTGCGCCCGGAGTCTGCACACAGAGCAGCTGGAAAATGTTACTTCTCTGGAAAGGTTTCCGCGGGCACTGCCAGTACCCCAGCCGCCGCGCCAGGCCCCCTCGGCTTCTTTTCCTTCGCCAGCCCCGCAGGCCCCCGGACCGTGGGGCGCCCGCCCGGGCGGGGGCTCGTCCTGGGGTGCCCGGGGGCCCCGCGCGCGCCCGGGGCAGGTGGGAGCCTCGCCCGGGCCCATCCCTCCCGCTTCCCGCCCGCGGAGCGGCCCGCGCTTACTTGTGCGGCCCCGGGCGCAGCCGCGGGCGCCATCCCGTCGTGTAGAGGCTGTAGCGGGAGGCACCGGGCGGCGCGGGCCGCGCGAGGAGCGGGGTGCCCTTGGCCTGCGCCCCCGAGAGAAGCGCCGCGACGGCGCACAGCCAGACCGGCAGGCGGCGGCGACCCATCGCGGCCCCCGGGTCTCCACCTGGCCCCGCGCGGGTCCCCGCCGGGTGTGCGCCCGCCCACCCGCCGCTCGCCCGCCCGGGTCCCGCCGCCGGTCGCGGCCCCCGGAGCTCGCTGGCCCGGCCGCCTGGCGCTTCGCGGCGGCTGCGTCCCGCCGAGTGGCCGGCGCTGCTCGCGCCTGGGGCCGCCGAGGGGAGGCGGGAGGCGGGCTCTGCGCTGATTAGCATAAACTTGGGGCCGCGTCGCTCTCCTCCGCCGGCCCCCTCTCCGCCGCCGGCCCCCCGCCCCAGCTCCGAGCTGACGCCCGAGGGGCCGCCCGCGAGCGAGAGGTTAAGAAGAGAGCAGCCCCGGAGTGGCAGGGGCGCAGGCTGTCGCACCCCGGGAGGCCCCCCAAACACACCCATCACCCATCCACCACTGTCTCCCGCGTGCACCCGGGCGAGAAGCAGAGCCAGAACCCTGGGGCCGGCCTGGACGCGGGGCCGTCTAAGAACGCCCACCCGCTGGACACACTGCTCTTAAAAACCCGTGTGCGCCCGGGAACCGCGGCCCAGGGCTCTGAAGCTGAGATGACCGTGTTTGGGGACGGGCCAGCAACACCTTCGCAGCCACTTCCTTGGAATAGGCCCCAGATCATCCCTGCTGGCTAGCTCTGCCTCCCCGCAGCGTCATTGTCCCAGGGTGCCCAGGACATCTGATAACTCTGCCTACCCCTCCCCGGACAACTTAGCCCCTCTGTGCTCGAGAACCCTCCGCAATCCGTCTGATGGCCAGGCTGTCCTTCTGGTTTCCTGGTGGAGTGCATCTTATCTCTGTCTCTCTCAGGTCTCTGGCTGCACGGAGTCCTGAACGCCTGTCACCCCTCCAGCCCCGCCAAAGGTGCTCCGCTTCTCCTTGTGCAACTAAAGCTCTTAGCAGGCTGGACTGCAGCACTGGCCCATTTTCAGCGTCTGGTCAAAGAAAACCTTTCGGTCTTTCTCACAAGGAGTTGCTGTTAAGTCAGGCTTCCTCCATATTTCCCTTGTGAAACTGACTCTCGGAACCCAAGAGTTGACCTTTACAGCCATCCTCATTCAATGTCATCTTGTTGGCTTTCTAAGCTGCAAAAAGCCTTTCGAATCCTGCTTCTGTCCTCCAACAGACTGCCGCTTCTTCCTGGCTTGATCTTATCCACACAGATGATCACAGCCACCTGGGTCTTTCCCCAAGTAAAGACAGGTGTGCAGAAAGCACAGAACTCTGAGGCACACCTGGAGAGGCCTCTCTCCAACCGGACTTTGAGATGTGAATTCACACCCTTTGGGGAAAGCGATGCTATCAGGGGTGCTGGACTAGGGCAGGTCTGAAGCCCACATCTGCACCCCTGCCCTCTCCCAGCCATGCTGGCTTGCGGGTCTTGGAGCAGGGGTGAGGCCGGCGCACACCTGAGCCAAGCAGGCCAATTGTTCTCTCTCCTGGGTTTTGAAATTGAAACGCAGAGGCTGAGGGCGATCCGGCTTCCAGGTGGAGACTCTATTTGTTTCCTAGGGCTGCTGTAACAAATTACTACAAATATAGTGGCTTCAAACAACAGAAATGTATTCTTCCACAATCCTAGAGGCTAGAAGTCTGAAATCAAGGTGTCAGCAGGGCCACAGGGAAGATTCCTTCCTGGTCTCTTGCAGCTTCTGGTGGTTTCTGGCATCCTTGGCACTCTTTGGCTTGTAGCTGCATCTCCCAATGTCTGTTTCTGTCTTTACGTGGCCTTCTCTCTTGTCTCTGCATGGCCTTCTTCACAAGGCCCTCGTCTCTCTGTGTCTCTGGGTCCTCTCCTCCTACGAGGTCACCTGTCATTGAATTTAGGTCCCAGTCTAATCCAGTCTGACCTCATCTTAAGTAATTACATCTTCAGAGACCCTATTTCCAAATAAGGTCCCATTCTAAGGTTCTAGGTGGACATGAATTTTGCGGGAACGCCATTCAACCCACTACAGGGTCCCTGAGGGGTTAGTGAGAGGACAGGCCAGGGCACCCTGTAGCCATAGCTCCGCGGGAGTTATGGGGAAGCTGAGGAGGAGAGCTTGCAGGAGGAGAATGGGGCAGAGTGGAGGGGCTATGTACTCAGGGAGAAGTACGGTGAGTTGCCATTTGGTGACTGGCTTCCTCTGTCTGCCTCCATAACCCACTTCACTTGAGCCAGCTCCAGTGGGTTTCTGATCCCAGCAAATGAAGCCTAAGACAGTCTTCATCCTCCACCACAAATCCACCCAGAGTGCTCCAGACTTTAACAAAGACGTCCATCTCACTGGGCAAGATACACAGTACGCATAACATGATCTTGATCTTGTAGCCACTGAATTTCTACTTCTCAGAAAGTGAGAGACATCTGAGTGGAAGATGAGCAGAGCCTGGCTCTTCCCCCTAGGCTGGGTTCTGACTGCCTGGCAGCACTGCCCATCCGGCTCTGGAAAAAACTCCCCACCTCCCTGCCCCAGAGCTCTGATCCTTTTCCAAGGGGTCCCACCCCTTCCTCTCACTCCCTTCCTCAACCCAGATGTGGGACCCACAACTCAGAGGGAGGAGGCTGGGCCTTGTCTGAACTTGGAAAAGCCCACATAACAAAGGGCCGAAAGGACAGATGGACCCCCGCTTCCCCCTTCCCCAGGCGGTTGGCGTCAAACACCACGCTCCCTCTCTAATTGGAACAGTTTCGGGAGCCAGCACTGGGGCCACATCCTGGTAGGGGAGGAGGACACGGGTGGAGGAGATGCTTGGGGTCTTGGCTGTATCCAGCCAGCGGTTGAGGTTCCCCCCCTCCCCCCACAGATGATGAGGCTACTTTGCATCTGCCAGACAGGAAACCTAGGGAGGCCAGAGGCAAGGGAGGAAGACAGATGGTCGTGTCCTCCCCCACCTCGGGCTGGAGTTTCCGCACCTGGATGGAGGTGGGCTGAAGGGCCACACACAGGATCAGGCTTTCTGTTCCCAGGGACATGCACAGCCATATCCAGACACATCCTGTCTACCCCAGTCCACTTCCAGACACGTGCAGAAGCAGATTTCTCCAACTTTCATTAGCCACTGGTGACAGATGTGCCACCTCTCTCTTCAGGAAAAAAATGGAGGATGCCATCAGGATGACAAGATAAACCTGGACAGGAATGAGTGTAGTCTTGCAGTTAGGGTTCAGGGGGGCAAGCGCAAGTGGGCACCTCTTCCAGACTCTGGAGCTTCCTTCCTTCTTCCACAGCCTCCCTGGGGCAGAAGGAAGAACTGTGTCCTAAGGGCAGAGAAGACGAGGGACTGGATCCCAGGAAGCTGCAGTGAGACAGATGGTGAGTTCACACATAGCTCCTGTGGAGCCTGGCATCCCATTGCCTGCCTCCACACACTTCTCAGAATCTGAGGTGGTTCCTCTCCCCTCTTCGGGCTCCATCCACCTGCCTCAGGATGTGCTCTCCTTTTTCACTGAGGCCCCACCACATAAGATCATTGAGAGCCTCACAAAATTTTCTGGAATGTAGCTCCCCTGAAAGAGACAGAAATAGCACTGAAACTGCTGACTTTCTGGCACAAGCCCTTCCCATCGCAGATGAGCCCCTGCCACTGGGAGAAGCACACCTCCCCCTTCCCCAAGCCACCTGTGCAGCTCAGCCTTGCTGCATGTGAGGCACCTTTGGAAGTGCTGTGTAGCAAGGCTCTCCCCGGGCCCACTCTCTCCTCAACATAAACATTAGCATGCTCAAAGCCCAGCTGCCATTTTGATTACACCCACACCTTCAAAAGAGGTTACTGTCAAATCCACATGCGTTTCAGAGCAGGAGTTTGGAGTGACCCCTTCCAGCTGGGCAGAAGCATGGCCTCTCTGGGACCTGGAGTGGGTAGTTATGCAGCCCCAAGGTGAGGGCCTGAGAGAGAGTCCAGAAATCAGGGAAATTGGACTCAGTAAAGCCCGGGTGATGGACTTATTAGAGCTGCTTAGAAGCAACTTAAAAATTGTGCAGCTGGGCTTCCCTGGTGGTGCAGTGGTTGAGAATCTGCCTGCTAATGCAGGGGACACGGGTTCAAGCCCTGGTCTGGGAGGATCCCATATGCCGTGGAGCAACTGGGCCCGTGAGCCACAACTCCTGAGCCTGCGCGTCTGGAGCCTGTGCTCCGCAACAAGAGAGGCCACGATAGTCAGAGGCCCGCGCACGGCGATGAAGAGTGGTCCCCGCTTGCCACAACTAGAGAAAGCCCTCGCACAGAAACGAAGACCCAACACAGCAAAAATAAATAAATAAATTACTAAATTCCTACCCCCAACATCTTCTTTTAAAAAAAAATTGTGCAGTGCTGACAGGTCCTCAGCATGGACACATGCAAACCAGATGCGATCATTATGCAAATAATATGCAAAATACATGTGTGGGCCTCCCGACCATTGCAAATGCCAGATGTGGCCCTTGGGGATCCTGGGTTTAGCTGAGCCAGGCTGTGGGGCTGAGAGATGACCCGGGACTAGTCTCTATGGTGGGCAGGAGGGGCTCAGCTCTGAGGCCTTTCACACACTGATGGAAGGAACCAGACGGGGAGTCGATCAGACCTCCAATCACAAGTCCCGTGACCTTCACGGAGGCACTTCACCCCTCTGAGCCTCTGTCTTCTCATCTGTAAAACGGTCGACTACAAGGACTAATTGAGAACATTGGCTACAGGCCCCAGCTGCACAGCCAGGCACATCAGAGACACCTTTCACTCACTGAAATGCGGGACCTCCAAGGACAACATCGCAGCTGTGGGCTTGGGGAAGGTCAGGGTTGGATGGGTCAAGAATCCACATACTCCTCGTTCATTCAGAATCTGTGAGAGGTCTCACTTGACGGGGGTGTGGTGGATGCTGGTGGTACCCTGCCAGACCCCCTGTCCCTGGCCACAGCACTCACAATCCCCACCCCCCACGCCCATTGCTAATGCCTAATGCCCACAGCTGCCCCTCCTGCAGATTGCTATTGGCTAATGAGAGCCGCCTCCCCTGGGAAGTTCCAAACCCTCCCATCCCCCAGCCAGTGACTGTCTGATAGAGGGATATGACGGGCTGGCCTCCTCACCTCAAGGGGACAGTCCAGCCGTGTGGTTATATCCCAGAGCACCCCTGCCCCCCAATCAGGCCACATCTAGACTCCACCTGGGATCCCCTTCTTGCTCTGCCCCTTCCCTCTCCTGCTTCCCTCCCTCCCTCCCTCCCTCCCATATGCATTTCTCCTGGGAGGCCTCCCTTCATAAATCTCATGTTCCTGAATCCCTATTTCCAGCTGTGCTTCTGGGAAACCCAACCCAAGACAGGGAGACAGCCCTGCAATCAGAGAGGGATAATGAATGTGATACTCATTATGTCAAGCACCACAGGGAGGTATGGGATTGCAGAGGAAGAAGTGACCAGAGTTGGGAGAAAGGATCAGAGACATCTCCACAGACAGCCACCACCAGAGATCAACTGTGGGGAGAAAGTATCCAGGTGGCGGGCGCAGCATGTGCAAGGCCTGGGGGCAGGAGACGGCCTGTGGGTTTGCGGAGCCCGGCAGAGCTCCAGTGGGGGGCCCGGCCCCAAGAGAGACTGGCAGGCGCCAGAAAACAGGGGCCTTGAATCCCCCCCAAAGAGTCTGGACTTTACGGCAGGGGAACGACACATACAGAACTGCCTCCAAAAATGTCCCTTGGCTACCACTGCTCTGAGCAGGCAGGGTGCCAGGGAGGCAGTGCCTGCAACATTCAACCACCAGGCTGACAGGGATGGGGAGGGGGATTGGGTGGGGGGAGCGGGGGGAACGGGGTGAATCCCAAAGGCTTTCAGGACAGAGAGCTGACAGGCCTTGTTGCAGTCTGCGGGTGTGGGGAGGATTCTGGAAGGCGCCAGGCAGACCAAATGTCAGACGGCACGTTAGGGTGGTGCTGGGTGACCACGTGTGGTCAAGAGTGGGGAGAGAGGAGGGTGTCATGAGCCGTACGGGGCAGGGGTCTGCATTCCGCGTGCGGCCACAGGGCAGCCACAGCCTGGCTGTCCTGAGCAGGAGGCCTCGGTGAAGGTGGGTGCCGATGGGAGTGGATGGCAAGCTGGCCTGCTTCCAGCAGGCGGCCCGGGAGCTGCTCCCGCTGGCGGGGCGGATGCAAGGCCCTGGGAAGACTGGCCTGCTTTCCTCTCTCTCCTATTCATGGACACCAGAGTAAAAACCACACGGGATTACCACTGCTTACAGAGGAGGCAGGCATGGGATGGGCGGGTGCAGAGAGGCTGAGCCAGGCCGGGGAGGAAGGGGTGGTCGTTGCCATGGAAAACTCATGCTTGGGTAGGCAGAACCTGACCTCTACCCAGACACTGCCCTGATCTCAGACCTGCTCTGCCTTAATTCCTAACGCAGGGACCTCTGCTGTGCACCGGCTCCCTGCTGCAAGCACAGACAGGTGGGCCCCAGGCTCTGTGCTCAAGGCACCTGGGACTGAGAGGCAGAGGTGGCCGAGAGTCGGGAGAAGCCTGGGGTTGGTGGGTTGGTGGGGAGGCCAGGAGAGGGACCTGGGGAGGGGGAGGGGCAAGAGAATCCCTGGTGGGGCGTGAGCTCCAATGAGAGTGGGGCTCTCTGGAGGGGATGTTTCTGGGATGGGGAGGGCCGTTTTCAGGCTGAGGACTTGGGGGTGGTGCACAGAGATGCTTGGTCTTCACCCTGTGAATCCAACTGTGAATCCTACGTGCCACGGTCATTGTCTTTCTGCATCGAGCTGCCCTCCCAAGAGATAGTCCGTGATGCAGGTGCCACCTCCTGCCTGTGTTTGCTGAGTGGATGAACTGTGGGTCCCCCTGTAGCCATGAGGGTACAGTGGGGAAGGTGGTGGTCCAGGCAAGAGATGCTGAGGATAAGAGAGGACAGGCATTTGGAGGGAGAGTTACCAGGCTTCCAAGAGCTGGGTCAGGGCCAAGGTCAGAGTCATGGGCCAGCACCACTGCGAGGTCCCAGGCTTTGTCTCCCTGCCTGTTTCATACTTAGTGCTAGACAGTACCTCTGGCAACTATTCAAAGGGCTTCCAGCCAGGGTCTGACCTCTCTGACCCCCAGCCAGAGCGGCCCACACACCTGCTCTTGCCACCCACCATGTGACCAATGGGGCCTTCCCCAGGTTAAGCCTCCGCAGCCAGGGGCTCCCACATTCCTGGCTGCACTGATGTTGGCCGGCAGCCCCAGTTCCTTTGGGAAAGGCCAGGCAGGAGGCTCCCACGGTGGGACTTTATCCCTCCCTCCCCTCCGCCGTCCGGGGGCTGTGCTGGGATTAGGGCACCCTCCTCCCCTGCTGCGTCTCATCACTGCCCATGTGGTCCAACCACTACTGAGTGTGTCTGCAATTGCAGGCCCCTTCCCTCAGACCTCCTCCTCCCATGCCCCCTTTGTCTCCCTCACCTACCGGCCATGGAGTCCCCGCGTGGGTGATGGGAGGGGGACAGGGCAGCAGGCCGTGCTGACACCAAGGGCGCAGGCCGGAACTGCTGCGTGCAGTCAGGGTGGAAGGGAGGGACCTCCCTGGTGGCACAGTGGTTAAGAATCCACCTGCCAAGGGCTTCCCTGGTGACGCAGTGGTTGAGTCCGCCTGCCGATGCAGGGGATGCGGGTTCGTTCCCCGGTCCAGGAAGATCCCACATGCCACGGAGTGGCTGGGCCCGTGAGCCATGGCCCCTGAGCCTACGCGTCCAGAGCCTGTGCTCCGCAACGGGAGAGGCCACAGCAGTGAAAGGCCTGCGTACCGCAAAAAAAAAAAAAAAGAAAGATGAGGTCAGAGGAGCAGAAGGAACTTGAAAGTGGGGAGTGGGGAGAGATGCCAGCTGAGACCAGGAGGGGAGACATTTTCAGAAGGAGACTCAGAATAGCAACAAGTGAGGGCTTGGATTTCCTGACCAAACGAGAGGGCAGTGGGGCCCTTGGGCTGGACCAAGCTGGGCTGAAACAGGATGAAGGGGTGAGGAGTGGAGACGGTGCCTGTGGGGGAAGGAGCCAGGTAGAGGGAGAGGTTGGAGGCCCAGAGGAAGGGGAGCGAGGCCCCCAAAGGGACAGGACCCAGGCCCAAGGAAGAGGATGGAAGAGGAGGGCCAGGGGGGTGCGGGAAGCAGGGCACCTGCAGGTGCAGCGGGGAGAGGCGGAGGGGCTCCTTGTGCTAAATGGCAGCTGAGGTTCTCCCCCTGGATGTGGGGTGAGGATGGAGGAGTGTTTAGGCAGGGCCAACGAGAAGTGCAGGTTTGAGGAAGGGTGGCAAGGAAAGGGCCCTGGAGAGTCTGGATCACAGGGTGTGCAGGGGCCGCCAGGCCCCCGTGACTTTCCACCGGCCACAGCCCTCCACAGCTGGAGGGCGGGGCCCAAACCGAGGCTCATAGGGTGTATCCCGGGCTGTGAGTGCAGATCCGAGGAGGAGGGACCTGAGGGCCTAAAGGTTGGGTGCTCCCTCACCCAGGTTCCCAGAGGAAAACAAATTTAGAATCAGCAGAAACATGACAGTGCCTTCAAAAAGTACCTGAAACCAGGTGTGTAAATTAGTAAACACGGCTTTGCTATATGTTTTGTGGCAATGTTAAAAAAAAAACCAAAAAACCCCACAGGTTTTCAACTTGAAAGAAAAGAAAAAACAAAGGAAAATAGGAACGTTTGGGAACAACCCAACTGGTGCTGGCATTTCCGTGGCCCTTCCTACCTGGCTGGTGTCATCAGCCTGCCCGCCCGCCTGGCCTGCCTAGCTCTGTGCTTGCAAACATTTTTCATTCTTCTTCACTTTTTGACATCTTAACCAACGTTGGCTGTGGTTTCTTTCTTGGTAATTGTGATTATTTTAAGTGCAGTCTGTTGTCATTTTCCACCAAGGATCTAGAGGCTATCCAGGGAGTTAAGTGATGGTACAGAGTTTTCCAGAATCCTTAACACCTAGCACCAAAGTCGAGTGATTGATACCATTCCAAGCCAAGTGTCACTTACTTAGTGAAGGTAAACACGGGTTAATATAGCCTGTCAAAAAAATCCACAAGTTTTGTGCAAACTTCAGGATTTTTAAATCTTGGAAATCGGAAAGATTTAGCATTTTGTGTTTGCCAGTTTTCTGTCATAAAAAAGTCAATCTTGAAGAAGCTAAAATATTTACCAGGAAAAGATCGTGCCTTGTCTTTTTCTGACGGTGTACTTTTGGAGTTCTTGGAGATCAGAGTAAGAACTAAAGGAGAAGAAATGTTTTGATCATTGAGGAGGAGTGCCGGTTTCTACAAAAGTGTGCAAATTCTAAATAAACTGCTGGGAAAACTAAAAACTGAAATGGTACAGGGTTTGTGATAATCAAATATCCCCAGCTTAAAAAAAAATGAGTATTGAACCCAGAGTGGGTCCATGGAGAGTCCTTGTCTTATTCTCTCTCTTGTAGTGTGTGTTTAGAAGTTTCCATAATAAAATATATTTTTTTTAATTAAAAAAAAAGGAACAGATGGAACAACTGACAATAGATGCTGGTCTTTCCTCTTTTGCTTTCTCATTTTGGAAGCTTTACTGTATGTTGCCTTCCACGGTTCTGACCTTTCCTTTTCTGGTTTTCATAAAATACAAACCAACCAACCAACAAAAAAAAACACTTTCTCTTATATGTCAACAAAGTACCAATCAATTCCTCCCACCCAGGGTCTCTTTTTTCCTTCTTCCTTCTGCCCCACCCAATAAGAAATATTTTAAATGCTTTTGCTGGCCCTTTCCCCCCTCAACTCCTACCTTTTGTCAAGGTAATTCAGCACTTTCAGTTGTAGGTTAGCAATGGGTCTTATCGCATCTCTCTTCTGTTTTGTTTTGTTTTGTTTCTTAACTTATTTAGTGCTTATATTACAAATTCCATCTCATCTGTCATTATCCGTTTGGAGCTAACTATACATAAATCGGTAGCTTCTCAGCTACCATGGATGGCTTCCTCCTTTCTTCACCTCATCTCCAAACTGACTCTTTTATTACCTGATTAGATTCCTTTGTCAGGCATTTTCCACGGGGTCCAGGGAGAGTCTCTGGACCTTTGAGCTTCTTCTATCCCAGGTATGTAAAGGGCACCTTGGCTGGCACAGGATGCTTTTCTCTTTTCTAACTTTAAAAATGTGTGGTTCCAGGCCGATTCTCTTAACTTGTTCTCTCATTCGGGAAGCTCATAAGAGTTTTCCCTTTAATCATGGAATTCAGGAATCTTCCCAGGCTATGCCTAGATGTCTGATTTTTTCCATCATTCCTGCCTGGAACTCCACGAGCCCTTTCAAACCCAAGTCTGTCTTCAAACCACGGAAAAATTTCTTTCTCGTTTTAAAATTATGGTTTCTCCTCCATGTGTTGCTTTTTTCCTTCTAGGCTTTGTATTATTCCCATATGATGTCTCCTGGGTCTCTCTCCTCCTAGGCTCTGGGTTTTCCCTGCATGATTTCTGTTTGCTATTTTTGCTTTGTGTTTTGCGTTCTCTCTTCCATTTGGTTTCCCAGGTTTTCATCCTCTCCTCCAACTTGTTTTAAATTTAAAATCATGTTTCCTACTTCAAGAAAGTATTTTCTTTCACATCTGATATTTTTTTAATGCTCTTATTGTTTTTTCTTTTTCATGTTGCTGTGCAGGTTGTTGTTTGACTCCTGTGATTCTGAGCAAATTGCAGGCTCTTACTCCCGGCTGTTGGTTTCCTTCGGGTGCCTATTTTCTCTTTGTCTTTGTTTTTCTCCCCAAACTTCAATATAAAATTTATTAAGTTCCACATTTTCCCCAGCTTTACTGAGATATAATTGACAGATAGAAACTGTATATACTTAAGGTATACAGCGTGACGTTTTGATGTATGTATACACTGTAAAATGATTACCACAGTCAAGCTAATTAATCCATCCATCACCTCACGCAGTTTTTTTGGTGGTGGTGAGAACACTTACGAGCAACTCTCTTAGTGAATTTCAAGTACGGAATACAGTATTATTCATTATAGTCATACACTGTCATTCGATCTCCAGAACTGATTCATCCTGCGTAACTGAAACTTTGCACCCCTCCACCAACATCTCCCCCCTGCCCCCCAGCCCATGGCAACCACCATTCTATTCTGTGCTTTACTGAGTTCAACATTTTTAGATTCCACATATAAGTGAGATCATACTGTATTTGTCCTCCTCTGTCTGGCTCGTGTCACTTAACATCACACCCACCAGCTTCATCCAAGTCTCAAACGGCAGGATTTCCTTCTTCTTAAAGGCTGAGTAATATTCCATGGTAGGAACAGACCTCATTTTCTTTATCCATTCATCTGAAATGATCCCAGCCATCTTTTCTGACCATAATGGAATGAAACTAGAAATCAGTAACAGTAAGAAAACAAAAATTCACTTATACGTGGAAACTAAACAACACACTCTTGAACAACTATTGGGTCAAGCAGGGAATCAAAAGGGAATTTTAAAAAAATATCCTGAGACAAACAAAACTGGAAACACAACATACCAAAACGTACGAGATGCTGCAAATGCAGTACCAAGAGGGAAGTTTATCCCCTTGCCTCGTTGCAGCTCTAATCACCCCCAGGGCTCAGGTCCAACAGACAGGCTGGCTGTGCCTTGTGATGCCCCAGAAGGGACTGCTCTGTGTCCCCAGGGACAGGGAGGGATTCCGCAGGTCCTCCCAGGAGCACCCAAAGCTGCCGGCCCCGGCTCTCTGGTGGATCCAAGCCCTCTCCTGGAACCAAGCAGACCTGATTCTCACCCAAGGCTGTCTCTGCTGTGGGTCCCTACTGTCCAGCCCACAGGGAGCCAGCCCTCTTGGCCACGCCTGGCTGCTGACTGACCTTGAGCTCTGCTGTAGTAGCATTTTTGGAGTTGGGAAGGAGGGCGGTCCTAATCCAGGAGGTTTAATTAAAGAGAGGTTCTCAAAAAAAAAAAAAAAAGAGGTTCTCGGGTTTCATGGCTGTTGAAGAGATGACTGGGATCAATCATCTTGTGCAGCGTTATAAAAATATATCAGAAAAAGAAAAAGCAACCAAATGGAACTGACTTGAATAAAATGCACTACTAGGTCTATGAGAGGACATCTGAATGTGTGGATACTGAGTGGTATGGAAATGCGACAGGCTGGGACCTGGGACCCTTTGTTGGGACGTGGGCCCCTTTGCAGCAGTGCTTGCACCTGGACACACCTCTCCTCCAGCAACAAAATACAAAGAAGCTGTTCGGGACTAAAAATAACTGCGTGCATGAGCAGTTGGGGCAAATTCTGGACCTAAAAGATACAAAGAGACCAAAAAACCCAACTGCCAATTTTGAAGAGCCCGGGAGCAAAAACAGCGTGTCAGGAGCAAAAGCAGGGTACTGCGCATGCCCCCTGCACACACCACCCTCTAAGGGGTGGGCAAAACACCTAAGCCACCCCTCTGGCCCGACCCCTGGACACACACCTACCCTCACCCCGTATAAGAAATAAGCTTGCCTCCCCTCAGGAGGAGAACAAGCAAGGGAACCTGTTGATTGCTCTCCCATCTGCTGCAGCAGGGGCCCCAACAAAGCCTTGTATGAATTTCTTGTCTGGCCTCTAGTCAATTTCTATTGATTGGGGAAGGCCAAGAAACCTGGCTGGTAGCAGAAAGTCTGCGGGGTTTCTGTACATCTTTGGGGTCTGGTGATAGTAAGTTTTGTGAGGAAAGGAAAGGCTGTCAGATGCTCTCAGTTCTGTTTTTGGCATAGCGTGATGTACCTACCAAAAGAGTTTTGCAAACCTTTGGAAGCAGGGTGCTCATGAAACGTGCAGGAGGAAGGGGATTTCTTAAACACACCTGCAGCGGTGATGGGTGACGGACAACGCTGAGATCCCATGAGGGCGTAGGAAGTTGTAGTAAATGATCCTTCTCATCCTGCAGGTAATCGGTGGGTCCAATTGACAGCCCTGTTTCCAAATCCGAATGTATCTTTTTTATTTTAAATTCCTTTACCACATGGTAAGCTCCCAGGAATTTTTTCTCAAGAGCTTCAAAGTGAAACGATAGATATTTTCTTTGTCTTTAAAAGCCAGAAAAGATCATCTGAGAGGAATTATGAACATTTCAAAACCACTTGGGGCAGAGCGGATAAATTACACCAAAAAAATAATTCCTAAGGACTTCAAAGTTGAAAAATAAATGTTTTTTCAGGAGGAAAAAGAACTTCGGAAATAAAATAAAATGACAGCCATTTGGATTATGTATTTCTCCTGCTGGGTCAGAAGGAAAATATTCAATTAAAATCTATTATAAAAGATGGGTTTCTAGATTATCAGATTTAAACTTCCACTTCCCTAGAAAAAATCATGACCAAGTGAAACAAATTTTTGAACTGCCCCATTCAGACAGAACAAAATAAGAAATAGAAATGGCCAAACATGTGTAAGACTTGCACATGCTGGAAGCACTTTTTGGATCCCAGAATTCAGAGTGTGTTTTATGAAACTCTGAAAGCACCACATCTGCGGGGATTGCATCAGCCTAACCGACCTCAGCAGCTTGTTGATTTGACATTGGTATGGTATTCGCCACCCTGCTCCTGGGTCTCAGCTATTATATGTGTCAGTGCAGGAAGCTCATTTTCTACCCTTTGTGGCCTAGAAATCTACTTTTGCTGCCCTATCACGAGAGAGTTCTGGCTCTGACGTCTGCTGAGTGGGGACAAATCACAACAGGGAACGCTTCCTAAGTCCTTAGTCTTTCCAGCCACTGGGAACACCCTGAACTCATTAGTTCATTCAGTCTTCAAGCAACCCTTAGGGATGGGATCATTGGCCTCTTTTCTTGGGTGAGTAAAATGAGGCTCAGTGATTTGCCCAAGGTCACGCAGCAAGTAAGACTCAAACCCGAAGCTCCCGACACCAAAACCGGTGTCATTAACCAAACAGGTAAACTGCATTCTGGATGGGCTCATCTGCACTCACTGAGATAAAAATGATGCACTACTTCTTTAATCTCATCTCTAAGAACTTTTCACTTCAGGAAGTATCATGTGTTTTATATACATTTCAGGATGATTAGACTTTCGAATATAGTTCTAAAGCTCCCTGCTGAGTAGGGCTAGCTGTGGAACGTCTTCTCTGTTGCTGGGATGACCTAAAGAACATACAATAGGGCTTCCCTGGTGGCGCAGTGGTTGAGAGTCCGCCTGCCGATGCAGGGGACACGGGTTTGTGCCCCAGTCTGGGAGGATCCCACATGCCGCGGAGTGGCTGGGCTCATGAGCCATGGTCGCTGAGCCTGCGCGTCCGGAGCCTGTGCTCCGCAACGGGAGAGGCCACAACAGTGAGAGGCCCGCATACGGCAAAAACAAAACAAAACAAAACAAAAAAGCATACAATAGAGAGAAACGTTATAAAACGATTCTTCTGTCATTAAAAAATAAATTGCCCTGGCTAAACAAACTAGAATGTTTATATAATGGAATACTACTCAGCAACGAAAAGGAAAAACAGTACTTACTCATGTAGCAATATAGATGAATCCCAAAGGCCTTATGCTGGGTAAAATAAGGCAGACACAAAAGAATACATAGTGCATGAAATTCTAGAAAAGGCAAAGCTGATGTATTAGCTTGCTAGGACTGCCACAGGCTAGGAGGCTTAAACAACAGAAATTTATTTTCTTACAGTTCTGGAGGCTAGAAGTCCAAGATCAAGGTTTGGGCAGGGTTGGTTCCCTCTGAGGCCTCTCTCCTTGGCTTGTGGATAGCCATCTTCTCCCTGTGTCCTCATGTGGTCTTTCTTCCGTTCATGTGCATATGTGTGTCTTGATCTCTTCTTCTAAGGACATCAGCTATACTGGATCAGGGCCCACCATATGACCTCATTTTACCTTCATCACCTCTTTAAAGGTCCTACCTCCAAATACAGCCACATTCTGAGGTCCTGGGGCTAGGGCTTCAACATATGAATTTTGGGAAAACACAGTTCAGCCCATAACACCTAATCTACGGTGAGAATAACCTGCACAGTGGTTGTCTCTGGGAGGAGTGACGCATGGGGCTTGACTGGGCAGGGCTGTGGTGAACGCTCTGGGGCTGATGGTGAATTGTCTATGGTAATAGGGGTTTGGGTCACACAGGTATTTGCGTTTGTCAGACTTGCTGGAATCTTACACTTCAGACTTGTTCATTTCATTGAATGTCAGTTTCACCTCAAAGAAAACCAAAAACAAATATTGATTTCTAGTTAATGATATGCAAGTGTTTAGAGGAATAGTATAGTGGTACCTGTAGACTGCTTTTGAATTGACTGATGAGTAAATAGATGGAAAGATACAGCAATGTGTTAACAACTGCAGAATCTAGGCGGTGGTTTCATGTGGGGGTTCATGTTCATGTTCTTTCAACTTTTCTGTATGTTTGAAATTTTTCATCACAAAATATTGGGGAAAAAATATTAAAAGAATAAAATTTCCACTTGAAAATATTAGCCAGACATTTCTCATAAAGCATCCTCATTGCTAGATCAAGGTCCACTCATAGAGGGAACTACCACAGCCCCATGCCATCATTTGTGGATGAATTCCCCCTCAATATTTTAGCCCCAGCCCGCCTAGTCCAAGGAGGAAGGGGAGGACAACAATCCAGGGAGAGGCCCGAGGGTGCTTGCTAGGGAGTTCCGGAGACTAGCTTAGGTGCTCAGGCTCCGCGTCCGAGGAAACAGAGGTGCAGAGCTGTTAAAGCATGGCTGTTTAGCACGCAGGGCAGTCCATGATCTGTTTTCTTGAGCCATCATGGAGAAATCAGGCTTGTGGGGGGGTGTTAGGGTGGGCATGTGAATGATAGGGAGTTAGCAGCACATAGTAGGTACACAAGTGCTGAATAAATATTTGAATGAAATTGGAAAGAAGCATTCCAAGGCCGTAGCCCTCAGGAGATGGTGAAGCTGCCAGGCCGGTAGGGCGGAGTCTGTCCCCGCCTCTTCCCTGGGCCCACCTCCGGCCTGGCCTGAGATACCTTGAGAAATGGGCCCGGGAGGAGCCGCCTGGCCGGTAGGTTCCTGGACAGCCAGGGTGAGGGCTCCTTGCCACGTTCTTAGGAGAGAGCACATCCAAAACAATTTCTTTTTCTAAAAGCTCGGCGTTAACGGGTTCCAGATGTCTGTTTGTTATATAATGGGGTTTGTTTTAATAGCATCAACTTCCAGATGTGCAGCCTGGAATCAAGAAGCCCATTGGCCCCCGGAGGACACTGAGAGCCAAGCGGAGAGCTGCCCGGGGGAGAGAGACAGACGTACGTGCAGGACCAGGCATGGGAGAGGAGCTGGCGGTGCCTCCCGCTGCCCACTGGGCCACTCACCTGCCCGGCAGCTGTGCCCCGACTGAGGGTCGGGTGGGGAGCATGATCCAGCCTCCTACTGGTCAGCCCTGACTCTGAAGAGGGGCCCCCGGGGAACAGTCACAGAAAGGCGGCCTGCGGGAGCATGTGCTCGGGAATCCGAGTCACACCAGTGCCGCTGGGTGACCTTGGTTACGTCTCTTGGCCTTGCTTAGCCTCACTGTCCGCGGAGGTGAAGTTGATTAACACCATCCCATCATGAGGGGTCACTGTGGAGACTGAAGCAAGGTGAGGGGCACAGATGGGGTGCTGGGAAGCCTTGGACCTTCCTGCTTGGTCAGAGTGGAAGGGCTGGGCCCTGTGACCCAGCGTCCCTCCCCCCACCACTCCCCCCACCCAAGCAGCAAGCCCTTGGGCAGCACAGGCGACATTTTCCCTGGAACACTGGAAAAGTGTCATCCGTGAAGCGCTCCCCACTTCCCCTGGTGGCTTGTTCCTCGTTCCGTGGCCCTGCAGCTCCAACAGACAGAACATTCTTCCTTTCGTGGAGCCAAAGGCGGTCTTTGTGTGACCCCCCAGAGGTCCAAGGTCCATCCCTGGAGCCCTGCCGAGCATGTCTACTCCCTCTTCTACCTGAGGGCCCTCGGGTGCCAGAGGACAGTGACCAAGCCCCCCAAGTCCTCTTGCTCTCAGGGGGCGGCAGCTATAGCATCCCGTGGATGAAGATTAAGGTGCCCTGAGGAGGGATGTTCAAGATCCTGAACAAGAAATATCAGAGAACCTGAATGTAGTCTCAGGAGACAGTCATGCCCTTACTCACGACAGGAACATTCAGTCCCTCAAAGAAGATAACCAGCCCCAGATTAACCCATAAAAATAATGCAAGTCCAACAAATTTTCAATCAAATGGGGGAGGTTTACAATATAAAGTTGACATGGAAAGTAAGTGTAGAATAGCTATTGTTATGGACTGAATGTCGGTGTCTCCTCACCCCAAATTCATGTATTGAAATCCTACCCCCAATGTAATGGCATGAGGAGGCGGGGACTTTGGGAGATAATTGTAACAGAAGTTAGAGCCCTCATGAATGGGATCAGTGCCCTCACGGAAGGGACCCCAGAGAGCTCCTTTGCCCCTTTTCTGCATCATGAGGACATAGTGAGAAGTTGGCAGACTGCCTGCCCAGAAGAGGGGCCTCACCAGAACCCGATCATGCTATCACCCTGATCTCAGACTTCCGGCATCCAGATCCACGAGAAATAAATGTCTGCTGTTTGAGCCACCCCGTCTATGGTACTTTGTTAGAGCAGCCAGAACGGACCAAGACAATCATGACATCCCTGTATATGAAGATCAGTAAGGGAGGCCTTACCCTCCCAGCTGTTAAAACATATGGTGAAACTCTAATACCTTAAACAGTATGGTACCAGCACCAGAATAGCAAACAGATAAACGGCAGGGAAAATTGAAAGTCCAGAAATAGACCCATCCACAAATGAACACAGAGTGTGGTAAAGAAATGCATTTCAAACTAAAGCAAATAGGAAATGTAGCTGGTTACCTTTGGGGCAAGAGACTTGGTGTGGGAGGATAGTGAGTGAGAGAGGTGCTGGGTGTTTTTTTTTTTGGCCATGCTGTGAGGCTTGCGGGATCTTAGTTCCCCACCAGGGATTGAACCCGGGCCCTCGGCAGTGAAAGCACAGAGTCCTAACCACTGGACTGCCAGGGAATTCCCTGATTTTTCATTTTGTATCTTTCAGGATGGCTTGACTTTTCCAACCCTATTATGTATTATTCTTTTTTTTTTAATGTCAGCATAATTTTATGTCAGTATATGTTATCTAGAGATTTTGATTCCTCTTGGGTTTTCTCCTTTGTACTTCTCTGTTTAAAGGGAAATCTAATAAGTGTTATAAAACTGATAATAAAATGATATATAACAAACTGTTGAGCCCAGGGGAGGGCTCTCACCTTTTATGTCATACATTTCCATGACATTTGGACTACTCTGCTTCCTCCTGCTCCTCTTTTTTTAAAATTACAAAAAAAATTTTTTTAATTTTTAGATTACAAGTATGACTTTCAAAATCAAGAAGAGAGGAAATGAATTTTGAACAAAATAAACAAACCAGTGCAGAAGTGATGGATTACTCACTAAACAGGACTGGACAACTGGCTCACCATTTGGAAAAAATAAAGTTAGATTCCTACCTTACACCGAAATAAACCTCAGATGGCTTAAAGATTTAAATGTTGGAAGTTAAACCAGAAAAGAATCCTAATCCATATACAATTTTAGGATAGGCAATAATTTTCTAAGACAACGTCAAACGAACAGATTGATGAATATGACAACAAAAGTATGTCAGGTTTCTTTCCATCAAAACAAAATAAAGGTCAAACTGCTGCAGAAAAAAAAAAAAAAAAAAAAACCAAGATAGCTACGTAACAAAGAATCAAGAGTTTCACTATATAAAGAGCTCTTACAAAAATTCCCACCCATAATTTTTTTTTTTTTAACCAAAGCCAAGAATAGAGGGAATCTGACCACAGCGAAACCTGAGTTTCCTGGGGCAGGTTGGAGGTGGGGCCGGCAGGTGGAGGTGGGGACGGCAAGGCTGAGCCAGAGGGTTCCTTCTGATGGGAACAGGGAGAGCTCAGTGGAGCAGCTCTGGGGCCAGGTTGGGTGTCCTCCATGTGGCAGGGGTTCCCTGCGCACCCTGGCATCCACAGTCCTATCTGGCACCAGCTTCTTCTCCAGCCCAGCCTGCCACACACCTGCCCCGCCCAGCACATCTAACATTTCCCCATTCCTTCACACACATCAGGCACTTCCCATTTCCATGACTTTTGCAAATGCTGGCGCCTTTGTCTGGATCATCCCTCTCTCATCTCTATCGGAAAAATACACCCAACGGCTCCCTGAAGTCTCAGCTCAATGTCCCCGGTCCTGCATAATTATCTTTGATCCACCCAGCCTCCCAGGGGTCTCGCTTCAGGCTCCTGCAGCACCAGCCCATCATTCCATCCACCTAATCGCGCTTTTCTGCTTACCTGTCCTGGTCCCCTGATAGATGACAGGGGTCTCCCCGGGCTCCCGCTCCGCGACTCCGGGTCTGCCGTGGGGCAGGTGTTCAGCTAATACTGCACGAACAGATGAATCGTACCACGGGTACAGAGCAGAGCACTTGACCTGACACGCCCCACGCTAGGTTAGTTGAGCTTCAGGGTAAGTCATTTCCTAAAACAGAACAACTTTATTAACAAAAGGGACACAGACCCTTTGACTATTATGTAATTATACACAATTATATAACACATTAAAAATACATTGAAAGAGAGGTGCCTAGTTACAGTTAGAGCAAAAGAAAGACACCCACCAAGGGGCAGTGGTAGCTGAACGCACTTGAACTACTGAAAGCCATTGCTGAGTCCGACAATCATGGCTTCATACCAGATCTATGCCAGGCTCCCCCTTCCCCTTGAGATACCCATGGTCTCGGGGCAGGGTGGCCGAGGGGAGAGAAAGAGCTATGATAGTGACATGCCCAAGTTTTGTGGTGTCACAGGAAGGAAGTGCTGTCTGTGCGCGTGGGATGATTACAGCTCTCAGGGTAGACATGGGGGACCGTGTGACGCTCAAGGCCCCCAACAGTGTGCGTTATGGTAATGGTACTGGGACGTGAGCTCACAAGGGCGGAGGTTTTTGTCTATTTGTCCACTGCTGAATGTCCAGCATCTGGAACACCATCTGGCGCAGACTAGACCTTCAGTAAATATCTGTTGACTGAATGACTGGAGATAGTCCCGGCACAGTGTCTGGAGATGGTGCCGAAGTCACCTCTGGGTCTCCCTCTGCTGAATCCTACTGAGTTAGATCACGGGGCTGTTTTCGCTGGAGGCTCAGCCTGCAGAGAACGCAGCTCGGAGGGAGCAGGGGGCAGGCTGGATCTGGGGCGGGGGAGCAGGGGGGAGGCGGAGGCACCTTCAGAGTTTGACAAGGAGGCTCGCAGGGGGCCCGGGTGCCTGCAGCTGGGGGCAAGGACCACAAAGGCAGGCGGGCAAAGGGAGGAAGGAGCTCAGAGGGGGCAGCTCCAGGGACTGGGCCTGGGCAACAGAAGCTGGCACGATGCTCTACCAGCCCCACGGCCCGGGCCCGGAGATAAAACACACAGAGAGGGCAGCAGGCTCTGAGGGACCAATAAAGAGGACTTGCCTCCAGGCTCTGAGCACGGTAACAAGAACTTGAACTCAGGGCTCAAAAAAATTAGGTTCATCCCGTTGGCGAGCGGCAGAGCCAGGACTCAACCTCACGTCTTTATAACTCGAGAGCCTGACCTTTTTTCACTCTGCTAAAAAAAAAGCAAGGCCACTGGCACAAGGCGAGCGTGGAGCCTGAGGCCAGAGCCAGGCTTTGGTCTGGGTCAGCATCGCACCAGACCTGGGGGCAGAGCCACGGGGTGTTCTGGGGACAGGGCCAGACCAGGGCTGGGGGTCAGAGTGGCTTTCTGGACTCTGAGACAGTAACCCAGGGTTGGTGCAGGGCCTGCTGGCGCTCCCACTCCGCCCTCCATCCCTGGCCCCGCCTGACCTTCCTCCCCGGGGGTGAGGAACAGAACGGAGTGGGCCTGGCCCTTATCCTGGAGGAGCTGCAGCTGCTCCTGCAGCCCCATCCCAGCACACAAAGGCGCCTTCTTTCCCAGCATGAGGTCTTGATTTCATGTTGCCCTGAGTCCAAAAGCTCCTCTGAAGGAAGTGGTTCCCTCCCAAGGGGTGTGTGTGTGTGTGTGCGCGCGCGCACGTGTGTGTGTGTGCGTGTGTGCGCGCGCGTGTGTGTGCTGGGTGTGAGGGAGCTGGGTCATCAGGGTGGTCAGACCCTCTCCCTCCTCCTAGGTGTGGCCTGGAACTTCTCAATATGCATCCTTTGTGTGTATGCACGTGCATATGTGTGTGTGCGGGTCTGTATGTGTGAACACGTTTGAGCACGTCTCTGCAGTGTCTGTACATGTGCCTGTGCATATTTCTGTATACACAGCACATGCCTGTCCATGTCTGCATGCCTATGGAGCTGTGTAACCAAGTCCGTAACCAAGTACTTTTGGGTGTGTGTGTGTGTGTTTCATGTGTGTCTACACAAGACACCTGGGAGCAGGCCCCCATCTCTGCTGCCCCTGGCCATGTCTCCCCAACCCTCACCTCCGCCCTGAACGTGTGCAAGCCTCCTCCCCACCCGCAAGCCCGCCTCTGCGTTTGTCTGGGAACCACCTGGCCCCTTTCAGCTCCAGGAGGAAGACAGGTTAGTACAGCTTGGCTTGTCCCATACATACTTTCCCAAAGTTCCCTGGATCCCAGCCGAACTCTATAAAAAGGCTCTTGGGGAATAGCCGAACAGGAAGGTAGAGACCCTGCCGAGGGGCCTCAGGACCCCCGCTCCAAGCCCCAGGAGGAAATGGAAGCATCAGTCAACGGAGCTTCAGCCAGAGAGAGGGCCTCGAGTCCTGAGGCTGAGCCTAGACTGAGGACCCTCCACCCGCAGGGAGAGGGACACATCATCTCAGGGCAGCAGAGCTGGCAGGGACCCCAGGAATCCCACTGAGCACAGGGAAGGAGAGACCCAGAGAGGTGCGCTGGGCCGTTCAGAAACTGAGTCCCTTCTGAGAATCCTGCTGCCCCCGGAGACCCTTCTGTGGATAAACTCTGGGCCCTCCCACCGTCAGGGAGGTGGGCACTGCTCCCGCTCTGTCTCGGCCTTGCAGGGAGGCTCCGTGGCCTGGCTGTGCTCTCTGCTCTTGGCCTGCAGAGAGCTCACAGCCGCCGGGCTCCAAGTCGGTCAGTGGGCGTTCGAGCAGCCCCCGCATCACAGGGCGGGGTTTACTCAGCACCCACTTGACTTGGGGTGCGGGGCCCTTGGGCTGCTTCCTCCCAGCCCCTCAGAGCACAGTGGGCGGGTGGGCTTTCTGCACTGCTCTCCCCCCACCGATACCCAGGCCCCATCTTCTATCGGCGCAGGGCTCTGGCTGGTGTCCTGGGTGTTGGGAGGAGGGGTGTCCAATGGGGGCAAGAAGGTCTGACCCCAAGTGAAGCCTGGGGCACAGGCGACAGCCACTCTCACTGTCAGTGCATGGGGACGTGTTGCTGCTGCTGGGGGTGCCACAGCCACGCGGGAAGGGCAGCCCCACGGGCCCCCAGGGAGGAGGCCAGAGGTCTGCAGGGCTGACATCGCATCCTGCTGCCGAGAGCCAGCTGGGCTCCAGGAGCTTCCCCGCCGGTCCCCACTGACAGACCCTCCTCTTGCCCTCAGGAATCTTTTTCTAGATGGGGCGAGGGGCGGTATGGGATGCTTTGCTCTTACCTGTCCCATTGTGTCCAGGCAGGGGCTGCTTGTGAAAGTCAAAAGACAAGAGGAGATTCTTTTCTTTCCTTTCCTTTTCTTTTCTTTTTTTTCTTTTCTTTTTTCTTTTCTTTCCTTTCCTTTTCTTTTCTTTTCTTTTTCTGCTCATTGTCATATCAAATCCCTGAGAAATGAGCACAGACCCGCTGACTGGCTTAGCACGAAAGGGAGGGGAGCCAGAGGGCGCAAAGAATAATCGAGAACCCCAAATCACAAGGTCAGATGTGAAGAACATTCCCCCCCATAGTCGAATGGGCAGAGACAGTGCCACTTTGGATGGAGGTCTTATCTCCCAACTCCTGCTGCTTACGAGGCTGGGGTGCCGGGGCCAGCGGAGCCAGGGGGCGAGCGGTGGACCATGGCTGCTCCCTGGGCCTGTTCGGGATGGTGGGCCGTGTACTGAGAGCACAGCTCCAAACCCCCCCATACCCCAGTCCACGGTGGGGGGCTGCGTCTGCATCCCCTCCCTGAATGGAGGCTAATCATCTCCAACTTGTCTAGGGAAAGGAAGGAAGTGGCCACAGGAGCTCAGCTGGCGGGAACTCCTCACCAGGCCCCCCGCCCTCCAGCTGTCTCTCAGATGCACACGCACGCCAGGAGGACAAGTTGAGGGCCCTTTCCCTAGGGACATACAGCTTGCTTCCCGATGGGGAGACTTGACAAGGGACCGCTGTGAGAGTTGGAGGGTCTCCCAACTGTGGGCCCGGGGACTGGGCTTGGGGGCTTTCCTCAGGCCCCTATGATCCACCTGAGAGGTCTGCACATCCCCCCACCCCAGTCCCCCCGAAGGCATTCACTGGGGATTTGGCAGCCCCCCTGGCTCTTTGCCAGCCTGGAACGTTTGGGATCTGTGAATGGAAAAGCCTGGATCAGAGCTGGAGTGGGGATGGGGGAAGGGGTGGGCCGTGGGACCGGGATCTTGCTCTCCCGGTCGGGCCTCCTCTCGGTCAGAGCCAGGACTGAGGCTTAACACCTCTCCAGTCTCCTCTCATCACTGCCTGCAAGCTTAGCTTGGACCCCTCCCCCATCCTGCTCTCCTCCCCCACTCACACCTGCAAGGTGGCCGCAGGTGAGATCACTCACTCTTTCTAAGACCCTGAGGATTCTCAGGAACCTGCATGCGCTGGGGGATGGAGAAGGGTGAGGCCCAAGTATCAACACAACAGGCACACGCACCCAGCCAGGACCCTAGCTCCAGGGGCCCAGTGATGAGACGGAGGAGATTTTGCATGGCTGCTTCAGTCCAGGGGGTGGGAGTGGGTCCCATCAGATGTTGGCAGGTCCCCAGGGCCGCCCCATGTGCGACTGCAGTGCCTTCCTGGACATTCGGGGTGGGGGGAGCTCAGTCCTCCGGGGGCTGCTAGCTGCCAGCACTGCACCGACGTGAGCTCCGGAGCCTCTCCTCGTGTCCTGCTTCTGAGAGCCAGCTGAACACCCCAGTGGGGGACAGGATAGTCACCTCCCTTAAAACACATCCTGATTCTGCTTTCTCACATGTCACCTGGGGGCTGTATCGGGAGCCTGACAGCGCCCATGGCTCTGCCATCGCTCAGGTAGCAGACTTGTTCCCAGCGCCCTGGATCCAGCCCGTCGACAGACATTTGTCTGCCCCTGGAGTTTCTGAAAAATCTGAACTTATTGCATACACTTAAAAATCTGGGGATTCTATACAAATATCTGAATTTCCATCCTCTGTTGAAAAACAATCACGGTATCGGGCAACACAGAGCCCCAATTCCTCTATGGTACCAACTGGCTGCAGCTGGTAGCCGCTGCCCCTTAGTCAGGGCAAGAGGTTTCCAGTTGCCATTGGTCTTACGTTTAAGTCTTAAATCTTAAATTTATTGCCTTAACTCTGGCCTGTGTCACTCATGTATGTCACCTGCCTCACCCGGGAGGCATGCGAGTTTACGAACACTGCAATGTATTGAATAAAAGGGCCGGCCCATGAGCCACTGAGGTCTCCCCAGAGGGACGCATACCTGTTTCTTAGTTCTCCTTGGGCATGGCCATTCAGGTCGGGACACATGCCCACAGCTCTCTGTTTTTTCCATCACTGTGAAAAGCACCCAGCACGGCTCTCTTCACCCAAGAGTCATCCTCCCAAAAAAGGATGGAGGCGGATGGGGCTTGACTTATTCTAGGTAAACCCTCGGCACAGCTTTAAAACTCCTTTCTACACTTTTGCCCACTTGCATTGATGTCAAACTTACTAGGAAGCCATTAGCCGAATCGCCCATCTTCCTCCCCTGAAAACTGCGGCACTTCCTCCCTCCCGTGCCCTCCCCCCTGTCATCGCCCACGTCTGCGCCCCGGCAGATGCTCCCCACACACAATCCATGCTGGCCGGCAGGAGCCTTGGATCCATTCAGTGTCTCACGTCCCTCTGCCTGGTGCTGGGTCAGGAGAGGGCAACGTCCGGCAGATTCGGTAGTTCTGTGGGTCAGTCCTGTCCCCCAACCAGACTCTGAGGCCCCCAGCAGCAGGGTGGTGCCTGATCTGATCTGTGTCCGGAGCACAGCCCAGCCTGCCGCACAGCAGGACGGGCCGGAAGTCCCCAGGCAGTGTCCTAGGGCCCCGTGCCTTTGGGAGGCCAGTTCACCAGCTCTCTGTCACAAGAGGGTCGAGCTGGCCGTGGGCTGGGGCCCTTTGAGGTGTGCCGGCTGCCCTTAGTCACAACGTGGGAGGGTGTGTGACGGGAACTCACTTGTCCCTGCAGAGACTTGGTCCCAGCTGCTCTTTCCTGTTTCCTCTGAACTCGGCTTCCAGGATGTGGCTGCCAGTGAGCCTTGGCTAGGGCACCCGCCGGCGGCTCCCAGCCACTGCTGCCTTGCACTCAGCTCCCTGCATCTGGTCTTCCTGTTGCCTGAGCTCCGGGTGGGACCACGACCCAAGCTGGCTCGTCCGCCAGGCCCATCTTCAGCCCACACTGCAGAGAGTCAGCCCACAGCCCCTGACGGAGGACCGTCCTGGGGGCCCCTTCCCACGGCGTGGGTGGTTTTGCATTCTGGTCCTTAACCCACATCGTGTGTCTCCCTCTGCCTGTGTCCTCCGAACGCGCGTCTTCCTGCCCTTGTTGGGTCCTTTCTCTAAAAATTCCTTCTCTATCGCTGGCAGCTTCACATCTGTCCTCTGGCTTCCTTCTTCTTTGCCCCAAATAGGACATGGCGTGGAGGAGAGAGAGGGCAGGACAGGCGGTTCTGACTTTTCCTCTGAAGTGAAAGGATGCCCTGGGGGTTTGGAGGCGGAAACTCGAGACAGGCCCCAAGTCCAGCACTTCTTTGAAGTCTGTTTTATCTCAGAAGTAGATGTCACTCTTCTATACTAGTGTATGGTTCATATTTATACAAAACCACGTTTGAATTAATATAAAAATACTTTAAGTGACTTGGTTTTTGCACTGAATCTGTGAATACAATGGATGCTCCAGGACAGGAGTCTGCAAGCTTTTTCTGTAAAGGGCCACAGAGCAAATATTTTCAGCTTTTCAGGCCACATGGCTCTGGAACAGCCATTCAAGCCCGCTGTGTGGGGTGGAGCCAGCCCTGGACAGTACGTAAAGGAACGTGGCTGTGCTCTAAGAAAACCTCGTGGTCTCTGAAACCTGAATTTGGTATGCTTTTCATGGGTCGTGAAATAGTATTCTTTTGACTTTCCCATTATTAAAAAACATAAAAGCCCATTCTTGGCGTGTGGGCTGTACCAAACCAGGCGATGGGCTGTGTGCTCTAGGAAGACTGGGAGGGGCCTGCGCTTTTGGATTCCGACGCCCCTCTAGGTTGCTGTCCTTCCACTCAAGGTGCCACTGGAGGAGGTGACAACCACCTGGGCCTCGTCCTCGTCTGGGGAACACGTTTCAGATGAGATCATGGGCGTCGAGGCCTGGCACAGTGGGCCGCAGAGCAGGCAGCGGGAAGTGGTGCTGGGGACCCTTAGCGGACGTGAGGCTGGGCCTCGCGGGGTAGGGGAGGAAGGTCACCAGGGCCTGGTGGGTGCAGACGGCACCCTAGGGTGAGAGGCGAGCAGTTTTCACACTAAAAAGCCAGACCGAAGCTCTCGCGGTTGGGGTTTCTGGTCCTGCTTTCCAGGTCCTTAGTCAAAGCTTTGGAGATGGTCTGTTTGCAAGTTGCCTCAGCGCAAAAAAAAAAAAAAAAAAAAAGTACAGTTTGGGAATTCCCTGGCGGTCCAGTGGTCAGGACTCCTCGCTTTCACTGCCGAGGGCATGGGTTCAATCCCTGGTTGGGGAACTACCTGCAAGCCAAGTTGCCTCTCTCCTCTTAGCCTCAGAGGACTCCTCCCCTCCCCCCAGACCCTTCTGGCTGAGCAGTTACACAACCCCCTGCCAGCCTTCTTTTCCACCTTCTAAGGCTGGATGCCTCCCCTTGGACCCAGGCTGGGAAGTCCAAGCACCCAGACGCCATGACCGCCCCCAGACTCGCACAGCAGGATGGGAAGGAAATGCCTTCTTTCCTGGGTGACCTGGCTCCTCTGGCCTCAGGGCTGGCCACTGTAGCCAGGGGGCCGCACGGGCCAGATCAGCCCCTCTCCCCTTGCTCATCATCCCTGTGTACTGCTGTTTTACAAAGCTGCACTGAGGGTTAGCCTCCTCCATGCCTCAGACTAGATGCCCACCCTGACTCCATTATTGGCCAGTTTATGGCTCTGGAATTGGTTTCTCTGTGTCCCCAGATCCCTTGCCATTTATCAGCTGGGTGATTGGGTGTTACTTAGCCTCTCTGGGCCTCAGTTCTCTCATCTGTAAAATGGGTGTAACCTCAGTGTTACTGTGGGGATTGGGAATATGGCCATAAAGCACAAGCCCCACTCAAAGAAGTTCCTAGTAAATGTGCATCATTACGTTAAGGGACCGGAGAAAACAGGATGCCTGGTCCCTTAGTGGTTTGAAATCTAGATAAACCAAAAACACCTTAGCATAATTACCTACCAGATATTGCATGGGATATACGTGTACCAAGAATATTAGCTTATCTGAAATTAAAATGTAACTGGGTGTCTTTTTTCCCCTAAATCTGGCAACCCTACCCCAACGGAGGCTACACAGACCCGGGAGCTGCCCTGTCCCCCAGCCCCACAATAGTCTCCTCACCCCTTTAGTTCACTCTGATCAACGGGCTTGCGTGAAAAGGCCCCTTCTTGGGCTTCCCTGGTGGCGCAGTGGTTGAGAGTCCGCCTGCCGATGCAGGGGACATGGGTTCATGTCCTGGTCCGGGAAGATCCCATGTGCCGCGGAGCGGCTGGGCCCGTGAGCCATGGCCGCTGAGCCTGAGTGTCCGGAGCCTGTGCTCTGCAACGGGAGAGGCCACAACAGTGAGAGGCCCGCGTACCACAAAAAAAAAAAAAAAAACAGGCCCCTTCTTTCCTGTGTGTAGGGTCATAGGGACAGAGGCAGTCAGAAAACCTGTTTCCTGCAGGTGCTTTGAGTCCAACCACAGATCTACTCTGTACTCGCCTCAGGGCTTGGAGCAAGATTCTCCTCACCCTTAATTCCCCTGCTACACCCCTAATTTAACTATCTTATCGTTCCGGGACTGGCAATCCTCACCTCCCCAGCTATTTAAAAGGAGTAAAGGTACATGACTCAAACATAACAAGCAGTTGCACGCACTTGACATTTATCATTTCCATCAACCCCATCAACAACCCTATAGGTTCAAGTTATAATTAGCCCTGTTCTACAGAGGAAACTGAAGCTTAGAGAAGGTGGGAATGCTGCTCCTGCCTCGGCCAGGGGAACCACAGCTCTTCCAGGGCCTCCACTCACCTCCCCCCGCCCCCATCCTAGTCGCTCCCTTTGTCCTTTTGACCTTGGGAGCTCGGGACACCAGGATGGGCTTCCACAGCACCAACTTCAGTCATTTCCAAACGCATCGCGGGGAACACCTTCCTCATGGCAGCCGGTACTTTATTCATCCCTTTCCCTTATTTCCTATCTTACCCCACGGATACCCCGCTGAGCGTGGATTACGAGGGTGGTCACGATGCCGGCCACTTGGTAGCACAAGCCGTGTGTCCTGAGGACCTGCCCGCACGCTCCTGTCCCTCGGAGACTGGGTTTTGAGTAGCCACGGTCCAGAACCCAGGTGATAGTCACTGAGCTGGGTGAACCCCACTGCTGACCTGAGGAAGAGGTCCTTTTGTGGTTTCTAGACCCGGCCAATGAACAGTAATTCTTGCAAGAAACCATTTTAAGGTATAAATGAATAGAGCATAAGGTTTTCCAGAGGGTATGACACAACTGTTCCATGTTTCCCGGTGCCAATTTTCCCGAGCGTAATTCAGTCAGAGCTGGTCTCTGAGGCTGAGGGGTCCCAGACTAAGTATCACAAAGGTTGGCGTGTCCTGGCCTCAGGCTGGTGGGGTTGGGGGGTTGTCTATCCCAGCTCTGTTCTCTGTGGTTGAGATAGCTTTGCAGCCCCTCCGTTGGCTTCCGTGAGGCAGACTGGACGCCAGCATCCCTCTACCCAGCAACCAAGATGCTCTGAGGACAAATGAGGTCACTTATGGTAAACACGCACGAAACATTAAAACAGTAGCCCAACGTACATGACTAATTGTACTCTCCCACCCTCGTACGAGGAGGTAGAATCTACTGGGGCAGGCCTGGAGGTCAAGAGTGAAACCAAGACTCTTTACTACTTCTACCCAGGAGGGCTCCACAAATCTAAAGATCTACAAAGCAAGCTGTAGCAGAGGTCCGTCAGGCCTTCTGGAACCATGGCCCACCCATGCTCCAGGCTGTCCATCCACCACCTGTTGGTACCAGCAAGAGACCCAGCAAGGGTGAGGCAGGTGGGGCTCCTCAGGCTCAGCCTCACCGAGACTCTGGCACTTCCCTGCCAGCCTCACTGATGACTCCTGACACAGCGACCCAAAGCTGAGGATCACGAAGTTCTCACAAGCCGCAAGAACTTCGGCTACGGAGAGGCATTTCTGTGTTTTGGGGCCTGTTCCAACCCACAGAGGTTCCCTCTTGAAGCCCCAGGTGTGTGACCTGAGGTGGGGCCCATGAAATGGGGCTTAAGAGAGTGGAGGCATCAGCTGCGAGCGTTCAGGCCCCAAGTCTGGGGAGCAGGTGCGGTGCTGCACCCCCTTCTACGGCATCTGTTTTAACTCGGTGTTCTGGTAGCTCAAGAGGTAAATCAAGCCAACCCTCCTGAACGATATTTAACAAGCCCCCAACAGGGTGCCCGGCATAAACTGGGCACCTAGGAAAGACAGTGGATTCCTGTGTGCATATGATGCCTTCATAAAAATGCCCAGGCAGCAAGAGACATCCACGTGCCACTGAAGTCCTCAAATAGAAATGTGACTTTTAAACTTTTTTTTTTTTTTAAATCCAGGATCAAGACCACAGACAATTTATTATGTAAGACATGGGGTGAAGAATGATCCAGGAAGGTTATGGCTGTGAGTGACATGGAATTAGATGAAAAGGCTCAAGTTTGCTGAAGAGAGTTTAAATTTGGTTTTTGCTCTTGGAAACGTCAAAATAATCATAAGAAGCACTTATGCCTTACAGAGCAAATAATCCACAGAGTGTCATTTTCATTTTGCAAACAGGGACACAATAACAGTCAAAGAGAAGCCTAAACACCCAGAGAGTTAACATACAGGTTCGATACGATATAACACGGGATTTAGCATGCTGGTGGGTTTTTAAATCAAAGCCATGTTGAACCCTGTGACCTACTGTAGGCTCTAAGTGGAACCTGGGGAAAGCAGCTTTTCCATACAAAACAACGACAACAAAGAAAACCCAGGCTCTGCTGGATGTCTATAATACTCATTTGCAGTAAGGCTTTCAAGATACATGAATTTTTATAGCATTTGTATTTTAAGGATTTAGGGCAAATACAGTTTTTTTTCTACTTGATAAAAAGAAAATTAGTACTTAAAAGGTTCAAAAAATATATCAATTGAGTGATTTTTTTTTTACATAAATAAATTATATTGATTTTCAGGATTTAACAGCTGAAAAAACCTCTTCTGCTTCCACTGGAGGCAAAACTGAACAAAATGTTAGTTAAATAGAGAGAGCAGCATTTCTAAGAAATCTGTTGTCAGCATTAGAGATCATCTATGCTACAAAGATGTCATTAAATAGAATTTGTTCAATTACTGGATTCTTTCTTCTTATATGATCAGTTTATAGAATTTCTGATTTATAACTCTGATTCATAAAACTGGGACTCCAATTTTTGAAAATACAGCTGATTGATTTTTTTTTTTCCGGCCACGATTTAACAGACTTCTTTGAGATGCTCATTTTGACATTTACATAATTTATAATCCCAAATGTATAAAAGACAATGACAAAAGCATCATAAATAAATAATGCAAACTGAAATAGTTATGTCAAATTTTTGGACCTTCTGATAAATTATAGCAAAACTGTAACAGAAAAAGTAAAAAATACAGTAAATTGTGACAACAAAAGGTGAAACTGGTACTAGTAACACTTCCAACATTTCTGACGGTCCTGCACAGCCCTGTGCCCCTGGGGACTGAACCACGAGCTTCTTTCAAGTCTCAGAGTGTGAACTGTGGGTGAAAAGTGACACCATCAGAAGGGAGGGACCACGTGGGAGGGCGAAGGAAAGCAGGTGAGGGTTGCTGGGGCCGGCGGGTTCTTGCGGGCCTGGCCTGGGCAGCTGAGGAAGAAGGGGGAATAATGTTAATTTGCAACACGGTCTCCACTAAATTGATGCTTTGGGATCTGGGTCCGACTGTAAAACATAAACCGAGTAGAGAAAAATCTGGAGAGAAGAAAAAAACTTTTCACAGTCGCATTCCAAGAGGTGGTACAAACCTCAAACCCTGGCGAGTCTAAGAGTGTTGAGGGACTGTTTGCTTTGCAGGCTCCAGAAAGAGCCTGATTCTTGGCGAAGGGGAGCGTGAAGTTAGGAGCCGAGAGGCCTGGCAGTGGCCAGAGCAGTCCCTAAGAGGCCTCGGCGGGGGCACAGCTAGTCGTGTGCAGTCCTCCACCCCCATCGTCGCCGGCAACGGCTCAAGGTGTGTACAGCTCTCTCGTACTGAGAACCCCCTGTTAACTTGGGAGAGGGGGGATGTGTGTGTATCAAGTAATGCCCCATCGGTATTTCTTCTTGCTGCAGGTGCCTGAAAACCCACAAAGGTGTTACTACCAGTAAGGTTTCTGTTTTAGAAAGAAATGAACATACGTGGTTTCAACCATTAATTATATACTTCTGCCTATCCTACTCGTTTAGTAATCATGATAAAACTGGGAAATATTTTAACTAAAAAATATGCACCAGCACTTCTTCCTCTGTGCTTTTTGGTTCCCCAACACATTCTTCCCATTCAGCACAGCTCATGGAAAAAAGAGCTGCTCTCTGCCTCTCCTTCGGCCCTTCTTCACTGGTAAATCCCTAGACGGTTTTCCTTTGCCATTTTTCCTCCTCAAATAAGTGGGAAACTTGGAAGAGAAGGGGGCAGGGCGTGTCCCCACGTCTGCACTAACTACGATTGCTGGAATGAACGACTGGGTAACGGAGTGAGGATTCTGCGCCTCCTACACTAGGTCAACGACACTTAGCTGATGACGTGGCAAGACCCTGTGACTATTAACATCTGTTACCATAGTTCTCAGACAGGAAATCAGGTAGGTAATAGTACTTATGGAAACACAGGTTCTTATGACAGTGAAGTGAGGGAAGTAACAAACCTTGATGGGATAAGAAACTTACAAGTCATAAGAATTTCTTCAATGAAAAAGTTCTAATTGGTGACACTGTTAGAGTCTTGGGGGCCCCCTTCGCCGGCCTGTGCTGCGTGTCCTCTCTCTGGAGGCGCGGGGGCCCTGGATTCGGGGCAGCTCTGGGCACCGCCCGGCTCCCTCTCCAACCCGGGTGCAGGCTCTGGGCTGGGGTCCGGGTTGTCCCCTTTTGTTTTCTTCCTCATCCTCTTCTGGCTCTCCAGACCTACTATTTCCGAGTGTCTGGCCTGCTGCATGGCCGGCAGAGCCATGCCCATGCCGGGGGAGACAAACATGGATGGGTAAATGAGTCCGGGGGACACTCCTGGGATGAGAAACGGGTTAAAAGCCACAGGACTACTCGTAGTTATTGGAGGTTCGGCCTGATCGGAAAATGGACTAGGACCGGGCTTGTCTTCGGCTGACGTGTCCGTTTTGACATCACGGCCGCTGGGCTGGTCTTCTGCAGTCTTTTCAGCCGCCGACGTGCCACTCTTCGTTGTGCTTGACAAAGGCGCTGGCACAGCCGAGGCGCAGGTGGTGGCCATGGGGGCATTGAGGAGTCCCCCGACCCCAAACATCTGCGGCACGGCGGCCATCCCCGGCAGCACCATGGGCAGCATGCTCAACGTGCTCTTGACCTCTTCGCCCGTGGGCATCGCTGCAAAGCTGGCCGGGAACCCCACCAGCCCCGTGAGGGGAATGCTAGGCATGTTTCTCATGTTCTGAAGTCCGACCAGGTCCATCCCGGCGATCAGGCCATTCATGAAGAGAGGCCCCATCCCGGAGGGGGAGTCCGCCACGAGGGCGGGAGCCTTCAGGAGCTCGCTCCGGGGCCGCCTGCCCCTCCGGCGGGGGCCTGAGTCTCGGAGAACAGGCTCAGGAAGGGTGTGATTGAACTTGTTTTCCGGGAGAAACCCCTGAAAAAGGACGAAGAGACACAAGATGCTGAAGGTTACTGGATGGCGGGTGAGCATCTGGGGGCTCCTCACCGGCCTTTCCTGTCCGCCTGCCCACCCTGAGCTGCACAGCTCTGTGCCCCAAGGGCCTCTCCCTTGAGGCTGAGAGCCTGAAACCACCGAGCCGCTTCCACTGTGCTCACGGTAGAGGGGCGCCCGCCCTGCGGAGTGGCTGCCGGAGCACTGGGAGCTGGAACCAGCCAGAGATCTCAAGTCTTAGTCAAGACTTTCTTTTATCGAGGGATAACTGACATAATATTAGTTTCACGTGTAACATACAAAAAAGGACAACTTCATGAGTTTCCGTGTCATCCTTGCACAGGGCTGTGCCAGTCTTCTCTGCTTCACCCTGATCTGAGCGCGTGTGCCGCCGGGGCTGGCAGTCGGGACCTGCGGCTGCGACCCCTCGGCCAGACCCCACATTCGCCTCCCTCCTGACACAGGGCGGTTTTTAACTGAAGCCACAAAGCAGGGCAGGAGGATGGGGCTTGGGAGCAGGAAGATCTCAGTCCTGACCTAAGCCCCCAGCTGTGGGGGGAGAGAGGACAATGGCACCTAAGTCAGATCCTCAGAAGACGCCACAGGTCTCTGCTTAAGAGGCAGTCACAGCGGCAGGTGAGTGGGCGACACGGGTCAAGCTCTCAGCGGGCTGTGTGCACGTGTGTGCACATCTGCCCCGACATGAGGAGTGGCTCAGATGCGCTGCTCCTCTCGGTAGTGAGGGTCTCAGCAGTGAGGGAAACTGGCCGTCGGAGGTGCTAACGAAGGGGGTGGTGATACGGAAGAGCGGCAGGGCTCTCGGCTCTCTGCTCTTTTTGGCGGTAACACGAAACAAGCATCTGCCCTGTGTCAGGCGCTGGGCGACGGGCTCTGTGTGTAGGATCTCAGTTCGTCACCACGCCCACCCTACGAGTCGCTACTACTGCTACAGCCATTTTACAGGGAGTTCAGAGATTCATACACACGTGAAAAACGTGCACTTGAATGTTCCCAAGTCCCCAGGAATAATGCTATTTTTGAGGTCTTGTATTTGTCCTTCGAAGAATTTCCCAAAGAATATTAAAGAAAAACCAGGTCATCATGGGCAAAAAGCTTTACGATGGTGAACTTTGTTTGAGGAGAAAAGTCTTCTCAAAAGGCCTTGCTTTAGAAAAGCAGAAGAGGGAATTCCCTGGCAATCCAGTGGCTGGGGCTCTGCACTTTCACTGCCGAGGGCCTGGGTTTGATCCCTGGTTGAGAAGGAATGAAGATCCCACAAGCCGCACAGCGTGGCCAAAAAAAAAAAAAAGAAAAGCAGAAGAGGGAGAAACCTCTGGAACCGTTGTGTTTAGTCACCTTTCTTTCTCACAGATCAAGAAGGGCAGGATTTGCCCCCAGGGCACAGTTGGTGAGTGACAGAGGCAGCAAGAACCCAGGCCCTGTGGCCCTAGCCCACCTGATTCTCATACGTGACCAGCCACTGACACTTTGAAAGCTGGTTTGTCCTCAGCTGCTGCTTGGGTCTGGGGATGATGCCTGGGGAGCTACTCCTGCTGGTTCCTGTCTCTGAAGAGAGACGGTTGGATGTGATGGACGGAGCCAGGCTAAAAGCATCATTTCTCACTGGTTTATCTTGAGCCCATCAGTGCAGATTGCCTCATTCTGGAGACCACAGCCTCAGGCCCCTGCTGGGAAGCCCATCTCAGCCCAGGGCCTGGCCACGGTAACCACCACTCGACTAACAGGCTTTCCAAGACCTGTTCCCTGTAGCCCAGCCACAGCCGAGAGCCAGGGGAAGGTCCCAGCTGTGTCTTTTCCCTTTATACTCCCAAATGCTCATCCTCACCCTCCTCATTACTCTCCAGTGGGAGGGCCTGTTCAATCTTAGAAGCCTTTCTGTTGGGAAGAAAAGGAACCTCGAACTTGATGAATAACACTTCCATCTTCTTTTCAAACAATCTGCTATATATAAAGCAGACGTTCTTTAACATGCTTTACTTTGAGCTCATCAGGGCATCTGGGCTGGAGAGCTCACTTCGGGCAACCTGCATCCTGCAGGACCTTTGGTCCCTGTGGCCTTGCTCACCAAGTTCAAGTCGCACTCCTCAGGTACCAGGATGTCCCCACCCTTGTTGGGAACCACTGATATAGACAACGCTGGGCCCTTTCAGAACCGGGAACTTGCCCAGAAGGCCCAGGCTGGCTGCCTGCCCCGCTTCAGAGCGGGGGAGCAGCAGCAGAAAGGCCTGGCTGAGGAGAACAGTGCTTCATCCCCTGCACAGTGAGGCGAGCCGGCAGAGGAAGTCGGCCCCACCTCTTCCTGCGGGTGCAAGCATCACCCTAGCCAGCCCGTGGCTGCCCACCCAGGGCCGACACCCCTCCCAGCAGCTTGGCGACCACACACCGCGGGCAAGGCGGGCTTTGGCAGCTCTCCTTCTTGGTAATTACACCCTGGGAACTGACCTGCTTCCTCTTCCTGGGGAGGGTCTGGGGAGGGCAAGGAGAGGCAGACAGGAAGGGGCAGACGCTCAGCAACGCTGCAGGCGTGGATGACCGCACGGGCACTCCAACCCTAGAACATCTTTCTTCACCAATACACGGCAGCATTTATTCCAAAGCCTGCGTGTTCCAGCTCTAAAACTTAACTCCTGGGCGGAGGCAGAGAAGGAGGTGGTGACCAAAACCTACTTACTCCTCCCAGGAAGGTGAGTAGGCTCGGCCAACAAACATTCCCTGAGTGGAAAGAGGCCTAACAACCAAACGCAGTATGAGGACCCTGGTTTAAAAGTCCTAAAAACAAAACAAAGCAAACCAGAAACTAGCCCTGAAAGACATTTCTGGGACAAGTGGGGTAATCAGAATATGGGCTAGCTACAACATATTACTAATAATGACGTGTGTGATGGTGGTAATAGTGATGGGGGAGAACATTCTCAGGAGACACATGCTTAAGTATTTAAGGGGTGACATGGCATCTCTGCAATTTACTGTCAAATGAATGGCTCAGCAAGAAACAAGCAAAAAAAACCCCCACTACACACAAGTATGTAAAACAAACATAACTTCACGTATAAAATAAGAGGCATGTGCGTGTGTGTACACACATTTAATGATGAGCGACCACTATGTGCGGGCGGGCACCCCCCCCTTTTTTATTTTTTTTTGGCTGTGTCGGATCTTTAGTTGCAGCACGTGGGATCTTCGTTGCGGTGCTCGGGTTTCTCTCTAGTTGTGGTGTGTGGGTTTTCTCTCTCTAATTGTGGCACGTGGGCTCCAGGGGACATGGGTTCTATAGTTTGAGGCACGTGGGCTCTCTAGTTGAGGCGTGTGGCCTCAGTAGTTGTAGCGCATAGGCTTAGTTGCCCTGTGGCACATGGGATCTTAGTTCCCCGACCAGGGATCGAACCCGGTCCCCTGCATTGCAGGACAGATTCTTTACCACTGGGCCACCACGGAAGTCCCCCAGGGGGCGTTCTTAAAGCTGAGTCCCGCGGCCTGACCGCAGCCTGTGTGATGCTGTCTGTGGGGCTTGGCTGCACACACGGCAAAGGCTAAAGGCAGGAAGAAGTTCCTTGCGGGATCTGAATGTGTTTCTAGGAGAAATGGTAAGGTGTCTAGGGGACGGACACAGAGGGCAGCACACCCCAGAGGCTCCGGTCCCAAGGACCAGGCAGACGCGTGCTTTCTGTTCAGGCCTTACTGCAGGCAAAGGACCCCGAGGCAGGGCCTGAGTTCATTTAACAAAGGAGGGAAAGCACACCTCTGGTAAGAGGCTGGCTCATAAGGACAGCTCAGAAATGAGTTTTCTGGCAGGGGGTCAGCATCTGCAGGGGAGTGATGAACGTTAATTTCCAGAGAATGTGAGGGAAATTGTTAGACATGTAGAAAGAAATAAGAAAGTCAAGGGGGAAACCACGTCCTTAAACCAAGAGGTCAGAGACTCCACCAAGTAAGGACTGGGGCTGTCTCCTGACAAAAGGAGAGCGAGGGGCCGAGAGAGACAGAGGGATGAGAACCGATGCGGAATCAGTCTGTACAGCACGAGCGGGTCTAACGTGTGGGTTCCAGAGGATAAAGCAAGAGAGGGGGGCAAAGGGCAGCTTTTCCAACACGACAAACCTTCTAACAAGCAGTGGGCCCCAGCCATCCTCCCCGGTGGCCACAGCAGCCTGTGGGGATGAGCGAGGGCAGTGTTTGTCGGGCTGCTGGAGGAGTGACCCTCCAGGCGACCAAATCAGAAACAAGCTCCTTGGGAACATTAACGAGCAGGAAATGACTAGGGTGGGTGGTCTCTTGGAATTAAAAAAAGAAACGGCATCCAGGAAATCCCCCTAAGAAGGGAATTCATACCCAGGAAAGCCGTAGCTGGCAGAGCGCTAAGGAAGGCGTTCAGGAGAGCCTGCCAGTTCAGAGGACAACCCGGGGAAGGGCACAGCCCCATGAGGATCCTCAGAAGCGCCCTATTTGGGCAGAGCGCACTTTGAGGAGGTTAAAAGCACATTTGTGTATCATCTGCCCAAGCTCAACACATTTTCAGGTTGAAATGTTACCGCCCCCTAGAGGTTACGAGTTTTCTATTCCAAATTTGTACTCATCTGTAAACTATAATTAACTCAGATTCGTTCCACTACAAGTATCTGCAGATGTCTTTGAAGTCGCTTCCAGGCTCATGATTCTATAATAGGAAGAGGGCAATGCTTGGAGTCAGCTGTTTTTCATTGCCAGCAAGGATGGAATAGGAGGAAATGTCTTAAATGGTAGCCAGAAAAACTTTGATTGGAAAATGAAAATTTCCAGTAATGAAGTTCGTTAAACGCTGGAAACAGACTCCTGATAAGGGTTAAAAGGTATTTTTCCCTGAACGGTCTAAAATGGGGGCGGTGGGGGGAGCGCGGGGCAGGGGGAGCAGGTTGGGAATCAGGCTTTGGGAATGGTTTAAGTACAGACTTAACCCAAAAGTTTCGGAGGTAAAGGTTGAAAACAAACGACCACGGAGGCCATGCTGCTGGTGAAAACACCCCAACACCACTTATCACTGCTTATCACCCTCTGCAGCTCCTGGTCCCCCTGGTAAGGTTGCCTGGCTACCGCCTTCCCCTGCTGGAGCTTTCTCTCCGAGTCTGTAAGGCCGGGCTCCGCCGCGAGGTCGGTATTCCTTACCCTCAGGCCTGGCTCCTTGGGGACGGCAGGAACCCTCTCTTCCCCACTCAGGGAGTTGACGTCTAATTTTCCAGGATCCTTACAGCGTGGCCTCCTCTGCTTGGGTTTGTCTGAAAAATTCTAGGAGGTAAATGGAAACCAACATTACAAAACGTTCTGCCACAGATTCTTCTGATGAGGGTGGTGCCTCTCAGCTGGTTTTGCTATTTTCTCGCTCATGGCCCTCTGCACAGGACCCGTCAGGTTAGGCTGAAGGGAACGGCCCCTTGGCCGTCAGCCAGGCTCTGTCCTTGAAGCCAGTGTTCCTGCAGCAAGCCGGAAGACAAGTCTCCTGTGGGGGCCTCCTGGCCCTCCAGACCAGAGCACCTGGCTGACCCACCAGTTTCCCAGGGCACCGCTTAATCCCTCCGCTTTCCCCCGATCACTGTCTCGGATTCCCTCTTCACTGCTCCCTACTTGGCGGGCTTCGTCTGTCTCTGGAGGGTGTGCATCTGTGAATGCATCCTTCTTCTTTCCTTGGGAGCTTTCTCCTGCCACGTCTTACTAATGAGATGTACCCAGGACAAAGGTGGTGGTGCGGTTGACGAGCAAACGAGAAACAAAAAAACCAAGAGAAGATTTCGGCGCTCAGGAGCCCTCTCCTCCAGGTTCTTAGTGTGGAGGACTGAGGGCAGAGGCAGTAAGAGGAACTGAGGAAAAGTTACCGAGCAGTAACTGAAACTAACCCATCACCTCAAAGTGGAGATGCAGTAACTTGAAAAGAATACACGGGAACATTTCCACGAAGTGGCAGCGCTTATGCAACCTAAAGAATTCTCTGTGAGCTCATGAACGTGATCATTTGGGGGAAGGGAGGGCTGAGCTTGGGCAAGTTCTGTCCTCGTAAGATTTCCACGTCTACTTTCCGGCATGGCATTCTGATCTGGGCTGTAATTTCTGTTACTGGAAAACGTAACCCGAATTTAAACTGGTTTTCTCCACTTTACAATGATGTCCTCAGTGGACACCGACTTCCCTCAGGCTTCCTGGTCCTCCTGGGCCCCCCTCAGCATCTTTGCGTCAGACACGGCACTGACACACACTCACCGCGCCAAAGCCAGGGACCTCGAGGGGGCAGTCTGCCTGCTGCCGCAGCCAGTCCAGCAGGCTCTTGCTGGGAATGGCTTTCTCGGCCTGGCTGCCGGCTACCGGGGCCGGCTCCGGGGTCGAAGTGGCAGGCACTGGCCCTTCAGGAGGGTGTGAGGTGCTCAGGGGGGCTGGCCCTGGGTCTTCGTGGACCTCCTGGACAAAGGGAAGACAAGTACGTGCAGTTCATCACGACAGAATGAAAACTAGTTTCTCAGAGGAAAACACATATGGTGCTGTTTGCATCTTCCCGCCAGAACATGACTCTGCCTGTGCCTGACTATGAAGCCCCCACAGAAGCTCTGACGTGTTGCGCGTTCCCTCCACCCGATGGCTCCTCTCCCCTCTCGTCTCCGCGGTAGACTTCCGTACCGTCCTGTCTGCTCAGGTTCCCTCTTGCCGCCTTTGTCACCATCACTGACAGTCCCGGTGACCCTGGCCACCCCGCTCCTCTCCCCCCTAGCACTCGTCACAGGTTTTCCCACAACAGAAAGTACCATGCTGCAGCTGCCTTACCTAGTTCTCTCTCAGCACTGCCAAAGCCTGTCTTACTCATCTCTGTATTCCCAATGCCTATATGGGGTCTGCTGATAAAGTACAACGTCAGTGCTGAATAAATACCTGCATAATACATTTTTCAAAATACTCTGAGGCCAAGGAAAAAGGTTTCACTTCTTCTATTGGAATTCCACAATCATTATAGGAAAACTGGCTTTGCACCTCTAAAAAATGAGACAACCTTCTTATGGACTTGGAGGATTGGACAGGGCAAGAACCTGCCATTTCAGCTTCCCAAATTATATAGGAAGTCTAAGAGGGAAACATATACCAAGCGATACAGCAGAGCTCTCTGGCTCTAGAGAACCAAGTCCTTGGGTTGGTTCCCTGATCTGCCATTTACCACCTGGATAATCTTGGGCAAATTATTTAACGCTTGTAAGCCTCAGTTTGCTCATCTCCAAAATGGGAATAGTAACAACACCTTCACAGGGTTTTTGTGAAAATCACACAGAACAATCATGTAAAACCCTGAATGCAGTGCCTGGCAAAGGCACTCAATAAGTACTGTTCGTTATTACTCCTTTTCAAGTAAGAAAACATGAAACGTGATTCCTGTTTCGGACTCAAAATTCAATAGATGGGAAAAATCAAAATACAAAGAGAGAAGTCAGTGGTCTTCGACACATTAAACGAAGTCTGAGGGGACTCCTCTGGACCAGGTGTGCAGTTTCTGCCCTTTTCTGTTGTTTACAAGGATCTCTGAGCTGAGAACACCTTAGTGTGACCTCAGGAAGCCTCACAGCGACCCTCTGTGGTAGAAGCTGCAGCCCCCTCTTTACAGAGGAGCAAAGGGGGGCGGCTCAAGGTGGCCAGCAGCTCAAGCAGCAGAGCCAGGATTAATGTTCAGGACGTCCTGACTCCCAAATCCCAGCTCCTGGAAAGCCCACTGACCTGGAACAACGTTGTTGCAAACACAGCCCTGTTTCTGCTTTACTCTTTGGATCACCAGTGGCTCCGAGACACTGGAGGCTGGGCTGTTACTGTGTGAAATGGTGAGACCTCCTGGTTCGTTTTTCCAGGTTGCATGCAGGTTAAGGGCCCTCGATGGACTAATACCTATTTCTAAAAGAGACTGAGAGCAACTGATGACGAGAAGATAAGCAGGACAACTGAAATAGGGATAAAAGATCCATAATCAAAAAGCGCTGTGTCTGAGGAAAAAGGGTTTGTCGCTCAGTGTACAGGGGTCAGTGTTTGTACTTAGTGGCTCATATACCCACCAAGATCCCCGCCTGGAGCGTCGGCTCCTTCAGAAAGATGAGGTCCACGCCCCCGTCTACATGCTTCCGCCTCCCTCTCCGCCTCCTGGTGGCAGCGTCATCTCTCCTGAGGCTTCCGTTGACGATCTGTCCAGTCACTGGATGGATCAGGCCGGCTTGCAGAATCCCAGACAAGTCCATGCCAAGGGCTCCTTGAAGTGAACCGATAGCCCCAATCTTAGGGGTGCTGGCGCTCACTGGGAAAGGGGATGTGGCCCCCGGGGACCCCTCCGATGGGCAGGAGAGGTCTATCGCTGACTCTCCGTGCCAGCCGTTGAGGACGATGGGGGGGTGCCCGTGGGTGGCGGGGAACTGCTCCAGGCCCCGGGTCTTTGCGTCCCTCTCCACCTCGAACTCATAAGGACGCCTGTGCTTCTGTTCCTCCTTTGTGAATACCGAAGCCAAGAAGCTCTCCTGCGAACACACACATGTGGCAAGAGAGGGTTGAACGCCACCTCTGTGGCTGAACGCCAGCTCTTTCTAGGCCCCATTTCCTTGGGGCTAGTAATCACCTTCTCAGAACTTCTTCTAACTCAAACCTTCTCAAACTTTACTACTAAATCACCTGGACAGCTTGTTAGAATACAGATTCAACCTCAGCGGGCCTGAGATTCTCTGCATTTCTAACAGGTTCCCAGATGCTGTGAAAGCTGCTAGTCCATGAACTATATACCTAGAGTTGCAAGATCATAGTTTAGGGAATCTCAGCCTCAGCTGTACACCAGAATCAACTGGGAAGTTAAAAAAAAAAAAAAAAAAAAAAAAGCCAATATCGAGTCTACACCCTGGACCGATTCAGTCAGAATCTGGAGCTTCTCAAGGTCCCCAGCGGAGTCCAGTGTGCAGCTGAGAGTGAGAGCTAGTGTGCCAATAACCACATGTCCTTAAACTTGACCTCTGGGTTTATAAACCACAAATAAAACTCATGCCTGCTTTGACTCCCCTCCTTTCTATCTGCTGCCACCGTTCTCAGTCCTCAAGTGTTGAACATCCCGATCTGTTCACGCCTCCCCTTCCTCATATAGTCATCAGTCATCACGACATGCCAGCCAACTCCCCCCCTTTCTTTGGAGCCACTCTGCCACTAAGCTGGCCTAGAACTTATCTCTTCCTCAGATGCCCACCTGCCTCCCAGCCCTGGAGGCACAGCCCCTCCCTGACCCCCATCTCCCATGAAGCTGCACACCACTCCCGTTGAGCTGCAAACACACTTTCATCACGCACTTTCCTGCTCCAAAACTACAGCCTCTGCTGCCTACAGGATAAAATCCAGATTCCTCAATGAACACTAATGGCTTCACCCCAAAAAAAGAAAGAAAAAAATTCCTATCCACTCAGTATTTGTTGAATAAATGACTCAATTAAGAAGTGCAAAGCGTCCTCCTCCTTTGTTTCAAGGTCAAGAACATTCTTACAGCCTCACCTTCTGCATCTGGGCCACCAACGCTGCGCCACTGCTGAAGACATGTTCTGATGCCTCTGGCTCTGAAAGGCTGCTGCGGGGACCAGCGCCGCTGGTTAACACGGGGGTGGGCAGCGCGGCCGAGGGCTCATACTGCTGGTTGGAGGGCCACTTCCCCTTTAACACCACATGGCAGATGTTATCCAGGCGGTTAATTATCACGCGATCCTATAAAAAAGAACAAAAGCTCTGAGGAATAAGTACCAAGTTACCCAAATTCACAAAATCCCCTGAAATCAAGTGGCAAGTTTTTTAACCAGAAGGAACTGATTAGAAAAGGGCGCACACAAATGGACTCACTTTACAAGTCTTAAAAGAAATGGTATCGGGCTTCCCTGGTGGCGTAGTGGTTGGGAGTCTGCCTCCCAATGCAGGGGACGTGGGTTCGTGCCCCGGTCCGGGAGGATCCCACATGCCGCGGAGCGGCTGGCCCCGTGGGCCGTGGCCGCTGGGCCTGCGCGTTCGGAGCCTGTGCTCCGCGTACCGCAAAAAAAAAAAAAAAAAAAAATGGTATTGTCTAGACAACGAAGATTAAAAGCCACAGCGCTGTAAATACGAAGATAAGCTGACACTTCTGTCTTATGGTCTAATTAGGTGCATGTATCTTTAATGTCACATAACTAGTATCTTTTAAAGATACGAAACATTTGTCTGAGTCTGTTTCTCAGAAATATTCTAAAAGGTTTAAAGGAAAGGCGTCGGTCGAAGCTGAGGATGCTCTGGGTGGAGTGTGCAAGCTCTGGGTACCTTTGGCCACTCGGAGAAGGAATAGAGGGTTTTCTCCTGGAGCAGCTGCGCAATGGTGGGAGCCCGTGCCTCCTGCAGGTTGTCCCTGAGGTCCCCTACGATGCCCGAGGTCGAGTTCTTGCTCTCCTCCTCAGAGTATTTCCCTGGATAATCTAGGAAGGAAGGTTAAAAAAATGAATTAGGCGCTCGGGAGATACTAGTGATCTGAAAGATGAGGAAGTCTGATCTTGTTTTTTAATTAGCCCAGTGTGTGCTCATTTATTTTTAATTGAATTATTAATTACCATACTTTCTATTTCCAGAAGCACTCTATCGGTTAAGCCATAAAGGCACGACCTGCTCTAGGGCTACCCATGCAAGTCATCCAATAAGAGTTTGCATCCACAACCGAACAACAACGACGACGATGAAGGACCGCAAAGAGGCTTTCCCAGTGGGTGCAGTGGGTGAGAGGAAAGTGAACATTATGCTCTGATACAGAAGTGGGGAGAGTGTAGGAAATGTAACACAGCAAGAGGCTGGTATTAATGATGAAGGAAGAAAAGTCCTGAAACTTACAACGAAGGTAAAATAGACCTGATTTATATAAAAAATGATGCAAAGAAACCCAGAATGTTTAAAGTACTTCACTGATGGAAAGAAGTGGAAATGCCACTCATTCGTTCAGTCTTCAGTGGTGAATGTTCACTGTCACTTGTGAAATGGACCTTCAAAGATCCACTTAACGGAGGTGACAGGGAATGAGCTGTGTGTAGCCTAACGTCCAAGAAAAGTTGTGAACCTCTTTCGTGGTGAAACGACACGGAACGTCTACCCTCTGAAACGTGGTGGTCTCACTTTTGACTGTGCAACAAGTCTCCCAGGGGGCCGTAGAGACCCCCCCCCCATCCCCCGACCAGGAGCAGGGCCTTGCTAGGCCAGGGGATTCAAGGCTAAACAAGACAGATGTGGCCCTGGCTTTCTAGGCTCTTACAGCTCCATGAGGGAAAGACAGTTGGGAAAATGCACTAATTATAAACGAATAGTTACAATTATAAACCAGGGTGAGGGCCATAAAGGGAAAGAGACAAGGTGTCATGATAGGGAATAAGAGGGAAAACCGACTGGTAGGAGGGAAGGCTGGCAGAGAGGACCTGTCGAAGGAGAGACCCCCAGGAAGATGAGGAGGCAGTGGGGAAAAGTACAACAAAGATGAGGCGGAGGGGCAGGATCATCGGGAACATGCTGGGCTCTGCAGGCCAGGACAGAAAATTTGAATTTTATTCTAGATCCAATGGGGAGCACCGCTGAAAGGCTTTAAGCAGAAAAGCTGAACTTAAATTTTAAGAAAAAAGCGGAATGCTGTGTGAGGGAAAACCCTGGAGAAGGAGCCAGGAGCCCGGGCGCTGGCCCTGACAGCTGTGCCAGTTACTGCTCCTTCAGCGGCCAAGCTCCATCCTCAGAAATAGGGCAACCCCCTCTGCCTCACCTCTCCCACATCTCATGTGTGGAGGAGACCCCTGGGGTCTGTCAAAGCGTCTTTAAAAGCACTGGTGCTAGGGACACCCCCCGCCCCCGGCCGAGTGTGCGCGATGCTCACCAAAGCCTATCAAGTTCACTGCTGTCTCCCAGCCCAGCCCAGCCAGAAGGCACGGCCACCAGAGGAAGTCCAGGCCAGCACAGCTCTCCTCTAGCCCATCCTCACTGGACTGTCTACACTGCCCAGGACTGAGTACTCGCTGATTTTCCCCACAACAGAGTTCCAAGAGCAATGTATACATGTAATTCCACACGTGGCAGGGACCCTTCGTGGCCTGGGGCAAGGTCTGGGCTGGCTCCTTCTGGGTCGGCTGGGGCCACAGGCTGATGAAGCTCCTTTCAGTTCAGTTTCTATGTCCTCAGCTTGGCTGGCGTGTACATTTTAATTTGGGTTCAAAACCTTTCCCAAGTTATCACGAGGCTAAAACCAAAGGTGGGAGTTCAAAAATAAAAAGGAAGTGGGACAACCCAGGGCAGGGTTTCCCTCTTTAGATGAAGTCACTGTCCTGCGGGGAGGGGCTGGCCTGCCTGAATCCCTGAACATCACTTGGCCCCTGGCACCAGGCCAGGCACCTACAGGGTAATTTTTGTTTTTCTGACAAGGATAAACAGAACTATCTTTTGTTCACCTAATATGTCCTCTTGGGTCTGATGACATAAAGACAACAGTGAAAAAGTTAAGACCCATTTGTTGTTGCTCAGGATCTCTAATCACTGTATTCATATCCCTGCAAAGTATATACAAATCTCAGGGTCACCTAGATTAACATTTTAAAATCCCTTCATTACCTAAGATTTCCCTATTTAAAAAGATCAAATCTATCTGCATTTTTTATTGAGTGGCATGTAATTTGGTTATTCTTATTTCTGTTGAGTTACTTAAAGGAATCTCAACCCAATGCACCGATATTACAACACAGGGTTTTGACATACACGTGAACAAATGGTGCAGTCTTTGCTCACCTTAATAAAGATGACGGTTATTTGTATTTTTGTGGCGTTCCTGAAAAATTACCTGCACCTCCGTTAAACTGCAGGTTCTTGGCGTTCCCTGGCTGTTCTACTTTAACCCACTTTGTAGCACTTTACCTGGAAGAACGAATTCCTTCCCCTCAACACTGTATCTGGCATCTATCATATAACAGCACACAACCCCTGCCCAAATCACGCAGCTGACACAGCCAAGGTGCTACGATTGCCTACAATCATCCTCAGTTTTCTGGAATGATCAGAGTTAAGCTACTCTGCCTCATTTTCAGACCAAGGCCTGTGACCTTCGCTTTTAAACAACACGGTGAGTGTAAGCAGGTCCCTTCCAGAAGCTGTAAAACCCTTAACACCCCCCCGACGCGCCCTCCCTGTCTTGCGAGAACTGGCTTATCCAAAATACAAGATCCCACACACTGTACCTTGACTCTGGCAGTTCCCGTCTCTATCATAATCATCTTTACTCTCAAAATCCACGTCTTCCGCCTTGAGTTCACTCCCTTCCAGATATGTAGGGAAACCTTGTTTCCCTTCTGCACTTTCTTTCCAGGGTTCTTTCAAAAGTTCATGCTTCACCTGAAACAGCTCTGGCGGAACAGCAGTGAGCTCGCCCCCAACTGTGACATTATTGGCTTTGCTTTTGTATGGGTCTGGGTTGTAACCCTGGGGTTTCTCCACTTCAAACTGGTCATTCTCGAGGCCGTGAGTCCACCTCTCCATGTGTTTGCAGTGACACTGACAGGCTGCGGGAAGAAAAGCGCCCTGCGGTCCAGGATGCTGGCTTCTGGCCGCCAGGCTTCCTTTCTTGGCTTCGTCCACAAGAAAGCCGCTGTGGCTCTTCTCCCCTGCCATACGAGCAGTGGGCTCGGTAAGAGGCGACACCTCTGGCCTTTCCCGCGTGCCTGCGGCCAGGTCTAGGTTTTCCTCCTCATTTTCCTCCTCTTCTTCCTCCTCATCACTGTGGTTCCGACCCAAAATCAATTTACTTTCTAAACTTTTGCATTCTAATAAATCAATTAACTGCTGATCTGATGACAGGTTTCTTTTGGAGTCATAGACACTCAGATTGCACATGTCAACAAACCCGCTCTCATTTCCTTGGTCCAAGGAAGGGGAGGCTATGCATTTGGTTTCCAGCTGCCCAAGGCTTTCAGGTCTCTGCCCTGCCTCGCTGCAGCAGAGTTCCCCTTCCTGTGAAAGAGACACCAGCAAATGTTTTCCATTTTTAATGTTCATTTGAGCTACTCCTGCTTCTAATGTATCCATAAAAGAGGGGCCTGAGGCTATTTCTGCCTCGTGGCCACCAGGCTGGAAGTTGCCATCTCTGCTTGTTGCGAGAGCCACGGCATCTTGTCTGGACTCGGTATTGGTACCTGGGCTCTCCTGAAAAGAGACTGGCTCCTGGCTTAGTGCTTTCTTACCATACATCATGCTCTCCAAGGACTCAGGCAGTAGACTCTCATCATGGGTGATGGAAATGACATCCTGAACTTTAGAAATAAAGTTTTCACAAGTCATGTCAGATAAGCTGCCCCGAGGTGGACCAAGATGATCATCCCTACCTTCTATTTTCACTAGATTCTCAGGTTCATTTTCAAGGGACTCGGAAGTCCTGCTCATTTGAGTATACGCAAGAGATTCATACAGTTTGGAGTTGGTCTGGTAAAGGCAACAGAGACTCCCTGGAGCCTGGGGGTCGGTTCTTTTGTGTTGGGCATAGTTTCTGTAGGCGTCCAGGAAGGACAGCTGGGGGTCGGTCATGATGTAGTAGTCGGTGCGGTTCAGCCCGTGCTTGGCAGTGCCGATCAACAGGTCCCGATCGTGCTTTCCACACTCCCACCAGACGGGGAGGGAGAGGCTGGGCCTGCAGAGCTGAAGGCGCTCGTGCAGCTGAGGACACTGCAGCACTTGCTCCCGGACCTTCCGCAACAGTTCAATGCGGTACAGGGTTCTCGCGGCCCGCTCTTCAGTGATGGGTTCAACGCAGATGCTGGGATCTGGGGGGCCTGCAAAGGTGAACACAGAGCCTGTCACTTAAGGTGGCCCTTGGACACTTCCTGCCCACCTGAGCACCTGCATCTTTGATCTTATAGTTTGACTCCCTGGGTCCTCAGCAAGGCAGGGCCTCAGTGGCCCCACTAAACTGAAAAGCTGAAAGAGAAGGGAAGGTTTTTATGAAACACGGACAGACCAGTGAAGGTGAAAGAAGAGCCTGAAAACTCCAGTTCGGGAAATATTAGTTCCCAGTCAATAAGGAGGACTAGGTACCTTCTAACTAGGTACTTTACGGCTGTTATTTAGTTCTCACAAGAACTCTATGCTATACCATCGTTAACCTTGTGTAAGGATGAGGAAGGAGGCTCAGATAAGCTAACTTGCTCAAGGTGGCAGAACCAGGACTCCAGTCCAGGTCTTGTCAGCATGACTCCAAGGTCCAGATCTTTCCGATCTATGCAGCTCCCTGGCTTTAAAGAAAACAGCCTAAGTGTGCCACATGCAGGCAGAAGGTGGGGTGTCTGTACATGCTGCCGCCAGTCTAGAACCCACACTGAATAGGCTCAACATTTGTTTCAATTTTCCCAGAATACAGTCATACGGTCCAGAGCGAGTTAATCTATGAGTACGAGACTGAAGAGGGACACGGAGGAAGCTGCTGCAAATTCCAACCAGGAAGAAATTTCTTAGAAAAGGTCTCTAGTGGAGCCCAGGGAGTTTAAATGACGGCCACTAGTTTTCCATAGCTACAAGTCAACACATGAAAAAACATTTAAGATTTAATCTAAGGGAAGTGCAAAGCTCATAGTAGGATAATTCTCTATGAGACTTACAAAAAAAAGCACTTTGGAAAAGGTAATTAGTTTCTTAATATTTCTGTGACATTTTAATCCGAATTTCAATTTTCGTTGGAATCACATCATTTTGGGAGAGAGATTTTATTTTATGAGGGTGGACCCGATTAGAAGTCCGTGGATTTGTGAAAACCCACTGGTCTTTACCTGAATTCTTCATGTTGGCTCCGCGTCTATAGTTATACCTAACTCTGTACCTTGAAAATAAGCACGTTCTCTCCTTGTCCCACCTGGGATACAGTGACAGAGAGTGTCCTCACCACCATCCTTCCAGGCTGGCAGACGACAGACGTGCCGGCACATGGCCACGAAGCTATGGAAATAGTGCTCCAGGCTCTCGTCCGACTTCTTGTCCAAACGGGAAATGATGCGAAACTGCGTCCAGTCAAAGGTTTTCTTTTCTTGATCATAAACGACACCAAAGGAAGACACTGTTCTGTAGAAGTCGGCTTGCTCTCTCCTAGTCCACCTAGAGAGGGAATCAGAGAAGGAGAGTGAGCTGTTTTCTTTCTTGTTTTTTTTTTTTTCAGTTAAAAAAAGCCAACAACTACTTACTGAGCACCTACTTGGGAGAGCCCAGGAAGTCAAGAGAGCAGGCAGAGCGGGTCTATTTTACTGTTTATTTTTATTCAGGTTGACTTGGGTGGAGGGGCTTATAACACAGCAGCCCCTCAGCCTCTACCGCCACCTTCAAATCATGTGTGCGTACTTGAGACCTTACTTCGCCAATTTTATTTTATTTTATTTTATTCTCATTATTATTTTTGGCCGTACTGCACAGCATTTTTGGCCATCCTGAGCAGCGGGATCTTAGTTCCCCGACCAGGGATTGAACCTGCGCCCCCTGCAGTGGAAGCATGGAGTCCTAACCACTGGACCACCAGGCAAGTCCCCTTGATTCATTCATTTTACAAATTACCTAGTTCATTTCCTCTTGTGGGAGATAAAGATTTTAATTTAAAAGCACTCTATATGCTTAAACATTCTGCCATACGACAACAGAGAATCACAGAATCCTGGAGGGACCTTTCAAGCCCTTAAATTCACTTCCTTCATTTTACAGAGGGAGAAACTGGTCCAGAGCGGGGAGGAGACTCCCTCAGCCACCCACCTCCCTGACTCCCATCTCACACTGGCTTCCTTCCTGGTCTTACGTAGGCAGGTTGCCCACAACGATAATCCTTCCTAGGACACGAAGGTTCTCTAGATTTTATATCCTGCAGGATTAAGATAATGACTTAAGGAACATGGATTATTATATACCACTGTAGTCTTCACCAGGGGCTCTTGGGCACAGTACTCAGCTAGGAGAGGGGTGAGAGGGTCAGTGGAAGAGTGAGAAGCAGGGAAGAAGGGGCTCTGGTTCTCTCTTTGGAGCTAGATGGGAGAAATCTACTCCCTGAATTACCAAATTTCATAAAGCCAGGAGTATACAGAAGTATCAATAATTGAATTCACTATGTGGCATTCTTTCAATTCACTGGATGTTACATCAAAAGGACGGAGAGATATAAAGACTCAAAGAACAGCAGCTTTGTTGATTTGCTCTCCTGGCATCGTTCTTAGCCTGTGCTGGCCTTAGGCAGCCATTTTTACCTTAATTCTCAGATGGGCAAGTAACTCCTTCCTTCTGGGCTGGCATTTTATGGTACTTGTTGTTCTCAAAGGCTCGATAAGGACTGTTGGCTACAATAAGACAACTTCAATGCACACTATTCACTTTGCCGCTGAAAGAATATGATCTGATACATGCTAGTGTGGTGTTTAAATCACATCCCCAGAGACTGGGGTCCAACTTAGGGAAGAGGGTAAGGTTGGAAGATCACACAAGTCTGGGAACTGTGAACAGAGGGTGTCCTAGATATCACCAGACTCCCGAGTCAGCACGAAAACACCACTGCAGTTGGAGGCTGGATTTAATTCACTCTAGAGACAACCTGACTCCGTATGAGAACACTGGACACACCTGCCCTCCGGCTGTTGGGTTCCCTTTGTCACCTTTACCCATTGGGCAGCTCAGCACGCCCTTTTGGCCACTGGCTTTTACCTCTTTTGGGCTTCCTTGTTGATGAGATCCATCTCTGAGGACCTCCGGAACATCTCTTCCTGGACCCAGTATCCCTGGTTTCCTGGTCCCAGGATTTCAGGTCGGCAGAGCTCCTTGCGGTTACAGCGCTGGTAAATGGTGACCAGGCGTCGGAGACGAGCTGTGAGTGCAGACGAAACTGGCCAGGGTGATTTGTCTGGGTCGGAGCCATCCTGGGCTTCAAACATCAGTGAGGATATTAGTATTTACAAACAGAACTAAAACAAAGGCAACTGGGTTTTTTGGTTGCTGTTCTTCCCTTTCATTTAAAGAAAACTAAAGCTGACTTAGTAACTTAGTGGAAGTAGCTGCTGTTCAACAATCAGCTCGGGAGCTAGGCACAGCCGGAAGGGCTGCAGTTGCACTTTAGAAGCAGCTTTAGGTACGGTGGGTTCTGCTCTCTCTCCAGTACAAACGTGCCTGTCTGTGGGGGCAGAACTGACTCAAGGGCCTTGCTCTAAGGCATCGGCTTAAGTGGATGCTCTGTGGCCATCTCCATTTAGAACTAAAGGCTTCTGTGTAGCTGGGCCTTCTAAACATCAAAGCCTCCGTTAAGTCTGAATTCAGAAAAACAAACCAACAAGAGAACACACCAAATACCCTTAACTTTTCTCAAAAGAAAAAAAAAAAATCACTGAAACCACGATTCCTTTTTATCTCTCAGACTCCATCCTGACTTCATTTCACTGTTGAATTCAGTGCCAGGTGGAGAAAGCTGGCCAGAGCCACATTACCGCTCCCTGGGTGACTCCCGCAGAGTTTGACGAAGGTCAACTTAATTGGCTTTTAAAAAGAGCCTCCTTAAAAAACAGCATTTTTTTCTTTTTTATTACACATGAACTCCAGGATAACTACAAACAGGGACCTTACTTTTCTTTGCCTTCAGAAGGACACAGTCTCACCTGCCCGGCTGTCATCCTTCTTTTCACCAAAAATGCCATCACCTCCATCACTGGAACTCTCCTAGGGATAAATGAAGTCATGCCGTCAGCACAACTGCAGCTCTGAAGAGACCCACTCAGAAACCCAGTCCCTACACAGAAGGAGTAAAGATGCACAAGAGACATCCCCTGCTCAAGAGCATCTCAAAGATCAAGGTAGTCCCTGATGAATAAAGCTTACTTATGCACAGAGTCTTAAAAGAGCCAGAAAGCAGTTTATTTAAAATAAGCATTTTTCCCCCCTGGAATTGTGTGGAATGATTCTGCCCGTAGAGAATTAGCTTTAAGAATGATGAACTGGCATGCTCCCCTGGCAACTACGTTTTACACGCACTCTTTTAGTTGAGAATTAAATATTTGCTTTACTATCATCACTTGCAGTCTAATACTGTCATTTCACAAAGCATGGGCCTGCATTTTTGGATTTCTGCTGTGAAAAACTGTCATGCTCATGTTCATTATGCTTCATTTACTTCACAGCAATAGACGCTATTTTCCTAAAACATGACTGCTCCAGACAGGAGACCTGATGGCACAAACCTCCAGGAATTTAAAATTAAAATCATGATCTGAGGCTCAGAATCTGAAGTAATATCACAGGCACAGAGCTTATCCAAGTTGGAGTATATGTCAACCTGGCTCTAATGGAGTCCTTTACGAAGCCTTTCTTGGTCCCAGGAATGGAACTTCAGAGGCTCCTTATACACAAAGCATGTGGGAGTTTGGGTGTGGGCGAAGAGACAGTGCGAGTCTTCAACTTACTCCATTTTTAACACAAAAACTTACTTTTTTTTTTTTTTTACTGAAGTAAAGTTGACTTGCGACATCATATTAGTTTCAGGTGTAAAACAGTGATTCGGTATCTTTATGCAGTAAGAAATGATCACCACCATGGGTGTACTTTCTATCTGTCACCACACAAAGTTATTCTAGTATTATTGACTACATTCCCGATGCAGTACATCACATCCCTGTGACTTATTTATTTTATAACTGGAAGTCTGTACTTCTTAATCCCCTTCACGTATTTCACCCATTTTCCCACCTATCTTATTGTTTTTCTTTTATAAAAACCAACTTTACTTTTTTATTTATTTTTTTACAAACTTATGTATTTTATTTATTTATTTTTGGCTGCTTTGGTTCTTCGTTGCTGTGCATGGCTTTCTCTAGTTGCGGCGAGCGGGGGCTACTTTTTGTTGCCGTGAGCGGAATTCTCACTGTGGTGGCTTCTCTTGTTGCGGAGCACGGGTTCTAGGCACGTGGGCTTCAGGAGCTGCGGCACATGGGCTCAGTAGTTGTGGTGCACGGGCTTAGTTGCTCCGCAGCACGTGGGACCTTCCCAGACCAGGGCTCGAACCCGTGTCCCCTGCATTGGCAGGCAGACTCTCAACCACTGTGCCACCAGGGAAGCCCTCTTATTGTTTCTCTGACTTGCGTCTTTTGACGTGAATGACAGGCGAGAATAACCCCAGGATTCATGACTTCGGCTATGGTGGAGCACAGGGTCAGATTCTGTCAGAATAAGGGTCAGCAATCTGCAGCCTGTAGATTGTTTTTGTGTGGCCCTTAAGCTAAGAATGGTTTTTAAGGGAAGAAGAAGAGGAGGAGGAGGAAGGAAGGGAGGGGCAGGAGGGGGAGAAACAGAAGGAGGTGAAGAAGATGTGACTCTACTGGCCCCCAGGCCTAAGATATTTACTGTCTGGTCCTTGACAGAAAACTGGGACACAGCCCAGGAGGGCAGCACCTCGGTTCAGGAGGGATGGACACACACCTATGACTGGCAATAGTTAAAATTCAAACCGCTCTCTTAGGCCCCTAATACCGGGGAAGGACCTGAGAAAGGCAGAGGGGCAGGGGTTCATTTTCTGAATGCATTTCTTTCTTACTAGAGTAGTGGTAATAGCTGACGTTACCAAGAACTATGTGTGACCGTGCAAAACCCTTTACACGGCTTATCTCCTTTGGTCATCAGCACCGCTTCCCCAGGTAGAAAGTATTACTATCCTTATTTTACAGAGGCAGAAAACAAGCCCTAGAAAGTTCTGTAAGTTGCCAAGGTCACATGGCTACCAAGGGGCAGAGCTGGGCTTCAAACACGGTAGTCTGATGAGAACCTATACTGTAACCACTGAGCTGCCCAAAACATAACAAAAAGAGAGTCCCGGCTGAAAATCTGATTTAGAGAGTGCAACATATTTAGAATTGGAGAACACTAGTTTAATCTCTCTTCTTTGCCCATGCAATATCAGTGAAGAGAAGGAACTTCAAGCTGATCTACTGTACCATTCTGAAGTGACACTTAAATATGCCAAAGCAGCCTTTCCCACTATTTAGGCAGTTAAAAAGCCAGCAAAAACCAACAACCAGGCCTTCCATCCTTCCTGCCATAGAGAACATTTTTGGGTATTCTTAGAGTACCCGTGAAGACCCTTATAATGCTGAAAGTTGTAATCATAGACACTTCTAGACTGAGAAGTGCTGTACAGACTATGAGATGTGGGGTCAGGCGCCAGGGCTACCACGCTCCTTATTACGACGGATATGTGGCTGCCGTGGGCACCGACTCCACAGGGGTAGCTCCGGGCTTGGTGTGAGGCAGGCACACCTGCCATGCAGGCTTCCTTTCCACCCTCCCTAACAGTTTCTGTTGGCCTTAGGCAAACCCTCAAGTAAGGAAAGACTCTGGAAGCCGTAAGTGCCTTTCTGTCTCCTGCTCTCTCTCGATGGCAGGTCCCCTCTCTATCACTGACAGAAAGGAGAAGACCTGGCTTAGCAGCAGCCGAAGTGAAAAAGATGTCATAATCTTGTGGTCACATAACCAATTTAATGTGAGTGTGACAGAGCGGTACCGCAGGGAGCACATGGAAAGCCCTGCCTCTGAAGTCTGCATGTGAACATGTAGTATCCTAGTTTCTGCCTCTGTGAATCAGTCTGAAAGAAATATTCATCTCAGAAGAAGTATGAATCAATCATTTCCAAGGGCAGGGTCCCAGAGAGTGCTGACAAGTAAGACTGTCAAAGTAAGGGCAACAGGTTAGTTCCAACCTGCAGTTTCTCCATCTTGAGCACGCCTGTGTTTGGAGTCTGACAGTCCACTGCTCTCTGGCCTTGGGCAACGTGTTTCGACCTCTCTCAAGCTCATTTCTTCATTTGCAAAATGGAGACAATAGTACTTTATGGGTGATCGTGGGGCACAAATGAGTTGATTATGCAAAGTGTTTAACCAAATGCTGGCACAAAGCAAATGCCCGACGCACGGCAGCCGGCACCGAGGAGATACCCACGTACAGGCCCAACTGCTAGAGGATCCTTCAGCGTTTCTCTCTTTCAGCTGAAGTGTGTTCTCTAAGGATAGCTTCATGACACAGTGGCCAACAGCAGCAATAACAACAAAAGTCTACAGGTAAGTACATGGCCAGATACTATACTGAGTACTTCACGTGCGTTTTTCATTTATTCATTCTAAACAACTAAATGACCCTTTTTAGACAGAAGGAAATTGTAGAAGGAGAGATTGATAATCTAATACTACATATAGTTATTAAGTGGTGAAGATGGAATTCAAACCTAGAAGGCCTGACCCCAGACGAGGAGCTCTAACCACGGGGATGTATTGCCTCCAGGGGCTGAAGACACACCTGGTTGGATCAAATGCACTGTCAGTCACTAAGAGTAACTTAGCTTCCCGCGTGGCACTTCTCCGCCAAGGATGCAGGGCTGTTTCCTGATCTGAGAACAGCAGATCCCCCTCGCCTGTGGCTGCTCCTCCAGGCCCGGCTGCCTCCCCTCTTTGGTCTGGGTGTGGGTGCAGGCAGTGGCATGGCAGCACAGACCTGCAGACCCAGGGAATTTCCTCGAAGCCCTTACAAAACTCCAGGGCCAAAAGAGCGGTGATGAGCTGCCATCCTACATTTGTTTGCCAGGAACTGTGCTGGGTTCAGGAGCTCTGACAGTGGGAAGGATGGAGTCCTTATCCTTCTAGAGCCCACATTCTGGCCATTACAAGAGACATAAAATAAATACTGGCCATGTAGTGTGATGAGTGCTCCTAAACACAGTGGGAAAACCAGAAAGGGTCACCAACTCTGCATGGCCCAAATCAGGTAGGGGAAGGACATCTGAGAGGTGACTTTTGAGCTTCACATTGAAGGACACAGGAGTTCGCCAGGAGGAGAATATAAGAACTCTTTGTGTAGAGGTAACAGGATGCGTGAAGGCGCAGTTAAAAAATATCCCACAGCAGTTTTCATTTTGCAGAAAAATCAAGCATCCTACTACCTTCATAAATTTCATGTAGAAATAGAAAGTAGATACACATCAAATGTCATTAACACAAAATTCAAGGATTTTATAATGGAAAGACTGAAGGATTTAGAAAAAGATGTGAGCGGGCAGACACTGCTCCTGAGGAGTATGACTTCTTTTGCAGCTCATTAAAACTATTTGAGCTTCCCCCGTCTAGAATAGGGATAAGAACAACGCCTAACTGAAGGGGAAACGTGCTTTGTAAGCGTGGAAGTAAGCGTGGAAGTACTCCATCTACATTCAAATATCTCTATTTGAGTTCAGAGACCCCTTGATCTCTCAACTTATAAGAATAGAGTCATTGTTCAGTTCCTCATTGAACTTTTCTTATAGTGGGATCTGACCATTTTAGGCATTAAGTTTCCCTGCAGGAGTTTCTTCCTAGTTCACTGTGCACATGAACTCACCCTCCTTTTACAGAGAGCACCTGCTGTAGGAAGTGCTGCAGAGCGAGGACAAGACTGCTGGTTAGAACACAAGGACTACACCAGGCAGAGCTGGGCCACTACTTATTACTATCTCAGTTAAAGGAGATGGTAACCTCCCTGCATACTGGGTTTGATAGAGAACGATTTCCTTTACCATTCTAGGCTCTAGACCATCCCAAACACAAGTAAACTTTCTGACTAACTGCTTTAGAAGGCATGTCCACTGACTAGCTGCAACTGTTTACCAATCAAAAGCTCTACTGGTATTAAACAGAAAGGGTGGGGGAAGGGAGTAGACTAATCATCTCACATGTCCCTCTAACGTTCTGTGGTTCTCCAACTGCCACGTTTGAAGAGGACAACAGCACAGTGAGCTCTGGAAGGCACAAGAGTAGCAAGGGGTCTGGAGACAACATGATAAGAAGAAAGAGGAATTAAGGATACTTCACCTGAAAAGAGACTTAAAGAGATTACGGTAGCTAGTTGGTCTCAAAATTTTTTAGTCTTATCGGAGAGGAAAGTAAGAACAGTTTTGCTCTTTGCAGGACCAGAAGAAAACTAGACAGAGTCCATGGAACCAACTGGGAGTCAGATTTCTGGGTCAGAATAAGGAAATACCACCCAACAATGAAATGGGCTTCCTTGGAAGATAGCACATTCCCCCTTTCCCTTCATGGATTCCTGGAAGCACCTACACCTGCCTGGTATGCCCCCACAGTGATGTCGCAGTAGAAGGGATGGAACACTGAGACCATGCAGACATGCGTTAGGGTCCTTGCAATGCTGAGATTCTCCCATCTACTAACCAGGCCCCCCTCCTATGCCCAGGTCTGTTTAATTCAGATGAATTAACTTAGTGATGGATGATACGCTCTTTGGGCTTCCTTAACCTGCTGATCTGCCTGAGAACAGAACTGGGAGAAGGAAACACCCAACCAGTGTCTTCAGTACAAGGGCTGGGGCGTGGGGAGAAGGCTTGGTTCAGATGTTGGCTGTTCCTCTACGTTTGTTATTCTAGCACATGGACTAGAAGTCGATCTTAATCTGTTTATAATCTGTTCACCTCAAAATCTGGGAAAGGCACTCCCCATTCCTTCTGCTTTTGATTATATTCTATAGTCCAGGTTTTAGGGATCTGAAGAGCAAAATAAATAATACAGGCATTATTTTCATAAATGAATTTAAAAAAAAGGAGTCCCAGAGGAGTTTAACCATACTATAAGGAAACTTGAGTTATTTTACCAATTCTGCCACAACTCCCACTTCAGTGCCCAGATCTCTCCAAGACTGAAGTAAGCATGAGTTAAGCATGTGAACTTTACCATGAACAGCTTTCAGAGCTGGGTCTGGCCTGCGGTTGGTCTGGGGGCTGCCTTTTCATAGAGGATGCTGTTGGGAGAAGGGGTGTGTACGTACAGCTAAAACACTTCCTACTCTCTTGACTATGAAAAGAATATTTGATCAGAAAAAAAAAAAGCCAGAATAGCTAGAGAATATCTAGTCTGAACGCTATCATCTAGTAGCTGTGAGAATCTGGCAACGTCCTTTAACTTCCTGGGCCTGAATTTCCCCAGCTCTCACATGAGGGCAATAACACCTGAAGCTCTTACTTTACATGGCTGAGGTGAGGATCAACTGAAACAAATGGGAAAAGTGCTTTGGAAAGAGTAAAGTTCCATATGAATTTAAGGTACTATTTTCATTTCTTTGGTACTCAAGTTATTTCCATGGGAAAACACATCCCACATTCCAGACAAAGGAAGTAACTGTAAAAGCTAGGCAGAGCTTCTACCAGAATGGCACAGCTCAGATTTTAATTGTCAAGACCAAACCCAACTTCCTTCAGGTCCAGGGTCTAAAGCTTCATGCTGATTTGCTTCAATCCACTGCTTCGCAAACCTCAAGGAGATATGGAAGCATATCTTCAAAAAATAATTATTTCTTACTTTGGGAAAGTGATGTCATTGTTACTGTTAAAGCAATCAGAGCTGATGGAAACCAAGGTAAATACCATTCTCCAAACTAGAACCAAAAGAAGAGAATTGAAAACTTTTGGTTGGTGATCAGGAGGAGAAGAAAGATTATTCTAGTAATGGAGTCAGGCGAGGACAATGCTACAGTAACCTCTGGGATACGGAACCCATGAAATTCTAACAGATTTATTTGCTCCACTGAAAGCCAGAGAAAATGTGGTCAAATAGTGCTGGGGCCCTAGTAAGGTTTTGGTCTGCTTATTCAAAGCCCTAGAAACTCATCTGTAAAATGCAATATAGACTTCTGCTCTGGGAAGATGCATATTTCCCTATTCCACACAATATTTACAACTAAAACCCCTGGACATTATATATATAACAAACCTAAGGAAACTCTGAAAGGTGAAGAGAAGGCAGACCAACCAGGGACTTTGGGACACATGGGATGACACAGTGGTGAGTTTCCTGGGTTTCCTTTTTTGCCTTATATATCCTAGATCTGGAGGTAAAGAAGCTGGCTATCTGGAAATGACAAAGGGTACAGACAAAAAAAGCCGCAACAAAAGCCTGCTCTCTCTAGTGAAGGACTAGGAAAAGGGCAAGCTAGGAATGGACAAAATGTTAAGACAAGATGTGCTACACTTCAGCTCAACATAACAGAAAAAACTTCTGCTCACCACATCCATGCCGGCAGAGGCTGAGTGGGCCTCTAGAGTCTAAAGGTGGACTCTAGACTTCCACCTTTGCCAGGCTGTAACAGGGCTCCCCATTCCCCTGCTGGGTGGTGTCAAAAAGCCAAGTAGGGAGCTGGGACTTTTATCCCTGCTAGGTGGTAATAAGGTCCCCAACACCCATGGTGTCAGCAAACACCATGTGGAGATCTAAACTTCCATTCCTGCCCAACAGTAATGAGAAACACCCCTGCCTTGGGTATCTTCAGGGGCTGACTGGGAACATTAACTTCTACTCCCACCAAGCAGTAAAAAGGTGGTGTACTCTGCCACCCACCCTGCCCCATTCCCCTGCAACAGAGATGTCAGAGGCAATCAGTTACAACAGAAGTTTTAAATAAGATCCTGAGTTTCACAATGTAATACCCCAAATGTTCAGGTTTCAATCAAAAATCACTTATCACATCAAGAACCAGGAAGATCTCCAACTGAATGGGAAAAGACAATCAATAGACACTAACACTGAAATGACAGAGATCTTAGAATCATCTGACATAAGAATTTAAGGCAGTCCTCAATGAGGAATTCTGAACATACTTGCCACAAATGATAACACAAAATCTCAGCAAAGAAAAAGAAGATCTCAGCAAAGAAAGAGAGATCCAAAGAAGAACCAAAGGGAAATTTTGGATTTGAAAAATACAATAATGAAATGAACCAGACCAAACAAAAGCAAAAACACAATGGACAGGCTCAACAGCGAATGGAGGAGAAAGAGAAAAGAATCAGTGAGCTCTAAGAGAGAAAAATATAAAGTACCCAGTGTGACCAACAGAGAGAAACAGATTAAAAAAAACATTAAACAGGGAATTCCCTGGTGGTCCAGTGGTTAGGACTTGGCGCTTCCACTGCTGTGGCCCAGGTCCGATCCCCAGTTGGGGAACTATGATCCTGCAAGCCATGAGGCACAGCCAAAATAAACAAAACAAAACAAAAAACAGAACCTCAGGGACCAGTGGGACTATAACAAAAGATTTAACATTCATACCATCAGAGTTCCAGAAGGGGAGGAAAAAGGAATTCAAGAAATAATGGCTGAAAACTCCCCAAATCTGGTGAAAGACACAAACCTACAGATTCAAGAAGATGATAAACACCAAACAGGATAAACTCAAAGAAGTCCACACACACAAAAATCACAGTTAAGCTTCTGAAAACTAAAGAAAGAAAAAAAAAAATCCTGAAAGTAGCAACAGAGAAAAGACACCTTACCTAAGGGGAAAAACAACTTGAGTGACAGAAGATTTCTCATCAGAAACCAGGGAGGCCAGAAGGAAGTGGCACAACATTTTTCAAGAGCTGAAAGAAAAGAACTGTCAACCCAGAATCCTATATCCAATGAAAATATCCTTCAGGAATAAAGGGGATATTAAGATATTCTCAGATGAAGGAAAAATAAAAGAACTGTCAACAGTAGACCTATCCTAAAAGAACAGCTAATGGAATTTCTCTCAACAGAAAGAAGAAATCTTGGGACACCAGGAAGAACAAAGTAAATAAAAATACAGTAGATGTTCCTTATCCTCTTGAATCTTCTCAACTATATTTCAGAATTGCAGCAGAAATTATAACATTGTCTGATATGATTCTAAATGTATGTAGAAGAAATATTTAAGACAATTATATTATAAAGGGACAAAACTAGAAGTAAGGACACTATACTTCACTTGAACTGGTAAAATGATGATACCAGTGGACTGTGATATATGTAATGAAATATCTAGAATAACCACTAAGAAACTTAAAAAAAAAACAACAAAACATACCCAACATAGATAAATCAAAAAAGGGATCAGAAAAAAGTTTCAAATAACCCACAAGAAGTCAGGAAAAAGAAAACAGAGAATAAAAAAATGGAGAAAACAAAATGTCAGACTTAAGGCTTAATGCATCAATAATTACATTAAATGTAAGTGGCTGAATACATCAACTATAAGACAGGGTGCATTAAAAAATATAACCCAACTAAATACTGTCTACAGAAAACTCATTTCACATAGGCAGGTTGAAAGTAAAAGGATGGAAAAAGTTATATCATGCAAACATTTATCAAAGGAAACCAGGAGTAGCTATATTAATATCAGATAAAGTACACTTCAGAGCAAAAAAAACCTATCAGACACAAGCAGGTACATTATATATTGACAGCAGAGTCAACCCACCAAGAAGACATATCCTAAAGGTGTATACACCAGACAACAGAGTTGCAAAACACGTGAGGCAAAAACTGATAGAATTGAAAGGAGAAATACACAAGTCCATAATTATAGTTGGAGACTTCAATACTCCTCTCTCAACAACTAGACAGAAAATCAGCAAGAATACAGAAGAACTCAACACTATCAACTAACAGGACTGCATTGACATTTATGCAGCGCTCTGCCCAACAACAGCACAATACACATATTTTTCAAGTGCCCATGCAACATATACCAAGAGAGACCATATCCTGGGCCACAAAAATAACTTAACAAATTTAAAACCACTGAAATAATAGAGTGTATTCTCTGAGCACAATGGAATCAAACTAGAAATAAAACCCAGAAAGATTATAGGACAATCTCCAAATACTTGGAAATTAAGTAACACATGTCTGATCATCCATGGGCCAAAGAAAAAGTCTCAAGGGAAAAAAAAATTAATTGAATGAAAATGAAAATACAACAAATTTTACTATTTATAATAAATAGTAAAAATCGTGGGGCCTAGCTAAAGTAATGCTGAGAGGGAAATTTATAGCACTGAATGCATACATTAAATAAGCCCAAAAGTCTCAAATCAGTAATCTAAGCTCCCACCCCAAATATCTAGAAAAAGAGGAAAATAGAACAGAGGGGCTTCCCTGGTGGCACAGTGGTTAAGAATCCGCCTGCCAATGCGGGGGACACAGGTTTGAGCCCTGGTCTGGGAAGATCCCACATGCCGTGGAGCAACTAAGCCTGTGTGCCACAACTACTGAGCCCGTATGCCACAACTACTGAAGCCTGTGTGCCTAGAGTCTGTGCTCTGCAACAAGAAGCCACGCACCGCAACAAAGAGTAGCCCCCGCTCACTGCAACTAGAGAAAGCCCGTGTGTAGCAACGAAGACCCAACACAGCCAAAAAACAAACAAACAAAAAACAAACAAAAAAAAAACACAACACAAAACCGGAAGGAAAAGAATAATAAGGAGCAGAAATCAATGAAATTTAAAATAGAAAACAGAGAAAAATCAATGAAACAAAGTTCCAATTCTTTAAAAAGATAAAGCAGACAAATTTCTAGCAAGAATAATAAGAAAAAAAGAAGACACAAATTATTAATATAAAGAATGAAACAGGGAATAGCATTATAAATTCTGCAGACATCAAAAGGATAACAAGATGATACCTCACTGTAGTTTTGATTTGCTTTTCTCTAGTAATTAGTGATGTTGAGCATCTCACACCAGTCAGAATGGCCATCATCAAAAAATCTACAAACAGTAAATGCTGGAGAGGGTGTGGTGAAAGGGAACCCTCCTAAACTGTTGCTGGGAATGTAAATTGATACAGCCACTATGGAGAACAGTATGGAGGTTCCTCAAAAAACTAAAAACAGAACTACCATATGACCCAGAAATCCCACACCTGGGCATAGACCCAGAGAAAATTATAATTAAAAAAGATACACGCACCCCAATGTTCCTTGCAATGCTATTTACAACGGCCAGGACATGGAAGCAACCTAAATGTCCATCTACAGAGGAATGGATAAAGAAGATGTGGTACATATACACAATGGAATATTACTCAGCCATAAAAAGGAATGAAATAGTGCCATTTGCAGAGATGTGGATAGACCTAGAGACTGTCATACAAAAGGAAGTAAGTCAGAAAGAGAAAAATAAACATTGTATATTAATGCTTATATGTGGAATCTAGAAAAATGGTACAGATTAACTTATCTGCAAAGCAGAAATAGAGACACACATGTAGAGAACAAACTTATGGATACCAAGGGTGGAGAAGGGGGGGTACGATGAATTGGGAGGCTGGGATTGACACATATACACTACTATGTATATAACAGATAACTAATGAGAACGAACTGTATAGCACAGGGAACTCTACTCATTGCTCTGTGGTGACCTAAATGTGAAGGAAATCTAAATAAGAGGGGATATATGTATATGTATGAATTTTTCATAGTTTTCCTCCTTTCCATATTTGACTGAACCATGTCAAAAGAACTCAGAAGCCAACTTGAGGAGTTTTCCATAGGCCATATTTTAACAGCATTAAGAAACAGGGACTTCCCTGGCGGCACAGTGGTTAAGAATCCGCCTGCCAATGCAGGGGATATGGGTTCGAGCCCTGGTCCGGGAAGATCCCACATGCTGTGGAGCAACTAAGCCTGTGCACCACAACTACTGAGCCTGTGCTCTAGAGCCCACAAGCCACAACTACTGAGCCTGTGTGCCATAACTACTGAAGCCCGTGTGCCTAGAGCCCGTGCTCTGCAACAAAGAGAAGCTACCACAACGAGAAGCCCGTGCACCGCAATGAAGAGTAGCCCCCGCTCGCCTCAACTAGAGAAAGCCCGCGCACAGCAATGAAGACCTAATGCAGCCAATAATAAATAAATAAATAAATAAATAAATAAATAAAATTAGTGACAACACCAAAAGTCAGTGAAGATGAGGAGAAAGTGGATCATTCACACATCACTGGTGGGAATGTAAAATGGTACAGCCACTCTAGAAAACAGCTTGTCAGTTTCTTGAAAATACTAAACATATAACTACTACATGACTCAGCAATTATACTCTTGGACATTTACCCCAGAGAAATGGAAATGTAAGTTCACACAAAATCTGTATGCAGATGTTTACAGAGGTACTTGCAATAGTGAAAAACTGGAAATAACCCAGATGTTTTTCAATGGATGAAGGGAGAAATACTACTCGGTGATATAAAGGAATGAATTATCATTACACACAACAATCTGGATCCATCTACAGGGAATTATGTTGAGTGACAAAAGCCAAGCCCCTAAGGTTACATACTGTATGACTCCATTTATATAATATTCTTAACATGACAGAACTACAAAAGTGGAGAATAGGTTAGTGGTTGCTAGGGATTAAAAAGGAGGTGGAGGTAGGAGGGATGCAGATGTGGCTATAAAAGGGCAACATGGTGGATCTCTGTGGCGGTGGAAATTTCCTATATCTTGATTCTGTCAATGTCAGCATCCTGCCTGTGATACTGTATCATAGTTTTGTAAGATGTCCCCCTGGTGGGAAACTGGATAAAAGGTACACGGGATCACCCTGTATTGTATCTTACAATTCCATCTAAAATCTACAGTCACCTCAAAAGCAAAAGTTTCATTAGAATAAAAGGGCAACGCAGTCTGTGAGTTGACAATTTTTACAATAAAATGCTGGGGAAAATGCAATGCAACTGCAGCAATGCAGTCAAGTTCCCAAAGACCAATATACCAAGATGGGGATTTCTCTCTTGATATTAAAGATAGTGTGGATTACAAACACAGCACATGTGACTCACCATTTGTTTCTGGAGGCCATCTACTTTGTCTTCTGTATTGTCTTCTTTATCTGTGTTGCCTCTAAATAAAATTTAAAAAAAAATAAAAAGCATCACACACCACCTAGAAGCTATTTTGCAACTAGGATGCTTGCATGAAAATCCCCCAGAATCACTGACCAAAGAGAATATTAGTAGATCCCTTTCCCCACAGGCCTCAAAATCTTGGTTTTTCCAGTGTTACAACTTCTACGAGCAATGACTTCCACTCAAATGAGACTTCTGCACGAGACTCATGATCTACTCAGGCAAGTTCAGAGGCCGGCTATTCAACAATGATGCTATCTTTAAAAAGGTAATGACTGCCCATCAAGAACTGTCTGAATAAGCGGCTTTGATAAAAGAACAGAGTCTAAGGCTGACAGCCATGCAAACTAAGAGTCCTGATGTGCTGACCCCCAGATCCCACAGTAGGATGCCATGGAGGCAGAGTCGCTCCTCACATCTAGCGGCCGTCACTTCCTTGAAAGGGAGCTCTGCTGTGCGTGCTGAGGAAGGACACTGCCCTCCGGACCATCAGCTGCTCGTCCCTAGATTAGCTGCCTAACATCTTCTCCCTTGTGAGCTTAACTACTGCTGATGCCTACCTGTTTTTCACGATCCCTAGTAAAATCAACTTTGAAGGATTCCTGTCTCAAATATTCTTCTCTCTGTTGTTCAGGTCCTGGGGGCAGAAGGAGCCTCCTACCTTCATTGCTTAACCACAGAAAGAACAGCCACCCCCAAAGATACCAGCTGTAAGCCACATTCGGGCACCTCCCCCAGGTGGTGTTTTCCCTGACCCCGTGTGCCCAACATTAACACCACTGGTCCTTCGGGCATTTGTTAGTATCTCTCTGAATGCATCTTTAGTATCTTCGGGGCAGAGGACGCTACAATAGCTAGGGCGTTCACCAGGAGCTAAGGACAGATGGAAAATGCATTTCATCCTTTTCTCAGCCTTAGCACATGGTTAGGGGGCCTGGCATTGTGCACCCTCATGTCCAGGCTTGCCCGTGGCCCCAGGAAATGCTACTTTTGGGGGGAAGATCAGGCCAAAAGCTTACCAAACACACTGAGAGATATATGCGATGTTTTCCAAATATATATATATATATATGAAAACCACAGCTTTTCGCTATTTAGCTTTCCTATGAATTTACACATTTTGGAGTTATGCCCAAAGTAATTAAAACTCGACAAAGGGGATGCTTCCATATTTTTTTGCGCACAACCCAGTGACAAGACCTGAATGCCACGGCCATCAAGCAGTGGCTCCTAAGTCCACCTTACTCATGGACCATGAAATCTTTAAACAACACTGGAACTTCATCTGAGGCACTTCAAGGTCAGGAAGCCTGAACTTGCTGTACCGCTTCTTAACTTTCTGCCAAGTATGAGAAGTTATGAGAGGTCTGAATTCTTCCGAGAATCCTCTGACCAGACGAGCCTGATTAAGGAGTAGGCAGGATGGTGGGCAGCTTGGGGAACTCAGGAAGGACAGGAACTGGTATCTGGTTCAAAGTGTTTGGGATTCAAGGGAAAAGCCTGAGGCATCGTAGGATGTAACCAAAGCAGCAATTCTGGAAGGCAGTTCAGGTTTAAGGGAGATGCCAGACCGTGGAAGAGACTATTATAGAGTGCTGGATGTATGCGGTCAGAGATTCGTGGCGCGACAGGTCACACTGTGGTTGGCCCATGAAGCGTCTCACCTTTCGGGAATGTCTGAGGTCCCATCTGTAACACCCTGCTCTGCAGAAAGGGACTTCTCGTCTGGCATCCCAACCTTCTCCAGGAAGCAAAGTGCTGGGTCTGCTCTCATGGCATTGTACCTCTCGTAACCTGATCAGAGGTAATGAGGAACAACGAGGTCATGTCAGAACTCACAAGATCTGCCTTGCGCCCTAGACAGTCATTTTGTTTCCCTTATTAAATAAAACGCAAAACAAACAAAAAAATACTGATTTAAAAATGACCGGATCCTGTAAGATTTCCTGTCGGGGAAGATCCTTACGCTAAAGGGGACACCTTTGAGGAAGTAGTGCTCGCCCCAAAATGAAAGCTGATGTAAATATTCTGCGTCCGTGAAGACACACAAGATACAGATACAATTCCTACTTCTTTGCGTCTTTTGGACAGCAAGGGAATCAGGCAAGCTGGTTTTGCAATGTCTTCCCCTCACCAACCCCCCAACTCTGGACACCCTATTATCTTGTCATCTCATGAACAGGCCTAGTTTTCTTATGGTCCAATTTTATCCCATGTGTTAGAAAGGGAAGCTGGGCAAAGTAATGGATGCAAAGGATGAAATATAAAGAGGACTACTGTGATTGTCGATTGGATTAAAACGGACCCGTTCCCTCTATATTCACAAACTCAGTATGAAATCCTAATCTACTGGCCAGGGCTTTGGAACTGACTCTCACCATATCCCCAGCGTCAAAAACAGATGGAGGATTTCTGATCCAGAACAGAGACCTCAGACAGAAGGCAAAATGATGAAAAAATATCCCTTTTAATTTGATGATGCCATGCACGACAATTTGTTATTTTATTGAATCTCATGTAATCCTATAATGAGACAGGAATATTTGGTCACAGCTATTGTCATAACGAATTATTTTGGGGGGAAACTCCTTCATGATCATCAAAACCCTTTCCATGTTGCCCCTAACTAAGTCAATTTCTAACTCTGTAGTATGTACAGAGAGACCCCATCCCAGGTGATGTAAGGTGCTGTACCTAAAATGAGCACCGGCTTGGCTGCTAGTAACAGACTTGATTTTACTCTGTTGGGTATTTCCCTTCTATATTGGTTTTTGTTCTGGTATCACTGTTGATGCTGTTCTAGCCCTCATGTGTAGGCAGCACCTGGTACTTTTTATCTGAGGAGCTGCAGGTGCTTTATCTTTTAATTCAAAGTGACATTTCTGCCATCTCCATGACAGGTGCTGCCTGCACGAGGCATATGGCAGGAGAAACTGGGGCCTTATGTTCTTCTTTATTCACTTATTCCTTAGGGCAACTGTTTGATTACTCTAAGCCTCTCTCATGAGACTGTGGGCTCCCCAGGGACAGAATCTGTATCTGTTTTTACTCATCATTATACATTCAGTACCTAGCACAGGGCCTGGCACTGTATACACTCAACAAACCGCTGACTGGATGTGTCAGTTTGGCCCAGACTCTCTTCCAGTAATCACTGTAGGAAGAACCATTCTCACCCTCTCCTCATGGTCTGCCTCAGCTCACATCACAACAGAAATGCCCACCATGCTCCTGCTGTCTTGAGGACATGCCTGCCATCGTCTCTACCTGCCCCCTCCCCAGGAAAAGAGGGATGCTTTATCTCATAGCTGAGATGGTGAAACCTTCCTCCTCTGACCCTTTATCATGGAGGGAGGTTAACTGTCCATGAGGGTCCTGCCCTCACGCATGCTGTGCTGGACAGGGACTGAAGCAGGCTGGTCCCTCCAGGTGCCTACTACCTGGGTGAGTCTCTGCTCTGCAGACTTCTTCTTGTCATGTGCAGGCCTGAAGTCTAGACAAATTCGGCATTTCTATTTCTCAACCAGCTATGAAGCTGGAGGCGAGGAAGAGTGATTGACCCAGTTCCCTAGAAAACCCTAACAACTGTCCTGAACAGACAGTAGTAGGAGCTGTAATAGCAACATAAAGACATAAATAGAGCAACAGGTGGCGTAGGCTGCTTGCCTCTCTCCACTTAGTCTAGAAGTTCCTCTATAAGAATATGAACAGAAATACTAAAATCCATAGCTTGATGAGTATTTCATAAATCCAGGCTGCCCGAGAGGGGCGGCTGCCATTTCTTAATGCGATCAAGAGCGGTCAACAGCATCATTCAGCACAGATTCGCTGCAGGGTCCTTCTTGCTGTAAGCGGAAGCTCCAGCCAGTTCTTCCACGGTGGTCAGCGCGGAGATGGAACCGGGGCTTTGGTCTTCCGATCTAAGCAGGGTCGTAGCAGGCTATGTCTGGGATGGAGTAGAAGAGCCACAAAACCTTGGACGATGAACAGCTGTGTATTTCTTAACAAAGAAAATGGCTGCAGCTCTACAGCTCATACTATGTCTCCAGGGCATGGAGGCAAGGCAGAGAGAGCTCCTGACAGAACCCTGAAAAGTAAACGCCAGACAGCTTGGCTCTCTGAAAATATCACATCTCCATCGGCTGCTGGGTATCTGGGAGCTTGTCACCTGGTAAGACACGATGTGTGGGTTTGGTTATCCTGTGGAGAGGGCTGTTTCGTGGGGTGATGAGGTGTGTTACCCAGGTGAGGACAGGTCTAAGCCTAGGCGCACAGAATGTCTGCTGGAGCAGACCCAGCAGAGCAGCTCCCCGCCAGGAGCAGGATCTGATCTGGACTACGCAAGACACCAAGGAGGATGGGCCCACGGAGCCAAGCATCGGCATTGGTCCAACCCAGCCTAGGTTTGACTCCAATGTCACTGTCCAACTACACGGGTCTGGTCCCATCCAAGAGTGAGCCAGTCTGCATGTGTGGCTTAACACCGGTCCCCCAGCACTGGGTACAGAGGCTAAGTCTTCCCCATCTTTACAGCGTGTCTGCTAAGCTCATCACATTACACCAGGTACTTCAGGCACTGCATGCATCACCTCCCCGGCACCTGCCCCCCCAGCTCTGACCCTGAATACCAGAGCTCACTCAACTGGGAGAACATGAACGGAGTGGGTGATGCACCATCTTCAAGTCTCACAGGCGCGCTCAGGAAACACTCAGGAATTATTAACTTGCAACCCTGCGAGCTGCTTCACTGAGCAGAAGAATTTTAGATTTGGAAGTAACCTTAGATATCATCAGATTGACTCTACCATTTCTGATAAGAGACTGGTTCGTTGTGCTTCACGGAGAGGTCACATGGTTCCTCTTCTCATTTCAGACTGAGTTCTAGCCCTGCACTGTCCAGCAGAGGAGCCACATACGGCTAATTGAATTTGAACTAATTAAAATTACATGAAATTAAAAATACAGCTGCTCAGTTGTATTAGTGACATTTCAAGCGCTCAACAGCCACACGCGGCGAGCGGCATCCGTAGAGGACGGCGCAGAAACTGGACACTTCCGTCACCAGTAGTAGTTCTAGTGGACAGCACTGCTTTAGCCTAACCTCAGTGATTTGAAAAATTTCATTGAATTATAGCTGATGTACAATATTATGTTAGTTTCAGGTGTACAACAGAATAACTGGACATTTAAATACATTATGAAATGATCATCACAATAAGTCTAGTAAGTATCTGTCCCCACACACAAAGCTAATACAGGATTACTGACCATATTCTTTGTGACTTATTTTATAAATAGAAGTTTGTATCTCTTAATCCCCTTTACATATTTTGCCCACCAACCCACTTCCCTCCCTTCTGGCAACCACCATTTTGCTCTCCATATCTATAAGCACCTGTTTTGTGTGTTCATTTGTTTTGATTTTTAGTTTCCACATATAAAGTGAGGTCACATAGAATTTGGCTTTCTCTGCCTGACTTATTTTACTTGGCATATTACTCTCTAGGTCCATCCATGTTGCTGCATATGGTGAGATTTCATTCTTTTTTATGCTCAAATAATATTTCATTGTATATATACACCACATCTTCTTTATCCATTCACCCACTGATGGACACTTAGGCTGCTTCCATATCTTGCCTACTGTAAATAATGATGCAATGAACATATCTTTTTGGATTAGCGTATTTGTTTTCTTTGGGTAAGTATACAGAAGTGGAGTTGCTGGACCGGATGGTAATTCCATTTTTAATTTTTTGAGGAACCTCCATACCGTTTTCCATAGTGGCTGCACAAATTTACAATCCTGTCAAAAGTACTCAAAGGTTCCTTTTCTCCACATCCTCGTCCACACTCGTTCTTTGCTGTCCTCTGATGCTTGTGGGTCACCAACCCGGGGGTGTGGGTCCCAGGCTAGACTGCACCTCCGCCTCTCCTACGATTCTTGTTGTGGCTCCTTCTTTACATCTCCATTTGGGGAACGTCTTTTCTGCTAGTCTTCAGGTCATTCTCAGAGACAGCTACTCTGTAAGCAGGTGTAATTTCCACATGCCCGTGGGAGGACGTGAGCTCAGGACGTTCCTACTCTGCCACCTTGATTCTGACTCCCTTACCCCAGTAGTTTGATAAAGGGCTCTCAACAGCACCAGACCCTCCCCCAAAGCCTGCATTTGTAACACCAGAATCTACGTTTTGAAGGGTTCTTCATTAAAATAGGTACACACGTGGTTGTTACGTAAATATTGCAGGTTGGCCTGCAAATGCTGAAGAATTCTACTCACAGGGCATGTGTTAGAAAGAGAGTTAACCTTCCAAAGGCAGAGGAATAAGTGACGGTGGACAGCACCAAGCACCTGTTATGCACTAAGCACTGTTCTAGGCCGCCCACATATACTGTCTCATTTAATCTTCAAACAACTCTCCAGGTAGGTTGTCTTGATACTCTCCCCAGTGTACAGGTGAGGAACTAGGTCAGAGAAGTTTATGACTTGCCCAAGGTCACACATTTAGTCACTGGCAGAGCTGGCAGTGAAAGCCAAGTACACCTAACTCTTCCCACTTTAACCCCTGCTCTCCAGTTCAAAATTTTGGCTAATTCACCTGGCAGGGAAGGTGTGTATTAGGCACATCACAGTGGATATTATCTGGGACTTTCATTACTCATTTTATCAGTTGGCTGAAAGCAAGGGCAGGTAGTTAGAACAAGGCCAGAAATGAAGAAACAGGACATTTATTTCAGTTTTTCCAAGCTATTCAAAAACCCACCTCAGTCCCCTTTAGTCTCTAGGTTACCACATTAAAAAAAAAAAAGATGTCTATGCCATCTACTATTCTTGAATTTTTATACCAATAGGGCAAAAAATACACACTAGGAATATGTAGATTAGCTAGAACGACCTTAGAATTCTGCATACATGTGACATGCTAAAACCTAACATTTCCCCCATTTATTTACTGCTTTACTCAAGAAACCCTGGGGCCTACCACGTGACAGGCACTAGGCCGGAGGCTGGGACCGTAAGAGTGAACAATCCCACGCACAATGGTGCGGTGAGGCTAGTGAGGAAGATACACACTGAACAAAGCCCTTGTGGCCACCCTTTCGAAGTGCCTCACTGATACTTATATTTGCTGTATTTTCATGACTCACACATTCATCTGGCCAAATTTCTGAGAGGACAGAGGTGAGGCTCTACTTTCTAAGAGAGATGTGCAACAGGCCTATGGAATTTTTCAGGACAGAGAAAATGTTCACGGAAACACTCACCGTGCTTGAACACGCCAATCAGAATCACTGAAACACTCACCGTGCTTGAACACGCCAATCAGAATCACTGAAACACTCACCGTGCTTGAACACGCCAATCAGAAGCGACTTGTCGGCCTCAGCATCCCACCAGTCCACTGGGATCTCCACGCAGTCGATGTCGGGCAGAGGCACGTCCAGCTCCCTGTGGAAGGAAGGGCGTGGACTCAGAGTGCCGTCAACACAGACAGAAAACAACACAAGAGCTCCCGGCCTGAACCCTCATACTAAGCCACATCCCGGGCTGCATGCTGAGAAGCTGAAGCAACAACAAATGAGAGGATTCAGATAGCTGGGGGCCAAGATATCTTAACCAGGGCTCTGCCCCTGGTTTACAGAGGGAGCTACATCAGCAGATGTACTTGGTATTCAGGCTCCACTCAGACTGAATGACGCAGAATCTGAAAGCACCTCGTGGAGAACACACAGTCAGCCAGCCTGAGGGCTCTACCCGTGTCAGGTGGCTCTAATGTGCCTCTCCGGCTGACAGCCATGGCAAAAGCCAGCAATACGTTGGTTATGTGAAGGCAGAACACCCCTTCTGACTTCATACATGATACATGCATTCAGGTGTCTGAATTCATACAGGATCAAATGCTGCAAAGTGCCCAAATCATCTGGATTCAACCTTTGGAGACCCCAGGCACCATTTGAGAACAAGCTAGTCTGCCCTGCTGCACGCGGGGTGTGAAGAGAGCCTTTCAGAGGCTGGCAGCCACAGCAGGAGGCACTTCCTGGTGAGGGTCTGCTAACGGACTGCTGGGTAAAACTTCTGGCCAGAGGGATGAACACAGCTCACCCCAGGGAGCTGACATGGAGGGATCAGCCCCTCGCTGAGTTTCTGTCCATGTTCTGAGAGCCCACATGGACCCTTAGCTGACTGGCTTTATTTGTCTGAGCACCATCCTTACTCTTTTGAAGGCTCTGGGGTTTTGGGGAGAACATCCATCTGGATGGCTCTTCCCTCCCACCTCCCAGCTGCCTGGGATGGTGCCTCTGCAATGCTGAAGTTTCTTCTCCCATCAGGTTCTTCTTGTTGTGACACAGGGCTGCCTGCCCCTTGCCGGGCCCAGCTCTCCCTGTGGGGATGGGGCTCCTTGGCCCCCACCTCTCCAGGCAGTGCTCCCTAGCTGGCTCCACTTCAGGGCCCAATGCTCTGCCTGCGTGGTGCCGTGGGCTGAACAAATTTTGGGGGATGAGCTGTGATTCATTCCTCACAGCACTTTCTGCACAATAAGGCATTTAACCTGCACGGGACCAGTGAGAGCTAAGATTGAGGGAAGCAGAGGGAAGGAGGGAAGCGGGGGGAAGGGGGTGGGCAATGGACCTACTCGTTCCACGTTCTACTAACTTCCCTCCAACTACGCATCTAAGAAAGCACATGATGGGGAGGAGTAAATTCAGATACATTACTTCTGCCCAGTTAACACTGGATATAAATAAGCAAGTTGAATTCTGCTGCATATACATGACTGACAAATTGAACGTTTTAGCAACACACCCCACCTCCCTATCCTTACTAGAAATGCCCATAGTAACTACCAAGTAGTAACAGTCAATGAGATGACTGGTCCTAATTACAAAATGCCTCAGGGGTAGGACTGTCATTGCCTGTCACCTCTCTCCTTCTTTAGTGCTCCTGTGACCACTGAAGTCATTAGCACTGCCCAGTGGAAAGTAAGAGAAAGAAACCAGGGCCCCAGGGAATCTCAAAGCACAGTTCGAATACCAACACTTGCTATGTCCCCTGGGAACAAGCAGCGTTGTGGGGGCCAGAGCAAACTGCCAATCTGGGGAAGGTGAAGGAGGCTGTCTGGGGATCCCACTTATACACTGTGACTTCTGACAGTCCAATCAAGTAGTAGCTGGGGGCTCAGCAGCCTCATTCCCCCCAATCCTGGGATATTCCCACAGGATTCTACAGCTCTGGAAACACTAGCTTACAAAACTAAGGCACAACACATCAAATGGTGGCAAAGTATTAGTAACACGACTAGCAAATAAAGGAGAACCACTCAAAGGTAGAAGAGGACTAATGCCAAGAGTGGGATTCCAAGTAGAGCTTTTAGTCTACACCTGTTGGATCAAGTATCAAAGTTACTAATATCTATCGAACAATGATTAGCTAAGGTAGAGAAATGACTGCTTTAAAAGCAATTTTACAACACTACTGGGAGAAAAAAAACCCAACTAAGAACCTCACCAAGAGCTGTGTTTGTAAGCAGCTGTTTTCTCCTTTATTTCACTCGTGGATGACCTGGCTGAATCATCCTCATTCTGCCTGCCTGCTCTACCAGAACTGGTCCTGGGTGGGAGGGAACACGGGCCTCTTGAAACACAGGCAGGTTTGTCCATTTCCATCAACAGGCATTTCATGGCAATGCTTTAACACTGGGAGCTAAGGTTGACCTGTTTTACCTGGCCGGAGTTCCTTCAAATGCTTTATCCGCTGCTTCTCCCAGTATTTCAGCTTTTAGGTAGTACAGCATCCGGACTCGCAGTAGTACCCTATGATACGTGAACACAGTAATGAAACACATTAGAACCCATAAGCTGCCTGTGAACTGCCATCCCCAAGCTGACCTGGGGGAATTCCGGGCGCTCCCGGGTTGTTAGGGCTATGAAGTTATATATGAGAAAGGACTAGAAAAAGAAAACACCAGGTATTAATGGCAGAAATTATTGTGATATCTCCATTTCACTCAAGAAAATGTATCTCATCAGTCATCTGTTAAGGTCATCCTGTGGGCGTGGGAGGTGAGGGAGGGGAGGTGAGGGCAGCAGAAACAGCATCCCACCTGGTCCTTAACAGCAGCGGTCCCCAACTTTAAAAAAAAAAAAAAAAAATTTATTTATTTTTTGGCTGTGTTGGGTCCTCATTGCTGCGCGCGAGCTTTCTCTAGTTGTGGCGAGCAGGGGCTACTCTTCATTGTGGTGCGCAGGCTTCTCATTGAGGTGGCTTCTCTTGTTGCGGAGCACGGGCTCTAGGCGTGTGGGCTTCAGCAGTTATGGCACGCGGGCTCAGTAGTTGTGGCTCGCAGGCTCTAGAGCGCAGGCTCAGTAGTTGTGGCGCACAGGCTTAGTTGCTCTGCGGCATGTGGGATCTTCCTGGACCAGGGATTGAACCCGCGTCCCCTGCATTGGCAGGCGGATTTTTAACCACTGCGCCACCAGGGAAGCCCAGTCCCCAACCGATCCCTGGCACCAGGGACCGGTTTCGTGGAAGACAATTTTTCCATGGACCCGGGGGGTGGGGGGTGGGATGGTTCAGGCGGTAATGCGAGCGATGGGGAGCAGCAGATGAAGCTTCCCTTGCTCACCCGCCCCTCACCTCCTGCTGTGCGGCCTGGACCACTACCAGTCCGTGGCCTGGGCGTTGGGGACCCCTGCTTAAGAGGTCTCACCCTGTCCACATGGCCACAATGATCTCTCAGGCAAAGCTGCCTTCCAAGAGGCTCGTTACTAGTTTCCTAGTTTAGTGACGGGTGAGGTTATGTTGAATGGTGCTGTTTTCAAATAGTTTCACTTGCACATAGTTACATGTTACATGAATATTTTAAAGTCTTTTTCATGGCGATACTGCCAGAGAGCAATCCCGTCTTCTCTCCTGTGATTCAGCATGGACCACACTCAGGCTTCATGCAACTGCCCCAGCATGTCTGAGATGAGGCAATTAAGCATCTGTTGGGCAACTGGTGTGTCCTGCACCGTGAGTATGTAACACAAGTAAACGTTAGTTTAACCTTGTTCTTGAGGAGCCTACAACAGTCCAATCGTGAAATAAGGCCAGCCACAAGAGAATCAGAGCACAGCAGACGGCCGTGGGGGTTAGGGGCGGGCGGCTGAAGGTATGCAAAACAGAGTGAAAGCCAAGGACAGGCACAGAGAAGCCCACCACATCTGAGGAGATGCTACAGTGAGGGTTACAAGAGTACCTGCCACTGTGTCGACACCAGGCAAGAGTGAAGGCGAGCTACTAAAGCAGAAGCCCGGTTTACAGGTACTTCTGTAGGAACTGATCTCCATGTAAGTTGTTTAAAAAGAGCAACGAGGGCTTCCCTGGTGGTGCAGTGGTTGAGAGTCTGCCTGCCGATGCAGGGGACATGGGTTCGTGCCCCGGTCCGGGAGGATCCCACATGCCGCGGAGCGGCTGGGCCCGTGAGCCATGGCCGC